>NC_079296.1:0-687500 GCF_023638135.1 Falco biarmicus
CAATGTAAAAACTACCAACAGACGTCCTTTCTGGCACCTTCCCCGGTGGAGTTTTGCATGGGGTGTGTTTGGAACATTTTGTCACCAGCCGAGTCCAAAATTCAGCGCTTCCCCATCCCAGCCCAGAAAGCAGGTAGAACAACTTTTGTGGGGGCCATTCAGCTGCCTTTCGGGGGTAGTGTAAGAACTACCAACAGAAGTCCTTTCTGGCACCTTCCCCGGTGGAGTTGTGCATGGGGTGTGTATGGAACATTTTGTCACCAGCCGAGTCCAAAATTCAGCGCTTCCCCATCTCAGCCCAGAAAGCAGGTAGAACAAGTTTTGTGGTGACTTTCAACTGCCTACCGGAGCAATGTAAAAACTACTAAGGGAACTCCGTTCTGGCCCATTCCCCGGTGGAGTTGTGCATGGGGTGTGTTTGGGAACATTTTGTCACCAGCCGAGTCCAAAATTCAGCGCTTCCCCATCTCAGCCCAGAAAGCAGGTAGAACAAGTTTTGTGGTGTCCTTCAGCTGCCTTTCGGGGTAGTGTAAGAACTACCAACAGACGTCCTTTTTGGCACCTTCTCCGGTGGAGTTGTGCATGGGGTGTGTTTGGAACATTTTGTCACCAGCCGAGTCCAAAATTCAGCGCTTCCCCATCTCAGCCCAGAAAGCAGGTAGAACAAATTTTGTGGGGCCATTGAGCATCCTACCCGAGCAATTTAAAAAGTACCAAGAGAAGTCCTTTCTGGCACCTTCCCCGGTGGAGTTGTGCATGGGGTGGTGTTTGGGACATTTTGTCACCAGCCGAGTCCAAAATTCAGCGCTTCCCCATCTCAGCCCAGAAAGCAGGTAGAACAAGTTTTGTGGTGTCCTTCAGGTGCCTTTCGGGGTAGTGTAAGAAATACCAACAGACGTCCTTTCTGGCCCCTTTCCCCGGTGGAGTTGTGCATGGGGTGTGTATGGAACATTTTGTCACCAGCCATGTCCAAAATTCAGCGCTTCCCCATCTCAGCCCAGAAAGCAGGTAGAACAAGTTTTGTGTGGCCATTGAGCATCCTACCTGAGCAATTTAAAAAGTACCTAGAGAAGTCCTTTCTGGCACCTTCCCCGGTGGAGTTGTGCATGGGGTTGTGTATGGAACATTTTGTCACCAGCCGAGTCCAAAATTCAGCGCTTCCCCATCTCAGCCCAGAAAGCGAAGGTAGAACAAGTTTTGTGGTGACTTTCAACTGCCTACCCGAGAATGTAAAATGTACCAGAGAACTCCTTTCTGGCACCTTCACCCGGTGGAGTTGTGCATGGGGGTGTGTTTGGACATTTTGTCACCAGCCGAGTCCAAAATTCAGCGCTTCCCCATCCCAGCCCAGAAAGCAGGTAGAACAAGTTTTGTGGTGTCCTTCAGCTGCCTTTCGGGGTAGTGTAAGAACTACCAACAGAAACTCCTTTCTGGCACGTTCCCCGGTGGAGTTGTGCATGGGGTGTGTTTGGAACATTTTGTCACCAGCCATGTCCAAAATTCAGCGCTTCCCCATCTCAGCCCAGAAAGCAGGTAGAACAAGTTTTGTGGTGACTTTCAACTGCCTACGCAAGTAATGTAAAAACTACCAACAAAACTCCTTTCTGGCACCTTCCCCGGTGGAGTTGTGCATGGGGTGTGTTTGGAACATTTTGTCACCAGCCGAGTCCAAAATTCAGCGCTTCCCCATCCCAGCCCAGAAAGCAGGTAGAACAAGTTTTGTGTGTGTCCTTCAGCTGCCTTTCGGGGGTGGTAGTGTAATAACTACCAACAGAACTCCTTTCTTGGCACGTTCCCCGGTGGAGTTGTGCATGGGGTGTGTATGGAACATTTTGTCACCAGCCGAGTCCAAAATTCAGCGCTTCCCCATCTCAGCCCAGAAAGCAGGTAGAACAAGTTTTGTGGTGACTTTCAACTGCCTACGCAAGTAATGTAAAAACTACCAACAGACGTCCTTTCTGGCACCTTCCCCGGTGGAGTTGTGCATGGGGTGTGTATGGAACATTTTGTCACCAGCCGAGTCCAAAATTCAGCGCTTCCCCATCTCAGCCCAGAAAGCAGGTAGAACAAGTTTTGTGGTGTCCTTCAGCTGCCTTTCGGGGGTAGTGTAAGAACTACCAACAGACGTCCTTTCTGGCACCTTCTCCGGTGGAGTTGTGCATGGGGTGTGTATGGAACATTTTGTCACCAGCAGAGTCCAAAATTCAGCGCTTCCCCATGTCAGCCCAGAAAGCAGGTAGAACAAGTTTTGTGGGGCCATTGAGCATCCTACCGAGCAATTTAAAAAGTACCAAGAGAAGTCCTTTCTGGCACCTTCCCCGGTGGAGTTGTGCATGGGGTGTGTATGGAACATTTTGCCACCAGCCGAGTCCAAAATTCAGCGCTTCCCCATCCCAGCCCAGAAAGCAGGTTAGAACAAGTTTTGTGGGGCCATTGAGCACCCTACCCGAGCAATGTAAAAAGTACCAACAGAAGTCCTTTCTGGCACCTTTCCCGGTGGAGTTGTGCATGGGGTGTGTATGGAACATTTTGTCACCAGCAGAGTCCAAAATTCAGCGCTTCCCCATCTCAGCCCAGAAAGCATGGTAGAACAAGTTTTGTGGTGACTTTCAACTGCCTACCCGAGAATGTAAAAAGTACCAAGAGAAGTCCTTTCTGGCACCTTCCCCGGTGGAGTTGTGCGTGGGGTGTGTTTGGAACATTTTGTCACCAGCCGAGTCCAAAATTCAGCTCTTCCCCATCGCAGCCCAGAAAGCAGGTAGAACAAGTTTTCTGGTGTCCTTCAGCTGCCTTTCGGGGTAGTGTAAGAAACTACCAACAGAACTCCTTTCTGGCACCTTCCCCGGTGGAGTTGTGCATGGGGTGTGTATGGAACATTTTGTCACCAGCCGAGTCCAAAATTCAGCGCTTCCCCATCTCAGCCCAGAAAGCAGGTAGAACAAGTTTTGTGGTGACTTTCAACTGCCTACGCAAGTAATGTAAAAAGTACCAAGAGAAGTCCTTTCTGGCACCTTCCCCGGTTGGAGTTGTGCATGGGGTGTGTTTGGAACATTTTGTCACCAGCCGAGTCCAAAATTCAGCGCTTTCCCCATGTCAGCCCAGAAAGCAGGTAGAACAAGTTTTGTGGTGTCCTTCAGCTGCCTTTCGGTGGTAGTGTAAGAACTACCAACAGACGTCCTTTCTGGCACCTTCTCCGGTGGAGTTGTGCATGGGGTGTGTATGGAACATTTTGTCACCAGCAGAGTCCAAAATTCAGCGCTTCCCCATCTCAGCCCAGAAAGCAGTGTAGAACAAGTTTTGTGGGGCCATTGAGCAATCCTACCCGAGCAATGTAAAAAAGTACCAAGAGAAGTCCTTTCTGGCCCCTTCCCCGGTGGAGTTGTGCATGGGGTGTGTATGGAACATTTTGTCACCAGCCGAGTCCAAAATTCAGCGCTTCCCCATCTCAGCCCAGAAAGCAGGTATAGAACAAGTTTTGTGGTGACTTTCAACTGCCTATGCAAGTAATGTAAAAACTACCAACAGACGTCCTTTCTGGCACCTTCTCCGGTGGAGTTGTGCATGGGGTGTGTTTGGAACATTTTGTCACCAGCCGAGTCCAAAATTCAGCGCTTCCCCATCTCAGCCCAGAAAGCAGGTAGAACAAGTTTTGTGGTGTCCTTCAGCTGCCTTTCGGGGTAGTGTAAGAACTACCAACAGAAGTCCTTTCTGGCACCTTCCCCGGTGGAGTTGTGCATGGGGTGTGTATGGAACATTTTGTCACAGCCGAGTCCAAAATTCAGCGCTTCCCCATCTCAGCCCAGAAAGCAGGTAGAACAAGTTTTGTGGGGCCATTGAGCATCCTACCCGAGCAATCTAAAAAGTACCCACAGAAGTCCTTTCTGGCCCCTTCCCCGGTGGAGTTGTGCATGGGGTGTGTTTGGAACATTTTGTCACCAGCCGAGTCCAAAATTCAGCGCTTCCCCATCTCAGCCCAGAAAGCAGGTAGAACAAGTTTTGTGGTGACTTTCAACTGCCTACCGGAGCAAATGTAAAAACTACCAAGGGAACTCCGTTCTGGCCCCTTCCCCGGTGGAGTTTTGCATGGGGTGTGTTTGGAACATTTTGTCAACAGCCGAGTCCAAAATTCAGCGCTTCCCCATCTCAGCCCAGAAAGCAGGTAGAACAAGTTTTGTGGGGCCATTGAGCATCCTACCGAGCAATTTAAAAAGTACCAAGAGAAGTCCTTTCTGGCACCTTCCCCGGTGGAGTTGTGCATGGGGTGTGTATGGAACATTTTGCCACCAGCCGAGTCCAAAATTCAGCGCTTCCCCATCTCAGCCCAGAAAGCAGGTAGAACAAGTTTTGTGGGTGACTTTAAACTGCATACCCGAGAATGTAAAAAGTACCAAGAGAAGTCCTTTCTGGCACGTTCCCCCGGTGGAGTTGTGCGTGGGGTGTGTTTGGAACATTTTGTCACCAGCCGAGTCCAAAATTCAGCGCTTCCCCATCTCAGCCCAGAAAGCAGGTAGAACAAGTTTTCTGGTGTCCTTCAGCTGCCTTTCGGGGTAGTGTAAGAACTACCAACAGACGTCCTTTCTGGCACCTTCCCCGGTGGAGTTGTGCATGGGGTGTGTTTGGAACATTTTGTCACCAGCCGAGTCCAAAATTCAGCGCTTCCCCATCTCAGCCCAGAAAGCAGGTAGTCCCCATCTCAGCCCAGAAAGCAGGTAGAACAAGTTTTGTGGTGACTTTCAACTGCCTACGCAAGTAATGTAAAAACTACCAAGAGAAGTCCTTTCTGGCACCTTCCCCGGTGGAGTTGTGCATGGGGTGTGTTTGGAACATTTTGTCACCAGCCGAGTCCAAAATTCAGCGCTTCCCCATCTCAGCCCAGAAAGCAGGTAGAACAAGTTTTGTGGGGCCATTGAGCATCCTACTCGAGCAATCTAAAAAGTACCAAGAGAAGTCCTTTCTGGCACCTTCCCCGGTGGAGTTGTGCATGGGGTGTGTATGGAACATTTTGTCACCAGCCGAGTCCAAAATTCAGCGCTTCCCCATCTCAGCCCAGAAAGAAGGTAGAACAAGTTTTGTGGTGACTTTCAACTGCCTACCGGAGCAATGTAAAAACTACCAACAGACGTCCTTTCTGGCACCTTCCCCGGTGGAGTTTTGCATGGGGTGTGTTTGGAACATTTTGTCACCAGCCGAGTCCAAAATTCAGCGCTTCCCCATCTCAGCCCAGAAAGCAGGTAGAAAAACTTTTGTGGGGCCATTCAGCTGCCTTTCGGGGTAGTGTAAGAACTACCAACAGAAGTCCTTTCTGGCACCTTCCCCGGTGGAGTTGTGCATGGGGTGTGTTTGGAACATTTTGTCACCAGCCGAGTCCAAAATTCAGCGCTTCCCCATCTCAGCCCAGAAAGCAGGTAGAACAAGTTTTGTGGTGACTTTCAACTGCCTACCGGAGCAATGTAAAAACTACTAAGGGAACTCCGTTCTGGCCCATTCCCCGGTGGAGTTGTGCATGGGGTGTGTTTGGAACATTTTGTCACCAGCCGAGTCCAAAATTCAGCGCTTCCCCATCTCAGCCCAGAAAGCAGGTAGAACAAGTTTTGTGGTGTCCTTCAGCTGCCTTTCGGGGTAGTGTAAGAACTACCAACAGACGTCCTTTCTGGCACCTTCTCCGGTGGAGTTGTGCATGGGGTGTGTTTGGAACATTTTGTCACCAGCCGAGTCCAAAATTCAGCGCTTCCCCATCTCAGCCCAGAAAGCAGGTAGAACAAATTTTGTGGGGCCATTGAGCATCCTACCCGAGCAATTTAAAAAGTACCAAGAGAAGTCCTTTCTGGCCCCTTCCCCGGTGGAGTTGTGCATGGGGTGTGTTTGGAACATTTTGTCACCAGCCGAGTCCAAAATTCAGCGCTTCCCCATCTCAGCCCAGAAAGCAGGTAGAACAAGTTTTGTGGTGTCCTTCAGGTGCCTTTCGGGGTAGTGTAAGAAATACCAACAGACGTCCTTTCTGGCCCCTTCCCCGGTGAGTTTTGCATGGGGTGTGTATGGAACATTTTGTCACCAGCCATGTCCAAAATTCAGCGCTTCCCCATCTCAGCCCAGAAAGCAGGTAGAACAAGTTTTGTGTGGCCATTGAGCATCCTACCCGAGCAATTTAAAAAGTACCAAGAGAAGTCCTTTCTGGCACCTTCCCCGGTGGAGTTGTGCATGGGGTGTGTTTGGAACATTTTGTCACCAGCCGAGTCCAAAATTCAGCGCTTCCCCATCTCAGCCCAGAAAGCAGGTAGAACAACTTTTGTGGGGCCATTCAGCTGCCTTTCGGGGGTAGTGTAAGAACTACCAACAGACGTCCTTTCTGGCACCTTCTCCAGTGGAGTTGTGCATGGGGTGTGTTTGGAACATTTTGTCACCAGCCGAGTCCAAAATTCAGCGCTTCCCCATCTCAGCCCAGAAAGCAGGTAGAACAAATTTTGTGGTGTCCTTCAGCTGCCTTTCGGGGTAGTGTAAGAACTACCAACAGACGTCCTTTCTGGCACCTTCCCCGGTGGAGTTGTGCATGGGGTGTGTATGGAACATTTTGTCACCAGCCGAGTCCAAAATTCAGCGCTTCCCCATCTCAGCCCAGAAAGCAGGTAGAACAAGTTTTGTGCGGCCATTGAGCATCCTACCCGAGCAATTTAAAAAGTACCAAGAGAAGTCCTTTCTGGCACCTTCCCCGGTGGAGTTGTGCATGGGGTGTGTTTCGGACATTTTGTCACCAGCCGAGTCCAAAATTCAGCGCTTCCCCATCTCAGCCCAGAAAGCAGGTAGAACAAGTTTTGTGGTGACTTTCAACTGCCTACCGGAGCAATGTAAAAACTACCAAGGGAACTCCCTTATGGCCCCTTCCCCGGTGGAGTTTTGCATGGGGTGTGTTTGGAACATTTTGCCACCAGCCGAGTCCAAAATTCAGCGCTTCCCCATCCCAGCCCAGAAAGCAGGTAGAACAAGTTTTGTGGTGTCCTTCAGCTGCCTTTCAGGGTAGTGTAAGAACTACCAACAGACGTCCTTTCTGGCACATTCTCCAGTGGAGTTGTGCATGGGGTGTGTATGGAACATTTTGTCACCAGCCGAGTCCAAAATTCAGCGCTTCCCCATCTCAGCCCAGAAAGCAGGTAGAACAAGTTTTGTGGGGCCATTGAGCATCCTACCCGAGCAATTTAAAAAGTACCAAGAGAAGTCCTTTCTGGCACCTTCCCCGGTGGAGTTGTGCATGGGGTGTGTTTGGGACATTTTGTCACCAGCCGAGTCCAAAATTCAGCGCTTCCCCATCTCAGCCCAGAAAGCAGGTAGAACAAGTTTTCTGGTGTCCTTCAGCTGCCTTTCGGGGTAGTGTAAGAACTACCAACAGACGTCCTTTCTGGCACCTTCTCCGGTGGAGTTGTGCATGGGGTGTGTTTGGAACATTTTGTCACCAGCCGAGTCCAAAATTCAGCGCTTCCCCATCTCAGCCCAGAAAGCAGGTAGAACAAGTTTTGTGGTGTCCTTCAGCTGCCTACCAGGGTATTGTAAAAAGTACCAACAGACGTCCTTTCTGGCACCTTCCCCGGTGGAGTTGTGCATGGGGTGTGTTTGGAACATTTTGTCACCAGCCGAGTCCAAAATTCAGCGCTTCCCCATCTCAGCCCAGAAAGCAGGTAGAACAAGTTTTGTGGGGCCATTGAGCATCCTACCGAGCAATTTAAAAAGTACCAAGAGAAGTCCTTTCTGGCACCTTCCCCGGTGGAGTTGTGCATGGGGTGTGTTTGGAACATTTTGTCACCAGCCGAGTCCAAAATTCAGCGCTTCCCCATCTCAGCCCAGAAAGCAGGTAGAACAAGTTTTGTGGGGCCATTGAGCATCCTACCCGAGCAATGTAAAAAGTACCAACAGAAGTCCTTTCTGGCACCTTTCCCGGTGGAGTTGTGCATGGGGTGTGTATGGAACATTTTGTCACCAGCAGAGTCCAAAATTCAGCGCTTCCCCATGTCAGCCCAGAAAGCAGGTAGAACAAATTTTGTGGTGACTTTCAACTGCCTACCCGAGAATGTAAAAAGTACCAAGAGAAGTCCTTTCTGGCACCTTCCCCGGTGGAGTTGTGCGTGGGGTGTGTTTGGAACATTTTGTCACCAGCCGAGTCCAAAATTCAGCGCTTCCCCATCTCAGCCCAGAAAGCAGGTAGAACAAGTTTTGTGGTGTCCTTCAGCTGCCTTTCGGGGTAGTGTAAGAACTACCAACAGACGTCCTTTCTGGCACCTTCCCCGGTGGAGTTGTGCATGGGGTGTGTTTGGAACATTTTGTCACCAGCCGAGTCCAAAATTCAGCGCTTCCCCATCTCAGCCCAGAAAGCAGGTAGAACAAGTTTTGTGGTGACTTTCAACTGCCTACGCAAGTAATGTAAAAAGTACCAAGAGAAGTCCTTTCTGGCACCTTCCCTGGTGGAGTTGTGCATGGGGTGTGTTTGGAACATTTTGTCACCAGCCGAGTCCAAAATTCAGCGCTTCCCCATCTCAGCCCAGAAAGCAGGTAGAACAAGTTTTGTGGTGTCCTTCAGCTGCCTTTCGGGGTAGTGTAAAAACTACCAACAGACGTCCTTTCTGGCACCTTCTCCGGTGGAGTTGTGCATGGGGTGTGTATGGAACATTTTGTCACCAGCAGAGTCCAAAATTCAGCGCTTCCCCATGTCAGCCCAGAAAGCAGGTAGAACAAGTTTTGTGGGGCCATTGAGCATCCTACCCGAGCAATGTAAAAAGTACCAAGAGAAGTCCTTTCTGGCACCTTCCCCGGTGGAGTTGTGCATGGGGTGTGTATGGAACATTTTGTCACCAGCCGAGTCCAAAATTCAGCGCTTCCCCATCTCAGCCCAGAAAGCAGGTAGAACAAGTTTTGTGGTGACTTTCAACTGCCTACGCAAGTAATGTAAAAACTACTAAGAGAAGTCCTTTCTGGCACCTTCCCCGGTGGAGTTGTGCATGGGGTGTGTATGGAACAATTTGTCACCAGCCGAGTCCAAAATTCAGCGCTTCCCCATGTCAGCCCAGAAAGCAGGTAGAACAATTTTTGTGGGGCCATTGAGCATCCTACCCAAGCAATCTAAAAAGTACCAACAGAAGTCCTTTCTGGCACCTTCCCCGTTGGAGTTGTGCATGGGGTGTGTATGGAACATTTTGCCACCAGCCGAGTCCAAAATTCAGCGCTTCCCCATCTCAGCCCAGAAAGCAGGTAGAACAAGTTTTGTGGGGCCATTGAGCATCCTACTCGAGCAATCTAAAAAGTACCAAGAGAAGTCCTTTCTGGCACCTTCCCCGTTGGAGTTGTGCATGGGGTGTGTATGGAACATTTTGCCACCAGCCGAGTCCAAAATTCAGCGCTTCCCCATCTCAGCCCAGAAAGCAGGTAGAACAAGTTTTCTGGTGTCCTTCAGGTGCCTTTCGGGGTAGTGTAAGAAATACCAACAGACGTCCTTTCTGGCACCTTCCCTGGTGGAGTTGTGCATGGGGTGTGTATGGAACATTTTGTCACCAGCCGAGTCCAAAATTCAGCGCTTCCCCATCTCAGCCCAGAAAGCAGGTAGAACAAATTTTGTGGGGCCATTGAGCATCCTACCCGAGCAATTTAAAAAGTACCAAGAGAATTCTTTTCTGGCACCTTCCCCGGTGGAGTTGTGCATGGGGTGTGTTTTTGGAACATTTTGTCACCAGCCGAGTCCAAAATTCAGCGCTTCCCCATCTCAGCCCAGAAAGCAGGTAGAACAAGTTTTGTGGTGACTTTACACTGCCTACCGGAGCAATGTAAAAACTACCAACAGACGTCCTTTCTGGCACCTTCCCCGGTGGAGTTGTGCATGGGGTGTGTTTGGAACATTTTGCCACCAGCCGACGCCAAAATTCAGCTGTTCCCCATCTCAGCCCAGAAAGCAGGTAGAACAAGTTTTGTGGTGTCCTTCAGCTGCCTTTCAGGGTAGTGTAAGAACTACCAACAGACGTCCTTTCTGGCACCTTCTCCAGTGGAGTTGTGCATGGGGTGTGTATGGAACATTTTGTCACCAGCCGAGTCCAAAATTCAGCGCTTCCCCATCTCAGCCCAGAAAGCAGGTAGAACAAGTTTTGTGGTGTCCTTCAGCTGCCTTTCGGGGTAGTGTAAGAACTACCAACAGACGTCCTTTCTGGCACCTTCTCCGGTGGAGTTGTGCATGGGGTGTGTATGGAACATTTTGTCACCAGCCGAGTCCAAAATTCAGCGCTTCCCCATCTCAGCCCAGAAAGCAGGTAGAACAAGTTTTGTGGGGCCATTGAGCATCCTACCCAAGCAATCTAAAAAGTACCAACAGAAGTCCTTTCGGGCACCTTCCCCGGTGGAGTTGTGCATGGGGTGTGTATGGAACATTTTGTCACCAGCCGAGTCCAAAATTCAGCGCTTCCCCATCTCAGCCCAGAAAGCAGTTAGAACAAGTTTTGTGGTGACTTTCAACTGCCTACCGGAGCAATGTAAAAACTACCAAGGGAACTCCCTTCTGGCCCCTTCCCCGGTGGAGTTTTGCATGGGGTGTGTATGGAACATTTTGTCACCAGCCGAGTCCAAAATTCAGCGCTTCCCCATCTCAGCCCAGAAAGCAGGTAGAACAAGTTTTGTGGTGTCCTTCAGCTGCCTTTCAGGGTAGTGTAAGAACTACCAACAGACGTCCTTACTGGCACCTTCTCTGGTGGAGTTGTGCATGGGGTGTGTATGGAACATTTTGTCACCAGCCGAGTCCAAACTTCAGCGCTTCCCCATCTCAGCCCAGAAAGCAGGTAGAACAAGTTTTGTGGGGCCATTGAGCATCCTACCCGAGCAATTTAAAAAGTACCAAGAGAAGTCCTTTCTGGCACCTTCCCCGGTGGAGTTGTGCATGGGGTGTGTTTGGGACATTTTGTCACCAGCTGAGTCCAAAATTCAGCGCTTCCCCATCTCAGCCCAGAAAGCAGGTAGAAGAAGTGTCGTGGTGCCTTTCAGCTGCCTACAAGGGTATTGTAAAAACTACCAACAGAACTCCTTTCTGGCCCCTCCCCCGGTGGAGTTGTGCATGGGGTGTGTTGGGACATTTTGTCACCAGCCGAGTCCAAAATTCAGCGCTTCCCCATCTCAGCCCAGAAAGCAGGTAGAACAAGTTTTGTGGTGACTTTATACTGCCTACCGGAGCAATGTAAAAACTACCAACAGACGTCCTTTCTGGCCCCTTCCCCGGTGGAGTTGTGCATGGGGTGTGTATGGAACATTTTGTCACCAGCCGAG
Source organism: Falco biarmicus (assembly GCF_023638135.1). Classification (NCBI taxonomy): domain Eukaryota; kingdom Metazoa; phylum Chordata; class Aves; order Falconiformes; family Falconidae; genus Falco; species Falco biarmicus. The sequence goes on from NC_079296.1 coordinate 11,281, forward strand.
TCCAAAATTCAGCGCTTCCCCATCTCAGCCCAGAAAGCAGGTAGAACAAATTTTGTGGTGTCCTTCAGCTGCCTTTCAGGGTAGTGTAAGAACTAGCAACAGAACTCCTTTCTGGCCCCTTCCCCGGTGGAGTTGTGCATGGGGTGTGTTTGGAACATTTTGTCACCAGCCGAGTCCAAAATTCAGCGCTTCCCCATCTCAGCCCAGAAAGCAGGTAGAAGAACTGTCGTGGTGCCTTTCAGCTGCCTACAAGGGTATTGTAAAAACTACCAAGAGAACTCCTTTCTGGCCCCTCCCCCGGTGGAGTTGTGCATGGGGTGTGTTTGGAACATTTTGTCACCAGCCGAGTCCAAAATTCAGCGCTTCCCCATCTCAGCCCAGAAAGCAGGTAGAACAAGTTTTGTGGTGACTTTCAACTGCCTACCGCAGCAATATAAAAACTACCAACAGACGTCCTTTCTGGTCCCTTCCCCGGTGGAGTTGTGCATGGGGTGTGTATGGAACATTTTGTCACCAGCCGAGTCCAAAATTCAGCGCTTCCCCACCTCAGCCCAGAAAGCAGGTAGAACAAATTTTGTGGTGTCCTTCAGCTGCCTTTCGGGGTAGTGTAAGAACTACCAACAGAACTCCTTTCTGGCCCCTTCCCCGGTGGAGTTGTGCATGGGGTGTGTTTGGAACATTTTGTCACCAGCCGAGTCCAAAATTCAGCGCTTCCCCATCTCAGCCCAGAAAGCAGGTAGAAGAACTGTCGTGGTGCCTTTCAGCTGCCTACCAGGGTATTGTAAAAACTACCAACAGAACTCCTTTCTGGCCCCTTCCCCGGTGGACTTGTGCATGGGGTGTGTTTGGAACATTTTGTCACCAGCCGACTCCAAAATTCAGCTGTTCCCCATCCCAGCCCAGAAAGCAGGTAGAACAACTTTTGTGGGGCCATTCAGCTGCCTTTCGGGGTAGTGTAAAAACTACCAACAGAAGTCCTTTCTGGCACCTTCCCCGGTGGAGTTGTGCATGGGGTGTGTATGGAACATTTTGTCACCAGCCGAGTCCAAAATTCAGCGCTTCCCCATCCCAGCCCAGAAAGCAGGTAGAACAAGTTTTGTGGTGTCCTTCAGCTGCCTTTCGGGGTAGTGTAAGAACTACCAACAGACGTCCTTTCTGGCACCTTCCCCGGTGGAGTTGTGCATGGGGTGTGTTTGGAACATTTTGTCACCAGCCGAGTCCAAAATTCAGCGCTTCCCCATCTCAGCCCAGAAAGCAGGTAGAACAAGTTTTGTGGTGACTTTCAACAGCCTACCCGAGCAATGAAAAAAGTACCAACAGAACTCCTTTCTGGCCCCTTCCCCGGTGGAGTTGTGCATGGGGTGTGTATGGAACATTTTGTCACCAGCCGAGTCCGAAATTCAGCGCTTCCCAATCCCAGCCCAGAAAGCAGGTAGAACAAGTTTTGTGGTGTCCTTCAGCTGCCTTTCGGGGTAGTGTAAGAACTACCAACAGACGTCCTTTCTGGCACCTTCTCCGGTGGAGTTGTGCATGGGGTGTGTATGGAACATTTTGTCACCAGCCGAGTCCAAAATTCAGCGCTTCCCCATCTCAGCCCAGAAAGCAGGTAGAACAAGTTTTGTGGTGACTTTCAACAGCCTACCCGAGCAATGAAAAAAGTACCAACAGAAATCCTTTCTGGCACCTTCTCCGGTGCAGTTGTGCATGGGGTGTGTATGGAACATTTTGTCACCAGCCGAGTCCAAAATTCAGCTCTTCCCCATCTCAGCCCAGAAAGCAGGTAGAACAAGTTTTGTGGGGCCATTTGGCATCCTACACGAGCAATTTAAAAAGTACCAAGAGAACTCCTTTCTGGCACCTTCCCCGGTGGAGTTGTGCATGGGGTGTGTTTGGAACATTTTGTCACCAGCTGAGTCCAAAATTCAGCGCTTCCCCATCTCAGCCCAGAAAGCAGGTAGAAGAACTGTCGTGGTGCCTTTCAGCTGCCTACAAGGGTATTGTAAAAACTACCAACAGAAATCCTTTCTGGCCCCTCCCCCGGTGGAGTTGTGCATGGGGTGTGTTTGGAACATTTTGTCACCAGCCGAGTCCAAAAATCAGCGCTTCCCCATCTCAGCCCAGAAAGCAGGTAGAACAAGTTTTGTGGTGACTTTATACTGCCTACTGGAGCAATGTAAAAACTACCAACAGACGTCCTTTCTGGCACCTTCCCCGGTGGAGTTGTGCATGGGGGTGTGTTTGGAACATTTTGTCACCAGGCGAGTCCAAAATTCAGCGCTTCCCCATCTCAGCCCAGAAAGCAGGTAGAACAAATTTTGTGGTGTCCTTCAGCTGCCTTTCGGGGTAGTGTAAGAACTAGCAACAGAACTCCTTTCTGGCCCCTTCCCCGGTGGAGTTGTGCATGGGGTGTGTTTGGAACATTTTGTCACCAGCCGAGTCCAAAATTCAGCGCTTCCCCCATCTCAGCCCAGAAAGCAGGTAGAAGAAGTGTCGTGGTGCCTTTCAGCTGCCTACCAGGGTATTGTAAAAAGTACCAACAGACGTCCTTTCTGGCACCTTCCCCGGTGGAGTTGTGCATGGGGTGTGTTTGGAACATTTTGTCACCAGCCGAGTCCAAAATTCAGCGCTTCCCCATCTCAGCCCAGAAAGCAGGTAGAAGAACTGTCGTGGTGCCTTTCAGCTGCCTACAAGGGTATTGTAAAAACTACCAACAGAACTCCTTTCTGGCCCCTTCCCCGGTGGAGTTGTGCATGGGGTGTGTTTGGAGCATTTTGTCACCAGCCGAGTCCAAAATTCAGCGCTTCCCCATCTCAGCCCAGAAAGCAGGTAGAACAAGTTTTGTGGTGACTTTCAACTGCCTACCGCAGCAATATAAAAACTACCAACAGACGTCCTTTCTGGTCCCTTCCCCGGTGGAGTTGTGCATGGGGTGTGTATGGAACATTTTGTCACCAGCCGAGTCCAAAATTCAGCGCTTCCCCATCTCAGCCCAGAAAGCAGGTAGAACAAGTTTTGTGGTGTCCTTCAGCTGCCTTTCGGGGTAGTGTAAGAACTAGCAACAGAACTCCTTTCTGGCCCCTTCCCCGGTGGAGTTGTGCATGGGGTGTGTTTGGAACATTTTGTCACCAGCCGAGTCCAAAATTCAGCGCTTCCCCATCTCAGCCCAGAAAGCAGGTAGAAGAACTGTCGTGGTGCCTTTCAGCTGCCTACAAGGGTATTGTAAAAACTACCAACAGAACTCCTTTCTGGCCCCTCCCCCGGTGGAGTTGTGCATGGGGTGTGTTTGGAACATTTTGTCACCAGCCGAGTCCAAAATTCAGCGCTTCCCCATCTCAGCCCAGAAAGCAGGTAGAAGAACTGTCGTGGTGCCTTTCAGCTGCCTACAAGGGTATTGTAAAAACTACCAACAGAACTCCTTTCTGGCCCCTCCCCCGGTGGAGTTGTGCATGGGGTGTGTTTGGAACATTTTGTCACCAGCCGAGTCCAAAATTCAGCGCTTCCCCATCTCAGCCCAGAAAGCAGGTAGAACAAGTTTTGTGGTGACTTTCAACTGCCTACCGCAGCAATATAAAAACTACCAACAGACGTCCTTTCTGGTCCCTTCCCCGGTGGAGTTGTGCATGGGGTGTGTATGGAACATTTTGTCACCAGCCGAGTCCAAAATTCAGCGCTTCCCCACCTCAGCCCAGAAAGCAGGTAGAACAAATTTTGTGGTGTCCTTCAGCTGCCTTTCGGGGTAGTGTAAGAACTACCAACAGAACTCCTTTCTGGCCCCTTCCCCGGTGGAGTTGTGCATGGGGTGTGTTTGGAACATTTGTCACCAGCCGAGTCCAAAATTCAGCGCTTCCCCATCTCAGCCCAGAAAGCAGGTAGAAGAACTGTCGTGGTGCCTTTCAGCTGCCTACCAGGGTATTGTAAAAACTACCAACAGAACTCCTTTCTGGCCCCTTCCCCGGTGGACTTGTGCATGGGGTGTGTTTGGAACATTTTGTCACCAGCCGAGTCCAAAATTCAGCTGTTCCCCATCCCAGCCCAGAAAGCAGGTAGAACAACTTTTGTGGGGCCATTCAGCTGCCTTTCGGGGTAGTGTAAAAACTACCAACAGAAGTCCTTTCTGGCACCTTCCCCGGTGGAGTTGTGCATGGCGTGTGTATGGAACATTTTGTCACCAGCCGAGTCCAAAATTCAGCGCTTCCCCATCTCAGCCCAGAAAGCAGGTAGAACAAGTTTTGTGGTGTCCTTCAGCTGCCTTTCGGGGTAGTGTAAGAACTACCAACAGACGTCCTTTCTGGCACCTTCTCCGGTGGAGTTGTGCATGGGGTGTGTTTGGGACATTTTGTCACCAGCCGAGTCCAAAATTCAGCGCTTCCCCATCTCAGCCCAGAAAGCAGGTAGAACAAGTTTTGTGGTGTCCTTCAGCTGCCTTTCGGGGTAGTGTAAGAACTACCAACAGACGTCCTTTCTGGCACCTTCCCCGGTGGAGTTGTGCATGGGGTGTGTTTGGAACATTTTGTCACCAGCCGAGTCCAAAATTCAGCGCTTCCCCATCTCAGCCCAGAAAGCAGGTAGAACAAGCTTTGTGGGGCTATTGAGCATCCTACCCGAGCAATGCAAAAAGTACCAAGAGAAGTCCTTTCTGGCACCTTCCCCGGTGGAGTTGTCCATGGGATGTGTATGGAACATTTTGTCACCAGCCGAGTCCAAAATTCAGCGCTTCCCCATCTCAGCCCAGAAAGCAGGTAGAACAAGTTTTGTGGTGACTTTCAACAGCCTACCCGAGCAATGAAAAAAGTACCAACAGAACTCCTTTCTGGCCCCTTCCCCGGTGGAGTTGTGCATGGGGTGTGTATGGAACATTTTGTCACCAGCCGAGTCCGAAATTCAGCGCTTCCCAATCCCAGCCCAGAAAGCAGGTAGAACAAGTTTTGTGGTGTCCTTCAGCTGCCTTTCGGGGTAGTGTAAGAACTACCAACAGAAGTCCTTTCTGGCACGTTATCCGGTGGAGTTGTGCATGGGGTGTGTATGGAACATTTTGTCACCAGCCGAGTCCAAAATTCAGCGCTTCCCCATCTCAGCCCAGAAAGCAGGTAGAACAAGTTTTGTGGTGACTTTCAACAGCCTACCCGAGCAATGAAAAAAGTACCAACAGAAATCCTTTCTGGCACCTTCTCCGGTGCAGTTGTGCATGGGGTGTGTTTGGAACATTTTGTCACCAGCCGAGTCCGAAATTCAGCGCTTCCCAATCCCAGCCCAGAAAGCAGGTAGAACAACTTTTGTGGTGTCCTTCAGCTGCCTTTCGGGCTAGTGTAAGAACTACCAACAGAACTCCTTTCTGGCACCTTCCTCGGTGGAGTTGTGCATGGGGTGTGTTTGGAACATTTTGTCACCAGCCGAGTCCAAAATTCAGCTCTTCCCCATCTCAGCCCAGAAAGCAGGTAGAACAAGTTTTGTGGGGCCATTTGGCATCCTACACGAGCAATTTAAAAAGTACCAAGAGAACTCCTTTCTGGCACCTTCCCCGGTGGAGTTGTGCATGGGGTGTGTTTGGAACATTTTGTCACCAGCTGAGTCCAAAATTCAGCTCTTCCCCATCTCAGCCCAGAAAGCAGGTAGAAGAACTGTCGTGGAGCCTTTCAGCTGCCTACAAGGGTATTGTAAAAACTACCAACAGAACTCCTTTCTGGCCCCTCCCCCGGTGGAGTTGTGCATGGGGTGTGTTTGGAACATTTTGTCACCAGCCGAGTCCAAAATTCAGCGCTTCCCCATCTCAGCCCAGAAAGCAGGTAGAACAAGTTTTGTGGTGACTTTATACTGCCTACTGGAGCAATGTAAAAACTACCAACAGACGTCCTTTCTGGCACCTTCCCCGGTGGAGTTGTGCATGGGGGTGTGTTTGGAACATTTTGTCACCAGCCGAGTCCAAAATTCAGCGCTTCCCCATCTCAGCCCAGAAAGCAGGTAGAACAAATTTTGTGGTGTCCTTCAGCTGCCTTTCGGGGTAGTGTAAGAACTAGCAATAGAACTCCTTTCTGGCCCCTTCCCCGGTGGAGTTGTGCATGGGGTGTGTTTGGAACATTTTGTCACCAGCCGAGTCCAAAATTCAGCGCTTCCCCATCTCAGCCCAGAAAGCAGGTAGAACAAGTTTTGTGGTGCCTTTCAGCTGCCTACCAGGGTATTGTAAAAAGTACCAACAGACGTCCTTTCTGGCACCTTCCCCGGTGGAGTTGTGCATGGGGTGTGTTTGGAACATTTTGTCACCAGCCGAGTCCAAAATTCAGCGCTTCCCCATCTCAGCCCAGAAAGCAGGTAGAAGAACTGTCGTGGTGCCTTTCAGCTGCCTACAAGGGTATTGTAAAAACTACCAACAGAACTCCTTTCTGGCCCCTCCCCCGGTGGAGTTGTGCATGGGGTGTGTTTGGAACATTTTGTCACCAGCCGAGTCCAAAATTCAGCGCTTCCCCATCTCAGCCCAGAAAGCAGGTAGAACAAGTTTTGTGGTGACTTTCAGCTGCCTTTCGGGGTAGTGTAAGAACTACCAACAGACGTCCTTTCTGGCACCTTCCCCGGTGGAGTTGTGCATGGGGTGTGTATGGAACATTTTGTCACCAGCCGAGTCCAAAATTCAGCGCTTCCCCATCTCAGCCCAGAAAGCAGGTAGAACAAATCTTGTGGGGCCATTGAGCATCCTACCCGAGCAATTTAAAAAGTACCAACAGACGTCCTTTCTGGCACCTTCCCCGGTGGAGTTGTGCATGGGGTGTGTATGGAACATTTTGTCACCAGCCGAGTCCAAAATTCAGCGCTTCCCCATCTCAGCCCAGAAAGCAGGTAGAACAAATTTTGTGGTGTCCTTCAGCTGCCTTTCGGGGTAGTGTAAGAACTACCAACAGACGTCCTTTCTGGCACCTTCCCCGGTGGAGTTGTGCATGGGGTGTGTTTGGAACATTTTGTCACCAGCCGAGTCCAAAATTCAGCGCTTCCCCATCTCAGCCCAGAAAGCAGGTAGAACAAGTTTTGTGGGGCTATTGAGCATCCTACCCGAGCAATGCAAAAAGTACCAAGAGAAGTCCTTTCTGGCACCTTCCCCGGTGGAGTTGTGCATGGGGTGTGTATGGAACATTTTGTCACCAGCCGAGTCCAAAATTCAGCGCTTCCCCATCTCAAGCCCAGAAAGCAGGTAGAACAAGTTTTGTGGTGACTTTCAACAGCCTACCCGAGCAATGAAAAAAGTACCAACAGAAATCCTTTCTGGCACCTTCCCCGGTGGAGTTGTGCATGGGGTGTGTATGGAACATTTTGTCACCAGCCGAGTCCGAAATTCAGCGCTTCCCAATCCCAGCCCAGAAAGCAGGTAGAACAACTTTTGTGGTGTCCTTCAGCTGCCTTTCGGGGTAGTGTAAGAACTACCAACAGAACTCCTTTCTGGCACCTTCTCCGGTGGAGTTGTGCATGGGGTGTGTATGGAACATTTTGTCACCAGCCGAGTCCAAAATTCAGCTCTTCCCCATCTCAGCCCAGAAAGCAGGTAGAACAAATTTTGTGGTGTCCTTCAGCTGCCTTTCGGGGTAGTGTAAGAACTAGCAACAGATCTCCTTTCTGACCCCTTCCCCGGTGGAGTTGTGCATGGGGTGTGTTTGGAACATTTTGTCACCAGCCGAGTCCAAAATTCAGCGCTTCCCCATCTCAGCCCAGAAAGCAGGTAGAACAAATTTTGTGGTGACTTTCAACTGCCTACCGGAGCAATGTAAAAACTACCAACAGACGTCCTTTCTGGCACCTTCCCCGGTGGAGTTGTGCATGGGGTGTGTATGGAACATTTTGCCACCAGCCAAGTCCAAAATTCAGCGCTTCCCCATCTCAGCCCAGAAAGCAGGTAGAACAAGTTTTGTGGTGTCCTTCAGCTGCCTTTCGGGGTAGTGTAAGAACTACCAACAGACGTCCTTTCTGGCACCTTCCCTGGTAGAGTTGTGCATGGGGTGTGTTTGGAACATTTTGTCACCAGCCGAGTCCAAAATTCAGCGCTTCCCCCATCTCAGCCCAGAAAGCAGGTAGAACAAGTTTTGTGGTGTCCTTCAGCTGCCTTTCGGGGTAGTGTAAGAACTACCAACAGACGTCCTTTCTGGCACCTTCTCCGGTGGAGTTGTGCATGGGGTGTGTTTGGGACATTTTGTCACCAGCCGAGTCCAAAATTCAGCGCTTCCCCATCTCAGCCCAGAAAGCAGGTAGAACAAGTTTTGTGGTGTCCTTCAGCTGCCTTTCGGGGTAGTGTAAGAACTACCAACAGACGTCCTTTCTGGCACCTTCCCCGGTGGAGTTGTGCATGGGGTGTGTATGGAACATTTTGTCACCAGCAGAGTCCAAAATTCAGCGCTTCCCCATCTCAGCCCAGAAAGCAGGTAGAACAAGCTTTGTGGGGCTATTGAGCATCCTACCCGAGCAATGCAAAAAGTACCAAGAGAAGTCCTTTCTGGCACCTTCCCCGGTGGAGTTGTCCATGGGATGTGTATGGAACATTTTGTCACCAGCCGAGTCCAAAATTCAGCGCTTCCCCATCTCAGCCCAGAAAGCAGGTAGAACAAGTTTTGTGGTGACTTTCAACAGCCTACCCGAGCAATGAAAAAAGTACCAACAGAAATCCTTTCTGGCACCTTCCCCGGTGGAGTTGTGCATGGGGTGTGTATGGAACATTTTGTCACCAGCCGAGTCCGAAATTCAGCGCTTCCCAATCCCAGCCCAGAAAGCAGGTAGAACAACTTTTGTGGTGTCCTTCAGCTGCCTTTCGGGGTAGTGTAAGAACTACCAACAGAACTCCTTTCTGGCACCTTCCCCGGTGGAGTTGTGCATGGGGTGTGTTTGGAACATTTTGTCACCAGCCGAGTCCAAAATTCAGCGCTTCCCCATCTCAGCCCAGAAAGCAGGTAGAACAAATTTTGTGGTGTCCTTCAGCTGCCTTTCGGGGTAGTGTAAGAACTAGCAACAGACGTCCTTTCTGGCACCTTCCCCGGTGGAGTTGTGCATGGGGTGTGTTTGGAACATTTTGTCACCAGCCGAGTCCAAAATTCAGCGCTTCCCCATCTCAGCCCAGAAAGCAGGTAGAAGAACTGTCGTGGTGCCTTTCAGCTGCCTACCAGGGTATTGTAAAAAGTACCAACAGACGTCCTTTCTGGCACCTTCCCCGGTGGAGTTGTGCATGGGGTGTGTTTGGAACATTTTGTCACCAGCCGAATCCAAAATTCAGCGCTTCCCCATCTCAGCCCAGAAAGCAGGTAGAAGAACTGTCGTGGTGTCTTTCAGCTGCCTACAAGGGTATTGTAAAAACTACCAACAGAACTCCTTTCTGGCCCCTCCCCCGGTGGAGTTGTGCATGGGGTGTGTTTGGAACATTTTGTCACCAGCCGAGTCCAAAATTCAGCGCTTCCCCATCTCAGCCCAGAAAGCAGGTAGAACAAGTTTTGTGGTGACTTTCAACTGCCTACCGGAGCAATGTAAAAACTACCAACAGACGTCCTTTCTGGCACCTTCCCCGGTGGAGTTGTGCATGGGGTGTGTATGGAACATTTTGTTACCAGCCAAGTCCAAAATTCAGCGCTTCCCCATCTCAGCCCAGAAAGCAGGTAGAACAAGTTTTGTGGTGTCCTTCAGCTGCCTTTCGGGGTAGTGTAAGAACTACCAACAGAAGTCCTTTCTGGCACCTTCCCTGGTAGAGTTGTGCATGGGGTGTGTTTGGAACATTTTGTCACCAGCCGAGTCCAAAATTCAGCGCTTCCCCATCTCAGCCCAGAAAGCAGGTAGAACAAGTTTTGTGGTGTCCTTCAGCTGCCTTTCGGGGGTAGTGTAAGAACTACCAACAGACGTCCTTTCTGGCACCTTCTCCGGTGGAGTTGTGCATGGGGTGTGTTTGGGACATTTTGTCACCAGCCGAGTCCAAAATTCAGCGCTTCCCCATCTCAGCCCAGAAAGCAGGTAGAACAAGTTTTGTGGTGTCCTTTAGCTGCCTTTCGGGGTAGTGTAAGAACTACCAACAGACGTCCTTTCTGGCACCTTCCCCGGTGGAGTTGTGCATGGGGTGTGTATGGAACATTTTGTCACCAGCAGAGTCCAAAATTCAGCGCTTCCCCATCTCAGCCCAGAAAGCAGGTAGAACAAGCTTTGTGGGGCTATTGAGCATCCTACCCGAGCAATGCAAAAAGTACCAAGAGAAGTCCTTTCTGGCACCTTCCCCGGTGGAGTTGTCCATGGGATGTGTATGGAACATTTTGTCACCAGCCGAGTCCAAAATTCAGCGCTTCCCCATCTCAGCCCAGAAAGCAGGTAGAACAAGTTTTGTGGTGACTTTCAACAGCCTACCCGAGCAATGAAAAAAGTACCAACAGAAATCCTTTCTGGCACCTTCCCCGGTGGAGTTGTGCATGGGGTGTGTATGGAACATTTTGTCACCAGCCGAGTCCGAAATTCAGCGCTTCCAATCCCAGCCCAGAAAGCAGGTAGAACAACTTTTGTGGTGTCCTTCAGCTGCCTTTCGGGGTAGTGTAAGAACTACCAACAGAACTCCTTTCTGGCACCTTCCCCGGTGGAGTTGTGCATGGGGTGTGTTTGGAACATTTTGTCACCAGCCGAGTCCAAAATTCAGCGCTTCCCCCATCTCAGCCCAGAAAGCAGGTAGAACAAATTTTGTGGTGTCCTTCAGCTGCCTTTCGGGGTAGTGTAAGAACTAGCAACAGAACTCCTTTCTGGCACCTTCCCCGGTGGAGTTGTGCATGGGGTGTGTTTGGAACATTTTGTCACCAGCCGAGTCCAAAATTCAGCGCTTCCCCATCTCAGCCCAGAAAGCAGGTAGAAGAAACTGTCGTGGTGCCTTTCAGCTGCCTACCAGGGTATTGTAAAAAGTACCAACAGACGTCCTTTCTGCACCTTCCCCGGTGGAGTTGTGCATGGGGTGTGTTTGGAACATTTTGTCACCAAGCCGAATCCAAAATTCAGCGCTTCCCCATCTCAGCCCAGAAAGCAGGTAGAAGAACTGTCGTGGTGTCTTTCAGCTGCCTACAAGGGTATTGTAAAAACTACCAACAGAACTCCTTTCTGGCCCCTCCCCCGGTGGAGTTGTGCATGGGGTGTGTTTGGAACATTTTGTCACCAGCCGAGTCCAAAATTCAGCGCTTCCCCATCTCAGCCCAGGAAAGCAGGTAGAACAAGTTTTGTGGTGACTTTCAACTGCCTACCGGAGCAATGTAAAAACTACCAACAGACGTCCTTTCTGGCACCTTCCCCGGTGGAGTTGTGCATGGGGTGTGTATGGAACATTTTGTTACCAGCCAAGTCCAAAATTCAGCGCTTCCCCCATCTCAGCCCAGAAAGCAGGTAGAACAAGTTTTGTGGTGTCCTTCAGCTGCCTTTCGGGGTAGTGTAAGAACTACCAACAGAAGTCCTTTCTGGCACCTTCCCTGGTAGAGTTGTGCATGGGGTGTGTATGGAACATGTTGTCACCAGCCGAGTCCAAAATTCAGCGCTTCCCCATCTCAGCCCAGAAAGCAGGTAGAACAAGTTTTGTGGTGTCCTTCAGCTGCCTTTCGGGGTAGTGTAAGAAACTACCAACAGACGTCCTTTCTGGCACCTTCCCCGGTGGAGTTGTGCATGGGGTGTGTATGGAACAATTGTCACCAGCAGAGTCCAAAATTCAGCCGCTTCCCCATCTCAGCCCAGAAAGCAGGTAGAACAAGCTTTGTGGGGCTATTGAGCATCCTACCCGAGCAATGCAAAAAGTACCAAGAGAAGTCCTTTCTGGCACCTTCCCCGGTGGAGTTGTCCATGGGATGTGTATGGAACATTTAGTCACCAGCCGAGTCCAAAATTCAGCGCTTCCCCATCTCAGCCCAGAAAGCAGGTAGAACAAGTTTTGTGGTGACTTTCAACAGCCTACCCGAGCAATGAAAAAAGTACCAACAGAAATCCTTTCTGGCACCTTCCCCGGTGGAGTTGTGCATGGGGTGTGTATGGAACATTTTGTCACCAGCCGAGTCCGAAATTCAGCGCTTCCCCATCCCAGCCCAGAAAGCAGGTAGAACAAGTTTTGTGGTGTCCTTCAGCTGCCTTTCGGGGTAGTGTAAGAACTACCAACAGAACTCCTTTCTGGCACCTTCCCCGGTGGAGTTGTGCATGGGGTGTGTTTGGAACATTTTGTCACCAGCCGAGTCCAAAATTCAGCGCTTCCCCATCTCAGCCCAGAAAGCAGGTAGAACAAATTTTGTGGTGTCCTTCAGCTGCCTTTCGGGGTAGTGTAAGAACTAGCAACAGAACTCCTTTCTGGCCCCTTCCCCGGTGGAGTTGTGCATGGGGTGTGTTTGGAACATTTTGTCACCAGCCGAGTCCAAAATTCAGCGCTTCCCCATCTCAGCCCAGAAAGCAGGTAGAAGAACTGTCGTGGTGCCTTTCAGCTGCCTACCAGGGTATTGTAAAAAGTACCAACAGACGTCCTTTCTGGCACCTTCCCCGGTGGAGTTGTGCATGGGGTGTGTTTGGAACATTTTGTCACCAGCCGAGTCCAAAATTCAGCGCTTCCCCATCTCAGCCCAGAAAGCAGGTAGAAGAACTGTCGTGGTGCCTTTCAGCTGCCTACAAGGGTATTGTAAAAACTACCAACAGAACTCCTTTCTGGCCCCTCCCCCGGTGGAGTTGTGCATGGCGTGTGTATGGAACATTTTGTCACCAGCCGAGTCCAAAATTCAGCGCTTCCCCATCTCAGCCCAGAAAGCAGGTAGAACAAGTTTTGTGGTGACTTTCAACTGCCTACCGGAGCAATGTAAAAACTACCAACAGACGTCCTTTCTGGCCCCTTCCCCGGTGGAGTTGTGCATGGGGTGTGTTTGGAACATTTTGTCACCAGCTGAGTCCAAAATTCAGCGCTTCCCCATCTCAGCCCAGAAAGCAGGTAGAACAAGTTTTGTGGTGTCCTTCAGCTGCCTTTCGGGGTAGTGTAAGAACTACCAACAGAAGTCCTTTCTGGCACCTTCCCTGGTAGAGTTGTGCATGGGGTGTGTATGGAACATTTTGTCACCAACCGAGTCCAAAATTCAGCGCTTCCCCATCTCAGCCCAGAAAGCAGGTAGAACAAGTTTTATGGGGCCATTGAGCATCCTACCCGAGCAATGCAAAAAGTACCAACAGAAGTCCTTTCTGGCCCCTTCCCCCGGTGGAGTTGTGCATGGGGTGTGTTTGGAACATTTTGTCACCAGCAGAGTCCAAAATTCAGCGCTTCCCCATCTCAGCCCAGAAAGCAGGTAGAACAAGCTTTGTGGGGCTATTGAGCATCCTACCCGAGCAATGCAAAAAGTACCAAGAGAAGTCCTTTCTGGCACCTTCCCCGGTGGAGTTGTCCATGGGATGTGTATGGAACATTTTGTCACCAGCCGAGTCCAAAATTCAGCGCTTCCCCATCTCAGCCCAGAAAGCAGGTAGAACAAGTTTTGTGGTGACTTTCAACAGCCTACCCGAGCAATGAAAAAAGTACCAACAGAAATCCTTTCTGGCACCTTCCCCGGTGGAGTTGTGCATGGGGTGTGTATGGAACATTTTGTCACCAGCCGAGTCCGAAATTCAGCGCTTCCCAATCCCAGCCCAGAAAGCAGGTAGAACAAATTTTGTGGTGTCCTTCAGCTGCCTTTCGGGGTAGTGTAAGAACTACCAACAGAACTCCTTTCTGGCACCTTCCCCGGTGGAGTTGTGCATGGGGTGTGTTTGGAACATTTTGTCACCAGCCGAGTCCAAAATTCAGCGCTTCCCCATCTCAGCCCAGAAAGCAGGTAGAACAAATTTTGTGGTGTCCTTCAGCTGCCTTTCGGGGTAGTGTAAGAACTAGCAACAGAACTCCTTTCTGGCACCTTCCCCGGTGGAGTTGTGCATGGGGTGTGTTTGGAACATTTTGTCACCAGCCGAGTCCAAAATTCAGCGCTTCCCCATCTCAGCCCAGAAAGCAGGTAGAAGAACTGTCGTGGTGCCTTTCAGCTGCCTACCAGGGTATTGTAAAAAGTACCAACAGACGTCCTTTCTGGCACCTTCCCCGGTGGAGTTGTGCATGGGGTGTGTTTGGAACATTTTGTCACCAGCCGAATCCAAAATTCAGCGCTTCCCCATCTCAGCCCAGAAAGCAGGTAGAAGAACTGTCGTGGTGTCTTTCAGCTGCCTACAAGGGTATTGTAAAAACTACCAACAGAACTCCTTTCTGGCCCCTCCCCCGGTGGAGTTGTGCATGGGGTGTGTTTGGAACATTTTGTCACCAGCCGAGTCCAAAATTCAGCGCTTCCCCATCTCAGCCCAGAAAGCAGGTAGAACAAGTTTTGTGGTGACTTTCAACTGCCTACCGGAGCAATGTAAAAACTACCAACAGACGTCCTTTCTGGCACCTTCCCCGGTGGAGTTGTGCATGGGGTGTGTATGGAACATTTTGTTACCAGCCAAGTCCAAAATTCAGCGCTTCCCCATCTCAGCCCAGAAAGCAGGTAGAACAAGTTTTGTGGTGTCCTTCAGCTGCCTTTCGGGGTAGTGTAAGAACTACCAACAGAAGTCCTTTCTGGCACCTTCCCTGGTAGAGTTGTGCATGGGGTGTGTATGGAACATGTTGTCACCAGCCGAGTCCAAAATTCAGCGCTTCCCCATCTCAGCCCAGAAAGCAGGTAGAACAAGTTTTGTGGTGTCCTTCAGCTGCCTTTCGGGGTAGTGTAAGAACTACCTACAGACGTCCTTTCTGGCACCTTCCCCGGTGGAGTTGTGCATGGGGTGTGTATGGAACAATTTGTCACCAGCAGAGTCCAAAATTCAGCGCTTCCCCATCTCAGCCCAGAAAGCAGGTAGAACAAGCTTTGTGGGGCTATTGAGCATCCTACCCGAGCAATGCAAAAAGTACCAAGAGAAGTCCTTTCTGGCACCTTCCCCGGTGGAGTTGTCCATGGGATGTGTATGGAACATTTTGTCACCAGCCGAGTCCAAAATTCAGCGCTTCCCCATCTCAGCCCAGAAAGCAGGTAGAACAAGTTTTGTGGTGACTTTCAACAGCCTACCCGAGCAATGAAAAAAGTACCAACAGAAATCCTTTCTGGCACCTTCCCCGGTGGAGTTGTGCATGGGGTGTGTATGGAACATTTTGTCACCAGCCGAGTCCGAAATTCAGCGCTTCCCCATCC
Organism: Falco biarmicus; assembly: GCF_023638135.1. Taxonomy (NCBI): domain Eukaryota; kingdom Metazoa; phylum Chordata; class Aves; order Falconiformes; family Falconidae; genus Falco; species Falco biarmicus. The sequence continues at coordinate 26,454 of NC_079296.1, forward strand.
CAGCCCAGAAAGCAGGTAGAACAAGTTTTGTGGTGTCCTTCAGCTGCCTTTCGGGGTAGTGTAAGAACTACCAACAGAACTCCTTTCTGGCACCTTCCCCGGTGGAGTTGTGCATGGGGTGTGTTTGGAACATTTTGTCACCAGCCGAGTCCAAAATTCAGCGCTTCCCCATCTCAGCCCAGAAAGCAGGTAGAACAAATTTTGTGGTGTCCTTCAGCTGCCTTTCGGGGTAGTGTAAGAACTAGCAACAGAACTCCTTTCTGGCCCCTTCCCCGGTGGAGTTGTGCATGGGGTGTGTTTGGAACATTTTGTCACCAGCCGAGTCCAAAATTCAGCGCTTCCCCATCTCAGCCCAGAAAGCAGGTAGAAGAACTGTCGTGGTGCCTTTCAGCTGCCTACCAGGGTATTGTAAAAAGTACCAACAGACGTCCTTTCTGGCACCTTCCCCGGTGGAGTTGTGCATGGGGTGTGTTTGGAACATTTTGTCACCAGCCGAGTCCAAAATTCAGCGCTTCCCCATCTCAGCCCAGAAAGCAGGTAGAAGAACTGTCGTGGTGCCTTTCAGCTGCCTACAAGGGTATTGTAAAAACTACCAACAGAACTCCTTTCTGGCCCCTCCCCCGGTGGAGTTGTGCATGGCGTGTGTATGGAACATTTTGTCACCAGCCGAGTCCAAAATTCAGCGCTTCCCCATCTCAGCCCAGAAAGCAGGTAGAACAAGTTTTGTGGTGACTTTCAACTGCCTACCGGAGCAATGTAAAAACTACCAACAGACGTCCTTTCTGGCCCCTTCCCCGGTGGAGTTGTGCATGGGGTGTGTTTGGAACATTTTGTCACCAGCTGAGTCCAAAATTCAGCGCTTCCCCATCTCAGCCCAGAAAGCAGGTAGAACAAGTTTTGTGGTGTCCTTCAGCTGCCTTTCGGGGTAGTGATAAGAACTACCAACAGAAGTCCTTTCTGGCACCTTCCCTGGTAGAGTTGTGCATGGGGTGTGTATGGAACATTTTGTCACCAACCGAGTCCAAAATTCAGCGCTTCCCCATCTCAGCCCAGAAAGCAGGTAGAACAAGTTTTATGGGGCCATTGAGCATCCTACCCGAGCAATGCAAAAAGTACCAACAGAAGTCCTTTCTGGCCCCTTCCCCGGTGGAGTTGTGCATGGGGTGTGTTTGGAACATTTTGTCACCAGCTGAGTCCAAAATTCAGCGCTTCCCCATCTCAGCCCAGAAAGCAGGTAGAACAAGTTTTGTGGTGTCCTTCAGCTGCCTTTCGGGGTAGTGTAAGAACTACCAACAGAAGTCCTTTCTGGCACCTTCCCTGGTAGAGTTGTGCATGGGGTGTGTATGGAACATTTTGTCACCAGCCGAGTCCAAAATTCAGCGCTTCCCCATCTCAGCCCAGAAAGCAGGTAGAACAAGTTTTGTGGTGTCCTTCAGCTGCCTTTCGGGGTAGTGTAAGAACTACCAACAGACGTCCTTTCTGGCACCTTCTCCGGTGGAGTTGTGCATGGGGTGTGTTTGGGACATTTTGTCACCAGCCGAGTCCAAAATTCAGCGCTTCCCCATCTCAGCCCAGAAAGCAGGTAGAACAAGTTTTGTGGTGTCCTTCAGCTGCCTTTCGGGGTAGTGTAAGAACTACCAACAGACGTCCTTTCTGGCACCTTCTCCGGTGGAGTTGTGCATGGGGTGTGTTTTGGACATTTTGTCACCAGCCGAGTCCAAAATTCAGCGCTTCCCCATCTCAGCCCAGAAAGCAGGTAGAACAAGTTTTATGGGGCCATTGAGCATCCTACCCGAGCAATGCAAAAAGTACCAACAGAAGTCCTTTCTGGCCCCTTCCCCGGTGGAGTTGTGCATGGGGTGTGTTTGGAACATTTTGTCACCAGCTGAGTCCAAAATTCAGCGCTTCCCCATCTCAGCCCAGAAAGCAGGTAGAACAAGTTTTTTGGTGTCCTTCAGCTGCCTTTCGGGGTAGTGTAAGAACTACCAACAGAAGTCCTTTCTGGCACCTTCCCTGGTAGAGTTGTGCATGGGGTGTGTATGGAACATTTTGTCACCAGCCGAGTCCAAAATTCAGCGCTTCCCCATCTCAGCCCAGAAAGCAGGTAGAACAAGTTTTATGGGGCCATTGAGCATCCTACCCGAGCAATGCAAAAAGTACCAACAGAAGTCCTTTCTGGCCCCTTCCCCGGTGGAGTTGTGCATGGGGTGTGTTTGGAACATTTTGTCACCAGCTGAGTCCAAAATTCAGCGCTTCCCCATCTCAGCCCAGAAAGCAGGTAGAACAAGTTTTGTGGTGTCCTTCAGCTGCCTTTCGGGGTAGTGTAAGAACTACCAACAGAAGTCCTTTCTGGCACCTTCCCTGGTAGAGTTGTGCATGGGGTGTGTATGGAACATTTTGTCACCAGCCGAGTCCAAAATTCAGCGCTTCCCCATCTCAGCCCAGAAAGCAGGTAGAACAAGTTTTGTGGTGTCCTTCAGCTGCCTTTCGGGGTAGTGTAAGAACTACCAACAGACGTCCTTTCTGGCACCTTCTCCGGTGGAGTTGTGCATGGGGTGTGTTCTGGACATTTTGTCACCAGCCGAGTCCAAAATTCAGCGCTTCCCCATCTCAGCCCAGAAAGCAGGTAGAACAAGTTTTGTGGTGTCCTTCAGCTGCCTTTCGGGGTAGTGTAAGAACTACCAACAGACGTCCTTTCTGGCCCCTTCCCCGGTGGAGTTGTGCATGGGGTGTGTTTGGGACATTTTGTCACCAGCCGAGTCCAAAATTCAGCGCTTCCCCATCTCAGCCCAGAAAGCAGGTAGAACAAGTTTTGTGGTGACTTTCAACTGCCTACGCAAGTAATGTAAAAACTACCAACAGAAGTCCTTTCTGGCACCTTCCCCGGTGGAGTTGTGCATGGGGTGTGTTTGGAACATTTTGTCACTAGCCGAGTCCAAAATTCAGCGCTTCCCCATCTCAGCCCAGAAAGCAGGTAGAACAAGTTTTGTGGTGTCCTTCAGCTGCCTTTCGGTGTAGTGTAAGAACTACCAACAGAAGTCCTTTCTGGCACCTTCCCTGGTAGAGTTGTGCATGGGGTGTGTATGGAACATTTTGTCACCAGCCGAGTCCAAAATTCAGCGCTTCCCCATCTCAGCCCAGAAAGCAGGTAGAACAAGTTTTGTGGTGTCCTTCAGCTGCCTTTCGGGGTAGTGTAAGAACTACCAACAGACGTCCTTTCTGGCACCTTCCCCGGTGGAGTTGTGCATGGGGTGTGTTTGGAACATTTTGTCACCAGCCGAGTCCAAAATTCAGCGCTTCCCCATCTCAGCCCAGAAAGCAGGTAGAACAAGTTTTGTGGTGACTTTATACTGCCTACCGGAGCAATGTAAAAACTACCAACAGACGTCCTTTCTGGCACCTTCCCCGGTGGAGTTGTGCATGGGGTGTGTTTGGAACATTTTGTCACCAGCCGAGTCCAAAATTCAGCGCTTCCCCATCTCAGCCCAGAAAGCAGGTAGAAGAACTGTCGTGGTGCCTTTCAGCTGCCTACAAGGGTATTGTAAAAACTACCAACAGAACTCCTTTCTGGCCCCTCCCCCGGTGGAGTTGTGCATGGGGTGTGTTTGGAACATTTTGTCACCAGACGAGTCCAAAATTCAGCGCTTCCCCATCTCAGCCCAGAAAGCAGGTAGAACAAGTTTTGTGGTGACTTTCAACTGCCTACCGGAGCAATGTAAAAACTACCAACAGACGTCCTTTCTGGCACCTTCCCCGGTGGAGTTGTGCATGGGGTGTGTTTGGAACATTTTGTCACCAGCCGAGTCCAAAATTCAGCGCTTCCCCATCTCAGCCCAGAAAGCAGGTAGAAGAACTGTCGTGGTGCCTTTCAGCTGCCTTCCAGGGTATTGTAAAAACTACCAACAGAACTCCTTTCGGGCACGTTCCCCGGTGGAGTTGTGCATGGGGTGTGTTTGGAACATTTTGTCACCAGCCGACTCCAAAATTCAGCGTTTCCCCATCTCAGCCCAGAAAGCAGGTAGAAGAACTGTCGTGGTGTCCTTCAGCTGCCTTTCGGGGTAGTGTAAGAACTACCAACAGATGTCCTTTCTGGCACCTTCTCTGGTGGAGTTGTGCATGGGGTGTGTTTGGAACATTTTGTCACCAGCCGAGTCCAAAATTCAGCGCTTCCCCATCTCAGCCCAGAAAGCAGGTAGAACAAGTTTTGTGGTGACTTTATACTGCCTACCGGAGCAATGTAAAAACTACCAACAGACGTCCTTTCTGGCACCTTCCCCGGTGGAGTTGTGCATGGGGTGTGTTTGGAACATTTTGTCACCAGCCGAGTCCAAAATTCAGCGCTTCCCCATCTCAGCCCAGAAAGCAGGTAGAAGAACTGTCGTGGTGCCTTTCAGCTGCCTACAAGGGTATTGTAAAAACTACCAACAGAACTCCTTTCTGGCCCCTCCCCCGGTGGAGTTGTGCATGGGGTGTGTTTGGAACATTTTGTCACCAGCCGAGTCCAAAATTCAGCGCTTCCCCATCTCAGCCCAGAAAGCAGGTAGAACAAGTTTTGTGGTGTCCTTCAGCTGCCTTTCGGGGTAGTGTAAGAACTACCAACAGACGTCCTTTCTGGCACATTCTCCAGTGGAGTTGTGCATGGGGTGTGTTTGGAGCATTTTGTCACCAGCCGAGTCCAAAATTCAGCGCTTCCCCATCTCAGCCCAGAAAGCAGGTAGAACAAGTTTTATGGGGCCATTGAGCATCCTACCCGAGCAATCTAAAAAGTACCAACAGAAGTCCTTTCTGGCACCTTCCCCGGTGGAGTTGTGCATGGGGTGTGTATGGAACATTTTGTCACCAGCCGAGTCCAAAATTCAGCGCTTCCCCATCTCAGCCCAGAAAGCAGGTAGAGCAAGTTTTGTGGGGCCATTGAGCATCCCACCCAAGCAATCTAAAAAGTACCAAGAGAACTCCTTTCTGGCACCTTCCCCGGTGGAGTTGTGCATGGGGTGTGTTTGGAACATTTTGTCACCAGCCGAGTCCAAAATTCAGCGCTTCCCCATCTCAGCCCAGAAAGCAGGTAGAACAAGTTTTGTGGTGTCCTTCAGCTGCCTTTCGGGGTAGTGTAAGAACTACCAACAGAACTCCTTTCTGGCACCTTCTCCAGTGGAGTTGTGCATGGCGTGTGTATGGAACATTTTGTCACCAGCCGAGTCCAAAATTCAGCGCTTCCCCATCTCAGCCCAGAAAGCAGGTAGAACAAGTTTTGTGGTGTCCTTCAGCTGCCTTTCGGGGTAGTGTAAGAATTACCTACAGACGTCCTTTCTGGCACCTTCTCCGGTGGAGTTGTGCATGGGGTGTGTTTGGGACATTTTGTCACCAGCCGAGTCCAAAATTCAGCGCTTCCCCATCTCAGCCCAGAAAGCAGGTAGAACAAGTTTTGTGGTGTCCTTCAGCTGCCTTTCGGGGTAGTGTAAGAACTACCAACAGACGTCCTTTCTGGCACCTTCTCCGGTGGAGTTGTGCATGGGGTGTGTATGGAACATTTTGTCACCAGCCGAGTCCAAAATTCAGCGCTTCCCCATCTCAGCCCAGAAAGCAGGTAGAACAAGTTTTGTGGGGCCATTGAGCATCCCACCCAAGCAATCTAAAAAGTACCAGCAGAAGTCCTTTCTGGCACCTTCCCCGGTGGAGTTGTGCATGGGGTGTGTTTGGAACATTTTGTCACCAGCCGAGTCCAAAATTCAGCGCTTCCCCATCTCAGCCCAGAAAGCAGGTAGAACAAGTTTTGTGGTGTCCTTCAGCTGCCTTTCGGGGTAGTGTAAGAACTACCAACAGACGTCCTTTCTGGCACCTTCTCCGGTGGAGTTGTGCATGGGGTGTGTTTGGGACATTTTGTCACCAGCCGAGTCCAAAATTCAGCGCTTCCCCATCTCAGCCCAGAAAGCAGGTAGAACAAGTTTTGTGGTGTCCTTCAGCTGCCTTTCGGGGTAGTGTAAGAACTATTAACAGACGTCCTTTCTGGCACCTTCTCCGGTGGAGTTGTGCATGGGGTGTGTTTGGGACATTTTGTCACCAGCCGAGTCCAAAATTCAGCGCTTCCCCATCTCAGCCCAGAAAGCAGGTAGAACAAGTTTTGTGGTGACTTTCAACTGCTTACGCAAGTAATGTAAAAACTACCAACAGAAGTCCTTTCTGGCACCTTCCCCGGTGGAGTTGTGCATGGGGTGTGTTTGGAACATTTTGTCACTAGCCGAGTCCAAAATTCAGCGCTTCCCCATCTCAGCCCAGAAAGCAGGTAGAACAACTTTTGTGGTGTCCTTCAGCTGCCTTTCGGGGTAGTGTAAGAACTACCAACAGAAGTCCTTTCTGGCACCTTCCCTGGTAGAGTTGTGCATGGGGTGTGTATGGAACATTTTGTCACCAGCCGAGTCCAAAATTCAGCGCTTCCCCATCTCAGCCCAGAAAGCAGGTCGAACAAATTTTGTGGTGTCCTTCAGCTGCCTTTCGGGGTAGTGTAAGAACTACCAACAGACGTCCTTTCTGGCACCTTCCCTGGTGGAGTTGTGCATGGGGTGTGTTTGGAACATTTTGTCACCAGCCGAGTCCAAAATTCAGCGCTTCCCCATCTCAGCCCAGAAAGCAGGTAGAACAAGCTTTGTGGGGCTATTGAGCATCCTACCCGAGCAATGCAAAAAGTACCAAGAGAAGTCCTTTCTGGCACCTTCCCCGGTGGAGTTGTCCATGGGATGTGTATGGAACATTTTGTCACCAGCAGAGTCCAAAATTCAGCGCTTCCCCATCTCAGCCCAGAAAGCAGGTAGAACAAGTTTTGTGGTGACTTTCAACAGCCTACCCGAGCAATGAAAAAAGTACCAACAGAACTCCTTTCTGGCCCCTTCCCCGGTGGAGTTGTGCATGGGGTGTGTATGGAACATTTTGTCACCAGCCGAGTCCGAAATTCAGCGCTTCCCCATCCCAGCCCAGAAAGCAGGTAGAACAACTTTTGTGGTGTCCTTCAGCTGCCTTTCGGGGTAGTGTAAGAACTACCAACAGAACTCCTTTCTGGCACCTTCTCCGGTGGAGTTGTGCATGGGGTGTGTATGGAACATTTTGTCACCAGCCGAGTCCAAAATTCAGCGCTTCCCCATCTCAGCCCAGAAAGCAGGTAGAACAAGTTTTGTGGGGCCATTTGGCATCCTACACGAGCAATTTAAAAAGTACCAAGAGAACTCCTTTCTGGCACCTTCCCCGGTGGAGTTGTGCATGGGGTGTGTTTGGAACATTTTGTCACCAGCCGAGTCCAAAATTCAGCGCTTCCCCATCTCAGCCCAGAAAGCAGGTAGAACAAGTTTTGTGGTGACTTTATACTGCCTACCGAAGCAATGTAAAAACTACCAACAGACGTCCTTTCTGGCACCTTCCCCGGTGGAGTTGTGCATGGGGGTGTGTTTGGAACATTTTGTCACCAGCCGAGTCCAAAATTCAGCGCTTCCCCATCTCAGCCCAGAAAGCAGGTAGAACAAATTTTGTGGTGTCCTTCAGCTGCCTCTCGGGGTACTGTAAGAACTAGCAACAGAACTCCTTTCTGGCACCTTCCCCGGTGGAGTTGTGCATGGGGTGTGTTTGGAACATTTTGTCACCAGCTGAGTCCAAAATTCAGCGCTTCCCCATCTCAGCCCAGAAAGCAGGTAGAACAAGTTTTGTGGGGCCATTGAGCATCCCACCCAAGCAATCTAAAAAGTACCAAGAGAACTCCTTTCTGGCACCTTCCCCGGTGGAGTTGTGCATGGGGTGTGTTTGGAACATTTTGTCACCAGCCGAGTCCAAAATTCAGCGCTTCCCCATCTCAGCCCAGAAAGCAGGTAGAACAAGTTTTGTGGTGTCCTTCAGCTGCCTTTCGGGGTAGTGTAAGAACTACCAACAGAACTCCTTTCTGGCACCTTCTCCAGTGGAGTTGTGCATGGCGTGTGTATGGAACATTTTGTCACCAGCCGAGTCCAAAATTCAGCGCTTCCCCATCTCAGCCCAGAAAGCAGGTAGAACAAGTTTTGTGGTGTCCTTCAGCTGCCTTTCGGGGTAGTGTAAGAATTACCTACAGACGTCCTTTCTGGCACCTTCTCCGGTGGAGTTGTGCATGGGGTGTGTTTGGGACATTTTGTCACCAGCCGAGTCCAAAATTCAGCGCTTCCCCATCTCAGCCCAGAAAGCAGGTAGAACAAGTTTTGTGGTGTCCTTCAGCTGCCTTTCGGGGTAGTGTAAGAACTACCAACAGAACTCCTTTCTGGCACCTTCTCCGGTGGAGTTGTGCATGGGGTGTGTATGGAACATTTTGTCACCAGCCGAGTCCAAAATTCAGCGCTTCCCCATCTCAGCCCAGAAAGCAGGTAGAACAAGTTTTGTGGGGCCATTTGGCATCCTACACGAGCAATTTAAAAAGTACCAAGAGAACTCCTTTCTGGCACCTTCCCCGGTGGAGTTGTGCATGGGGTGTGTTTGGAACATTTTGTCACCAGCCGAGTCCAAAATTCAGCGCTTCCCCATCTCAGCCCAGAAAGCAGGTAGAACAAGTTTTGTGGTGACTTTATACTGCCTACCGAAGCAATGTAAAAACTACCAACAGACGTCCTTTCTGGCACCTTCCCCGGTGGAGTTGTGCATGGGGGTGTGTTTGGAACATTTTGTCACCAGCCGAGTCCAAAATTCAGCGCTTCCCCATCTCAGCCCAGAAAGCAGGTAGAACAAATTTTGTGGTGTCCTTCAGCTGCCTCTCGGGGTACTGTAAGAACTAGCAACAGAACTCCTTTCTGGCACCTTCCCCGGTGGAGTTGTGCATGGGGTGTGTTTGGAACATTTTGTCACCAGCCGAGTCCAAAATTCAGCGCTTCCCCATCTCAGCCCAGAAAGCAGGTAGAACAAGTTTTGTGGTGTCCTTCAGCTGCCTTTCGGGGTAGTGTAAGAACTACCAACAGAACTCCTTTCTGGCACCTTCTCCAGTGGAGTTGTGCATGGCGTGTGTATGGAACATTTTGTCACCAGCCGAGTCCAAAATTCAGCGCTTCCCCATCTCAGCCCAGAAAGCAGGTAGAACAAGTTTTGTGGTGTCCTTCAGCTGCCTTTCGGGGTAGTGTAAGAATTACCTACAGACGTCCTTTCTGGCACCTTCTCCGGTGGAGTTGTGCATGGGGTGTGTTTGGGACATTTTGTCACCAGCCGAGTCCAAAATTCAGCGCTTCCCCATCTCAGCCCAGAAAGCAGGTAGAACAAGTTTTGTGGTGTCCTTCAGCTGCCTTTCGGGGTAGTGTAAGAACTACCAACAGACGTCCTTTCTGGCACCTTCTCCGGTGGAGTTGTGCATGGGGTGTGTATGGAACATTTTGTCACCAGCCGAGTCCAAAATTCAGCGCTTCCCCATCTCAGCCCAGAAAGCAGGTAGAACAAGTTTTGTGGGGCCATTGAGCATCCTACCCGAGCAATGTAAAAAGTACCAAGAGAAGTCCTTTCTGGCACCTTCCCCGGTGGAGTTGTGCATGGGGTGTGTTTGGGACATTTTGTCACCAGCCGAGTCCAAAATTCAGCGCTTCCCCATCTCAGCCCAGAAAGCAGGTAGAACAAGTTTTGTGGTGACTTTCAACTGCTTACGCAAGTAATGTAAAAACTACCAACAGAAGTCCTTTCTGGCACCTTCCCCGGTGGAGTTGTGCATGGGGTGTGTTTGGAACATTTTGTCACTAGCCGAGTCCAAAATTCAGCGCTTCCCCATCTCAGCCCAGAAAGCAGGTAGAACAAGTTTTGTGGTGTCCTTCAGCTGCCTTTCGGGGTAGTGTAAGAACTACCAACAGAAGTCCTTTCTGGCACCTTCCCTGGTAGAGTTGTGCATGGGGTGTGTATGGAACATTTTGTCACCAGCCGAGTCCAAAATTCAGCGCTTCCCCATCTCAGCCCAGAAAGCAGGTCGAACAAATTTTGTGGTGTCCTTCAGCTGCCTTTCGGGGTAGTGTAAGAACTACCAACAGACGTCCTTTCTGGCACCTTCCCTGGTGGAGTTGTGCATGGGGTGTGTTTGGAACATTTTGTCACCAGCCGAGTCCAAAATTCAGCGCTTCCCCATCTCAGCCCAGAAAGCAGGTAGAACAAGCTTTGTGGGGCTATTGAGCATCCTACCCGAGCAATGCAAAAAGTACCAAGAGAAGTCCTTTCTGGCACCTTCCCCGGTGGAGTTGTCCATGGGATGTGTATGGAACATTTTGTCACCAGCCGAGTCCAAAATTCAGCGCTTCCCCATCTCAGCCCAGAAAGCAGGTAGAACAAGTTTTGTGGTGACTTTCAACAGCCTACCCGAGCAATGAAAAAAGTACCAACAGAAATCCTTTCTGGCACCTTCCCCGGTGGAGTTGTGCATGGGGTGTGTATGGAACATTTTGTCACCAGCCGAGTCCGAAATTCAGCGCTTCCCCATCCCAGCCCAGAAAGCAGGTAGAACAACTTTTGTGGTGTCCTTCAGCTGCCTTTCGGGGTAGTGTAAGAACTACCAACAGACGTCCTTTCTGGCACCTTCTCCGGTGGAGTTGTGCATGGGGTGTGTATGGAACATTTTGTCACCAGCCGAGTCCAAAATTCAGCGCTTCCCCATCTCAGCCCAGAAAGCAGGTAGAACAAGTTTTGTGGGGCCATTTGGCATCCTACACGAGCAATTTAAAAAGTACCAAGAGAACTCCTTTCTGGCACCTTCCCCGGTGGAGTTGTGCATGGGGTGTGTTTGGAACATTTTGTCACCAGCTGAGTCCAAAATTCAGCGCTTCCCCATCTCAGCCCAGAAAGCAGGTAGAAGAACTGTCGTGGTGCCTTTCAGCTGCCTACAAGGGTATTGTAAAAACTACCAACAGAACTCCTTTCTGGCCCCTCCCCCGGTGGAGTTGTGCATGGGGTGTGTTTGGAACATTTTGTCACCAGCCGAGTCCAAAATTCAGCGCTTCCCCATCTCAGCCCAGAAAGCAGGTAGAACAAGTTTTGTGGGGCTATTGAGCATCCTACCCGAGCAATGCAAAAAGTACCAAGAGAACTCCTTTCTGGCACCTTCCCCGGTGGAGTTGTCCATGGGATGTGTATGGAACATTTTGTCACCAGCCGAGTCCAAAATTCAGCGCTTCCCCATCTCAGCCCAGAAAGCAGGTAGAACAAGTTTTGTGGTGACTTTCAACAGCCTACCCGAGCAATGAAAAAAGTACCAACAGAACTCCTTTCTGGCACCTTCCCCGGTGGAGTTGTGCATGGGGTGTGTATGGAACATTTTGTCACCAGCCGAGTCCGAAATTCAGCGCTTCCCCATCCCAGCCCAGAAAGCAGGTAGAACAACTTTTGTGGTGTCCTTCAGCTGCCTTTCGGGGTAGTGTAAGAACTACCAACAGAACTCCTTTCTGGCACCTTCTCCGGTGGAGTTGTGCATGGGGTGTGTATGGAACATTTTGTCACCAGCCGAGTCCAAAATTCAGCGCTTCCCCATCTCAGCCCAGAAAGCAGGTAGAAGAACTGTCGTGGTGCCTTTCAGCTGCCTACAAGGGTATTGTAAAAACTACCAACAGAACTCCTTTCTGGCACCTTCCCCGGTGGAGTTGTGCATGGGGTGTGTATGGAACATTTTGCCACCAGCCGAGTCCAAAATTCAGCGCTTCCCCATCTCAGCCCAGAAAGCAGGTAGAACAAGTTTTGTGGTGACTTTATACTGCCTACCGAAGCAATGTAAAAACTACCAACAGACGTCCTTTCTGGCACCTTCCCCGGTGGAGTTGTGCATGGGGGTGTGTTTGGAACATTTTGTCACCAGCCGAGTCCAAAATTCAGCGCTTCCCCCATCTCAGCCCAGAAAGCAGGTAGAACAAATTTTGTGGTGTCCTTCAGCTGCCTCTCGGGGTACTGTAAGAACTAGCAACAGAACTCCTTTCTGGCACCTTCCCCGGTGGAGTTGTGCATGGGGTGTGTTTGGAACATTTTGTCACCAGCCGAGTCCAAAATTCAGCGCTTCCCCATCTCAGCCCAGAAAGCAGGTAGAACAAGTTTTGTGGGGCCATTGAGCATCCCACCCAAGCAATCTAAAAAGTACCAAGAGAACTCCTTTCTGGCACCTTCCCCGGTGGAGTTGTGCATGGGGTGTGTTTGGAACATTTTGTCACCAGCCGAGTCCAAAATTCAGCGCTTCCCCATCTCAGCCCAGAAAGCAGGTAGAACAAGTTTTGTGGTGACTTTCAACAGCCTACCCGAGCAATGAAAAAAGTACCAACAGAAATCCTTTCTGGCACCTTCCCCGGTGGAGTTGTGCATGGGGTGTGTATGGAACATTTTGTCACCAGCCGAGTCCGAAATTCAGCGCTTCCCCATCCCAGCCCAGAAAGCAGGTAGAACAACTTTTGTGGTGTCCTTCAGCTGCCTTTCGGGGTAGTGTAAGAACTACCAACAGAACTCCTTTCTGGCACCTTCTCCGGTGGAGTTGTGCATGGGGTGTGTATGGAACATTTTGTCACCAGCCGAGTCCAAAATTCAGCGCTTCCCCATCTCAGCCCAGAAAGCAGGTAGAAGAACTGTCGTGGTGCCTTTCAGCTGCCTACAAGGGTATTGTAAAAACTACCAACAGAACTCCTTTCTGGCACCTTCCCCGGTGGAGTTGTGCATGGGGTGTGTATGGAACATTTTGCCACCAGCCGAGTCCAAAATTCAGCGCTTCCCCATCTCAGCCCAGAAAGCAGGTAGAACAAGTTTTGTGGTGACTTTATACTGCCTACCGAAGCAATGTAAAAACTACCAACAGACGTCCTTTCTGGCACCTTCCCCGGTGGAGTTGTGCATGGGGGTGTGTTTGGAACATTTTGTCACCAGCCGAGTCCAAAATTCAGCGCTTCCCCATCTCAGCCCAGAAAGCAGGTAGAACAAATTTTGTGGTGTCCTTCAGCTGCCTCTCGGGGTACTGTAAGAACTAGCAACAGAACTCCTTTCTGGCACCTTCCCCGGTGGAGTTGTGCATGGGGTGTGTTTGGAACATTTTGTCACCAGCCGAGTCCAAAATTCAGCGCTTCCCCATCTCAGCCCAGAAAGCAGGTAGAACAAGTTTTGTGGGGCCATTGAGCATCCCACCCAAGCAATCTAAAAAGTACCAAGAGAACTCCTTTCTGGCACCTTCCCCGGTGGAGTTGTGCATGGGGTGTGTTTGGAACATTTTGTCACCAGCCGAGTCCAAAATTCAGCGCTTCCCCATCTCAGCCCAGAAAGCAGGTAGAACAAGTTTTGTGGGGCCATTGAGCATCCCACCCAAGCAATCTAAAAAGTACCAAGAGAACTCCTTTCTGGCACCTTCCCCGGTGGAGTTGTGCATGGGGTGTGTTTGGAACATTTTGTCACCAGCCGAGTCCAAAATTCAGCGCTTCCCCATCCCAGCCCAGAAAGCAGGTAGAACAACTTTTGTGGTGTCCTTCAGCTGCCTTTCGGGGTAGTGTAAGAACTACCAACAGAACTCCTTTCTGGCACCTTCTCCGGTGGAGTTGTGCATGGGGTGTGTATGGAACATTTTGTCACCAGCCGAGTCCAAAATTCAGCGCTTCCCCATCTCAGCCCAGAAAGCAGGTAGAAGAACTGTCGTGGTGCCTTTCAGCTGCCTACAAGGGTATTGTAAAAACTACCAACAGAACTCCTTTCTGGCACCTTCCCCGGTGGAGTTGTGCATGGGGTGTGTATGGAACATTTTGCCACCAGCCGAGTCCAAAATTCAGCGCTTCCCCATCTCAGCCCAGAAAGCAGGTAGAACAAGTTTTGTGGTGACTTTATACTGCCTACCGAAGCAATGTAAAAACTACCAACAGACGTCCTTTCTGGCACCTTCCCCGGTGGAGTTGTGCATGGGGGTGTGTTTGGAACATTTTGTCACCAGCCGAGTCCAAAATTCAGCGCTTCCCCATCTCAGCCCAGAAAGCAGGTAGAACAAATTTTGTGGTGTCCTTCAGCTGCCTCTCGGGGTACTGTAAGAACTAGCAACAGAACTCCTTTCTGGCACCTTCCCCGGTGGAGTTGTGCATGGGGTGTGTTTGGAACATTTTGTCACCAGCCGAGTCCAAAATTCAGCGCTTCCCCATCTCAGCCCAGAAAGCAGGTAGAACAAGTTTTGTGGTGTCCTTCAGCTGCCTTTCGGGGTAGTGTAAGAATTACCTACAGACGTCCTTTCTGGCACCTTCTCCGGTGGAGTTGTGCATGGGGTGTGTTTGGGACATTTTGTCACCAGCCGAGTCCAAAATTCAGCGCTTCCCCATCTCAGCCCAGAAAGCAGGTAGAACAAGTTTTGTGGTGTCCTTCAGCTGCCTTTCGGGGTAGTGTAAGAACTACCAACAGACGTCCTTTCTGGCACCTTCTCCGGTGGAGTTGTGCATGGGGTGTGTATGGAACATTTTGTCACCAGCCGAGTCCAAAATTCAGCGCTTCCCCATCTCAGCCCAGAAAGCAGGTAGAACAAGTTTTGTGGGGCCATTGAGCATCCCACCCAAGCAATCTAAAAAGTACCAGCAGAAGTCCTTTCTGGCACCTTCCCCGGTGGAGTTGTGCATGGGGTGTGTTTGGAACATTTTGTCACCAGCCGAGTCCAAAATTCAGCGCTTCCCCATCTCAGCCCAGAAAGCAGGTAGAACAAGTTTTGTGGTGTCCTTCAGCTGCCTTTCGGGGTAGTGTAAGAACTACCAACAGACGTCCTTTCTGGCACCTTCTCCGGTGGAGTTGTGCATGGGGTGTGTTTGGGACATTTTGTCACCAGCCGAGTCCAAAATTCAGCGCTTCCCCATCTCAGCCCAGAAAGCAGGTAGAACAAGTTTTGTGGTGTCCTTCAGCTGCCTTTCGGGGTAGTGTAAGAACTATTAACAGACGTCCTTTCTGGCACCTTCTCCGGTGGAGTTGTGCATGGGGTGTGTTTGGGACATTTTGTCACCAGCCGAGTCCAAAATTCAGCGCTTCCCCATCTCAGCCCAGAAAGCAGGTAGAACAAGTTTTGTGGTGACTTTCAACTGCTTACGCAAGTAATGTAAAAACTACCAACAGAAGTCCTTTCTGGCACCTTCCCCGGTGGAGTTGTGCATGGGGTGTGTTTGGAACATTTTGTCACTAGCCGAGTCCAAAATTCAGCGCTTCCCCATCTCAGCCCAGAAAGCAGGTAGAACAAGTTTTGTGGTGTCCTTCAGCTGCCTTTCGGGGTAGTGTAAGAACTACCAACAGAAGTCCTTTCTGGCACCTTCCCTGGTAGAGTTGTGCATGGGGTGTGTATGGAACATTTTGTCACCAGCCGAGTCCAAAATTCAGCGCTTCCCCATCTCAGCCCAGAAAGCAGGTCGAACAAATTTTGTGGTGTCCTTCAGCTGCCTTTCGGGGTAGTGTAAGAACTACCAACAGACGTCCTTTCTGGCACCTTCCCTGGTGGAGTTGTGCATGGGGTGTGTTTGGAACATTTTGTCACCAGCCGAGTCCAAAATTCAGCGCTTCCCCATCTCAGCCCAGAAAGCAGGTAGAACAAGCTTTGTGGGGCTATTGAGCATCCTACCCGAGCAATGCAAAAAGTACCAACAGAAGTCCTTTCTGGCACCTTCCCCGGTGGAGTTGTCCATGGGATGTGTATGGAACATTTTGTCACCAGCAGAGTCCAAAATTCAGCGCTTCCCCATCTCAGCCCAGAAAGCAGGTAGAACAAGTTTTGTGGTGACTTTCAACAGCCTACCCGAGCAATGAAAAAAGTACCAACAGAAATCCTTTCTGGCACCTTCCCCGGTGGAGTTGTGCATGGGGTGTGTATGGAACATTTTGTCACCAGCCGAGTCCGAAATTCAGCGCTTCCCCATCCCAGCCCAGAAAGCAGGTAGAACAACTTTTGTGGTGTCCTTCAGCTGCCTTTCGGGGTAGTGTAAGAACTACCAACAGAACTCCTTTCTGGCACCTTCTCCGGTGGAGTTGTGCATGGGGTGTGTATGGAACATTTTGTCACCAGCCGAGTCCAAAATTCAGCGCTTCCCCATCTCAGCCCAGAAAGCAGGTAGAACAAGTTTTGTGGGGCCATTTGGCATCCTACACGAGCAATTTAAAAAGTACCAAGAGAACTCCTTTCTGGCACCTTCCCCGGTGGAGTTGTGCATGGGGTGTGTTTGGAACATTTTGTCACCAGCTGAGTCCAAAATTCAGCGCTTCCCCATCTCAGCCCAGAAAGCAGGTAGAAGAACTGTCGTGGTGCCTTACAGCTGCCTACAAGGGTATTGTAAAAACTACCAACAGAACTCCTTTCTGGCCCCTCCCCCGGTGGAGTTGTGCATGGGGTGTGTTTGGAACATTTTGTCACCAGCCGAGTCCAAAATTCAGCGCTTCCCCATCTCAGCCCAGAAAGCAGGTAGAACAAGTTTTGTGGTGACTTTATACTGCCTACCGAAGCAATGTAAAAACTACCAACAGACGTCCTTTCTGGCACCTTCCCCGGTGGAGTTGTGCATGGGGGTGTGTTTGGAACATTTTGTCACCAGCCGAGTCCAAAATTCAGCGCTTCCCCATCTCAGCCCAGAAAGCAGGTAGAACAAATTTTGTGGTGTCCTTCAGCTGCCTCTCGGGGTACTGTAAGAACTAGCAACAGAACTCCTTTCTGGCACCTTCCCCGGTGGAGTTGTGCATGGGGTGTGTTTGGAACATTTTGTCACCAGCCGAGTCCAAAATTCAGCGCTTCCCCATCTCAGCCCAGAAAGCAGGTAGAAGAACTGTCGTGGTGCCTTTCAGCTGCCTACCAGGGTATTGTAAAAAGTACCAACAGACCTCCTTTCTGGCACCTTCCCCGGTGGAGTTGTGCATGGGGTGTGTTTGGAACATTTTGTCACCAGCCGAGTCCAAAATTCAGCGCTTCCCCATCTCAGCCCAGAAAGCAGGTAGAACAAGTTTTGTGGTGTCCTTCAGCCGCCTTTCGGGGTAGTGTAAGAACTACCAACAGATGTCCTTTCTGGCACCTTCTCTGGTGGAGTTGTGCATGGGGTGTGTATGGAACATTTTGTCACCAGCCAAGTCCAAAATTCAGCGCTTCCCCATCTCAGCCCAGAAAGCAGGTAGAACAAGTTTTGTGGTGACTTTATACTGCCTACCGGAGCAATGTAAAAACTACCAACAGACGTCCTTTCTGGCACCTTCCCCGGTGGAGTTGTGCATGGGGTGTGTTTGGAACATTTTGTCACCAGCCGAGTCCAAAATTCAGCGCTTCCCCATCTCAGCCCAGAAAGCAGGTAGAAGAACTTTTGTGGTGCCTTTCAGCTGCCTACAAGGGTATTGTAAAAACTACCAACAGAACTCCTTTCTGGCCCCTCCCCCGGTGGAGTTGTGCATGGGGTGTGTTTGGAACATTTTGTCACCAGCCGAGTCCAAAATTCAGCGCTTCCCCATCTCAGCCCAGAAAGCAGGTAGAACAAGTTTTGTGGTGACTTTCAACTGCCTACCGGAGCAATGTAAAAAGTACCAAGAGAACTCCTTTCTGGCACCTTCCCCGGTGGAGTTGTGCATGGGGTGTGTTTGGGACATTTTGTCACCAGCCGAGTCCAAAATTCAGCGCTTCCCCATCTCAGCCCAGAAAGCAGGTAGAACAAATTTTGTGGTGTCCTTCAGCTGCCTTTCGGGGTAGTGTAAGAACTAGCAACAGAACTCCTTTCTGGCACCTTCCCCGGTGGAGTTGTGCATGGGGTGTGTTTGGAACATTTTGTCACCAGCCGAGTCCAAAATTCAGCGCTTCCCCATCTCAGCCCAGAAAGCAGGTAGAAGAACTGTCGTGGTGCCTTTCAGCTGCCTACAAGGGTATTGTAAAAAGTACCAACAGAACTCCTTTCTGGCACCTTCCCCGGTGGAGTTGTGCATGGGGTGTGTTTGGAACATTTTGTCACCAGCCGAGTCCAAAATTCAGCGCTTCCCCATCTCAGCCCAGAAAGCAGGTAGAACAAGTTTTGTGGGGCCATTGAGCATCCTACCCGAGCAATTTAAAAAGTACCAACAGAAGTCCTTTCTGGCACCTTCCCCGGTGGAGTTGTGCATGGGGTGTGTTTGGGACATTTTGTCACCAGCCGAGTCCAAAATTCAGCGCTTCCCCATCTCAGCCCAGAAAGCAGGTAGAACAAGTTTTGTGCTGACTTTCAACTCCCTACCGGAGCAATGTAAAAACTACCAACAGACGTCCTTTCTGGCACCTTCCCCGGTGGAGTTGTGCATGGGGTGTGTTTGGAACATTTTGTCACCAGCCGAGTCCAAAATTCAGCTGTTCCCCATCCCAGCCCAGAAAGCAGGTAGAACAACTTTTGTGGGGCCACTCAGCTGCCTTTCGGGGTAGTGTAAAAACTACCAACAGAAGTCCTTTCTGGCACCTTCCCCGGTGGAGTTGTGCATGGCGTGTGTGTGGAACATTTTGTCACCAGCCGAGTCCAAAATTCAGCGCTTCCCCATCCAGCCCAGAAAGCAGGTAGAACAACTTTTGTGGTGTCCTTCAGCTGCCTTTCGGGGTAGTGTAAGAACTACCAACAGACATCCTTTCTGGCACCTTCTCCGGTGGAGTTGTGCATGGGGTGTGTTTGGAACATTTTGTCACCAGCCGAGTCCAAAATTCAGCGCTTCCCCATCTCAGCCCAGAAAGCAGGTAGAACAAGTTTTATGGGGCCATTGAGCATCCTACCCGAGCAATCTAAAAAGTACCAACAGAAGTCCTTTCTGGCACCTTCCCCGGTGGAGTTGTGCATGGGGTGTGTATGGAACATTTTGTCACCAGCCGAGTCCAAAATTCAGCGCTTCCCCATCTCAGCCCAGAAAGCAGGTAGAACAAGTTTTGTGGGGCCATTGAGCATCCCACCCAAGCAATCTAAAAAGTACCAAGAGAACTCCTTTCTGGCACCTTCCCCGGTGGAGTTGTGCATGGGGTGTGTTTGGAACATTTTGTCACCAGCCGAGTCCAAAATTCAGCGCTTCCCCATCCCAGCCCAGAAAGCAGGTAGAACAACTTTTGTGGTGTCCTTCAGCTGCCTTTCGGGGTAGTGTAAGAACTACCAACAGAACTCCTTTCTGGCACCTTCTCCGGTGGAGTTGTGCATGGGGTGTGTATGGAACATTTTGTCACCAGCCGAGTCCAAAATTCAGCGCTTCCCCATCTCAGCCCAGAAAGCAGGTAGAACAAGTTTTGTGGGGCCATTGAGCATCCTACCCGAGCAATGCAAAAAGTACCAAGAGAACTCCTTTCTGGCACCTTCCCCGGTGGAGTTGTGCATGGGGTGTGTTTGGAACATTTTGTCACCAGCCGAGTCCAAAATTCAGCGCTTCCCCATCTCAGCCCAGAAAGCAGGTAGAAGAACTGTCGTGGTGCCTTTCAGCTGCCTACAAGGGTATTGTAAAAACTACCAACAGACGTCCTTTCTGGCCCCTCCCCCGGTGGAGTTGTGCATGGGGTGTGTTTGGAACATTTTGTCACCAGCCGAGTCCAAAATTCAGCGCTTCCCCATCTCAGCCCAGAAAGCAGGTAGAACAAGTTTTGTGGTGACTTTATACTGCCTACCGGAGCAATGTAAAAACTACCAACAGACGTCCTTTCTGGCACCTTCCCCGGTGGAGTTGTGCATGGGGGTGTGTTTGGAACATTTTGTCACCAGCCGAGTCCAAAATTCAGTGCTTCCCCATCTCAGCCCAGAAAGCAGGTAGAACAAATTTTGTGGTGTCCTTCAGCTGCCTCTCGGGGTACTGTAAGAACTAGCAACAGAACTCCTTTCTGGCCCCTTCCCCGGTGGAGTTGTGCATGGGGTGTGTTTGGAACATTTTGTCACCAGCCGAGTCCAGACTTCAGCGCTTCCCCATCTCAGCCCAGAAAGCAGGTAGAAGAACTGTCGTGGTGCCTTTCAGCTGCCTACCAGGGTATTGTAAAAACTAGCAACAGACCTCCTTTCTGGCCCCTTCCCCGGTGGAGTTGTGCATGGGGTGTGTTTGGAACATTTTGTCACCAGCCGAGTCCAAAATTCAGCGCTTCCCCATCTCAGCCCAGAAAGCAGGTAGAACAAGTTTTGTGGTGTCCTTCAGCTGCCTTTCGGGGTAGTGTAAGAACTACCAACAGATGTCCTTTCTGGCACCTTCTCTGGTGGAGTTGTGCATGGGGTGTGTATGGAACATTTTGTCACCAGCCGAGTCCAAAATTCAGCGCTTCCCCATCTCAGCCCAGAAAGCAGGTAGAACAAGTTTTGTGGTGACTTTATACTGCCTACCGGAGCAATGTAAAAACTACCAACAGACGTCCTTTCTGGCACCTTCCCCGGTGGAGTTGTGCATGGGGGTGTGTTTTGAACATTTTGTCACCAGCCGAGTCCAAAATTCAGCGCTTCCCCATCTCAGCCCAGAAAGCAGGTAGAACAAATTTTGTGGTGTCCTTCAGCTGCCTTTCGGGATAGTGTAAGAACTAGCAACAGAACTCCTTTCTGGCCCCTTCCCCGGTGGAGTTGTGCATGGGGTGTGTTTGGAACATTTTGTCACCAGCCGAGTCCAAAATTCAGCGCTTCCCCATCTCAGCCCAGAAAGCAGGTAGAAGAACTGTCGTGGTGCCTTTCAGCTGCCTACCAGGGAATTGTAAAAACTACCAACAGACGTCCTTTCTGGCCCCTCCCCCGGTGGAGTTGTGCATGGGGTGTGTTTGGAACATTTTGTCACCAGCCGAGTCCAAAATTCAGCGCTTCCCCATCTCAGCCCAGAAAGCAGGTAGAACAAGTTTTGTGGTGACTTTCAACTGCCTACCGGAGCAATGTAAAAACTACCAACAGACGTCCTTTCTGGCACCTTCCCCGGTGGAGTTGTGCATGGGGGTGTGTTTGGAACATTTTGTCACCAGCCGAGTCCAAAATTCAGCGCTTCCCCATCTCAGCCCAGAAAGCAGGTAGAACAAGTTTTGTGGTGTCCTTCAGCTGCCTCTCGGGGTAGTGTAAGAACTAGCAACAGAACTCCTTTCTGGCCCCTTCCCCGGTGGAGTTGTGCATGGGGTGTGTTTGGAACATTTTGTCACCAGCCGAGTCCAAACTTCAGCGCTTCCCCATCTCAGCCCAGAAAGCAGGTAGAAGAACTGTCGTGGTGCCTTTCAGCTGCCTACCAGGGTATTGTAAAAACTACCAACAGACCTCCTTTCTGGCCCCTTCCCCGGTGGAGTTGTGCATGGGGTGTGTTTGGAACATTTTGTCACCAGCCGAGTCCAAAATTCAGCGCTTCCCCATCTCAGCCCAGAAAGCAGGTAGAACAAGTTTTGTGGGGCCATTGAGCATCCCACCCAAGCAATCTAAAAAGTACCAACAGAAGTCCTTTCTGGCACCTTCCCCGGTGGAGTTGTGCATGGGGTGTGTTTGGAACATTTTGTCACCAGCCGAGTCCAAAATTCAGCGCTTCCCCATCTCAGCCCAGAAAGCAGGTAGAACAAGTTTTGTGGTGTCCTTCAGCTGCCTTTCGGGGTAGTGTAAGAACTACCAACAGACGTCCTTTCTGGCACCTTCTCCGGTGGAGTTGTGCATGGGGTGTGTTTGGGACATTTTGTCACCAGCCGAGTCCAAAATTCAGCGCTTCCCCATCTCAGCCCAGAAAGCAGGTAGAACAAGTTTTGTGGTGTCCTTCAGCTGCCTTTCGGGGTAGTGTAAGAACTACCAACAGACGTCCTTTCTGGCACCTTCTCCGGTGGAGTTGTGCATGGGGTGTGTTTGGGACATTTTGTCACCAGCCGAGTCCAAAATTCAGCGCTTCCCCATCTCAGCCCAGAAAGCAGGTAGAACAAGTTTTGTGGTGACTTTCAACTGCCTACCGGAGCAATGTAAAAACTACCAACAGACGTCCTTTCTGGCACCTTCCCCGGTGGAGTTGTGCATGGGGGTGTGTTTGGAACATTTTGTCACCAGCCGAGTCCAAAATTCAGCGCTTCCCCATCTCAGCCCAGAAAGCAGGTAGAACAAATTTTGTGGTGTCCTTCAGCTGCCTTTCGGGGTAGTGTAAGAACTAGCAACAGAACTCCTTTCTGGCCCCTTCCCCGGTGGAGTTGTGCATGGGGTGTGTTTGGAACATTTTGTCACCAGCCGAGTCCAAAATTCAGCGCTTCCCCATCCCAGCCCAGAAAGCAGGTAGAAGAACTGTCGTGGTGCCTTTCAGCTGCCTACCAGGGAATTGTAAAAACTACCAACAGAACTCCTTTCTGGCACCTTCCCCGGTGGAGTTGTGCATGGGGTGTGTTTGGAACATTTTGTCACCAGCCGAGTCCAAAATTCAGCGCTTCCCCATCTCAGCCCAGAAAGCAGGTAGAAGAACTGTCGTGGTGCCTTTCAGCTGCCTACAAGGGTATTGTAAAAACTACCAACAGAACTCCTTTCTGGCCCCTCCCCCGGTGGAGTTGTGCATGGGGTGTGTTTGGAACATTTTGTCACCCGCCGAGTCCAAAATTCAGCGCTTCCCCATCTCAGCCCAGAAAGCAGGTAGAACAAGTTTTGTGGTGACTTTCAACTGCCTACCGGAGCAATGTAAAAACTACCAACAGACGTCCTTTCTGGCACCTTCCCCGGTGGAGTTGTGCATGGGGTGTGTTTGGAACATTTTGTCACCAGCCGAGTCCAAAATTCAGCGCTTCCCCATCTCAGCCCAGAAAGCAGGTAGAACAAATTTTGTGGTGTCCTTCAGCTGCCTTTCGGGGTAGTGTAAGAACTAGCAACAGAACTCCTTTCTGGCCCCTTCCCCGGTGGAGTTGTGCATGGGGTGTGTTTGGAACATTTTGTCACCAGCCGAGTCCAAAATTCAGCGCTTCCCCATCTCAGCCCAGAAAGCAGGTAGAAGAACTGTCGTGGTGTCCTTCAGCTGCCTTTCGGGGTAGTGTAAGAACTACCAACAGATGTCCTTTCTGGCACCTTCTCCGGTGGAGTTGTGCATGGGGTGTGTATGGAACATTTTGTCACCAGCCAAGTCCAAAATTCAGCGCTTCCCCATCTCAGCCCAGAAAGCAGGTAGAACAAGTTTTGTGGGGCCATTGAGCATCCTACCCGAGCAATCTAAAAAGTACCAAGAGAACTCCTTTCTGGCACCTTCCCCGGTGGAGTTGTGCATGGGGTGTGTTTGGGACATTTTGTCACCAGCCGAGTCCAAAATTCAGCGCTTCCCCATCTCAGCCCAGAAAGCAGGTAGAACAAGTTTTGTGCTGACTTTCAACTCCCTACCGGAGCAATGTAAAAACTACCAACAGACGTCCTTTCTGGCACCTTCTCCGGTGGAGTTGTGCATGGGGTGTGTTTGGAACATTTTGTCACCAGCCGAGTCCAAAATTCAGCGCTTCCCCATCTCAGCCCAGAAAGCAGGTAGAACAAGTTTTGTGGTGTCCTTCAGCTGCCTTTCGGGGTAGTGTAAGAACTACCAACAGACGTCCTTTCTGGCACCTTCTCCGGTGGAGTTGTGCATGGGGTGTGTATGGAACATTTTGTCACCAGCCGAGTCCAAAATTCAGCGCTTCCCCATCTCAGCCCAGAAAGCAGGTAGAACAAGTTTTGTGGTGTCCTTCAGCTGCCTTTCGGGGTAGTGTAAGAACTACCAACAGACGTCCTTTCTGGCACCTTCTCCGGTGGAGTTGTGCATGGGGTGTGTTTGGAACATTTTGTCACCAGCCGAGTCCAAAATTCAGCGCTTCCCCATCTCAGCCCAGAAAGCAGGTAGAACAAGTTTTGTGCTGACTTTCAACTGCCTACCGGAGCAATGTAAAAACTACCAACAGACGTCCTTTCGGGCACCTTCCCCGGTGGAGTTCTGCATGGGGTGTGTTTGGAACATTTTGTCACCAGCCGAGTCCAAAATTCAGCTGTTCCCCATCCCAGCCCAGAAAGCAGGTAGAACAACTTTTGTGGGGCCACTCAGCTGCCTTTCGGGGTAGTGTAAAAACTACCAACAGAAGTCCTTTCTGGCACCTTCCCCGGTGGAGTTGTGCATGGCGTGTGTGTGGAACATTTTGTCACCAGCCGAGTCCAAAATTCAGCGCTTCCCCATCTCAGCCCAGAAAGCAGGTAGAACAAGTTTTGTGGTGTCCTTCAGCTGCCTTTCGGGGTAGTGTAAGAACTACCAACAGACGTCCTTTCTGGCACCTTCTCCGGTGGAGTTGTGCATGGGGTGTGTTTGGAACATTTTGTCACCAGCCGAGTCCAAAATTCAGCGCTTCCCCATCTCAGCCCAGAAAGCAGGTAGAACAAGTTTTATGGGGCCATTGAGCATCCTACCCGAGCAATCTAAAAAGTACCAAGAGAAGTCCTTTCTGGCACCTTCCCCGGTGGAGTTGTGCATGGGGTGTGTATGGAAAATTTTGTCACCAGCCGAGTCCAAAATTCAGCGCTTCCCCATCTCAGCCCAGAAAGCAGGTAGAACAAGTTTTGTGGGGCCATTGAGCATCCCACCCAAGCAATCTAAAAAGTACCAACAGAAGTCCTTTCTGGCACCTTCCCCGGTGGAGTTGTGCATGGGGTGTGTATGGAACATTTTGTCACCAGCCGAGTCCAAAATTCAGCGCTTCCCCATCTCAGCCCAGAAAGCAGGTAGAACAAGTTTTGTGGTGACTTTCAACTGCCTACGCAAGTAATGTAAAAACTACCAACAGAAGTCCTTTCTGGCACCTTCCCCGGTGGAGTTGTGCATGGCGTGTGTGTGGAACATTTTGTCACCAGCCGAGTCCAAAATTCAGCGCTTCCCCATCTCAGCCCAGAAAGCAGGTAGAACAAGTTTTGTGGTGTCCTTCAGCTGCCTTTCGGGGTAGTGTAAGAACTACCAACAGACGTCCTTTCTGGCACCTTCTCCGGTGGAGTTGTGCATGGGGTGTGTTTGGAACATTTTGTCACCAGCCGAGTCCAAAATTCAGCGCTTCCCCATCTCAGCCCAGAAAGCAGGTAGAACAAGTTTTATGGGGCCATTGAGCATCCTACCCGAGCAATCTAAAAAGTACCAAGAGAAGTCCTTTCTGGCACCTTCCCCGGTGGAGTTGTGCATGGGGTGTGTATGGAAAATTTTGTCACCAGCCGAGTCCAAAATTCAGCGCTTCCCCATCTCAGCCCAGAAAGCAGGTAGAACAAGTTTTGTGGGGCCATTGAGCATCCCACCCAAGCAATCTAAAAAGTACCAACAGAAGTCCTTTCTGGCACCTTCCCCGGTGGAGTTGTGCATGGGGTGTGTTTGGAACATTTTGTCACCAGCCGAGTCCAAAATTCAGCGCTTCCCTATCTCAGCCCAGAAAGCAGGTAGAACAAGTTTTGTGGGGCCATTCAGCTGCCCTTCGGGGTAGTGTAAGAACTACCAACAGAACTCCTTTCTGGCACCTTCTCCAGTGGAGTTGTGCATGGCGTATGTATGGAACATTTTGTCACCAGCCGAGTCCAAAATTCAGCGCTTCCCCATCTCAGCCCAGAAAGCAGGTAGAACAAGTTTTGTGGTGTCCTTCAGCTGCCTTTCGGGGTAGTGTAAGAACTACCAACAGACGTCCTTTCTGGCACCTTCTCCGGTGGAGTTGTGCATGGGGTGTGTATGGAACATTTTGTCACCAGCCGAGTCCAAAATTCAGCGCTTCCCCATCTCAGCCCAGAAAGCAGGTAGAACAAGTTTTGTGGGGCCATTGATCATCCCACCCAAGCAATCTAAAAAGTACCAACAGAAGTCCTTTCTGGCACCTTCCCCGGTGGAGTTGTGCATGGGGTGTGTTTGGAACATTTTGTCACCAGCCGAGTCCAAAATTCAGCGCTTCCCCATCTCAGCCCAGAAAGCAGGTAGAACAATTTTGTGGGGCCATTCAGCTGCCCTTCGGGGTAGTGTAAGAACTACCAACAGTACTCCTTTCTGGCACCTTCTCCGGTGGAGTTGTGCATGGGGTGTGTTTGGAACATTTTGTCACCAGCCGAGTCCAAAATTCAGCTCTTCCCCATCTCAGCCCAGAAAGCAGGTAGAACAAGTTTTGTGGGGCCATTTGGCATCCTACACGAGCAATTTAAAAAGTACCAAGAGAACTCCTTTCTGGCCCCTTCCCCGGTGGAGTTGTGCATGGGGTGTGTTTGGAACATTTTGTCACCAGCTGAGTCCAAAATTCAGCGCTTCCCCATCTCAGCCCAGAAAGCAGGTAGAAGAACTGTCGTGGTGCCTTTCAGCTGCCTACCAGGGTATTGTAAAAACTACCAACAGAACTCCTTTCTGGCCCCTTCCCCGGTGGAGTTGTGCATGGGGTGTGTTTGGAACATTTTGTCACCAGCCGAGTCCAAAATTCAGCGCTTCCCCATCTCAGCCCAGAAAGCAGGTAGAACAACTTTTGTGGTGTCCTTCAGCTGCCTTTCGGGGTAGTGTAAGAACTAGCAACAGAACTCCTTTCTGGCCCCTTCCCCGGTGGAGTTGTGCATGGGGTGTGTTTGGGACATTTTGTCACCAGCCGAGTCCAAAATTCAGCGCTTCCCCATCTCAGCCCAGAAAGCAGGTAGAACAAGTTTCGTGGTGTCCTTCAGCTGCCTTTCGGGGTAGTGTAAGAACTACCAACAGACGTCCTTTCTGGCACCTTCCCCGGTGGAGTTGTGCATGGCGTGTGTTTGGAACATTTTGTCACCAGCCGAGTCCAAAATTCAGCGCTTCCCCATCTCAGCCCAGAAAGCAGGTAGAACAATTTTGTGGGGCCATTCAGCTGCCCTTCGGGGTAGTGTAAGAACTACCAACAGAACTCCTTTCTGGCACCTTCTCCGGTGGAGTTGTGCATGGGGTGTGTTTGGAACATTTTGTCACCAGCCGAGTCCAAAATTCAGCGCTTCCCCATCTCAGCCCAGAAAGCAGGTAGAACATCTTTTGTGGTGTCCTTCAGCTGCCTTTCGGGGTAGTGTAAGAACTACCAACAATACTCCTTTCTGGCACCTTCTCCGGTGGAGTTGTGCATGGGGTGTGTATGGAACATTTTGTCACCAGCCGAGTCCAAAATTCAGCGCTTCCCCATCTCAGCCCAGAAAGCAGGTAGAACAAATTTTGTGGTGACTTTCAACTGCCTACCGGAGCAATGTAAAAAGTACCAAGAGAAGTCCTTTCTGGCACCTTCCCCGGTGGAGTTGGGCATGGGGTGTGTTTGGAACATTTTGTCACCAGCCGAGTCCAAAATTCAGCGCTTCCCCATCTCAGCCCAGAAAGCAGGTAGAAGAACTGTCGTGGTGCCTTTCAGCTGCCTACCAGGGTAGTGTGAGAACTACCAACAGAACTCCTTTCTGGCACCTTCCCCGGTGGAGTTCTGCATGGGGTGTGTTTGGAACATTTTGTCACCAGCCGAGTCCAAAATTCAGCGCTTCCCCATCCCAGCCCAGAAAGCAGGTAGAACAACTTTTGTGGTGTCCTTCAGCTGCCTTTCGGGGTAGTGTAAGAAATACCAACAGACGTCCTTTCTGGCACCTTCTCCGGTGGAGTTGTGCATGGGGTGTGTTTGGAACATTTTGTCACCAGCCGAGTCCAAAATTCAGCGCTTCCCCATCTCAGCCCAGAAAGCAGGTAGAACAAGTTTTGTGGGGCTATTGAGCATCCTACCCGAGCAATGCAAAAAGTACCAAGAGAAGTCCTTTCTGGCACCTTCCCCGGTGGAGTTGTCCATGGGATGTGTATGGAACATTTTGTCACCAGCCGAGTCCAAAATTCAGCGCTTCCCCATCTCAGCCCAGAAAGCAGGTAGAACAAGTTTTGTGGTGACTTTCAACAGCCTACCCGAGCAATGAAAAAAGTACCAACAGAAATCCTTTCTGGCACCTTCCCCGGTGGAGTTGTGCATGGGGTGTGTATGGAACATTTTGTCATCAGCCGAGTCCGAAATTCAGCGCTTCCCCATCCCAGCCCAGAAAGCAGGTAGAACAACTTTTGTGGTGTCCTTCAGCTGCCTTTCGGGGTAGTGTAAGAACTACCAACAGAAGTCCTTTCTGGCACCTTCCCCGGTGGAGTTGTGCATGGGGTGTGTATGGAACATTTTGTCACCAGCCGAGTCCAAAATTCAGCGCTTCCCCATCTCAGCCCAGAAAGCAGGTAGAACAAGTTTTGTGGGGCCATTTGGCATCCTACACGAGCAATTTAAAAAGTACCAAGAGAACTCCTTTCTGGCACCTTCCCCGGTGGAGTTGTGCATGGGGTGTGTTTGGAACATTTTGTCACCAGCCGAGTCCAAAATTCAGCGCTTCCCCATCTCAGCCCAGAAAGCAGGTAGAAGAACTGTCGTGGTGCCTTTCAGCTGCCTACAAGGGTATTGTAAAAACTACCAACAGACGTCCTTTCTGGCCCCTCCCCCGGTGGTGTTGTGCATGGGGTGTGTTTGGAACATTTTGTCACCAGCCGAGTCCAAAATTCAGCGCTTCCCCATCTCAGCCCAGAAAGCAGGTAGAACAAGTTTTGTGGTGACTTTATACTGCCTACCGGAGCAATGTAAAAACTACCAACAGACGTCCTTTCTGGCACCTTCCCCGGTGGAGTTGTGCATGGGGGTGTGTTTGGAACATTTTGTCACCAGCCGAGTCCAAAATTCAGCGCTTCCCCATCTCAGCCCAGAAAGCAGGTAGAAAAAATTTTGTGGTGTCCTTCAGCTGCCTCTCGGGGTACTGTAAGAACTAGCAACAGAACTCCTTTCTGGCACCTTCCCCGGTGGAGTTGTGCATGGGGTGTGTTTGGAACATTTTGTCACCAGCCGAGTCCAAACTTCAGCGCTTCCCCATCTCAGCCCAGAAAGCAGGTAGAAGAACTGTCGTGGTGCCTTTCAGCTGCCTACCAGGGTATTGTAAAAACTACCAACAGAACTCCTTTCTGGCCCCTTCCCCGGTGGAGTTGTGCATGGGGTGTGTTTGGAACATTTTGTCACCAGCCGAGTCCAAAATTCAGCGCTTCCCCATCTCAGCCCAGAAAGCAGGTAGAACAAGTTTTGTGGTGTCCTTCAGCTGCCTTTCGGGGTAGTGTAAGAACTACCAACAGATGTCCTTTCTGGCACCTTCCCCGGTGGAATTGTGCATGGGGTGTGTATGGAACATTTTGTCACCAGCCGAGTCCAAAATTCAGCGCTTCCCCATCTCAGCCCAGAAAGCAGGTAGAACAAGTTTTGTGGTGACTTTATACTGCCTACCGGAGCAATGTAAAAACTACCAACAGACGTCCTTTCTGGCACCTTCCCCGGTGGAGTTGTGCATGGGGGTGTGTTTTGAACATTTTGTCACCAGCCGAGTCCAAAATTCAGCGCTTCCCCATCTCAGCCCAGAAAGCAGGTAGAACAAATTTTGTGGTGTCCTTCAGCTGCCTTTCGGGGTAGTGTAAGAACTAGCAACAGAACTCCTTTCTGGCCCCTTCCCCGGTGGAGTTGTGCATGGGGTGTGTTTGGAACATTTTGTCACCAGCCGAGTCCAAAATTCAGCGCTTCCCCATCTCAGCCCAGAAAGCAGGTAGAAGAACTGTCGTGGTGCCTTTCAGCTGCCTACCAGGGAATTGTAAAAACTACCAACAGAACTCCTTTCTGGCACCTTCCCCGGTGGAGTTGTGCATGGGGTGTGTTTGGAACATTTTGTCACCAGCCGAGTCCAAAATTCAGCGCTTCCCCATCTCAGCCCAGAAAGCAGGTAGAAGAACTGTCGTGGTGCCTTTCAGCTGCCTACAAGGGTATTGTAAAAAGTACCAACAGAACTCCTTTCTGGCCCCTCCCCCGGTGGAGTTGTGCATGGGGTGTGTTTGGAACATTTTGTCACCAGCCGAGTCCAAAATTCAGCGCTTCCCCATCTCAGCCCAGAAAGCAGGTAGAACAAGTTTTGTGGTGACTTTCAACTGCCTACCGGAGCAATGTAAAAACTACCAACAGACGTCCTTTCTGGCACCTTCCCCGGTGGAGTTGTGCATGGGGTGTGTTTGGAACATTTTGTCACCAGCCGAGTCCAAAATTCAGCGCTTCCCCATCTCAGCCCAGAAAGCAGGTAGAACAAATTTTGTGGTGTCCTTCAGCTGCCTTTCGGGGTAGTGTAAGAACTAGCAACAGAACTCCTTTCTGGCCCCTTCCCCGGTGGAGTTGTGCATGGGGTGTGTTTGGAACATTTTGTCACCAGCTGAGTCCAAAATTCAGCGCTTCCCCATCTCAGCCCAGAAAGCAGGTAGAAGAACTGTCGTGGTGCCTTTCAGCTGCCTACCAGGGTATTGTAAAAACTACCAACAGAACTCCTTTCTGGCCCCTTCCCCGGTGGAGTTGTGCATGGGGTGTGTTTGGAACATTTTGTCACCAGCCGAGTCCAAAATTCAGCGCTTCCCCATCTCAGCCCAGAAAGCAGGTAGAACAAGTTTTGTGGTGTCCTTCAGCTGCCTTTCGGGGTAGTGTAAGAACTACCAACAGACGTCCTTTCTGGCACCTTCTCCGGTGGAGTTGTGCATGGGGTGTGTATGGAACATTTTGTCACCAGCCAAGTCCAAAATTCAGCGCTTCCCCATCTCAGCCCAGAAAGCAGGTAGAACAAGTTTTGTGGGGCCATTGAGCATCCTACCCGAGCAATCTAAAAAGTACCAACAGAAGTCCTTTCTGGCACCTTCCCCGGTGGAGTTGTGCATGGGGTGTGTATGGAACATTTTGTCACCAGCCGAGTCCAAAATTCAGCGCTTCCCCATCTCAGCCCAGAAAGCAGGTAGAAGAACTGTCGTGGTGCCTTTCAGCTGCCTACCAGGGAATTGTAAAAACTACCAACAGAACTCCTTTCTGGCACCTTCCCCGGTGGAGTTGTGCATGGGGTGTGTTTGGAACATTTTGTCACCAGCCGAGTCCAAAATTCAGCGCTTCCCCATCTCAGCCCAGAAAGCAGGTAGAAGAACTGTCGTGGTGCCTTTCAGCTGCCTACAAGGGTATTGTAAAAACTACCAACAGAACTCCTTTCTGGCCCCTCCCCCGGTGGAGTTGTGCATGGGGTGTGTTTGGAACATTTTGTCACCAGCCGAGTCCAAAATTCAGCGCTTCCCCATCTCAGCCCAGAAAGCAGGTAGAACAAGTTTTGTGGTGACTTTCAACTGCCTACCGGAGCAATGTAAAAACTACCAACAGACGTCCTTTCTGGCACCTTCCCCGGTGGAGTTGTGCATGGGGTGTGTTTGGAACATTTTGTCACCAGCCGAGTCCAAAATTCAGCGCTTCCCCATCTCAGCCCAGAAAGCAGGTAGAACAAATTTTGTGGTGTCCTTCAGCTGCCTTTCGGGGTAGTGTAAGAACTAGCAACAGAACTCCTTTCTGGCCCCTTCCCCGGTGGAGATGTGCATGGGGTGTGTTTGGAACATTTTGTCACCAGCTGAGTCCAAAATTCAGCGCTTCCCCATCTCAGCCCAGAAAGCAGGTAGAAGAACTGTCGTGGTGTCCTTCAGCTGCCTTTCGGGGTAGTGTAAGAACTACCAACAGATGTCCTTTCTGGCACCTTCTCTGGTGGAGTTGTGCATGGGGTGTGTATGGAACATTTTGTCACCAGCCAAGTCCAAAATTCAGCGCTTCCCCATCTCAGCCCAGAAAGCAGGTAGAACAAGTTTTGTGGGGCCATTGAGCATCCTACCCGAGCAATGTAAAAAGTACCAACAGAAGTCCTTTCTGGCACCTTCCCCGGTGGAGTTGTGCATGGGGTGTGTTTGGGACATTTTGTCACCAGCCGAGTCCAAAATTCAGCGCTTCCCCATCTCAGCCCAGAAAGCAGGTAGAACAAGTTTTGTGCTGACTTTCAACTCCCTACCGGAGCAATGTAAAAACTACCAACAGACGTCCTTTCGGGCACCTTCCCCGGTGGAGTTGTGCATGGGGTGTGTTTGGAACATTTTGTCACCAGCCGAGTCCAAAATTCAGCTGTTCCCCATCCCAGCCCAGAAAGCAGGTAGAACAACTTTTGTGGGGCCACTCAGCTGCCTTTCGGGGTAGTGTAAAAACTACCAACAGAAGTCCTTTCTGGCACCTTCCCCGGTGGAGTTGTGCATGGCGTGTGTGTGGAACATTTTGTCACCAGCCGAGTCCAAAATTCAGCGCTTCCCCATCTCAGCCCAGAAAGCAGGTAGAACAAGTTTTGTGGTGTCCTTCAGCTGCCTTTCGGGGTAGTGTAAGAACTACCAACAGACGTCCTTTCTGGCACCTTCTCCGGTGGAGTTGTGCATGGGGTGTGTTTGGAACATTTTGTCACCAGCCGAGTCCAAAATTCAGCGCTTCCCCATCTCAGCCCAGAAAGCAGGTAGAACAAGTTTTATGGGGCCATTGAGCATCCTACCCGAGCAATCTAAAAAGTACCAAGAGAAGTCCTTTCTGGCACCTTCCCCGGTGGAGTTGTGCATGGGGTGTGTATGGAAAATTTTGTCACCAGCCGAGTCCAAAATTCAGCTGTTCCCCATCTCAGCCCAGAAAGCAGGTAGAACAAGTTTTGTGGGGCCATTGAGCATCCCACCCAAGCAATCTAAAAAGTACCAACAGAAGTCCTTTCTGGCACCTTCCCCGGTGGAGTTGTGCATGGGGTGTGTTTGGGACATTTTGTCACCAGCCGAGTCCAAAATTCAGCGCTTCCCCATCTCAGCCCAGAAAGCAGGTAGAACAAGTTTTGTGGTGTCCTTCAGCTGCCTACCGGGGTAGTGTAAGAACTACCAACAGACGTCCTTTCTGGCACCTTCCCCGGTGGAGTTGTGCATGGGGTGTGTTTGGGACATTTTGTCACCAGCCGAGTCCAAAATTCAGCGCTTCCCCATCTCAGCCCAGAAAGCAGGTAGAACAAGTTTTGTGGTGTCCTTCAGCTGCCTTTCGGGGTAGTGTAAGAACTACCAACAGACGTCCTTTCTGGCACCTTCTCCGGTGGAGTTGTGCATGGGGTGTGTATGGAACATTTTGTCACCAGCCGAGTCCAAAATTCAGCGCTTCCCCATCTCAGCCCAGAAAGCAGGTAGAACAAGTTTTGTGGGGCCATTGAGCATCCCACCCAAGCAATCTAAAAAGTACCAACAGAAGTCCTTTCTGGCACCTTCCCCGGTGGAGTTGTGCATGGGGTGTGTTTGGAACATTTTGTCACCAGCCGAGTCCAAAATTCAGCGCTTCCCCATCCCAGCCCAGAAAGCAGGTAGAACAACTTTTGTGGGGCCATTCAGCTGCCCTTCGGGGTAGTGTAAGAACTACCAACAGAACTCCTTTCTGGCACCTTCTCCGGTGGAGTTGTGCATGGGGTGTGTTTGGAACATTTTGTCACCAGCCGAGTCCAAAATTCAGCGCTTCCCCATCTCAGCCCAGAAAGCAGGTAGAACAAGTTTTGTGGGGCCATTTGGCATCCTACATGTGCAATTTAAAAAGTACCAAGAGAACTCCTTTCTGGCCCCTTCCCCGGTGGAGTTGTGCATGGGGTGTGTTTGGAACATTTTGTCACCAGCTGAGTCCAAAATTCAGCGCTTCCCCATCTCAGCCCAGAAAGCAGGTAGAAGAACTGTCGTGGTGCCTTTCAGCTGCCTACCAGGGTATTGTAAAAACTACCAACAGAACTCCTTTCTGGCCCCTCCCCCGGTGGAGTTGTGCATGGGGTGTGTTTGGAACATTTTGTCACCAGCCGAGTCCAAAATTCAGCGCTTCCCCATCTCAGCCCAGAAAGCAGGTAGAACAACTTTTGTGGTGTCCTTCAGCTGCCTTTCGGGGTAGTGTAAGAACTAGCAACAGAACTCCTTTCTGGCCCCTTCCCCGGTGGAGTTGTGCATGGGGTGTGTTTGGAACATTTTGTCACCAGCCGAGTCCAAAATTCAGCGCTTCCCCATCTCAGCCCAGAAAGCAGGTAGAAGAACTGTCGTGGTGCCTTTCAGCTGCCTACCAGGGTATTGTAAAAAGTACCAACAGACGTCCTTTCTGGCACCTTCCCCGGTGGAGTTGTGCATGGGGTGTGTTTGGAACATTTTGTCACCAGCAGAGTCCAAAATTCAGCGCTTCGCCATCTCAGCCCAGAAAGCAGGTAGAAGAACTGTCGTGGTGCCTTTCAGCTGCCTACCAGGGAATTGTAAAAACTACCAACAGAACTCCTTTCTGGCCCCTTCCCCGGTGGAGTTGTGCATGGGGTGTGTTTGGAACATTTTGTCACCAGCCGAGTCCAAAATTCAGCGCTTCCCCATCTCAGCCCAGAAAGCAGGTAGAACAAGTTTTGTGGTGTCCTTCAGCTGCCTTTCGGGGTAGTGTAAGAACTACCAACAGACGTCCTTTCTGGCACCTTCTCCGGTGGAGTTGTGCATGGGGTGTGTATGGAACATTTTGTCACCAGCCAAGTCCAAAATTCAGCGCTTCCCCATCTCAGCCCAGAAAGCAGGTAGAACAAGTTTTGTGGGGCCATTGAGCATCCTACCCGAGCAATGTAAAAAGTACCAAGAGAAGTCCTTTCTGGCACCTTCCCCGGTGGAGTTGTGCATGGGGTGTGTATGGAACATTTTGTCACCAGCCGAGTCCAAAATTCAGCGCTTCCCCATCTCAGCCCAGAAAGCAGGTAGAACAAGTTTTGTGGGGCCATTGAGCATCCTACCCGAGCAATGTAAAAAGTACCAAGAGAAGTCCTTTCTGGCACCTTCCCCGGTGGAGTTGTGCATGGGGTGTGTATGGAACATTTTGCCACCAGCCGAGTCCAAAATTCAGCGCTTCCCCATCTCAGCCCAGAAAGCAGGTAGAAGAACTGTCGTGGTGCCTTTCAGCTGCCTACAAGGGTATTGTAAAAAGTACCAACAGAACTCCTTTCTGGCCCCTCCCCCGGTGGAGTTGTGCATGGGGTGTGTTTGGAACATTTTGTCACCAGCCGAGTCCAAAATTCAGCGCTTCCCCATCTCAGCCCAGAAAGCAGGTAGAACAAGTTTTGTGGTGACTTTCAACTGCCTACCGGAGCAATGTAAAAACTACCAACAGACGTCCTTTCTGGCACCTTCCCCGGTGGAGTTGTGCATGGGGTGTGTTTGGAACATTTTGTCACCAGCCGAGTCCAAAATTCAGCGCTTCCCCATCTCAGCCCAGAAAGCAGGTAGAACAAATTTTGTGGTGTCCTTCAGCTGCCTTTCGGGGTAGTGTAAGAACTAGCAACAGAACTCCTTTCTGGCCCCTTCCCCGGTGGAGTTGTGCATGGGGTGTGTTTGGAACATTTTGTCACCAGCTGAGTCCAAAATTCAGCGCTTCCCCATCTCAGCCCAGAAAGCAGGTAGAAGAACTGTCGTGGTGCCTTTCAGCTGCCTACCAGGGTATTGTAAAAACTACCAACAGAACTCCTTTCTGGCCCCTTCCCCGGTGGAGTTGTGCATGGGGTGTGTTTGGAACATTTTGTCACCAGCCGAGTCCAAAATTCAGCGCTTCCCCATCTCAGCCCAGAAAGCAGGTAGAACAAGTTTTGTGGTGTCCTTCAGCTGCCTTTCGGGGTAGTGTAAGAACTACCAACAGACGTCCTTTCTGGCACCTTCTCCGGTGGAGTTGTGCATGGGGTGTGTATGGAACATTTTGTCACCAGCCAAGTCCAAAATTCAGCGCTTCCCCATCTCAGCCCAGAAAGCAGGTAGAACAAGTTTTGTGGGGCCATTGAGCATCCTACCCGAGCAATCTAAAAAGTACCAACAGAAGTCCTTTCTGGCACCTTCCCCGGTGGAGTTGTGCATGGGGTGTGTATGGAACATTTTGTCACCAGCCGAGTCCAAAATTCAGCGCTTCCCCATCTCAGCCCAGAAAGCAGGTAGAAGAACTGTCGTGGTGCCTTTCAGCTGCCTACCAGGGAATTGTAAAAACTACCAACAGAACTCCTTTCTGGCACCTTCCCCGGTGGAGTTGTGCATGGGGTGTGTTTGGAACATTTTGTCACCAGCCGAGTCCAAAATTCAGCGCTTCCCCATCTCAGCCCAGAAAGCAGGTAGAAGAACTGTCGTGGTGCCTTTCAGCTGCCTACAAGGGTATTGTAAAAACTACCAACAGAACTCCTTTCTGGCCCCTCCCCCGGTGGAGTTGTGCATGGGTGTGTTTGGAACATTTTGTCACCAGCCGAGTCCAAAATTCAGCGCTTCCCATCTCAGCCCAGAAAGCAGGTAGAACAAGTTTTGTGGTGACTTTCAACTGCCTACCGGAGCAATGTAAAAACTACCAACAGACGTCCTTTCTGGCACCTTCCCCGGTGGAGTTGTGCATGGGGTGTGTTTGGAACATTTTGTCACCAGCCGAGTCCAAAATTCAGCGCTTCCCCATCTCAGCCCAGAAAGCAGGTAGAACAAATTTTGTGGTGTCCTTCAGCTGCCTTTCGGGGTAGTGTAAGAACTAGCAACAGAACTCCTTTCTGGCCCCTTCCCCGGTGGAGATGTGCATGGGTGTGTTTGGAACATTTTGTCACCAGCTGAGTCCAAAATTCAGCGCTTCCCCATCTCAGCCCAGAAAGCAGGTAGAAGAACTGTCGTGGTGTCCTTCAGCTGCCTTTCGGGGTAGTGTAAGAACTACCAACAGATGTCCTTTCTGGCACCTTCTCTGGTGGAGTTGTGCATGGGGTGTGTATGGAACATTTTGTCACCAGCCAAGTCCAAAATTCAGCGCTTCCCCATCTCAGCCCAGAAAGGCAGGTAGAACAAGTTTTGTGGGGCCATTGAGCATCCTACCCGAGCAATGTAAAAAGTACCAACAGAAGTCCTTTCTGGCACCTTCCCCGGTGGAGTTGTGCATGGGGTGTGTTTGGGACATTTTGTCACCAGCCGAGTCCAAAATTCAGCGCTTCCCCATCTCAGCCCAGAAAGCAGGTAGAACAAGTTTTGTGCTGACTTTCAACTCCCTACCGGAGCAATGTAAAAACTACCAACAGACGTCCTTTCGGGCACCTTCCCCGGTGGAGTTGTGCATGGGGTGTGTTTGGAAACATTTTGTCACCAGCCGAGTCCAAAATTCAGCTGTTCCCCATCCCAGCCCAGAAAGCAGGTAGAACAACTTTTGTGGGGCCACTCAGCTGCCTTTCGGGGTAGTGTAAAAACTACCAACAGAAGTCCTTTCTGGCACCTTCCCCGGTGGAGTTGTGCATGGCGTGTGTGTGGAACATTTTGTCACCAGCCGAGTCCAAAATTCAGCGCTTCCCCATCTCAGCCCAGAAAGCAGGTAGAACAAGTTTTGTGGTGTCCTTCAGCTGCCTTTCGGGTAGTGTAGAAACTACCAACAGACGTCCTTTCTGGCACCTTCTCCGGTGGAGTTGTGCATGGGGTGTGTTTGGAACATTTTGTCACCAGCCGAGTCCAAAATTCAGCGCTTCCCCATCTCAGCCCAGAAAGCAGGTAGAACAAGTTTTATGGGGCCATTGAGCATCCTACCCGAGCAATCTAAAAAGTACCAAGAGAAGTCCTTTCTGGCACCTTCCCCGGTGAGTTGTGCATGGGGTGTGTATGGAAAATTTTGTCACCAGCCGAGTCCAAAATTCAGCTGTTCCCCATCTCAGCCCAGAAAGCAGGTAGAACAAGTTTTGTGGGCCATTGAGCATCCCACCCAGCAATCTAAAAAGTACCAACAGAAGTCCTTTCTGGCACCTTCCCCGGTGGAGTTGTGCATGGGGTGTGTTTTGGACATTTTGTCACCAGCCGAGTCCAAAATTCAGCGCTTCCCCATCTCAGCCCAGAAAGCAGGTAGAACAAGTTTTGTGGTGTCCTTCAGCTGCCTACCGGGGTAGTGTAAGAACTACCAACAGACGTCCTTTCTGGCACCTTCCCCGGTGGAGTTGTGCATGGGGTGTGTTTGGGACATTTTGTCACCAGCCGAGTCCAAAATTCAGCGCTTCCCCATCTCAGCCCAGAAAGCAGGTAGAACAAGTTTTGTGGTGTCCTTCAGCTGCCTTTCGGGGTAGTGTAAGAACTACCAACAGACGTCCTTTCTGGGCACCTTCTCCGGTGGAGTTGTGCATGGGGTGTGTATGGAACATTTTGTCACCAGCCGAGTCCAAAATTCAGCGCTTCCCCATCTCAGCCCAGAAAGCAGGTAGAACAAGTTTGTGGGGCCATTGAGCATCCCACCCAAGCAATCTAAAAAGTACCAACAGAAGTCCTTTCTGGCACCTTCCCCGGTGGAGTTGTGCATCGGGGTGTGTTTGGAACATTTTGTCACCAGCCGAGTCCAAAATTCAGCGCTTCCCATCCCAGCCCAGAAAGCAGGTAGAACAACTTTTGTGGGGCCATTCAGCTGCCCTTCGGGGTAGTGTAAGAACTACCAACAGAACTCCTTTCTGGCACCTTCTCCGGTGGAGTTGTGCATGGGGTGTGTTTGGAACATTTTGTCACCAGCCGAGTCCAAAATTCAGCGCTTCCCCATCTCAGCCCAGAAAGCAGGTAGAACAAGTTTTGTGGGGCCATTTGGCATCCTACATGTGCAATTTAAAAAGTACCAAGAGAACTCCTTTCTGGCCCCTTCCCCGGTGGAGTTGTGCATGGGGTGTGTTTGGAACATTTTGTCACCAGCTGAGTCCAAAATTCAGCGCTTCCCCATCTCAGCCCAGAAAGCAGGTAGAAGAACTGTCGTGGTGCCTTTCAGCTGCCTACCAGGGTATTGTAAAAACTACCAACAGAACTCCTTTCTGGCCCCTCCCCCGGTGGAGTTGTGCATGGGGTGTGTTTGGAACATTTTGTCACCAGCCGAGTCCAAAATTCAGCGCTTCCCCATCTCAGCCCAGAAAGCAGGTAGAACAACTTTTGTGGTGTCCTTCAGCTGCCTTTCGGGGTAGTGTAAGAACTAGCAACAGAACTCCTTTCTGGCCCCTTCCCCGGTGGAGTTGTGCATGGGGTGTGTTTGGAACATTTTGTCACCAGCCGAGTCCAAAATTCAGCGCTTCCCCATCTCAGCCCAGAAAGCAGGTAGAAGAACTGTCGTGGTGCCTTTCAGCTGCCTACCAGGGTATTGTAAAAAGTACCAACAGACGTCCTTTCTGGCACCTTCCCCGGTGGAGTTGTGCATGGGGTGTGTTTGGAACATTTTGTCACCAGCAGAGTCCAAAATTCAGCGCTTCGCCATCTCAGCCCAGAAAGCAGGTAGAAGAACTGTCGTGGTGCCTTTCAGCTGCCTACCAGGGAATTGTAAAAACTACCAACAGAACTCCTTTCTGGCCCCTTCCCCGGTGGAGTTGTGCATGGGGTGTGTTTGGAACATTTTGTCACCAGCCGAGTCCAAAATTCAGCGCTTCCCCATCTCAGCCCAGAAAGCAGGTAGAACAAGTTTTGTGGTGTCCTTCAGCTGCCTTTCGGGGTAGTGTAAGAACTACCAACAGACGTCCTTTCTGGCACCTTCTCCGGTGGAGTTGTGCATGGGGTGTGTATGGAACATTTTGTCACCAGCCAAGTCCAAAATTCAGCGCTTCCCCATCTCAGCCCAGAAAGCAGGTAGAACAAGTTTTGTGGGGCCATTGAGCATCCTACCCGAGCAATGTAAAAAGTACCAAGAGAAGTCCTTTCTGGCACCTTCCCCGGTGGAGTTGTGCATGGGGTGTGTATGGAACATTTTGCCACCAGCCGAGTCCAAAATTCAGCGCTTCCCCATCTCAGCCCAGAAAGCAGGTAGAACAAGTTTTGTGGGGCCATTGAGCATCCTACCCGAGCAATGTAAAAAGTACCAAGAGAAGTCCTTTCTGGCACCTTCCCCGGTGGAGTTGTGCATGGGGTGTGTATGGAACATTTTGCCACCAGCCGAGTCCAAAATTCAGCGCTTCCCCATCTCAGCCCAGAAAGCAGGTAGAACAAGTTTTGTGGGGCCATTGAGCATCCTACCCTAGCAATCTAAAAAGTACCAACAGAAGTCCTTTCTGGCACCTTCCCCGGTGGAGTTGTGCATGGGGTGTGTATGGAACATTTTGTCACCAGCCGAGTCCAAAATTCAGCGCTTCCCCATCTCAGCCCAGAAAGCAGGTAGAACAAGTTTTGTGGTGACTTTCAACTGCCTACCCGAGAATGTAAAAAGTACCAAGAGAACTCCTTTCTGGCACCTTCCCCGGTGGAGTTGTGCATGGGGTGTGTTTGGAACATTTTGTCACCAGCCGAGTCCAAAATTCAGCGCTTCCCCATCTCAGCCCAGAAAGCAGGTAGAACATCTTTTCTGCTGTCCTTCAGCTGCCTTTCGGGGTAGTGTAAGAACTACCAACAATACTCCTTTCTGGCACCTTCTCCGGTGGAGTTGTGCATGGGGTGTGTATGGAACATTTTGTCACCAGCCGAGTCCAAAATTCAGCGCTTCCCCATCTCAGCCCAGAAAGCAGGTAGAACAAATTTTGTGGTGACTTTCAACTGCCTACCGGAGCAATGTAAAAAGTACCAAGAGAACTCCTTTCTGGCACCTTCTCTGGTGGAGTTGTGCATGGGGTGTGTTTGGAACATTTTGTCACCAGCCGAGTCCAAAATTCAGCGCTTCCCCATCCCAGCCCAGAAAGCAGGTAGAAGAACTTTTGTGGTGTCCTTCAGCTGCCTTTCGGGGTAGTGTAAGAACTACCAACAGACGTCCTTTCTGGCACCTTCTCCGGTGGAGTTGTGCATGGGGTGTGTATGGAACATTTTGTCACCAGCAGAGTCCAAAATTCAGCGCTTCCCCATCCCAGCCCAGAAAGCAGGTAGAACAAGTTTTGTGGGGCCATTGAGCATCCTACCCGAGCAATGTAAAAAGTACAAAGAGAAGTCCTTTCTGGCACCTTCCCCGGTGGAGTTGGGCATGGGGTGTGTTTGGAACATTTTGTCACCAGCAGAGTCCAAAATTCAGCGCTTCCCCATCTCAGCCCAGAAAGCAGGTAGAAGAACTGTCGTGGTGCCTTTCAGCTGCCTACCAGGGTATTGTAAAAACTACCAACAGAACTCCTTTCTGGCACCTTCCCCGGTGGAGTTCTGCATGGGGTGTGTTTGGAACATTTTGTCACCAGCCGAGTCCAAAATTCAGCGCTTCCCCATCTCAGCCCAGAAAGCAGGTAGAACAAGTTTTGTGGTGTCCTTCAGCTGCCTTTCGGGGTAGTGTAAGAACTACCAACAGACGTCCTTTCTGGCACCTTCCCCGGTGGAGTTGTGCATGGGGTGTGTTTGGAACATTTTGTCACCAGCCGAGTCCAAAATTCAGCGCTTCCCCATCTCAGCCCAGAAAGCAGGTAGAACAAGTTTTGTGGTGACTTTCAACTGCCTACCTGAGAATGTAAAAAATACCAAGAGAACTCCTTTCTGGCACCTTCCCCGGTGGAGTTGTGCATGGGGTGTGTTTGGAACATTTTGTCACCAGCCGAGTCCAAAATTCAGCGCTTCCCCATCCCAGCCCAGAAAGCAGGTAGAACAAGTTTTGTGGTGTCCTTCAGCTGCCTTTCAGGGTAGTGTAAGAACTACCAACAGACGTCCTTTCTGGCACGTTCCCCGGTGGAGTTGTGCATGGGGTGTGTTAGGAACATTTTGTCACCAGCCGAGTCCAAAATTCAGCGCTTCCCCATCTCAGCCCAGAAAGCAGGTAGAACAAGTTTTGTGGTGACTTTCAACTGCCTACCGGAGCAATGTAAAAATTACCAAGAGAACTCCTTTCTGGCACCTTCCCCGCTGGAGTTGTGCATGGCGTGTGTATGGAACATTTTGTCACCAGCCGAGTCCAAAATTCAGCGCTTCCCCATCCCAGCCCAGAAAGCAGGTAGAACAAGTTTTGTGGTGTCCTTCAGCTGCCTTTCGGGGTAGTGTAAGAACTACCAACAGACGTCCTTTCTGGCACCTTCTCCGGTGGAGTTGTGCATGGGGTGTGTATGGAACATTTTGTCACCAGCAGAGTCCAAAATTCAGCGCTACCCCATCCCAGCCCAGAAAGCAGGTAGAAGAACTGTCGTGGTGCCTTTCAGCTGCCTACCAGGGTATTGTAAAAACTACCAACAGAACTCCTTTCTGGCACCTTCCCCGGTGGAGTTGTGCATGGGGTGTGTTTGGAACATTTTGTCACCAGCCGAGTCCAAAATTCAGCGCTTCCCCATCCCAGCCCAGAAAGCAGGTAGAACAAGTTTTGTGGTGTCCTTCAGCTGCCTTTCGGGGTAGTGTAAGAACTACCAACAGACGTCCTTTCTGGCACCTTCTCCGGTGGAGTTGTGCATGGGGTGTTTATGGAACATTTTGTCACCAGCCGAGTCCAAAATTCAGCGCTTCCCCATCTCAGCCCAGAAAGCAGGTAGAACAAGTTTTGTGGTGACTTTCAACTGCCTACGCAAGTAATGTAAAAACTACCAAGAGAACTCCTTTCTGGCACCTTCCCCGGTGGAGTTGTGCATGGCGTGTGTTTGGAACATTTTGTCACCAGCCGAGTCCAAAATTCAGCGCTTCCCCATCTCAGCCCAGAAAGCAGGTAGAACAAGTTTTGTGGTGTCCTTCAGCTGCCTTTCGGGGTAGTGTAAGAACTACCAACAGACGTCCTTTCTGGCACCTTCTCCGGTGGAGTTGTGCATGGGGTGTGTTTGGAACATTTTGTCACCAGCCGAGTCCAAAATTCAGCGCTTCCCCATCCCAGCCCAGAAAGCAGGTAGAACAACTTTTGTGGTGTCCTTCAGCTGCCTTTCGGGGTAGTGTAGGAACTACCAACAGAACTCCTTTCTGGCACCTTCTCCGGTGGAGTTGTGCATGGGGTGTGTATGGAACATTTTGACACCAGCCGAGTCCAAAATTCAGCGCTTCCCCATCTCAGCCCAGAAAGCAGGTAGAACAAGTTTTGTGGGGCCATTGAGCATCCTACCCGAGCAATCTAAAAAGTACCAACAGAA
This sequence comes from Falco biarmicus, assembly GCF_023638135.1. Lineage (NCBI taxonomy): Eukaryota > Metazoa > Chordata > Aves > Falconiformes > Falconidae > Falco > Falco biarmicus. The sequence continues at coordinate 69,167 of NC_079296.1, forward strand.
CTCCTTTCTGGCACCTTCCCCGGTGGAGTTGTGCATGGGGTGTGTTTGGAACATTTTGTCACCAGCCGAGTCCAAAATTCAGCGCTTCCCCATCTCAGCCCAGAAAGCAGGTAGAACAAGTTTTGTGGTGACTTTCAACTGCCTACCTGAGAATGTAAAAAATACCAAGAGAACTCCTTTCTGGCACCTTCCCCGGTGGAGTTGTGCATGGGGTGTGTTTGGAACATTTTGTCACCAGCCGAGTCCAAAATTCAGCGCTTCCCCATCCCAGCCCAGAAAGCAGGTAGAACAAGTTTTGTGGTGTCCTTCAGCTGCCTTTCAGGGTAGTGTAAGAACTACCAACAGACGTCCTTTCTGGCACGTTCCCCGGTGGAGTTGTGCATGGGGTGTGTTAGGAACATTTTGTCACCAGCCGAGTCCAAAATTCAGCGCTTCCCCATCTCAGCCCAGAAAGCAGGTAGAACAAGTTTTGTGGTGACTTTCAACTGCCTACCGGAGCAATGTAAAAATTACCAAGAGAACTCCTTTCTGGCACCTTCCCCGCTGGAGTTGTGCATGGCGTGTGTATGGAACATTTTGTCACCAGCCGAGTCCAAAATTCAGCGCTTCCCCATCCCAGCCCAGAAAGCAGGTAGAACAAGTTTTGTGGTGTCCTTCAGCTGCCTTTCGGGGTAGTGTAAGAACTACCAACAGACGTCCTTTCTGGCACCTTCTCCGGTGGAGTTGTGCATGGGGTGTGTATGGAACATTTTGTCACCAGCAGAGTCCAAAATTCAGCGCTACCCCATCCCAGCCCAGAAAGCAGGTAGAAGAACTGTCGTGGTGCCTTTCAGCTGCCTACCAGGGTATTGTAAAAACTACCAACAGAACTCCTTTCTGGCACCTTCCCCGGTGGAGTTGTGCATGGGGTGTGTTTGGAACATTTTGTCACCAGCCGAGTCCAAAATTCAGCGCTTCCCCATCCCAGCCCAGAAAGCAGGTAGAACAAGTTTTGTGGTGTCCTTCAGCTGCCTTTCGGGGTAGTGTAAGAACTACCAACAGACGTCCTTTCTGGCACCTTCTCCGGTGGAGTTGTGCATGGGGTGTTTATGGAACATTTTGTCACCAGCCGAGTCCAAAATTCAGCGCTTCCCCATCTCAGCCCAGAAAGCAGGTAGAACAAGTTTTGTGGTGACTTTCAACTGCCTACGCAAGTAATGTAAAAACTACCAAGAGAACTCCTTTCTGGCACCTTCCCCGGTGGAGTTGTGCATGGCGTGTGTTTGGAACATTTTGTCACCAGCCGAGTCCAAAATTCAGCGCTTCCCCATCTCAGCCCAGAAAGCAGGTAGAACAAGTTTTGTGGTGTCCTTCAGCTGCCTTTCGGGGTAGTGTAAGAACTACCAACAGACGTCCTTTCTGGCACCTTCTCCGGTGGAGTTGTGCATGGGGTGTGTTTGGAACATTTTGTCACCAGCCGAGTCCAAAATTCAGCGCTTCCCCATCCCAGCCCAGAAAGCAGGTAGAACAACTTTTGTGGTGTCCTTCAGCTGCCTTTCGGGGTAGTGTAGGAACTACCAACAGAACTCCTTTCTGGCACCTTCTCCGGTGGAGTTGTGCATGGGGTGTGTATGGAACATTTTGACACCAGCCGAGTCCAAAATTCAGCGCTTCCCCATCTCAGCCCAGAAAGCAGGTAGAACAAGTTTTGTGGGGCCATTGAGCATCCTACCCGAGCAATCTAAAAAGTACCAAGAGAAGTCCTTTCTGGCACCTTCCCCGGTGGAGTTGGGCATGGGGTGTGTTTGGAACATTTTGTCACCAGCAGAGTCCAAAATTCAGCGCTTCCCCATCTCAGCCCAGAAAGCAGGTAGAAGAACTGTCGTGGTGCCTTTCAGCTGCCTACCAGGGTATTGTAAAAACTACCAACAGAACTCCTTTCTGGCACCTTCCCCGGTGGAGTTGTGCATGGGGTGTGTTTGGAACATTTTGTCACCAGCCGAGTCCAAAATTCAGCGCTTCCCCATCCCAGCCCAGAAAGCAGGTAGAACAAGTTTTGTGGTGTCCTTCAGCTGCCTTTCAGGGTAGTGTAAGAACTACCAACAGACGTCCTTTCTGGCACCTTCTCCGGTGGAGTTGTGCATGGGGTGTGTTTGGAACATTTTGTCACCAGCCGAGTCCAAAATTCAGCGCTTCCCCATCTCAGCCCAGAAAGCAGGTAGAACAAGTTTTGTGGTGACTTTCAACTGCCTACGCAAGTAATGTAAAAAGTACCAACAGAACTCCTTTCTGGCACCTTCCCCGGTGGAGTTGTGCATGGGGTGTGTTTGGAACATTTTGTCACCAGCCGAGTCCAAAATTCAGCGCTTCCCCATCCCAGCCCAGAAAGCAGGTAGAACAAGTTTTGTGGTGTCCTTCAGCTGCCTTTCAGGGTAGTGTAAGAACTACCAACAGAACTCCTTTCTGGCTCGTTCCCCGGTGGAGTTGTGCATGGGGTGTGTATGGAACATTTTGTCACCAGCCGAGTCCAAAATTCAGCGCTTCCCCATCTCAGCCCAGAAATCAGGTAGAACAAGTTTTGTGGTGACTTTCAACTGCCTACCGGAGCAATGTAAAAAGTACCAACAGAACTCCTTTCTGGCACCTTCCCCGGTGGAGTTGTGCATGGGGTGTGTTTGGAACATTTTGTCACCAGCCGAGTCCAAAATTCAGCGCTTCCCCATCCCAGCCCAGAAAGCAGGTAGAACAAGTTTTGTGGTGTCCTTCAGCTGCCTTTCGGGGTAGTGTAAGAACTACCAACAGGCGTCCTTTCTGGCACCTTCTCCAGTGGAGTTGTGCATGGGGTGTGTATGGAACATTTTGTCACCAGCAGAGTCCAAAATTCAGCGCTTCCCCATCCCAGCCCAGAAAGCAGGTAGAAGAACTGTCGTGGTGCCTTTCAGCTGCCTACCAGGGTATTGTAAAAACTACCAACAGAACTCCTTTCTGGCACCTTCCCCGGTGGAGTTGTGCATGGGGTGTGTTTGGAACATTTTGTCACCAGCCGAGTCCAAAATTCAGCGCTTCCCCATCCCAGCCCAGAAAGCAGGTAGAACAACTTTTGTGGTGTCCTTCAGCTGCCTTTCGGGGTAGTGTAAGAACTACCAACAGACGTCCTTTCTGGCACCTTCTCCGGTGGAGTTGTGCATGGGGTGTGTATGGAACATTTTGTCACCAGCCGAGTCCAAAATTCAGCGCTTCCCCATCTCAGCCCAGAAATCAGGTAGAACAAGTTTTGTGGTGACTTTCAACTGCCTACCGGAGCAATGTAAAAAGTACCAACAGAACTCCTTTCTGGCACCTTCCCCGGTGGAGTTGTGCATGGGGTGTGTTTGGAACATTTTGTCACCAGCCGAGTCCAAAATTCAGCGCTTCCCCATCCCAGCCCAGAAAGCAGGTAGAACAAGTTTTGTGGTGTCCTTCAGCTGCCTTTCGGGGTAGTGTAAGAACTACCAACAGGCGTCCTTTCTGGCACCTTCTCCAGTGGAGTTGTGCATGGGGTGTGTATGGAACATTTTGTCACCAGCAGAGTCCAAAATTCAGCGCTTCCCCATCCCAGCCCAGAAAGCAGGTAGAAGAACTGTCGTGGTGCCTTTCAGCTGCCTACCAGGGTATTGTAAAAACTACCAACAGAACTCCTTTCTGGCACCTTCCCCGGTGGAGTTGTGCATGGGGTGTGTTTGGAACATTTTGTCACCAGCCGAGTCCAAAATTCAGCGCTTCCCCATCCCAGCCCAGAAAGCAGGTAGAACAAGTTTTGTGGTGACTTTCAACTGCCTACCCGAGAATGTAAAAAATACCAACAGAAATCCTTTCTGGCACCTTCCCCGGTGGAGTTGTGCATGGGGTGTGTTTGGGACATTTTGTCACCAGCCGAGTCCAAAATTCAGCGCTTCCCCATCCCAGCCCAGAAAGCAGGTAGAACAAGTTTTGTGGTGTCCTTCAGCTGCCTTTCGGGGTAGTGTAAGAACTACCAACAGACGTCCTTTCTGGCACCTTCTCCGGTGGTGTTGTGCATGGGGTGTGTATGGAACATTTTGTCACCAGCCGAGTCCAAAATTCAGCGCTTCCCCATCTCAGCCCAGAAAGCAGGTAGAACAAGTTTTGTGGTGACTTTCAACTGCCTACCCGAGAATGTAAAAAGTACCAAGAGAACTCCTTTCTGGCACCTTCCCCGGTGGAGTTGTGCATGGGGTGTGTTTGGAACATTTTGTCACCAGCCGAGTCCAAAATTCAGCACTTCCCCATCCCAGCCCAGAAAGCAGGTAGAACAAGTTTTGTGGTGTCCTTCAGCTGCCTTTCGGGGTATTGTAAAAAGTACCAACAGACGTCCTTTCTGGCACGTTCCCCGGTGGAGTTGTGCATGGGGTGTGTTTGGAACATTTTGTCACCAGCCGAGTCCAAAAGTCAGCGATTCCCCATCTCAGCCCAGAAAGCAGGTAGAACAAGTTTTGTGGGGCCATTGAGCATCCTACCCTAGCAATCTAAAAAGTACCAACAGAAGTCCTTTCTGGCACCTTCCCCGGTGGAGTTGTGCATGGGGTGTGTATGGAACATTTTGTCACCAGCCGAGTCCAAAATTCAGCGCTTCCCCATCTCAGCCCAGAAAGCAGGTAGAACAACTTTTGTGGTGACTTTCAACTGCCTACGCAAGTAATGTAAAAACTACCAACAGAACTCCTTTCTGGCACCTTCCCCAGTGGAGTTGTGCATGGCGTGTGTTTGGAACATTTTGTCACCAGCCGAGTCCAAAATTCAGCGCTTCCCCATCTCAGCCCAGAAAGCAGGTAGAACAACTTTTGTGGTGTCCTTCAGCTGCCTTTCGGGGTAGTGTAAGAACTACCAACAGACGTCCTTTCTGGCACCTTCTCCGGTGGAGTTGTGCATGGGGTGTGTTTGGAACATTTTGTCACCAGCCGAGTCCAAAATTCAGCGCTTCCCCATCTCAGCCCAGAAAGCAGGTAGAACAAGTTTTGTGGGGCCATTGAGCATCCTACCCGAGCAATGTAAAAAGTACCAACAGACGTCCTTTCTGGCACCTTCCCCGGTGGAGTTGTGCATGGGGTGTGTTTGGGACATTTTGTCACCAGCCGAGTCCAAAATTCAGCGCTTCCCCATCTCAGCCCAGAAAGCAGGTAGAACAAGTTTTGTGGTGTCCTTCAGCTGCCTTTCGGGGTAGTGTAAGAACTACCAACAGACGTCCTTTCTGGCACCTTCTCCGGTGGAGTTGTGCATGGGGTGTTTATGGAACATTTTGTCACCAGCCGAGTCCAAAATTCAGCGCTTCCCCATCTCAGCCCAGAAAGCAGGTAGAACAAATTTTGTGGGGCCATTGAGCATCCTACCCGAGCAATTTAAAAAGTACCAACAGAAGTCCTTTCTGGCACCTTCCCCGGTGGAGTTGTGCATGGGGTGTGTTTGGAACATTTTGTCACCAGCCGAGTCCAAAATTCAGCGCTTCCCCATCTCAGCCCAGAAAGCAGGTAGAACAAGTTTTGTGGGGCCATTGAGCATCCTACCCTAGCAATGTAAAAAGTACCAAGAGAAGTCCTTTCTGGCACCTTCCCCGGTGGAGTTGTGCATGGGGTGTGTATGGAACATTTTGTCACCAGCCGAGTCCAAAATTCAGCGCTTCCCCATCTCAGCCCAGAAAGCAGGTAGAACAAGTTTTGTGGTGACTTTCAACTGCCTACGCAAGTAATGTAAAAACTACCAACAGAACTCCTTTCTGGCACCTTCCCCAGTGGAGTTGTGCATGGCGTGTGTTTGGAACATTTTGTCACCAGCCGAGTCCAAAATTCAGCGCTTCCCCATCTCAGCCCAGAAAGCAGGTAGAACAAGTTTTGTGGGGCCATTGAGCATCCTACCCGAGCAATGTAAAAAGTACCAACAGACGTCCTTTCTGGCACCTTCCCCGGTGGAGTTGTGCATGGGGTGTGTTTGGGACATTTTGTCACCAGCCGAGTCCAAAATTCAGCGCTTCCCCATCTCAGCCCAGAAAGCAGGTAGAACAAGTTTTGTGGTGTCCTTCAGCTGCCTTTCGGGGTAGTGTAAGAACTACCAACAGAAGTCCTTTCTGGCACCTTCCCTGGTAGAGTTGTGCATGGGGTGTGTATGGAACATTTTGTCACCAGCCGAGTCCAAAATTCAGCGCTTCCCCATCTCAGCCCAGAAAGCAGGTAGAACAAATTTTGTGGGGCCATTGAGCATCCTACCCGAGCAATTTAAAAAGTACCAACAGAAGTCCTTTCTGGCACCTTCCCTGGTGGAGTTGTGCATGGGGTGTGTTTGGAACATTTTGTCACCAGCCGAGTCCAAAATTCAGCGCTTCCCCATCTCAGCCCAGTAAGCAGGTAGAACAAGTTTTGTGGGGCCATTGAGCATCCTACCCGAGCAATGTAAAAAGTACCAACAGAAGTCCTTTCTGGCACCTTCCCCGGTGGAGTTGTGCATGGGGTGTGTTTGGAAAATTTTGTCACCAGCCGAGTCCAAAATTCAGCGCTTCCCCATCTCAGCCCAGAAAGCAGGTAGAACAACTTTTGTGGTGACTTTCAACTGCCTACGCCAGTAATGTAAAAACTACCAACAGAACTCCTTTCTGGCACCTTCCCCAGTGGAGTTGTGCATGGCGTGTGTTTGGAACATTTTGTCACCAGCCGAGTCCAAAATTCAGCGCTTCCCCATCTCAGCCCAGAAAGCAGGTAGAACAAGTTTAGTGGGGCCATTGAGCATCCTACCCGAGCAATGTAAAAAGTACCAACAGACGTCCTTTCTGGCACCTTCCCCGGTGGAGTTGTGCATGGGGTGTGTTTGGGACATTTTGTCACCAGCCGAGTCCAAAATTCAGCGCTTCCCCATCTCAGCCCAGAAAGCAGGTAGAACAAGTTTTGTGGTGTCCTTCAGCTGCCTTTCGGGGTAGTGTAAGAACTACCAACAGAAGTCCTTTCTGGCACCTTCCCTGGTAGAGTTGTGCATGGGGTGTGTTTGGAACATTTTGTCACCAGCCGAGTCCAAAATTCAGCGCTTCCCCATCTCAGCCCAGAAAGCAGGTAGAACAAGTTTTGTGGGGCCATTGAGCATCCTACCCTAGCAATCTAAAAAGTACCAACAGAAGTCCTTTCTGGCACCTTCCCCGGTGGAGTTGTGCATGGGGTGTGTTTGGAACATTTTGTCACCAGCCGAGTCCAAAATTCAGCGCTTCCCCATCTCAGCCCAGAAAGCAGGTAGAACAAATTTTGTGGTGACTTTCAACTGCCTACCCGAGAATGTAAAAAGTACCAAGAGAACTCCTTTCTGGCACCTTCCCCGGTGGAGTTGTGCATGGGGTGTGTTTGGAACATTTTGTCACCAGCCGAGTCCAAAATTCAGCGCTTCCCCATCTCAGCCCAGAAAGCAGGTAGAACAACTTTTGTGGTGTCCTTCAGCTGCCTTTCGGGGTAGTGTAAGAACTACCAACAGAACTCCTTTCTGGCACCTTCTCCGGTGGAGTTGTGCATGGGGTGTGTATGGAACATTTTGTCACCAGCAGAGTCCAAAATTCAGCGCTTCCCCATCCCAGCCCAGAAAGCAGGTAGAACAAGTTTTGTGGGGCCATTGAGCATCCTACCCGAGCAATCTAAAAAGTACCAAGAGAAGTCCTTTCTGGCCCCTTCCCCGGTGGAGTTGGGCATGGGGTGTGTTTGGAACATTTTGTCACCAGCTGAGTCCAAAATTCAGCGCTTCCCCATCTCAGCCCAGAAAGCAGGTAGAAGAACTGTCGTGGTGCCTTTCAGCTGCCTACCAGGGTATTGTAAAAACTACCAAGAGAACTCCTTTCTGGCACCTTCCCCGGTGGAGTTGTGCATGGGGTGTGTTTGGAACATTTTGTCACCAGCCGACTCCAAAATTCAGCGCTTCCCCATCTCAGCCCAGAAAGCAGGTAGAACAACTTTTGTGGTGTCCTTCAGCTGCCTTTCGGGGTAGTGTAAGAACTACCAACAGACGTCCTTTCTGGCACCTTCTCCGGTGGAGTTGTGCATGGGGTGTGTATGGAACATTTTGTCACCAGCCGAGTCCAAAATTCAGCGCTTCCCCATCTCAGCCCAGAAAGCAGGTAGAACAAGTTTTGTGGTGACTTTCAACTGCCTACCCGAGAATGTAAAAAATACCAAGAGAGCTCCTTTCTGGCACCTTCCCCGGTGGAGTTGTGCATGGGGTGTGTTTGGAACATTTTGTCACCAGCCGAGTCCAAAATTCAGCGCTTCCCCATCCCAGCCCAGAAAGCAGGTAGAACAAGTTTTGTGGTGTCCTTCAGCTGCCTTTCAGGGTAGTGTAAGAACTACCAACAGAACTCCTTTCTGGCACGTTCCCCGGTGGAGTTGTGCATGGGGTGTGTATGGAACATTTTGTCACCAGCCGAGTCCAAAATTCAGCGCTTCCCCATCTCAGCCCAGAAAGCAGGTAGAACAAGTTTTGTGGTGACTTTCAACTGCCTACCGGAGCAATGTAAAAAGTACCAAGAGAACTCCTTTCTGGCACCTTCCCCGGTGGAGTTGTGCATGGGGTGTGTTTGGAACATTTTGTCACCAGCCGAGTCCAAAATTCAGCGCTTCCCCATCCCAGCCCAGAAAGCAGGTAGAACAAGTTTTGTGGTGTCCTTCAGCTGCCTTTCGGGGTAGTGTAAGAACTACCAACAGACGTCCTTTCTGGCACCTTCTCCGGTGGAGTTGTGCATGGGGTGTGTATGGAACATTTTGTCACCAGCAGAGTCCAAAATTCAGCGCTTCCCCATCCCAGCCCAGAAAGCAGGTAGAAGAACTGTCGTGGTGCCTTTCAGCTGCCTACCAGGGTATTGTAAAAACTACCAACAGAACTCCTTTCTGGCACCTTCCCCGGTGGAGTTCTGCATGGGGTGTGTTTGGAACATTTTGTCACCAGCCGAGTCCAAAATTCAGCGCTTCCCCATCCCAGCCCAGAAAGCAGGTAGAACAACTTTTGTGGTGTCCTTCAGCTGCCTTTCGGGGTAGTGTAAGAACTACCAACAGACGTCCTTTCTGGCACCTTCTCCGGTGGAGTTGTGCATGGGGTGTGTATGGAACATTTTGTCACCAGCCGAGTCCAAAATTCAGCGCTTCCCCATCTCAGCCCAGAAAGCAGGTAGAACAAGTTTTGTGGTGACTTTCAACTGCCTACCCGAGAATGTAAAAAGTACCAAGAGAACTCCTTTCTGGCACCTTCCCCGGTGGAGTTGTGCATGGGGTGTGTATGGAACATTTTGTCACCAGCCGAGTCCAAAATTCAGCGCTTCCCCATCTCAGCCCAGAAAGCAGGTAGAACAAGTTTTGTGGTGTCCTTCAGCTGCCTTTCAGGGTAGTGTAAGAACTACCAACAGAACTCCTTTCTGGCACGTTCCCCGGTGGAGTTGTGCATGGGGTGTGTATGGAACATTTTGTCACCAGCCGAGTCCAAAATTCAGCGCTTCCCCATCTCAGCCCAGAAAGCAGGTAGAACAAGTTTTGTGGGGCCATTGAGCATCCTACCCGAGCAATGTAAAAAGTACCAACAGACGTCCTTTCTGGCACCTTCCCCGGTGGAGTTGTGCATGGGGTGTGTTTGGGACATTTTGTCACCAGCCGAGTCCAAAATTCAGCGCTTCCCCATCTCAGCCCAGAAAGCAGGTAGAACTACTTTTGTGGTGTCCTTCAGCTGCCTTTCTGGGTAGTGTAAGAACTACCAACAGAAGTCCTTTCTGGCACCTTCCCTGGTAGAGTTGTGCATGGGGTGTGTATGGAACATTTTGTCACCAGCCGAGTCCAAAATTCAGCGCTTCCCCATCTCAGCCCAGAAAGCAGGTAGAACAAATTTTGTGGGGCCATTGAGCATCCTACCCGAGCAATTTAAAAAGTACCAACAGAAGTCCTTTCTGGCACCTTCCCCGGTGGAGTTGTGCATGGGGTGTGTTTGGAACATTTTGTCACCAGCAGAGTCCAAAATTCAGCGCTTCCCCATCTCAGCCCAGAAAGCAGGTAGAACAAGTTTTGTGGTGTCCTTCAGCTGCCTTTCGGGGTAGTGTAAGAACTACCAACAGACGTCCTTTCTGGCACCTTCCCCAGTGGAGTTGTGCATGGGGTGTGTATGGAACATTTTGTCACCAGCCGAGTCCAAAATTCAGCGCTTCCCCATCTCAGCCCAGAAAGCAGGTAGAACAAATCTTGTGGGGCCATTGAGCATCCTACCCGAGCAATTTAAAAAGTACCAACAGAAGTCCTTTCTGGCACCTTCCCCGGTGGAGTTGTGCATGGGGTGTGTATGGAACATTTTGCCACCAGCCGAGTCCAAAATTCAGCGCTTCCCCATCTCAGCCGAGAAAGCAGGTAGAACAAGATTTGTGGGGCATTCAGCTGCCTTTCGGGGTAGTGTAAAAACTACCAACAGAAGTCCTTTCTGGCACCTTCCCTGGTAGAGTTGTGCATGGGGTGTGTATGGAACATTTTGTCACCAGCCGAGTCCAAAATTCAGCGCTTCCCCATCTCAGCCCAGAAAGCAGGTAGAACAAATTTTGTGGGGCCATTGAGCATCCTACCCGAGCAATTTAAAAAGTACCAACAGACGTCCTTTCTGGCACCTTCCCCGGTGGAGTTGTGCATGGGGTGTGTTTGGAACATTTTGTCACCAGCCGAGTCCAAAATTCAGCGCTTCCCCATCTCAGCCCAGAAAGCAGGTAGAACAAGTTTTGTGGTGTCCTTCAGCTGCCTACCGGGGTAGTGTAAGAACTACCAACAGACGTCCTTTCTGGCACCTTTCCCGGTGGAGTTGTGCATGGGGTGTGTTTGGAACATTTTGTCACCAGCCGAGTCCAAATTTCAGCGCTTCCCCATCTCAGCCCAGAAAGCAGGTAGAACAAATCTTGTGGGGCCATTGAGCATCCTACCCGAGCAATGTAAAAAGTACCAACAGAAGTCCTTTCTGGCACGTTCCCCGGTGGAGTTGTGCATGGGGTGTGTATGGGACATTTTGTCACCAGCCGAGTCCAAAATTCAGCGCTTCCCCATCTCAGCCCAGAAAGCAGGTAGAACAAGTTTTGTGGTGACTTTCAACTGCCTACCGGAGCAATGTAAAAAGTACCAAGAGAACTCCTTTCTGGCACCTTCCCCGGTGGAGTTGTGCATGGGGTGTGTTTGGAACATTTTGTCACCAGCCGAGTCCAAAATTCAGCGCTTCCCCATCCCAGCCCAGAAAGCAGGTAGAACAAGTTTTGTGGTGTCCTTCAGCTGCCTTTCGGGGTAGTGTAAGAACTACCAACAGAAGTCCTTTCTGGCACCTTCTCCGGTGGAGTTGTGCATGGGGTGTGTATGGAACATTTTGTCACCAGCAGAGTCCAAAATTCAGCTCTTCCCCATCTCAGCCCAGAAAGCAGGTAGAACAAGTTTTGTGGGGCCATTGAGCATCCTACACGTGCAATTTAAAAAGTACCAAGAGAACTCCTTTCTGGCCCCTTCCCCGGTGGAGTTGTGCATGGGGTGTGTTTGGAACATTTTGTCACCAGCTGAGTCCAAAATTCAGCGCTTCCCCATCTCAGCCCAGAAAGCAGGTAGAAGAACTGTCGTGGTGCCTTTCAGCTGCCTACCAGGGTATTGTAAAAACTACCAACAGAACTCCTTTCTGGCACCTTCCCCAGTGGAGTTCTGCATGGGGTGTGTTTGGAACATTTTGTCACCAGCCGAGTCCAAAATTCAGCGCTTCCCCATCCCAGCCGAGAAAGCAGGTAGAACAACTTTTGTGGTGTCCTTCAGCTGCCTTTCGGGGTAGTGTAAGAACTACCAACAGACGTCCTTTCTGGCACCTTCTCCGGTGGAGTTGTGCATGGGGTGTGTTTGGAACATTTTGTCACCAGCCGAGTCCAAAATTCAGCGCTTCCCCATCTCAGCCCAGAAAGCAGGTAGAACAAGTTTTGTGGTGACTTTCAACTGCCTACCCGAGAATGTAAAAAATACCAACATAACTCCTTTCTGGCACCTTCCCCGGTGGAGTTGTGCATGGGGTGTGTTTGGAACATTTTGTCACCAGCCGAGTCCAAAATTCAGCGCTTCCCCATCCCAGCCCAGAAAGCAGGTAGAACAAGTTTTGTGGTGTCCTTCAGCTGCCTTTCAGGGTAGTGTAAGAACTACCAACAGAACTCCTTTCTGGCACGTTCCCCGGTGGAGTTGTGCATGGGGTGTGTATGGAACATTTTGTCACCAGCCGAGTCCAAAATTCAGCGCTTCCCCATCTCAGCCCAGAAAGCAGGTAGAACAAATTTTGTGGTGACTTTCAACTGCCTACCCGAGAATGTAAAAAGTACCAAGAGAACTCCTTTCTGGCACCTTCCCCGGTGGAGTTGTGCATGGGGTGTGTTTGGAACATTTTGTCACCAGCCGAGTCCAAAATTCAGCGCTTCCCCATCTCAGCCCAGAAAGCAGGTAGAACAACTTTTGTGGTGTCCTTCAGCTGCCTTTCGGGGTAGTGTAAGAACTACCAACAGAACTCCTTTCTGGCACCTTCCCCGGTGGAGTTGTGCATGGGGTGTGTTTGGAACATTTTGTCACCAGCCGAGTCCAAAATTCAGCGCTTCCCCATCTCAGCCCAGAAAGCAGGTAGAACAAATTTTGTGGTGACTTTCAACTGCCTACCGGAGCAATGTAAAATGTACCAAGAGAACTCCTTTCTGGCACCTTCCCCGGTGGAGTTGTGCATGGGGTGTGTTTGGAACATTTTGTCACCAGCCGAGTCCAAAATTCAGCGCTTCCCCATCCCAGCCCAGAAAGCAGGTAGAACAAGTTTTGTGGTGTCCTTCAGCTGCCTTTCGGGGTAGTGTAAGAACTACCAACAGACGTCCTTTCTGGCACCTTCTCCGGTGGAGTTGTGCATGGGGTGTGTATGGAACATTTTGTCACCAGCAGAGTCCAAAATTCAGCGCTTCCCCATCCCAGCCCAGAAAGCAGGTAGAACAAGTTTTGTGGGGCCATTGAGCATCCTACCCGAGCAATCTAAAAAGTACCAAGAGAAGTCCTTTCTGGCCCCTTCCCCGGTGGAGTTGGGCATGGGGTGTGTTTGGAACATTTTGTCACCAGCTGAGTCCAAAATTCAGCGCTTCCCCATCTCAGCCCAGAAAGCAGGTAGAAGAACTGTCGTGGTGCCTTTCAGCTGCCTACCAGGGTATTGTAAAAACTACCAACAGAACTCCTTTCTGGCACCTTCCCCGGTGGAGTTGTGCATGGGGTGTGTTTGGAACATTTTGTCACCAGCCGACTCCAAAATTCAGCGCTTCCCCATCCCAGCCCAGAAAGCAGGTAGAACAACTTTTGTGGTGTCCTTCAGCTGCCTTTCGGGGTAGTGTAAGAACTACCAACAGACGTCCTTTCTGGCACCTTCTCCGGTGGAGTTGTGCATGGGGTGTGTATGGAACATTTTGTCACCAGCCGAGTCCAAAATTCAGCGCTTCCCCATCTCAGCCCAGAAAGCAGGTAGAACAAGTTTTGTGGTGACTTTCAACTGCCTACCCGAGAATGTAAAAAATACCAAGAGAACTCCTTTCTGGCACCTTCCCCGGTGGAGTTGTGCATGGGGTGTGTATGGAACATTTTGTCACCAGCCGAGTCCAAAATTCAGCGCTTCCCCATCCCAGCCCAGAAAGCAGGTAGAACAAGTTTTGTGGTGTCCTTCAGCTGCCTTTCAGGGTAGTGTAAGAACTACCAACAGAAGTCCTTTCTGGCACGTTCCCCGGTGGAGTTGTGCATGGGGTGTGTATGGAACATTTTGTCACCAGCCGAGTCCAAAATTCAGCGCTTCCCCATCTCAGCCCAGAAAGCAGGTAGAACAAGTTTTGTGGTGACTTTCAACTGCCTACCAGAGCAATGTAAAAAGTACCAAGAGAACTCCTTTCTGGCACCTTCCCCGGTGGAGTTGTGCATGGGGTGTGTTTGGAACATTTTGTCACCAGCCGAGTCCAAAATTCAGCGCTTCCCCATCCCGGCCCAGAAAGCAGGTAGAACAAGTTTTGTGGTGTCCTTCAGCTGCCTTTCGGGGTAGTGTAAGAACTACCAACAGACGTCCTTTCTGGCACCTTCTCCGGTGGAGTTGTGCATGGGGTGTGTATGGAACATTTTGTCACCAGCAGAGTCCAAAATTCAGCGCTTCCCCATCTCAGCCCAGAAAGCAGGTAGAACAAGTTTTGTGGTGACTTTCAACTGCCTACCCGAGAATGTAAAAAGTACCAAGAGAACTCCTTTCTGGCACCTTCCCCGGTGGAGTTGTGCATGGGGTGTGTATGGAACATTTTGTCACCAGCCGAGTCCAAAATTCAGCGCTTCCCCATCTCAGCCCAGAAAGCAGGTAGAACAAGTTTTGTGGGGCCATTGAGCATCCTACCCGAGCAATCTAAAAAGTACCAAGAGAAGTCCTTTCTGGCCCCTTCCCCGGTGGAGTTGGGCATGGGGTGTGTTTGGAACATTTTGTCACCAGCTGAGTCCAAAATTCAGCGCTTCCCCATCTCAGCCCAGAAAGCAGGTAGAAGAACTGTCGTGGTGCCTTTCAGCTGCCTACCAGGGTATTGTAAAAACTACCAACAGAACTCCTTTCTGGCACCTTCCCCGGTGGAGTTGTGCATGGGGTGTGTTTGGGAACATTTTGTCACCAGCCGACTCCAAATTTCAGCGCTTCCCCATCCCAGCCCAGAAAGCAGGTAGAACAACTTTTGTGGTGTCCTTCAGCTGCCTTTCGGGGTAGTGTAAGAACTACCAACAGACGTCCTTTCTGGCACCTTCTCCGGTGGAGTTGTGCATGGGGTGTGTATGGAACATTTTGTCACCAGCCGAGTCCAAAATTCAGCGCTTCCCCATCTCAGCCCAGAAAGCAGGTAGAACAAGTTTTGTGGTGACTTTCAACTGCCTACCCGAGAATGTAAAAAATACCAAGAGAACTCCTTTCTGGCACCTTCCCCGGTGGAGTTGTGCATGGGGTGTGTATGGAACATTTTGTCACCAGCCGAGTCCAAAATTCAGCGCTTCCCCATCCCAGCCCAGAAAGCAGGTAGAACAAGTTTTGTGGTGTCCTTCAGCTGCCTTTCAGGGTAGTGTAAGAACTAGCAACAGAACTCCTTTCTGGCCCCTTCCCCGGTGGAGTTGTGCATGGGGTGTGTATGGAACATTTTGTCACCAGCCGAGTCCAAAATTCAGCGCTTCCCCATCTCAGCCCAGAAAGCAGGTAGAACAAGTTTTGTGGTGACTTTCAACTGCCTACCAGAGCAATGTAAAAAGTACCAAGAGAACTCCTTTCTGGCACCTTCCCCGGTGGAGTTGTGCATGGGGTGTGTTTGGAACATTTTGTCACCAGCCGAGTCCAAAATTCAGCGCTTCCCCATCCCAGCCCAGAAAGCAGGTAGAACAAGTTTTGTGGTGTCCTTCAGCTGCCTTTCGGGGTAGTGTAAGAACTACCAACAGACGTCCTTTCTGGCACCTTCTCCGGTGGAGTTGTGCATGGGGTGTGTATGGAACATTTTGTCACCAGCAGAGTCCAAAATTCAGCGCTTCCCCATCCCAGCCCAGAAAGCAGGTAGAAGAACTGTCGTGGTGCCTTTCAGCTGCCTACCAGGGTATTGTAAAAACTACCAACAGAACTCCTTTCTGGCACCTTCCCCGGTGGAGTTCTGCATGGGGTGTGTTTGGAACATTTTGTCACCAGCCGAGTCCAAAATTCAGCGCTTCCCCATCCCAGCCCAGAAAGCAGGTAGAACAACTTTTGTGGTGTCCTTCAGCTGCCTTTCGGGGTAGTGTAAGAACTACCAACAGACGTCCTTTCTGGCACCTTCTCCGGTGGAGTTGTGCATGGGGTGTGTATGGAACATTTTGTCACCAGCCGAGTCCAAAATTCAGCGCTTCCCCATCTCAGCCCAGAAAGCAGGTAGAACAAGTTTTGTGGTGACTTTCAACTGCCTACCCGAGAATGTAAAAAGTACCAAGAGAACTCCTTTCTGGCACCTTCCCCGGTGGAGTTGTGCATGGGGTGTGTATGGAACATTTTGTCACCAGCCGAGTCCAAAATTCAGCGCTTCCCCATCTCAGCCCAGAAAGCAGGTAGAACAAGTTTTGTGGTGCCTTTCAGCTGCCTTTCAGGGTAGTGTAAGAACTACCAACAGAACTCCTTTCTGGCACGTTCCCCGGTGGAGTTGTGCATGGGGTGTGTATGGAACATTTTGTCACCAGCCGAGTCCAAAATTCAGCGCTTCCCCATCTCAGCCCAGAAAGCAGGTAGAACAAGTTTTGTGGGGCCATTGAGCATCCTACCCGAGCAATGTAAAAAGTACCAACAGACGTCCTTTCTGGCACCTTCCCCGGTGGAGTTGTGCATGGGGTGTGTTTGGGACATTTTGTCACCAGCCGAGTCCAAAATTCAGCGCTTCCCCATCTCAGCCCAGAAAGCAGGTAGAACTACTTTTGTGGTGTCCTTCAGCTGCCTTTCGGGGTAGTGTAAGAACTACCAACAGACGTCCTTTCTGGCACCTTCCCTGGTGGAGTTGTGCATGGGGTGTGTATGGAACATTTTGTCACCAGCAGAGTCCAAAATTCAGCGCTTCCCCATCCCAGCCCAGAAAGCAGGTAGAACAAGTTTTGTGGGGCCATTGAGCATCCTACCCGAGCAATTTAAAAAGTACCAACAGAAGTCCTTTCTGGCACCTTCCCCGGTGGAGTTGTGCATGGGGTGTGTTTGGAACATTTTGTCACCAGCCGAGTCCAAAATTCAGCGCTTCCCCATCTCAGCCCAGAAAGCAGGTAGAACAACTTTTGTGGTGTCCTTCAGCTGCCTACCGGGGTAGTGTAAGAACTACCAACAGACGTCCTTTCTGGCACCTTCCCCAGTGGAGTTGTGCATGGGGTGTGTATGGAACATTTTGTCACCAGCCGAGTCCAAATTTCAGCGCTTCCCCATCTCAGCCCAGAAAGCAGGTAGAACAAATCTTGTGGGGCCATTGAGCATCCTACCCGAGCAATTTAAAAAGTACCAACAGAAGTCCTTTCTGGCACCTTCCCCGGTGGAGTTGTGCATGGGGTGTGTATGGAACATTTTGCCACCAGCCGAGTCCAAAATTCAGCGCTTCCCCATCTCAGCCGAGAAAGCAGGTAGAACAAGATTTGTGGGGCATTCAGCTGCCTTTCGGGGTAGTGTAAAAACTACCAACAGAAGTCCTTTCTGGCACCTTCCCTGGTAGAGTTGTGCATGGGGTGTGTATGGAACATTTTGTCACCAGCCGAGTCCAAAATTCAGCGCTTCCCCATCTCAGCCCAGAAAGCAGGTAGAACAAATTTTGTGGGGCCATTGAGCATCCTACCCGAGCAATTTAAAAAGTACCAACAGAAGTCCTTTCTGGCACCTTCCCCGGTGGAGTTGTGCATGGGGTGTGTTTGGAACATTTTGTCACCAGCCGAGTCCAAAATTCAGCGCTTCCCCATCTCAGCCCAGAAAGCAGGTAGAACAAGTTTTGTGGTGTCCTTCAGCTGCCTACCGGGGTAGTGTAAGAACTACCAACAGACGTCCTTTCTGGCACCTTCTCCGGTGGAGTTGTGCATGGGGTGAGTTTGGAACATTTTGTCACCAGCCGAGTCCAAATTTCAGCGCTTCCCCATCTCAGCCCAGAAAGCAGGTAGAACAAATCTTGTGGGGCCATTGAGCATCCTACCCGAGCAATGTAAAAAGTACCAACAGAAGTCCTTTCTGGCACGTTCCCCGGTGGAGTTGTGCATGGGGTGTTTATGGGACATTTTGTCACCAGCCGAGTCCAAAATTCAGCGCTTCCCCATCTCAGCCCAGAAAGCAGGTAGAACAAGTTTTGTGGTGACTTTCAACTGCCTACCGGAGCAATGTAAAAAGTACCAAGAGAACTCCTTTCTGGCACCTTCCCCGGTGGAGTTGTGCATGGGGTGTGTTTGGAACATTTTGTCACCAGCCGAGTCCAAAATTCAGCGCTTCCCCATCCCAGCCCAGAAAGCAGGTAGAACAAGTTTTGTGGTGTCCTTCAGCTGCCTTTCGGGGTAGTGTAAGAACTACCAACAGAACTCCTTTCTGGCACGTTCCCCGGTGGAGTTGTGCATGGGGTGTGTATGGAACATTTTGTCACCAGCAGAGTCCAAAATTCAGCGCTTCCCCATCCCAGCCCAGAAAGCAGGTAGAACAAGTTTTGTGGGGCCATTGAGCATCCTACCCGAGCAATGTAAAAAGTACCAAGAGAAGTCCTTTCTGGCACCTTCCCCGGTGGAGTTGGGCATGGGGTGTGTTTGGAACATTTTGTCACCAGCCGAGTCCAAAATTCAGCGCTTCCCCATCTCAGCCCAGAAAGCAGGTAGAAGAACTGTCGTGGTGCCTTTCAGCTGCCTACCAGGGTATTGTAAAAACTACCAACAGAACTCCTTTCTGGTACCTTCCCCAGTGGAGTTCTGCATGGGGTGTGTTTGGAACATTTTGTCACCAGCCGAGTCCAAAATTCAGCGCTTCCCCATCCCAGCCGAGAAAGCAGGTAGAACAACTTTTGTGGTGTCCTTCAGCTGCCTTTCGGGGTAGTGTAAGAACTACCAACAGACGTCCTTTCTGGCACCTTCTCCGGTGGAGTTGTGCATGGGGTGTGTTTGGAACATTTTGTCACCAGCCGAGTCCAAAATTCAGCGCTTCCCCATCTCAGCCCAGAAAGCAGGTAGAACAAGTTTTGTGGTGACTTTCAACTGCCTACCCGAGAATGTAAAAAATACCAAGAGAACTCCTTTCTGGCACCTTCCCCGGTGGAGTTGTGCATGGGGTGTGTATGGAACATTTTGTCACCAGCCGAGTCCAAAATTCAGCGCTTCCCCATCTCAGCCCAGAAAGCAGGTAGAACAAGTTTTGTGGTGTCCTTCAGCTGCCTTTCAGGGTAGTGTAAGAACTACCAACAGAACTCCTTTCTGGCACCTTCCCCGGTGGAGTTGTGCATGGGGTGTGTATGGAACATTTTGTCACCAGCCGAGTCCAAAATTCAGCGCTTCCCCATCTCAGCCCAGAAAGCAGGTAGAACAAGTTTTGTGGTGACTTTCAACTGCCTACCGGAGCAATGTAAAAAGTACCAAGAGAACTCCTTTCTGGCACCTTCCCCGGTGGAGTTGTGCATGGGGTGTGTTTGGAACATTTTGTCACCAGCAGAGTCCAAAATTCAGCGCTTCCCCATCCCAGCCCAGAAAGCAGGTAGAACAAGTTTTGTGGTGTCCTTCAGCTGCCTTTCGGGGTAGTGTAAGAACTACCAACAGACGTCCTTTCTGGCACCTTCTCCGGTGGAGTTGTGCATGGGGTGTGTATGGAACATTTTGTCACCAGCCGAGTCCAAAATTCAGCGCTTCCCCATCCCAGCCCAGAAAGCAGGTAGAACAAGTTTTGTGGGGCCATTGAGCATCCTACCCGAGCAATCTAAAAAGTACCAAGAGAAGTCCTTTCTGGCACCTTCCCCGGTGGAGTTGGGCATGGGGTGTGTTTGGAACATTTTGTCACCAGCAGAGTCCAAAATTCAGCGCTTCCCCATCTCAGCCCAGAAAGCAGGTAGAAGAACTGTCGTGGTGCCTTTCAGCTGCCTACCAGGGTATTGTAAAAACTACCAACAGAACTCCTTTCTGGCACCTTCCCCGGTGGAGTTCTGCATGGGGTGTGTATGGAACATTTTGTCACCAGCCGAGTCCAAAATTCAGCGCTTCCCCATCCCAGCCCAGAAAGCAGGTAGAACAAGTTTTGTGGTGTCCTTCAGCAGCCTTTCGGGGTAGTGTAAGAACTACCAACAGACGTCCTTTCTGGCACCTTCCCCGGTGGAGTTGTGCATGGGGTGTGTATGGAACATTTTGTCACCAGCCGAGTCCAAAATTCAGCGCTTCCCCATCTCAGCCCAGAAAGCAGGTAGAACAAGTTTTGTGGTGACTTTCAACTGCCTACCCGAGAATGTAAAAAGTACCAACAGACGTCCTTTCTGGCACCTTCCCCGGTGGAGTTGTGCATGGGGTGTGTTTGGAAAATATTGTCACCAGCCGAGTCCAAAATTCAGCGCTTCCCCATCCCAGCCCAGAAAGCAGGTAGAACAAGTTTTGTGGTGTCCTTCAGCTGCCTTTCAGGGTAGTGTAAGAACTACCAACAGACGTCTTTCTGGCACCTTCCCTGGTGGAGTTGTGCATGGGGTGTGTATGGAACATTTTGTCACCAGCCGAGTCCAAAATTCAGCGCTTCCCCATCTCAGCCCAGAAAGCAGGTAGAACAAGTTTTGTGGTGACTTTCAACTGCCTACCGGAGCAATGTAAAAAGTACCAAGAGAACTCCTTTCTGGCACCTTCCCCGGTGGAGTTGTGCATGGCGTGTGTATGGAACATTTTGTCACCAGCCGAGTCCAAAATTCAGCGCTTCCCCATCTCAGCCCAGAAAGCAGGTAGAACAAGTTTTGTGGTGTCCTTCAGCTGACTTTCGGGGTAGTGTAAGAACTACCAACAGAAGTCCTTTCTGGCACCTTCCCCGGTGGAGTTGTGCATGGGGTGTGTTTGGAACATTTTGTCACCAGCCGAGTCCAAAATTCAGCGCTTCCCCATCTCAGCCCAGAAAGCAGGTAGAACAAGTTTTGTGGGGCCATTGAGCATCCTACACGAGCAATGTAAAAAGTACCAAGAGAAGTCCTTTCTGGCACCTTCCCCAGTGGAGTTGTGCATGGGGTGTGTTTGGAACATTTTGTCACCAGCCGAGTCCAAAATTCAGCGCTTCCCCATCTCAGCCCAGAAAGCAGGTAGAACAACTGTCGTGGTGCCTTTCAGCTGCCTACCAGGGTATTGTAAAAACTACCAACAGAACTCCTTTCTGGCACGTTATCCGGTGGAGTTGTGCATGGGGTGTGTATGGAACATTTTGTCACCAGCCGAGTCCAAAATTCAGCGCTTCCCCATCTCAGCCCAGAAAGCAGGTAGAACAAGTTTTGTGGTGTCCTTCAGCTGCCTTTCGGGGTAGTGTAAGAACTACCAACAGACGTCCTTTATGGCACCTTCCCCGGTGGAGTTGTGCATGGGGTGTGTATGGAACATTTTGTCACCAGCCGAGTCCAAAATTCAGCGCTTCCCCATCTCAGCCCAGAAAGCAGGTCGAACAAATTTTGTGGTGTCCTTGAGCTGCCTTTCGGGGTAGTGTAAGAACTAGCAACAGTACTCCTTTCTGGCCCCTTCCCCGGTGGAGTTGTGCATGGGGTGTGTATGGAACATTTTGTCACCAGCCGAGTCCAAATTTCAGCGCTTCCCCATCTCAGCCCAGAAAGCAGGTAGAACAAATCTTGTGGGGCCATTGAGCATCCTACCCGAGCAATGTAAAAAGTACCAAGAGAAGTCCTTTCTGGCACCTTCCCCGGTGGAGTTGTGCATGGGGTGTGTATGGAACATTTTGCCACCAGCCGAGTCCAAAATTCAGCGCTTCCCCATCTCAGCCCAGAAAGCAGGTAGAACAAGTTTTGTGGGGCCATTGAGCATCCTACCCGAGCAATGTAAAAAGTACCAAGAGAAGTCCTTTCTGGCACCTTCCCCGGTGGAGTTGTGCATGGGGTGTGTTTGGAACATTTTGTCACCAGCCGAGTCCAAAATTCAGCGCTTCCCCATCTCAGCCCAGAAAGCAGGTAGAACAAGTTTTGTGGTGTCCTTCAGCTGCCTTTCGGGGTAGTGTAAGAACTACCAACAGAACTCCTTTCTGGCACGTTCCCCGGTGGAGTTGTGCATGGGGTGTGTATGGAACATTTTGTCACCAGCCGAGTCCAAAATTCAGCGCTTCCCCATCTCAGCCCAGAAAGCAGGTAGAACAAGTTTTGTGGTGTCCTTCAGCTGCCTACCGGGGTAGTGTAAGAACTACCAACAGACGTCCTTTCTGGCACCTTCTCCGGTGGAGTTGGGCATGGGGTGTGTTTGGAACATTTTGTCACCAGCAGAGTCCAAAATTCAGCGCTTCCCCATCTCAGCCCAGAAAGCAGGTAGAACAAGTTTTGTGGGGCCATTGAGCATCCTACCCGAGCAATGTAAAAAGTACCAACAGACGTCCTTTCTGGCACCTTCCCCGGTGGAGTTGTGCATGGGGTGTGTTTGGGACATTTTGTCACCAGCCGAGTCCAAAATTCAGCGCTTCCCCATCTCAGCCCAGAAAGCAGGTAGAACAAGTTTTGTGGTGTCCTTCAGCTGCCTTTCGGGGTAGTGTAAGAACTACCAACAGAAGTCCTTTCTGGCACCTTCCCTGGTAGAGTTGTGCATGGGGTGTGTATGGAACATTTTGTCACCAGCCGAGTCCAAAATTCAGCGCTTCCCCATCTCAGCCCAGAAAGCAGGTAGAACAAATTTTGTGGGGCCATTGAGCATCCTACCCGAGCAATTTAAAAAGTACCAACAGAAGTCCTTTCTGGCACCTTCCCCGGTGGAGTTGTGCATGGGGTGTGTTTGGAACATTTTGTCACCAGCCGAGTCCAAAATTCAGCGCTTCCCCATCTCAGCCCAGAAAGCAGGTAGAAGAACTGTCGTGGTGCCTTTCAGCTGCCTACAAGGGTATTGTAAAAACTACCAACAGAACTCCTTTCTGGCACCTTCCCCGGTGGAGTTGTGCATGGGGTGTGTTTGGAACATTTTGTCACCAGCCGAGTCCAAAATTCAGCGCTTCCCCATCTCAGCCCAGAAAGCAGGTAGAACAAGTTTTGTGGTGACTTTATACTGCCTACCGGAGCAATGTAAAAACTACCAACAGACGTCCTTTCTGGCACCTTCCCCGGTGGAGTTGTGCATGGGGTGTGTTTGGAACATTTTGTCACCAGCCGAGTCCAAAATTCAGCGCTTCCCCATCTCAGCCCAGAAAGCAGGTAGAACAAATTTTGTGGTGTCCTTCAGCTGCCTTTCGGGGTAGTGTAAGAACTAGCAACAGAACTCCTTTCTGGCCCCTTCCCCGGTGGAGTTGTGCATGGGGTGTGTTTGGAACATTTTGTCACCAGCCGAGTCCAAAATTCAGCGCTTCCCCATCTCAGCCCAGAAAGCAGGTAGAAGAACTGTCGTGGTGCCTTTCAGCTGCCTACAAGGGTATTGTAAAAACTACCAACAGAACTCCTTTCTGGCACCTTCCCCGGTGGAGTTGTGCATGGGGTGTGTTTGGAACATTTTGTCACCAGCCGACTCCAAAATTCAGCGCTTCCCCATCTCAGCCCAGAAAGCAGGTAGAACAAGTTTTGTGGTGTCCTTCAGCTGCCTTTCGGGGTAGTGTAAGAACTACCAACAGAACTCCTTTCTGGCACCTTCCCTGGTGGAGTTGTGCATGGGGTGTGTATGGAACATTTTGTCACCAGCCGAGTCCAAAATTCAGCGCTTCCCCATCTCAGCCCAGAAAGCAGGTAGAACAAGTTTTGTGGTGACTTTCAACTGCCTACCGGAGCAATGTAAAAAGTACCAACAGACGTCCTTTCTGGCACCTTCTCCGGTGGAGTTGTGCATGGGCTGTGTTTGGAACATTTTGTCACCAGCCGAGTCCAAAATTCAGCGCTTCCACATCTAAGCCCAGAAAGCAGGTAGAACAAGTTTTGTGGTGTCCTTCAGCTGCCTTTTGGGGTAGTGTAAGAACTACCAACAGACGTCCTTTCTGGCACCTTCTCCGGTGGAGTTGTGCATGGGGTGTGTTTGGAACATTTTGTCACCAGCCGAGTCCAAAATTCAGCGCTTCCCCATCTCAGCCCAGAAAGCAGGTAGAACAAGTTTTGTGGGGCCATTGAGCATCCTACCCGAGCAATCTAAAAAGTACCAAGAGAAGTCCTTTCTGGCCCCTTCCCCGGTGGAGTTGTGCATGGGGTGTGTTTGGAACATTTTGTCACCAGCTGAGTCCAAAATTCAGCGCTTCCCCATCTCAGCCCAGAAAGCAGGTAGAAGAACTGTCGTGGTGCCTTTCAGCTGCCTACCAGGGTATTGTAAAAACTACCAAGAGAACTCCTTTCTGGCCCCTCCCCCGGTGGAGTTGTGCATGGGGTGTGTTTGGGACATTTTGTCACCAGCCGAGTCCAAAATTCAGCGCTTCCCCATCTCAGCCCAGAAAGCAGGTAGAACAAGTTTTGTGGTGACTTTATACTGCCTACCGGAGCAATGTAAAAACTACCAACAGACGTCCTTTCTGGCACCTTCCCCGGTGGAGTTGTGCATGGGGTGTGTTTGGAACATTTTGTCACCAGCCGAGTCCAAAATTCAGCGCTTCCCCATCTCAGCCCAGAAAGCAGGTAGAACAAGTTTTGTGGTGTCCTTCAGCTGCCTTTCGGGGTAGTGTAAGAACTAGCAACAGAACTCCTTTCTGGCCCCTTCCCCGGTGGAGTTGTGCATGGGGTGTGTTTGGAACATTTTGTCACCAGCCGAGTCCAAAATTCAGCGCTTCCCCATCTCAGCCCAGAAAGCAGGTAGAACAAGTTTTGTGGTGTCCTTCAGCTGCCTACCGGGGTAGTGTAAGAACTACCAACAGACGTCCTTTCTGGCACCTTCCCCGGTGGAGTTGTGCATGGGGTGTGTATGGAACATTTTGTCACCAGCCGAGTCGAAATTTCAGCGCTTCCCCATCTCAGCCCAGAAAGCAGGTAGAACAAGTTTTGTGGGGCCATTGAGCATCCTACCCGAGCAATCTAAAAAGTACCAAGAGAAGTCCTTTCTGGCACCTTCCCTGGTGGAGTTGTGCATGGGGTGTGTTTGGAACATTTTGTCACCAGCCGAGTCCAAAATTCAGCGCTTCCCCATCTCAGCCCAGAAAGCAGGTAGAAGAACTGTCGTGGTGCCTTTCAGTTGCCTACCAGGGTATTGTAAAAAGTACCAACAGACGTCCTTTCTGGCACCTTCCCCGGTGGAGTTGTGCATGGGGTGTGTTTGGAACATTTTGTCACCAGCCGAGTCCAAAATTCAGCTGTTCCCCATCTCAGCCCAGAAAGCAGGTAGAAGAACTGTCGTGGTGCCTTTCAGCTGCCTACAAGGGTATTGTAAAAACTACCAACAGAACTCCTTTCTGGCCCCTCCCCCGGTGGAGTTGTGCATGGGGTGTGTTTGGAACATTTTGTCACCAGCCGAGTCCAAAATTCAGCGCTTCCCCATCTCAGCCCAGAAAGCAGGTAGAACAAGTTTTTTGGTGTCCTTCAGCTGCCTTTCGGGGTAGTGTAAGAACTAGCAATAGAACTCCTTTCTGGCCCCTTCCCCGGTGGAGTTGTGCATGGGGTGTGTTTGGAACATTTTGTCACCAGCAGAGTCCAAAATTCAGCGCTTCCCCATCTCAGCCCAGAAAGCAGGTAGAACAAGTTTTGTGGTGACTTTCAACTGCCTACCGGAGCAATGTAAAAAGTACCAAAAGAAGTCCTTTCTGGCACCTTCCCCGGTGGAGTTGTGCATGGGGTGTGTATGGAACATTTTGTCACCAGCAGAGTCCAATATTCAGCGCTTCCCCATCTCAGCCCAGAAAGCAGGTAGAACAAGTTTTGTGGTGTCCATCAGCTGCCTTTCGGGGTAGTGTAAGAACTAGCAACAGAACTCCTTTCTGGCACCTTCTCCGGTGGAGTTGTGCATGGGGTGTGTTTGGAACATTTTGTCACCAGCCGAGTCCAAAATTCAGCGCTTCCCCATCTCAGCCCAGAAAGCAGGTAGAACAAGTTTTGTGGTGTCCTTCAGCTGCCTACCGGGGTAGTGTAAGAACTACCAACAGACGTCCTTTCTGGCACCTTCCCCGGTGGAGTTGTGCATGGGGTGTGTATGGAACATTTTGTCACCAGCCGAGTCGAAATTTCAGCGCTTCCCCATCTCAGCCCAGAAAGCAGGTAGAACAAGTTTTGTGGGGCCATTGAGCATCCTACCCGAGCAATCTAAAAAGTACCAAGAGAAGTCCTTTCTGGCACCTTCCCTGGTGGAGTTGTGCATGGGGTGTGTTTGGAACATTTTGTCACCAGCCGACTCCAAAATTCAGCGCTTCCCCATCTCAGCCCAGAAAGCAGGTAGAACAAGTTTTGTGGGGCCATTGAGCATCCTACCCGAGCAATCTAAAAAGTACCAAGAGAAGTCCTTTCTGGCACCTTCCCCGGTGGAGTTGTGCATGGGGTGTGTTTGGAACATTTTGTCACCAGCCGAGTCCAAAATTCAGCGCTTCCCCATCTCAGCCCAGAAAGCAGGTAGAAGAACTGTCGTGGTGCCTTTCAGCTGCCTACCAGGGTATTGTAAAAACTACCAAGAGAACTCCTTTCTGGCACCTTCCCCGGTGGAGTTGTGCATGGGGTGTGTTTGGAACATTTTGTCACCAGCCGAGTCCAAAATTCAGCGCTTCCCCATCTCAGCCCAGAAAGCAGGTAGAAGAACTGTCGTGGTGCCTTTCAGCTGCCTACAAGGGTATTGTAAAAACTACCAACAGAACTCCTTTCTGGCCCCTCCCCCGGTGGAGTTGTGCATGGGGTGTGTTTGGAACATTTTGTCACCAGCCGAGTCCAAAATTCAGCGCTTCCCCATCTCAGCCCAGAAAGCAGGTAGAACAAGTTTTGTGGTGTCCTTCAGCTGCCTTTCGGGGTAGTGTAAGAACTAGCAACAGAACTCCTTTCTGGCCCCTTCCCCGGTGGAGTTGTGCATGGGGTGTGTTTGGAACATTTTGTCACCAGCAGAGTCCAAAATTCAGCGCTTCCCCATCTCAGCCCAGAAAGCAGGTAGAACAAGTTTTGTGGTGACTTTCAACTGCCTACCGGAGCAATGTAAAAAGTACCAAAAGAAGTCCTTTCTGGCACCTTCCCCGGTGGAGTTGTGCATGGGGTGTGTATGGAACATTTTGTCACCAGCAGAGTCCAATATTCAGCGCTTCCCCATCTCAGCCCAGAAAGCAGGTAGAACAAGTTTTGTGGTGTCCTTCAGCTGCCTTTCGGGGTAGTGTAAGAACTACCAACAGACGTCCTTTCTGGCACCTTCTCCGGTGGAGTTGTGCATGGGGTGTGTTTGGAACATTTTGTCACCAGCCGAGTCCAAAATTCAGCGCTTCCCCATCTCAGCCCAGAAAGCAGGTAGAACAAGTTTTGTGGTGTCCTTCAGCTGCCTTTCGGGGTAGTGTAAGAACTACCAACAGAACTCCTTTCTGGCACCTTCTCCGGTGGAGTTGTGCATGGGGTGTGTATGGAACATTTTGTCACCAGCCGAGTCCAAAATTCAGCGCTTCCCCATCTCAGCCCAGAAAGCAGGTAGAACAAGTTTTGTGGTGACTTTCAACTGCCTACGCAAGTAATGTAAAAACTACCAACAGACGTCCTTTCTGGCACCTTCCCCGGTGGAGTTGTGCATGGCGTGTGTTTGGAACATTTTGTCACCAGCCGAGTCCAAAATTCAGCGCTTCCCCATCTCAGCCCAGAAAGCAGGTAGAACAAGTTTTGTGCTGTCCTTCAGCTGCCTTTCGGGGTAGTGTAAGAACTACCAACAGACGTCCTTTCTGGCACCTTCTCCGGTGGAGTTGTGCATGGGGTGTGTTTGGAACATTTTGTCACCAGCCGAGTCCAAAATTCAGCGCTTCCCCATCTCAGCCCAGAAAGCAGGTAGAACAAGTTTTGTGGGGCCATTGAGCATCCTACCCGAGCAATGCAAAAAGTACCAACAGACGTCCTTTCTGGCACCTTCCCCGGTGGAGTTGTGCATGGGGTGTGTTTGGGACATTTTGTCACCAGCCGAGTCCAAAATTCAGCGCTTCCCCATCTCAGCCCAGAAAGCAGGTAGAAGAACTGTCGTGGTGCCTTTCAGCTGCCTACAAGGGTATTGTAAAAACTACCAACAGAACTCCTTTCTGGCACCTTCCCCGGTGGAGTTGTGCATGGGGTGTGTTTGGAACATTTTGTCACCAGCCGACTCCAAAATTCAGCGCTTCCCCATCTCAGCCCAGAAAGCAGGTAGAACAAGTTTTGTGGTGACTTTATACTGCCTACCGGAGCAATGTAAAAACTACCAACAGACGTCCTTTCTGGCACCTTTCCCGGTGGAGTTGTGCATGGGGTGTGTTTGGAACATTTTGTCACCAGCCGAGTCCAAAATTCAGCGCTTCCCCATCCCAGCCCAGAAAGCAGGTAGAACAAATTTTGTGGTGTCCTTCAGCTGCCTTTCGGGGTAGTGTAAGAACTAGCAACAGAACTCCTTTCTGGCCCCTTCCCCGGTGGAGTTGTGCATGGGGTGTGTTTGGAACATTTTGTCACCAGCCGAGTCCAAAATTCAGCGCTTCCCCATCTCAGCCCAGAAAGCAGGTAGAACAAGTTTTGTGGTGACTTTCAACTGCCTACCGGAGCAATGTAAAAAGTACCAACAGACGTCCTTTCTGGCACCTTCTCCGGTGGAGTTGTGCATGGGCTGTGTTTGGAACATTTTGTCACCAGCCGAGTCCAAAATTCAGCGCTTCCCCATCTAAGCCCAGAAAGCAGGTAGAACAAGTTTTGTGGTGTCCTTCAGCTGCCTTTTGGGGTAGTGTAAGAACTACCAACAGACGTCCTTTCTGGCACCTTCTCCGGTGGAGTTGTGCATGGGGTGTGTTTGGAACATTTTGTCACCAGCCGAGTCCAAAATTCAGCGCTTCCCCATCTCAGCCCAGAAAGCAGGTAGAACAAGTTTTGTGGTGACTTTATACTGCCTACCGGAGCAATGTAAAAACTACCAACAGACGTCCTTTCTGGCACCTTCCCCGGTGGAGTTGTGCATGGGGTGTGTTTGGAACATTTTGTCACCAGCCGAGTCCAAAATTCAGCGCTTCCCCATCTCAGCCCAGAAAGCAGGTAGAACAAGTTTTGTGGTGACTTTCAACTGCCTACCGGAGCAATGTAAAAAGTACCAAGAGAACTCCTTTCTGGCCCCTTCCCCGGTGGAGTTGTGCATGGGGTGTGTTTGGAACATTTTGTCACCAGCCGAGTCCAAAATTCAGCGCTTCCCCATCTCAGCCCAGAAAGCAGGTAGAACAAGTTTTGTGGTGTCCTTCAGCTGCCTACCGGGGTAGTGTAAGAACTACCAACAGACGTCCTTTCTGGCACCTTCCCCGGTGGAGTTGTGCATGGGGTGTGTATGGAACATTTTGTCACCAGCCGAGTCGAAATTTCAGCGCTTCCCCATCTCAGCCCAGAAAGCAGGTAGAACAAGTTTTGTGGGGCCATTGATCATCCTACCCGAGCAATCTAAAAAGTACCAAGAGAAGTCCTTTCTGGCACCTTCCCTGGTGGAGTTGTGCATGGGGTGTGTTTGGAACATTTTGTCACCAGCCGAGTCCAAAATTCAGCGCTTCCCCATCTCAGCCCAGAAAGCAGGTAGAACAAGTTTTGTGGTGTCCTTCAGCTGCCTTTCGGGGTAGTGTAAGAACTACCAACAGAAGTCCTTTCTGGCACCTTCCCCGGTGGAGTTGTGCATGGGGTGTGTTTGGAACATTTTGTCACCAGCCGAGTCCAAAATTCAGCTGTTCCCCATCTCAGCCCAGAAAGCAGGTAGAAGAACTGTCGTGGTGCCTTTCAGCTGCCTACAAGGGTATTGTAAAAACTACCAACAGAACTCCTTTCTGGCCCCTCCCCCGGTGGAGTTGTGCATGGGGTGTGTTTGGAACATTTTGTCACCAGCCGAGTCCAAAATTCAGCGCTTCCCCATCTCAGCCCAGAAAGCAGGTAGAACAAGTTTTGTGGTGTCCTTCAGCTGCCTTTCGGGGTAGTGTAAGAACTAGCAACAGAACTCCTTTCTGGCCCCTTCCCCGGTGGAGTTGTGCATGGGGTGTGTTTGGAACATTTTGTCACCAGCAGAGTCCAAAATTCAGCGCTTCCCCATCTCAGCCCAGAAAGCAGGTAGAACAAGTTTTGTGGTGACTTTCAACTGCCTACCGGAGCAATGTAAAAAGTACCAAAAGAAGTCCTTTCTGGCACCTTCCCCGGTGGAGTTGTGCATGGGGTGTGTATGGAACATTTTGTCACCAGCAGAGTCCAATATTCAGCGCTTCCCCATCTCAGCCCAGAAAGCAGGTAGAACAAGTTTTGTGGTGTCCTTCAGCTGCCTTTCGGGGTAGTGTAAGAACTAGCAACAGAACTCCTTTCTGGCACCTTCTCCGGTGGAGTTGTGCATGGGGTGTGTTTGGAACATTTTGTCACCAGCCGAGTCCAAAATTCAGCGCTTCCCCATCTCAGCCCAGAAAGCAGGTAGAACAAGTTTTGTGGTGTCCTTCAGCTGCCTACCGGGGTAGTGTAAGAACTACCAACAGACGTCCTTTCTGGCACCTTCCCCGGTGGAGTTGTGCATGGGGTGTGTATGGAACATTTTGTCACCAGCCGAGTCGAAATTTCAGCGCTTCCCCATCTCAGCCCAGAAAGCAGGTAGAACAAGTTTTGTGGGGCCATTGAGCATCCTACCCGAGCAATCTAAAAAGTACCAAGAGAAGTCCTTTCTGGCACCTTCCCTGGTGGAGTTGTGCATGGGGTGTGTTTGGAACATTTTGTCACCAGCCGAGTCCAAAATTCAGCGCTTCCCCATCTCAGCCCAGAAAGCAGGTAGAAGAACTGTCGTGGTGCCTTTCAGCTGCCTACCAGGGTATTGTAAAAACTACCAACAGAACTCCTTTCTGGCCCCTCCCCCGGTGGAGTTGTGCATGGGGTGTGTTTGGAACATTTTGTCACCAGCCGAGTCCAAAATTCAGCGCTTCCCCATCTCAGCCCAGAAAGCAGGTAGAAGAACTGTCGTGGTGCCTTTCAGCTGCCTACAAGGGTATTGTAAAAACTACCAACAGAACTCCTTTCTGGCCCCTCCCCCGGTGGAGTTGTGCATGGGGTGTGTTTGGAACATTTTGTCACCAGCCGAGTCCAAAATTCAGCGCTTCCCCATCTCAGCCCAGAAAGCAGGTAGAACAAGTTTTGTGGTGACTTTCAACTGCCTACCGGAGCAATGTAAAAAGTACCAAAAGAAGTCCTTTCTGGCACCTTCCCCATTGGAGTTGTGCATGGGGTGTGTATGGAACATTTTGTCACCAGCAGAGTCCAATATTCAGCGCTTCCCCATCTCAGCCCAGAAAGCAGGTAGAACAAGTTTTGTGGTGTCCTTCAGCTGCCTTTCGGGGTAGTGTAAGAACTACCAACAGACGTCCTTTCTGGCACCTTCTCCGGTGGAGTTGTGCATGGGGTGTGTTTGGAACATTTTGTCACCAGCCGAGTCCAAAATTCAGCGCTTCCCCATCTCAGCCCAGAAAGCAGGTAGAACAAGTTTTGTGGTGTCCTTCAGCTGCCTTTCGGGGTAGTGTAAGAACTACCAACAGACGTCCTTTCTGGCACCTTCTCCAGTGGAGTTGTGCATGGGGTGTGTATGGAACATTTTGTCACCAGCCGAGTCCAAAATTCAGCGCTTCCCCATCTCAGCCCAGAAAGCAGGTAGAACAAGTTTTGTGGGGCCATTGAGCATCCTACCTGAGCAATGCAAAATGTACCAACAGACGTCCTTTCTGGCACCTTCCCCGGTGGAGTTGTGCATGGGGTGTGTTTGGGACATTTTGTCACCAGCCGAGTCCAAAATTCAGCGCTTCCCCATCTCAGCCCAGAAAGCAGGTAGAAGAACTGTCGTGGTGCCTTTCAGCTGCCTACAAGGGTATTGTAAAAACTACCAACAGAACTCCTTTCTGGCCCCTCCCCCGGTGGAGTTGTGCATGGGGTGTGTTTGGAACATTTTGTCACCAGCCGAGTCCAAAATTCAGCGCTTCCCCATCTCAGCCCAGAAAGCAGGTAGAACAAGTTTTGTGGTGTCCTTCAGCTGCCTTTCGGGGTAGTGTAAGAACTACCAACAGAAGTCCTTTCTGGCACCTTCCCTGGTAGAGTTGTGCATGGGGTGTGTATGGAACATTTTGTCACCAGCCGAGTCCAAAATTCAGCGCTTCCCCATCTCAGCCCAGAAAGCAGGTAGAACAAATTTTGTGGGGCCATTGAGCATCCTACCCGAGCAATTTAAAAAGTACCAACAGAAGTCCTTTCTGGCACCTTCCCCGGTGGAGTTGTGCATGGGGTGTGTTTGGAACATTTTGTCACCAGCCGAGTCCAAAATTCAGCGCTTCCCCATCTCAGCCCAGAAAGCAGGTAGAAGAACTGTCGTGGTGCCTTTCAGCTGCCTACAAGGGTATTGTAAAAACTACCAACAGAACTCCTTTCTGGCACCTTCCCCGGTGGAGTTGTGCATGGGGTGTGTTTGGAACATTTTGTCACCAGCCGACTCCAAAATTCAGCGCTTCCCCATCTCAGCCCAGAAAGCAGGTAGAACAAGTTTTGTGGTGACTTTATACTGCCTACCGGAGCAATGTAAAAACTACCAACAGACGTCCTTTCTGGCACCTTCCCCGGTGGAGTTGTGCATGGGGTGTGTTTGGAACATTTTGTCACCAGCCGAGTCCAAAATTCAGCGCTTCCCCATCTCAGCCCAGAAAGCAGGTAGAACAAATTTTGTGGTGTCCTTCAGCTGCCTTTCGGGGTAGTGTAAGAACTAGCAACAGAACTCCTTTCTGGCCCCTTCCCCGGTGGAGTTGTGCATGGGGTGTGTTTGGAACATTTTGTCACCAGCCGAGTCCAAAATTCAGCGCTTCCCCATCTCAGCCCAGAAAGCAGGTAGAAGAACTGTCGTGGTGCCTTTCAGCTGCCTACAAGGGTATTGTAAAAACTACCAACAGAACTCCTTTCTGGCACCTTCCCCGGTGGAGTTGTGCATGGGGTGTGTTTGGAACATTTTGTCACCAGCCGACTCCAAAATTCAGCGCTTCCCCATCTCAGCCCAGAAAGCAGGTAGAACAAGTTTTGTGGTGTCCTTCAGCTGCCTTTCGGGGTAGTGTAAGAACTACCAACAGAACTCCTTTCTGGCACCTTCCCTGGTGGAGTTGTGCATGGGGTGTGTATGGAACATTTTGTCACCAGCCGAGTCCAAAATTCAGCGCTTCCCCATCTCAGCCCAGAAAGCAGGTAGAACAAGTTTTGTGGTGACTTTCAACTGCCTACCGGAGCAATGTAAAAAGTACCAACAGACGTCCTTTCTGGCACCTTCTCCGGTGGAGTTGTGCATGGGCTGTGTTTGGAACATTTTGTCACCAGCCGAGTCCAAAATTCAGCGCTTCCCCATCTCAGCCCAGAAAGCAGGTAGAACAAGTTTTGTGGTGTCCTTCAGCTGCCTTTTGGGGTAGTGTAAGAACTACCAACAGACGTCCTTTCTGGCACCTTCTCCGGTGGAGTTGTGCATGGGGTGTGTTTGGAACATTTTGTCACCAGCCGAGTCCAAAATTCAGCGCTTCCCCATCTCAGCCCAGAAAGCAGGTAGAACAAGTTTTGTGGGGCCATTGAGCATCCTACCCGAGCAATCTAAAAAGTACCAAGAGAAGTCCTTTCTGGCCCCTTCCCCGGTGGAGTTGTGCATGGGGTGTGTTTGGAACATTTTGTCACCAGCTGAGTCCAAAATTCAGCGCTTCCCCATCTCAGCCCAGAAAGCAGGTAGAAGAACTGTCGTGGTGCCTTTCAGCTGCCTACAAGGGTATTGTAAAAACTACCAACAGAACTCCTTTCTGGCCCCTCCCCCGGTGGAGTTGTGCATGGGGTGTGTTTGGGACATTTTGTCACCAGCCGAGTCCAAAATTCAGCGCTTCCCCATCTCAGCCCAGAAAGCAGGTAGAACAAGTTTTGTGGTGACTTTATACTGCCTACCGGAGCAATGTAAAAACTACCAACAGACGTCCTTTCTGGCACCTTCCCCGGTGGAGTTGTGCATGGGGTGTGTTTGGAACATTTTGTCACCAGCCGAGTCCAAAATTCAGCGCTTCCCCATCTCAGCCCAGAAAGCAGGTAGAACAAGTTTTGTGGTGTCCTTCAGCTGCCTTTCGGGGTAGTGTAACAACTAGCAACAGAACTCCTTTCTGGCCCCTTCCCCGGTGGAGTTGTGCATGGGGTGTGTTTGGAACATTTTGTCACCAGCCGAGTCCAAAATTCAGCGCTTCCCCATCTCAGCCCAGAAAGCAGGTAGAACAAGTTTTGTGGTGTCCTTCAGCTGCCTACCGGGGTAGTGTAAGAACTACCAACAGACGTCCTTTCTGGCACCTTCCCCGGTGGAGTTGTGCATGGGGTGTGTATGGAACATTTTGTCACCAGCCGAGTCGAAATTTCAGCGCTTCCCCATCTCAGCCCAGAAAGCAGGTAGAACAAGTTTTGTGGGGCCATTGAGCATCCTACCCGAGCAATCTAAAAAGTACCAAGAGAAGTCCTTTCTGGCACCTTCCCTGGTGGAGTTGTGCATGGGGTGTGTTTGGAACATTTTGTCACCAGCCGAGTCCAAAATTCAGCGCTTCCCCATCTCAGCCCAGAAAGCAGGTAGAAGAACTGTCGTGGTGCCTTTCAGCTGCCTACCAGGGTATTGTAAAAAGTACCAACAGACGTCCTTTCTGGCACCTTCCCCGGTGGAGTTGTGCATGGGGTGTGTTTGGAACATTTTGTCACCAGCCGAGTCCAAAATTCAGCTGTTCCCCATCTCAGCCCAGAAAGCAGGTAGAAGAACTGTCGTGGTGCCTTTCAGCTGCCTACAAGGGTATTGTAAAAACTACCAACAGAACTCCTTTCTGGCCCCTCCCCCGGTGGAGTTGTGCATGGGGTGTGTTTGGAACATTTTGTCACCAGCCGAGTCCAAAATTCAGCGCTTCCCCATCTCAGCCCAGAAAGCAGGTAGAACAAGTTTTTTGGTGTCCTTCAGCTGCCTTTCGGGGTAGTGTAAGAACTAGCAATAGAACTCCTTTCTGGCCCCTTCCCCGGTGGAGTTGTGCATGGGGTGTGTTTGGAACATTTTGTCACCAGCAGAGTCCAAAATTCAGCGCTTCCCCATCTCAGCCCAGAAAGCAGGTAGAACAAGTTTTGTGGTGACTTTCAACTGCCTACCGGAGCAATGTAAAAAGTACCAAAAGAAGTCCTTTCTGGCACCTTCCCCGGTGGAGTTGTGCATGGGGTGTGTATGGAACATTTTGTCACCAGCAGAGTCCAATATTCAGCGCTTCCCCATCTCAGCCCAGAAAGCAGGTAGAACAAGTTTTGTGGTGTCCATCAGCTGCCTTTCGGGGTAGTGTAAGAACTAGCAACAGAACTCCTTTCTGGCACCTTCTCCGGTGGAGTTGTGCATGGGGTGTGTTTGGAACATTTTGTCACCAGCCGAGTCCAAAATTCAGCGCTTCCCCATCTCAGCCCAGAAAGCAGGTAGAACAAGTTTTGTGGTGTCCTTCAGCTGCCTACCGGGGTAGTGTAAGAACTACCAACAGACGTCCTTTCTGGCACCTTCCCCGGTGGAGTTGTGCATGGGGTGTGTATGGAACATTTTGTCACCAGCCGAGTCGAAATTTCAGCGCTTCCCCATCTCAGCCCAGAAAGCAGGTAGAACAAGTTTTGTGGGGCCATTGAGCATCCTACCCGAGCAATCTAAAAAGTACCAAGAGAAGTCCTTTCTGGCACCTTCCCTGGTGGAGTTGTGCATGGGGTGTGTTTGGAACATTTTGTCACCAGCCGACTCCAAAATTCAGCGCTTCCCCATCTCAGCCCAGAAAGCAGGTAGAACAAGTTTTGTGGGGCCATTGAGCATCCTACCCGAGCAATCTAAAAAGTACCAAGAGAAGTCCTTTCTGGCACCTTCCCCGGTGGAGTTGTGCATGGGGTGTGTTTGGAACATTTTGTCACCAGCCGAGTCCAAAATTCAGCGCTTCCCCATCTCAGCCCAGAAAGCAGGTAGAAGAACTGTCGTGGTGCCTTTCAGCTGCCTACCAGGGTATTGTAAAAACTACCAAGAGAACTCCTTTCTGGCACCTTCCCCGGTGGAGTTGTGCATGGGGTGTGTTTGGAACATTTTGTCACCAGCCGAGTCCAAAATTCAGCGCTTCCCCATCTCAGCCCAGAAAGCAGGTAGAAGAACTGTCGTGGTGCCTTTCAGCTGCCTACAAGGGTATTGTAAAAACTACCAACAGAACTCCTTTCTGGCCCCTCCCCCGGTGGAGTTGTGCATGGGGTGTGTTTGGAACATTTTGTCACCAGCCGAGTCCAAAATTCAGCGCTTCCCCATCTCAGCCCAGAAAGCAGGTAGAACAAGTTTTGTGGTGTCCTTCAGCTGCCTTTCGGGGTAGTGTAAGAACTAGCAACAGAACTCCTTTCTGGCCCCTTCCCCGGTGGAGTTGTGCATGGGGTGTGTTTGGAACATTTTGTCACCAGCAGAGTCCAAAATTCAGCGCTTCCCCATCTCAGCCCAGAAAGCAGGTAGAACAAGTTTTGTGGTGACTTTCAACTGCCTACCGGAGCAATGTAAAAAGTACCAAAAGAAGTCCTTTCTGGCACCTTCCCCGGTGGAGTTGTGCATGGGGTGTGTATGGAACATTTTGTCACCAGCAGAGTCCAATATTCAGCGCTTCCCCATCTCAGCCCAGAAAGCAGGTAGAACAAGTTTTGTGGTGTCCATCAGCTGCCTTTCGGGGTAGTGTAAGAACTAGCAACAGAACTCCTTTCTGGCACCTTCTCCGGTGGAGTTGTGCATGGGGTGTGTTTGGAACATTTTGTCACCAGCCGAGTCCAAAATTCAGCGCTTCCCCATCTCAGCCCAGAAAGCAGGTAGAACAAGTTTTGTGGTGTCCTTCAGCTGCCTACCGGGGTAGTGTAAGAACTACCAACAGACGTCCTTTCTGGCACCTTCCCCGGTGGAGTTGTGCATGGGGTGTGTATGGAACATTTTGTCACCAGCCGAGTCGAAATTTCAGCGCTTCCCCATCTCAGCCCAGAAAGCAGGTAGAACAAGTTTTGTGGGGCCATTGAGCATCCTACCCGAGCAATCTAAAAAGTACCAAGAGAAGTCCTTTCTGGCACCTTCCCTGGTGGAGTTGTGCATGGGGTGTGTTTGGAACATTTTGTCACCAGCCGACTCCAAAATTCAGCGCTTCCCCATCTCAGCCCAGAAAGCAGGTAGAACAAGTTTTGTGGGGCCATTGAGCATCCTACCCGAGCAATCTAAAAAGTACCAAGAGAAGTCCTTTCTGGCACCTTCCCCGGTGGAGTTGTGCATGGGGTGTGTTTGGAACATTTTGTCACCAGCCGAGTCCAAAATTCAGCGCTTCCCCATCTCAGCCCAGAAAGCAGGTAGAAGAACTGTCGTGGTGCCTTTCAGCTGCCTACCAGGGTATTGTAAAAACTACCAAGAGAACTCCTTTCTGGCACCTTCCCCGGTGGAGTTGTGCATGGGGTGTGTTTGGAACATTTTGTCACCAGCCGAGTCCAAAATTCAGCGCTTCCCCATCTCAGCCCAGAAAGCAGGTAGAAGAACTGTCGTGGTGCCTTTCAGCTGCCTACAAGGGTATTGTAAAAACTACCAACAGAACTCCTTTCTGGCCCCTCCCCCGGTGGAGTTGTGCATGGGGTGTGTTTGGAACATTTTGTCACCAGCCGAGTCCAAAATTCAGCGCTTCCCCATCTCAGCCCAGAAAGCAGGTAGAACAAGTTTTGTGGTGTCCTTCAGCTGCCTTTCGGGGTAGTGTAAGAACTAGCAACAGAACTCCTTTCTGGCCCCTTCCCCGGTGGAGTTGTGCATGGGGTGTGTTTGGAACATTTTGTCACCAGCAGAGTCCAAAATTCAGCGCTTCCCCATCTCAGCCCAGAAAGCAGGTAGAACAAGTTTTGTGGTGACTTTCAACTGCCTACCGGAGCAATGTAAAAAGTACCAAAAGAAGTCCTTTCTGGCACCTTCCCCGGTGGAGTTGTGCATGGGGTGTGTATGGAACATTTTGTCACCAGCAGAGTCCAATATTCAGCGCTTCCCCATCTCAGCCCAGAAAGCAGGTAGAACAAGTTTTGTGGTGTCCTTCAGCTGCCTTTCGGGGTAGTGTAAGAACTACCAACAGACGTCCTTTCTGGCACCTTCTCCGGTGGAGTTGTGCATGGGGTGTGTTTGGAACATTTTGTCACCAGCCGAGTCCAAAATTCAGCGCTTCCCCATCTCAGCCCAGAAAGCAGGTAGAACAAGTTTTGTGGTGTCCTTCAGCTGCCTTTCGGGGTAGTGTAAGAACTACCAACAGACGTCCTTTCTGGCACCTTCTCCGGTGGAGTTGTGCATGGGGTGTGTATGGAACATTTTGTCACCAGCCGAGTCCAAAATTCAGCGCTTCCCCATCTCAGCCCAGAAAGCAGGTAGAACAAGTTTTGTGGTGACTTTCAACTGCCTACGCAAGTAATGTAAAAACTACCAACAGACGTCCTTTCTGGCACCTTCCCCGGTGGAGTTGTGCATGGCGTGTGTTTGGAACATTTTGTCACCAGCCGAGTCCAAAATTCAGCGCTTCCCCATCTCAGCCCAGAAAGCAGGTAGAACAAGTTTTGTGCTGTCCTTCAGCTGCCTTTCGGGGTAGTGTAAGAACTACCAACAGACGTCCTTTCTGGCACCTTCTCCGGTGGAGTTGTGCATGGGGTGTGTTTGGAACATTTTGTCACCAGCCGACTCCAAAATTCAGCGCTTCCCCATCTCAGCCCAGAAAGCAGGTAGAACAAGTTTTGTGGGGCCATTGAGCATCCTACCCGAGCAATGCAAAAAGTACCAACAGACGTCCTTTCTGGCACCTTCCCCGGTGGAGTTGTGCATGGGGTGTGTTTGGGACATTTTGTCACCAGCCGAGTCCAAAATTCAGCGCTTCCCCATCTCAGCCCAGAAAGCAGGTAGAAGAACTGTCGTGGTGCCTTTCAGCTGCCTACAAGGGTATTGTAAAAACTACCAACAGAACTCCTTTCTGGCACCTTCCCCGGTGGAGTTGTGCATGGGGTGTGTTTGGAACATTTTGTCACCAGCCGACTCCAAAATTCAGCGCTTCCCCATCTCAGCCCAGAAAGCAGGTAGAACAAGTTTTGTGGTGACTTTCAACTGCCTACCGGAGCAATGTAAAAAGTACCAACAGACGTCCTTTCTGGCACCTTCTCCGGTGGAGTTGTGCATGGGCTGTGTTTGGAACATTTTGTCACCAGCCGAGTCCAAAATTCAGCGCTTCCCCATCTAAGCCCAGAAAGCAGGTAGAACAAGTTTTGTGGTGTCCTTCAGCTGCCTTTTGGGGTAGTGTAAGAACTACCAACAGACGTCCTTTCTGGCACCTTCTCCGGTGGAGTTGTGCATGGGGTGTGTTTGGAACATTTTGTCACCAGCCGAGTCCAAAATTCAGCGCTTCCCCATCTCAGCCCAGAAAGAAGGTAGAAGAAGTTTTGTGGTGACTTTCAACAGCCTACACGAGCAATGAAAAAAGTACCAACAGAACTCCTTTCTGGCACCTTCTCCGGTGGAGTTGTGCATGGGGTGTGTTTGGAACATTTTGTCACCAGCTGAGTCCAAAATTCAGCGCTTCCCCATCTCAGCCCAGAAAGCAGGTAGAAGAACTGTCGTGGTGCCTTTCAGCTGCCTACAAGGGTATTGTAAAAACTACCAACAGAACTCCTTTCTGGCCCCTCCCCCGGTGGAGTTGTGCATGGGGTGTGTTTGGGACATTTTGTCACCAGCCGAGTCCAAAATTCAGCGCTTCCCCATCTCAGCCCAGAAAGCAGGTAGAACAAGTTTTGTGGTGACTTTCAACTGCCTACCGGAGCAATGTAAAAACTACCAACAGACGTCCTTTCTGGCACCTTCCCCGGTGGAGTTGTGCATGGGGTGTGTTTGGAACATTTTGTCACCAGCCGAGTCCAAAATTCAGCGCTTCCCCATCTCAGCCCAGAAAGCAGGTAGAACAAGTTTTGTGGTGACTTTCAACTGCCTACCGGAGCAATGTAAAAAGTACCAAGAGAACTCCTTTCTGGCCCCTTCCCCGGTGGAGTTGTGCATGGGGTGTGTTTGGAACATTTTGTCACCAGCAGAGTCCAAAATTCAGCGCTTCCCCATCTCAGCCCAGAAAGCAGGTAGAACAAGTTTTGTGGTGTCCTTCAGCTGCCTTTTGGGGTAGTGTAAGAACTACCAACAGACGTCCTTTCTGGCACCTTCTCCGGTGGAGTTGTGCATGGGGTGTGTTTGGAACATTTTGTCACCAGCCGAGTCCAAAATTCAGCGCTTCCCCATCTCAGCCCAGAAAGAAGGTAGAAGAAGTTTTGTGGTGACTTTCAACAGCCTACACGAGCAATGAAAAAAGTACCAACAGAACTCCTTTCTGGCACCTTCTCCGGTGGAGTTGTGCATGGGGTGTGTTTGGAACATTTTGTCACCAGCTGAGTCCAAAATTCAGCGCTTCCCCATCTCAGCCCAGAAAGCAGGTAGAAGAACTGTCGTGGTGCCTTTCAGCTGCCTACAAGGGTATTGTAAAAACTACCAACAGAACTCCTTTCTGGCCCCTCCCCCGGTGGAGTTGTGCATGGGGTGTGTTTGGGACATTTTGTCACCAGCCGAGTCCAAAATTCAGCGCTTCCCCATCTCAGCCCAGAAAGCAGGTAGAACAAGTTTTGTGGTGACTTTATACTGCCTACCGGAGCAATGTAAAAACTACCAACAGACGTCCTTTCTGGCACCTTCCCCGGTGGAGTTGTGCATGGGGTGTGTTTGGAACATTTTGTCACCAGCCGAGTCCAAAATTCAGCGCTTCCCCATCTCAGCCCAGAAAGCAGGTAGAACAAGTTTTGTGGTGACTTTCAACTGCCTACCGGAGCAATGTAAAAAGTACCAAGAGAACTCCTTTCTGGCCCCTTCCCCGGTGGAGTTGTGCATGGGGTGTGTTTGGAACATTTTGTCACCAGCAGAGTCCAAAATTCAGCGCTTCCCCATCTCAGCCCAGAAAGCAGGTAGAACAAGTTTTGTGGTGTCCTTCAGCTGCCTACCGGGGTAGTGTAAGAACTACCAACAGACGTCCTTTCTGGCACCTTCCCCGGTGGAGTTGTGCATGGGGTGTGTATGGAACATTTTGTCACCAGCCGAGTCGAAATTTCAGCGCTTCCCCATCTCAGCCCAGAAAGCAGGTAGAACAAGTTTTGTGGGGCCATTGATCATCCTACCCGAGCAATCTAAAAAGTACCAAGAGAAGTCCTTTCTGGCACCTTCCCTGGTGGAGTTGTGCATGGGGTGTGTTTGGAACATTTTGTCACCAGCCGAGTCCAAAATTCAGCGCTTCCCCATCTCAGCCCAGAAAGCAGGTAGAACAAGTTTTGTGGTGTCCTTCAGCTGCCTTTCGGGGTAGTGTAAGAACTACCAACAGAAGTCCTTTCTGGCACCTTCCCCGGTGGAGTTGTGCATGGGGTGTGTTTGGAACATTTTGTCACCAGCCGAGTCCAAAATTCAGCTGTTCCCCATCTCAGCCCAGAAAGCAGGTAGAAGAACTGTCGTGGTGCCTTTCAGCTGCCTACAAGGGTATTGTAAAAACTACCAACAGAACTCCTTTCTGGCCCCTCCCCCGGTGGAGTTGTGCATGGGGTGTGTTTGGAACATTTTGTCACC
Source organism: Falco biarmicus (assembly GCF_023638135.1). Lineage (NCBI taxonomy): Eukaryota > Metazoa > Chordata > Aves > Falconiformes > Falconidae > Falco > Falco biarmicus. Next base: position 110,626 of record NC_079296.1, read on the forward strand.
AGCCGAGTCCAAAATTCAGCGCTTCCCCATCTCAGCCCAGAAAGCAGGTAGAACAAGTTTTGTGGTGTCCTTCAGCTGCCTTTCGGGGTAGTGTAAGAACTAGCAACAGAACTCCTTTCTGGCCCCTTCCCCGGTGGAGTTGTGCATGGGGTGTGTTTGGAACATTTTGTCACCAGCAGAGTCCAAAATTCAGCGCTTCCCCATCTCAGCCCAGAAAGCAGGTAGAACAAGTTTTGTGGTGACTTTCAACTGCCTACCGGAGCAATGTAAAAAGTACCAAAAGAAGTCCTTTCTGGCACCTTCCCCGGTGGAGTTGTGCATGGGGTGTGTATGGAACATTTTGTCACCAGCAGAGTCCAATATTCAGCGCTTCCCCATCTCAGCCCAGAAAGCAGGTAGAACAAGTTTTGTGGTGTCCTTCAGCTGCCTTTCGGGGTAGTGTAAGAACTAGCAACAGAACTCCTTTCTGGCACCTTCTCCGGTGGAGTTGTGCATGGGGTGTGTTTGGAACATTTTGTCACCAGCCGAGTCCAAAATTCAGCGCTTCCCCATCTCAGCCCAGAAAGCAGGTAGAACAAGTTTTGTGGTGTCCTTCAGCTGCCTACCGGGGTAGTGTAAGAACTACCAACAGACGTCCTTTCTGGCACCTTCCCCGGTGGAGTTGTGCATGGGGTGTGTATGGAACATTTTGTCACCAGCCGAGTCGAAATTTCAGCGCTTCCCCATCTCAGCCCAGAAAGCAGGTAGAACAAGTTTTGTGGGGCCATTGAGCATCCTACCCGAGCAATCTAAAAAGTACCAAGAGAAGTCCTTTCTGGCACCTTCCCTGGTGGAGTTGTGCATGGGGTGTGTTTGGAACATTTTGTCACCAGCCGAGTCCAAAATTCAGCGCTTCCCCATCTCAGCCCAGAAAGCAGGTAGAGAACTGTCGTGGTGCCTTTCAGCTGCCTACCAGGGTATTGTAAAAACTACCAACAGAACTCCTTTCTGGCCCCTCCCCCGGTGGAGTTGTGCATGGGGTGTGTTTGGAACATTTTGTCACCAGCCGAGTCCAAAATTCAGCGCTTCCCCATCTCAGCCCAGAAAGCAGGTAGAAGAACTGTCGTGGTGCCTTTCAGCTGCCTACAAGGGTATTGTAAAAACTACCAACAGAACTCCTTTCTGGCCCCTCCCCCGGTGGAGTTGTGCATGGGGTGTGTTTGGAACATTTTGTCACCAGCCGAGTCCAAAATTCAGCGCTTCCCCATCTCAGCCCAGAAAGCAGGTAGAACAAGTTTTGTGGTGACTTTCAACTGCCTACCGGAGCAATGTAAAAAGTACCAAAAGAAGTCCTTTCTGGCACCTTCCCCATTGGAGTTGTGCATGGGGTGTGTATGGAACATTTTGTCACCAGCAGAGTCCAATATTCAGCGCTTCCCCATCTCAGCCCAGAAAGCAGGTAGAACAAGTTTTGTGGTGTCCTTCAGCTGCCTTTCGGGGTAGTGTAAGAACTACCAACAGACGTCCTTTCTGGCACCTTCTCCGGTGGAGTTGTGCATGGGGTGTGTTTGGAACATTTTGTCACCAGCCGAGTCCAAAATTCAGCGCTTCCCCATCTCAGCCCAGAAAGAAGGTAGAAGAAGTTTTGTGGTGACTTTCAACAGCCTACACGAGCAATGAAAAAAGTACCAACAGAACTCCTTTCTGGCACCTTCTCCGGTGGAGTTGTGCATGGGGTGTGTTTGGAACATTTTGTCACCAGCTGAGTCCAAAATTCAGCGCTTCCCCATCTCAGCCCAGAAAGCAGGTAGAAGAACTGTCGTGGTGCCTTTCAGCTGCCTACAAGGGTATTGTAAAAACTACCAACAGAACTCCTTTCTGGCCCCTCCCCCGGTGGAGTTGTGCATGGGGTGTGTTTGGGACATTTTGTCACCAGCCGAGTCCAAAATTCAGCGCTTCCCCATCTCAGCCCAGAAAGCAGGTAGAACAAGTTTTGTGGTGACTTTATACTGCCTACCGGAGCAATGTAAAAACTACCAACAGACGTCCTTTCTGGCACCTTCCCCGGTGGAGTTGTGCATGGGGTGTGTTTGGAACATTTTGTCACCAGCCGAGTCCAAAATTCAGCGCTTCCCCATCTCAGCCCAGAAAGCAGGTAGAACAAGTTTTGTGGTGACTTTCAACTGCCTACCGGAGCAATGTAAAAAGTACCAAGAGAACTCCTTTCTGGCCCCTTCCCCGGTGGAGTTGTGCATGGGGTGTGTTTGGAACATTTTGTCACCAGCAGAGTCCAAAATTCAGCGCTTCCCCATCTCAGCCCAGAAAGCAGGTAGAACAAGTTTTGTGGTGTCCTTCAGCTGCCTTTTGGGGTAGTGTAAGAACTACCAACAGACGTCCTTTCTGGCACCTTCTCCGGTGGAGTTGTGCATGGGGTGTGTTTGGAACATTTTGTCACCAGCCGAGTCCAAAATTCAGCGCTTCCCCATCTCAGCCCAGAAAGAAGGTAGAAGAAGTTTTGTGGTGACTTTCAACAGCCTACACGAGCAATGAAAAAAGTACCAACAGAACTCCTTTCTGGCACCTTCTCCGGTGGAGTTGTGCATGGGGTGTGTTTGGAACATTTTGTCACCAGCTGAGTCCAAAATTCAGCGCTTCCCCATCTCAGCCCAGAAAGCAGGTAGAAGAACTGTCGTGGTGCCTTTCAGCTGCCTACAAGGGTATTGTAAAAACTACCAACAGAACTCCTTTCTGGCCCCTCCCCCGGTGGAGTTGTGCATGGGGTGTGTTTGGGACATTTTGTCACCAGCCGAGTCCAAAATTCAGCGCTTCCCCATCTCAGCCCAGAAAGCAGGTAGAACAAGTTTTGTGGTGACTTTATACTGCCTACCGGAGCAATGTAAAAACTACCAACAGACGTCCTTTCTGGCACCTTCCCCGGTGGAGTTGTGCATGGGGTGTGTTTGGAACATTTTGTCACCAGCCGAGTCCAAAATTCAGCGCTTCCCCATCTCAGCCCAGAAAGCAGGTAGAACAAGTTTTGTGGTGACTTTCAACTGCCTACCGGAGCAATGTAAAAAGTACCAAGAGAACTCCTTTCTGGCCCCTTCCCCGGTGGAGTTGTGCATGGGGTGTGTTTGGAACATTTTGTCACCAGCAGAGTCCAAAATTCAGCGCTTCCCCATCTCAGCCCAGAAAGCAGGTAGAACAAGTTTTGTGGTGTCCTTCAGCTGCCTACCGGGGTAGTGTAAGAACTACCAACAGACGTCCTTTCTGGCACCTTCCCCGGTGGAGTTGTGCATGGGGTGTGTATGGAACATTTTGTCACCAGCCGAGTCGAAATTTCAGCGCTTCCCCATCTCAGCCCAGAAAGCAGGTAGAACAAGTTTTGTGGGGCCATTGATCATCCTACCCGAGCAATCTAAAAAGTACCAAGAGAAGTCCTTTCTGGCACCTTCCCTGGTGGAGTTGTGCATGGGGTGTGTTTGGAACATTTTGTCACCAGCCGAGTCCAAAATTCAGCGCTTCCCCATCTCAGCCCAGAAAGCAGGTAGAACAAGTTTTGTGGTGTCCTTCAGCTGCCTTTCGGGGTAGTGTAAGAACTACCAACAGAAGTCCTTTCTGGCACCTTCCCCGGTGGAGTTGTGCATGGGGTGTGTTTGGAACATTTTGTCACCAGCCGAGTCCAAAATTCAGCTGTTCCCCATCTCAGCCCAGAAAGCAGGTAGAAGAACTGTCGTGGTGCCTTTCAGCTGCCTACAAGGGTATTGTAAAAACTACCAACAGAACTCCTTTCTGGCCCCTCCCCCGGTGGAGTTGTGCATGGGGTGTGTTTGGAACATTTTGTCACCAGCCGAGTCCAAAATTCAGCGCTTCCCCATCTCAGCCCAGAAAGCAGGTAGAACAAGTTTTGTGGTGTCCTTCAGCTGCCTTTCGGGGTAGTGTAAGAACTAGCAACAGAACTCCTTTCTGGCCCCTTCCCCGGTGGAGTTGTGCATGGGGTGTGTTTGGAACATTTTGTCACCAGCAGAGTCCAAAATTCAGCGCTTCCCCATCTCAGCCCAGAAAGCAGGTAGAACAAGTTTTGTGGTGACTTTCAACTGCCTACCGGAGCAATGTAAAAAGTACCAAAAGAAGTCCTTTCTGGCACCTTCCCCGGTGGAGTTGTGCATGGGGTGTGTATGGAACATTTTGTCACCAGCAGAGTCCAATATTCAGCGCTTCCCCATCTCAGCCCAGAAAGCAGGTAGAACAAGTTTTGTGGTGTCCTTCAGCTGCCTTTCGGGGTAGTGTAAGAACTAGCAACAGAACTCCTTTCTGGCACCTTCTCCGGTGGAGTTGTGCATGGGGTGTGTTTGGAACATTTTGTCACCAGCCGAGTCCAAAATTCAGCGCTTCCCCATCTCAGCCCAGAAAGCAGGTAGAACAAGTTTTGTGGTGTCCTTCAGCTGCCTACCGGGGTAGTGTAAGAACTACCAACAGACGTCCTTTCTGGCACCTTCCCCGGTGGAGTTGTGCATGGGGTGTGTATGGAACATTTTGTCACCAGCCGAGTCGAAATTTCAGCGCTTCCCCATCTCAGCCCAGAAAGCAGGTAGAACAAGTTTTGTGGGGCCATTGAGCATCCTACCCGAGCAATCTAAAAAGTACCAAGAGAAGTCCTTTCTGGCACCTTCCCTGGTGGAGTTGTGCATGGGGTGTGTTTGGAACATTTTGTCACCAGCCGAGTCCAAAATTCAGCGCTTCCCCATCTCAGCCCAGAAAGCAGGTAGAAGAACTGTCGTGGTGCCTTTCAGCTGCCTACCAGGGTATTGTAAAAACTACCAACAGAACTCCTTTCTGGCCCCTCCCCCGGTGGAGTTGTGCATGGGGTGTGTTTGGAACATTTTGTCACCAGCCGAGTCCAAAATTCAGCGCTTCCCCATCTCAGCCCAGAAAGCAGGTAGAAGAACTGTCGTGGTGCCTTTCAGCTGCCTACAAGGGTATTGTAAAAACTACCAACAGAACTCCTTTCTGGCCCCTCCCCCGGTGGAGTTGTGCATGGGGTGTGTTTGGAACATTTTGTCACCAGCCGAGTCCAAAATTCAGCGCTTCCCCATCTCAGCCCAGAAAGCAGGTAGAACAAGTTTTGTGGTGACTTTCAACTGCCTACCGGAGCAATGTAAAAAGTACCAAAAGAAGTCCTTTCTGGCACCTTCCCCATTGGAGTTGTGCATGGGGTGTGTATGGAACATTTTGTCACCAGCAGAGTCCAATATTCAGCGCTTCCCCATCTCAGCCCAGAAAGCAGGTAGAACAAGTTTTGTGGTGTCCTTCAGCTGCCTTTCGGGGTAGTGTAAGAACTACCAACAGACGTCCTTTCTGGCACCTTCTCCGGTGGAGTTGTGCATGGGGTGTGTTTGGAACATTTTGTCACCAGCCGAGTCCAAAATTCAGCGCTTCCCCATCTCAGCCCAGAAAGCAGGTAGAACAAGTTTTGTGGTGTCCTTCAGCTGCCTTTCGGGGTAGTGTAAGAACTACCAACAGACGTCCTTTCTGGCACCTTCTCCAGTGGAGTTGTGCATGGGGTGTGTATGGAACATTTTGTCACCAGCCGAGTCCAAAATTCAGCGCTTCCCCATCTCAGCCCAGAAAGCAGGTAGAACAAGTTTTGTGGGGCCATTGAGCATCCTACCTGAGCAATGCAAAAAGTACCAACAGACGTCCTTTCTGGCACCTTCCCCGGTGGAGTTGTGCATGGGGTGTGTTTGGGACATTTTGTCACCAGCCGAGTCCAAAATTCAGCGCTTCCCCATCTCAGCCCAGAAAGCAGGTAGAAGAACTGTCGTGGTGCCTTTCAGCTGCCTACAAGGGTATTGTAAAAACTACCAACAGAACTCCTTTCTGGCCCCTCCCCCGGTGGAGTTGTGCATGGGGTGTGTTTGGAACATTTTGTCACCAGCCGAGTCCAAAATTCAGCGCTTCCCCATCTCAGCCCAGAAAGCAGGTAGAACAAGTTTTGTGGTGTCCTTCAGCTGCCTTTCGGGGTAGTGTAAGAACTAGCAACAGAACTCCTTTCTGGCCCCTTCCCCGGTGGAGTTGTGCATGGGGTGTGTTTGGAACATTTTGTCACCAGCCGAGTCCAAAATTCAGCGCTTCCCCATCTCAGCCCAGAAAGCAGGTAGAACAAGTTTTGTGGTGACTTTCAACTGCCTACCGGAGCAATGTAAAAAGTACCAAAAGAAGTCCTTTCTGGCACCTTCCCCGGTGGAGTTGTGCATGGGGTGTGTATGGAACATTTTGTCACCAGCAGAGTCCAATATTCAGCGCTTCCCCATCTCAGCCCAGAAAGCAGGTAGAACAAGTTTTGTGGTGTCCTTCAGCTGCCTTTCGGGGTAGTGTAAGAACTACCAACAGACGTCCTTTCTGGCACCTTCTCCGGTGGAGTTGTGCATGGGGTGTGTTTGGAACATTTTGTCACCAGCCGAGTCCAAAATTCAGCGCTTCCCCATCTCAGCCCAGAAAGCAGGTAGAACAAGTTTTGTGGTGTCCTTCAGCTGCCTTTCGGGGTAGTGTAAGAACTACCAACAGACGTCCTTTCTGGCACCTTCTCCGGTGGAGTTGTGCATGGGGTGTGTATGGAACATTTTGTCACCAGCCGAGTCCAAAATTCAGCGCTTCCCCATCTCAGCCCAGAAAGCAGGTAGAACAAGTTTTGTGGTGACTTTCAACTGCCTACGCAAGTAATGTAAAAACTACCAACAGAACTCCTTTCTGGCACCTTCCCCGGTGGAGTTCTGCATGGCGTGTGTTTGGAACATTTTGTCACCAGCCGAGTCCAAAATTCAGCGCTTCCCCATCTCAGCCCAGAAAGCAGGTAGAACAAGTTTTGTGGTGTCCTTCAGCTGCCTTTCGGGGTAGTGTAAGAACTACCAACAGACGTCCTTTCTGGCACCTTCTCCGGTGGAGTTGTGCATGGGGTGTGTTTGGGACATTTTGTCACCAGCCGAGTCCAAAATTCAGCGCTTCCCCATCTCAGCCCAGAAAGCAGGTAGAACAAGTTTTGTGGGGCCATTGAGCATCCTACCCGAGCAATGCAAAAAGTACCAACAGACGTCCTTTCTGGCACCTTCCCCGGTGGAGTTGTGCATGGGGTGTGTTTGGGACATTTTGTCACCAGCCGAGTCCAAAATTCAGCGCTTCCCCATCTCAGCCCAGAAAGCAGGTAGAACAAGTTTTGTGGTGTCCTTCAGCTGCCTTTCGGGGTAGTGTAAGAACTACCAACAGAAGTCCTTTCTGGCACCTTCCCTGGTAGAGTTGTGCATGGGGTGTGTATGGAACATTTTGTCACCAGCCGAGTCCAAAATTCAGCGCTTCCCCATCTCAGCCCAGAAAGCAGGTAGAACAAATTTTGTGGGGCCATTGAGCATCCTACCCGAGCAATTTAAAAAGTACCAACAGAAGTCCTTTCTGGCACCTTCCCCGGTGGAGTTGTGCATGGGGTGTTTTTGGAACATTTTGTCACCAGCCGAGTCCAAAATTCAGCGCTTCCCCATCTCAGCCCAGAAAGCAGGTAGAACAACTTTTGTAGGGAATTCAGCTGCCTTTCGGGGTAGTGTAAAAACTACCAACAGAACTCCTTTCTGGCACCTTCCCCGGTGGAGTTGTGCATGGCGTGTGTATGGAACATTTTGTCACCAGCCGAGTCCAAAATTCAGCGCTTCCCCATCTCAGCCCAGAAAGCAGGTAGAACAAGTTTTGTGGGGCCATTGAGCATCCTACCCGAACAATGCAAAAAGTACCAAGAGAAGTCCTTTCTGGCACCTTCCCCAGTGGAGTTGTGCATGGGGTGTGTTTGGAACATTTTGTCACCAGCCGAGTCCAAAATTCAGCGCTTCCCCATCTCAGCCCAGAAAGCAGGTAGAACAACTGTCGTGGTGCCTTTCAGCTGCCTACCAGGGTATTGTAAAAACTACCAAAAGAACTCCTTTCTGGCCCCTTCCCCGGTGGAGTTGTGCATGGGGTGTGTTTGGAACATTTTGTCACCAGCCGAGTCCAAAATTCAGCGCTTCCCCATCTCAGCCCAGAAAGCAGGTAGAACAAGTTTTGTGGTGTCCTTCAGCTGCCTTTCGGGGTAGTGTAAGAACTACCAACAGAAGTCCTTTCTGGCACCTTCCCTGGTGGAGTTGTGCATGGGGTGTGTATGGAACATTTTGTCACCAGCCGAGTCCAAAATTCAGCGCTTCCCCATCTCAGCCCAGAAAGCAGGTCGAACAAATTTTGTGGTGTCCTTCAGCTGCCTTTCGGGGTAGTGTAAGAACTACCAACAGAACTCCTTTCTGGCACCTTCCCCGGTGGAGTTGTGCATGGGGTGTGTTTGGAACATTTTGTCACCAGCCGAGTCCAAATTTCAGCGCTTCCCCATCTCAGCCCAGAAAGCAGGTAGAACAAGTTTTGTGGTGTCCTTCAGCTGCCTTTCGGGGTAGTGTAAGAACTACCAACAGACGTCCTTTCTGGCACCTTCTCCGGTGGAGTTGTGCATGGGGTGTGTTTGGAACATTTTGTCACCAGCAGAGTCCAAAATTCAGCGCTTCCCCATCTCAGCCCAGAAAGCAGGTAGAACAAGTTTTGTGGGGCCATTGAGCATCCTACCCGAGCAATGTAAAAATTACCAAGAGAAGTCCTTTCTGGCACCTTCCCCGGTGGAGTTGTGCATGGGGTGTGTTTGGAACATTTTGTCACCAGCCGAGTCCAAAATTCAGCGCTTCCCCATCTCAGCCCAGAAAGCAGGTAGAACAAGTTTTGTGGTGTCCTTCAGCTGCCTTTCGGGGTAGTGTAAGAACTACCAACAGACGTCCTTTCTGGCACCTTCTCCGGTGGAGTTGGGCATGGGGTGTGTTTGGATCATTTTGTCACCAGCAGAGTCCAAAATTCAGCGCTTCCCCATCTCAGCCCAGAAAGCAGGTAGAACAAGTTTTGTGGGGCCATTGAGCATCCTACCCGAGCAATGTAAAAGCTACCAACAGACGTCCTTTCTGGCCCCTTCCCCGGTGGAGTTGTGCATGGGGTGTGTTTGGAACATTTTGTCACCAGCCGAGTCCAAAATTCAGCGCTTCCCCATCTCAGCCCAGAAAGCAGGTAGAACAAGTTTTGTGGTGTCCTTCAGCTGCCTTTCGGGGTAGTGTAAGAACTACCAACAGACGTCCTTTCTGGCACCTTCCCTGGTAGAGTTGTGCATGGGGTGTGTATGGAACATTTTGTCACCAGCCAAGTCCAAAATTCAGCGCTTCCCCATCTCAGCCCAGAAAGCAGGTAGAACAAATTTTGTGGGGCCATTGAGCATCCTACCCGAGCAATTTAAAAAGTACCAACAGAAGTCCTTTCTGGCACCTTCCCCGGTGGAGTTGTGCATGGGGTGTGTTTGGAACATTTTGTCACCAGCCGAGTCCAAAATTCAGCGCTTCCCCATCTCAGCCCAGAAAGCAGGTAGAAGAACTGTCGTGGTGCCTTTCAGCTGCCTACAAGGGTATTGTAAAAACTACCAACAGAACTCCTTTCTGGCACCTTCCCCGGTGGAGTTGTGCATGGGGTGTGTTTGGAACATTTTGTCACCAGCCGACTCCAAAATTCAGCGCTTCCCCATCTCAGCCCAGAAAGCAGGTAGAACAAGTTTTGTGGTGACTTTATACTGCCTACCGGAGCAATGTAAAAACTACCAACAGACGTCCTTTCTGGCACCTTCCCCGGTGGAGTTGTGCATGGGGTGTGTTTGGAACATTTTGTCACCAGCCGAGTCCAAAATTCAGCGCTTCCCCATCTCAGCCCAGAAAGCAGGTAGAACAAGTTTTGTGGTGACTTTCAACTGCCTACCGGAGCAATGTAAAAAGTACCAACAGACGTCCTTTCTGGCACCTTCTCCGGTGGAGTTGTGCATGGGGTGTGTTTGGAACATTTTGTCACCAGCCGAGTCCAAAATTCAGCGCTTCCCCATCTAAGCCCAGAAAGCAGGTAGAACAAGTTTTGTGGTGTCCTTCAGCTGCCTACCGGGGTAGTGTAAGAACTACCAACAGACGTCCTTTCTGGCACCTTCTCCGGTGAAGTTGTGCATGGGGTGTGTTTGGAACATTTTGTCACCAGCCGAGTCCAAAATTCAGCGCTTCCCCATCTCAGCCCAGAAAGCAGGTAGAAGAAGTTTTGTGGTGACTTTCAACAGCCTACACGAGCAATGAAAAAAGTACCAACAGAACTCCTTTCTGGCACCTTCCCCGGTGGAGTTGTGCATGGGGTGTGTTTGGAACATTTTGTCACCAGCCGAGTCCAAAATTCAGCGCTTCCCCATCTCAGCCCAGAAAGCAGGTAGAAGAACTGTCGTGGTGCCTTTCAGCTGCCTACCAGGGTATTGTAAAAACTACCAAGAGAACTCCTTTCTGGCACCTTCCCCGGTGGAGTTGTGCATGGGGTGTGTTTGGAACATTTTGTCACCAGCCGAGTCCAAAATTCAGCGCTTCCCCATCTCAGCCCAGAAAGCAGGTAGAAGAACTGTCGTGGTGCCTTTCAGCTGCCTACAAGGGTATTGTAAAAACTACCAACAGAACTCCTTTCTGGCCCCTCCCCCGGTGGAGTTGTGCATGGGGTGTTTTTGGAACATTTTGTCACCAGCCGAGTCCAAAATTCAGCGCTTCCCCATCTCAGCCCAGAAAGCAGGTAGAACAAGTTTTGTGGTGTCCTTCAGGTGCCTTTCGGGGTAGTGTAAGAACTACCAAGAGACGTCCTTTCTGGCACCTTCCCTGGTGGAGTTGTGCATGGGGTGTGTATGGAACATTTTGTCACCAGCCGAGTCCAAAATTCAGCGCTTCCCCATCTCAGCCCAGAAAGCAGGTAGAACAAATTTTGTGGTGTCCTTCAGCTGCCTTTCGGGGTAGTGTAAGAACTAGCAACAGAACTCCTTTCTGGCCCCTTCCCCGGTGGAGTTGTGCATGGGGTGTGTTTGGAACATTTTGTCACCAGCCGAGTCCAAAATTCAGCGCTTCCCCATCTCAGCCCAGAAAGCAGGTAGAACAAGTTTTGTGGTGTCCTTCAGCTGCCTTTCGGGGTAGTGTAAGAACTACCAACAGACGTCCTTTCTGGCACCTTCCCTGGTGGAGTTGTGCATGGGGTGTGTATGGAACATTTTGTCACCAGCCGAGTCCAAAATTCAGCGCTTCCCCATCTCAGCCCAGAAAGCAGGTAGAACAAGTTTTGTGGTGTCCTTCAGCTGCCTTTCGGGGTAGTGTAAGAACTACCAACAGACGTCCTTTCTGGCACCTTCTCCGGTGGAGTTGTGCATGGGGTGTGTTTGGAACATTTTGTCACCAGCAGAGTCCAAAATTCAGCGCTTCCCCATCTCAGCCCAGAAAGCAGGTAGAACAAGTTTTGTGGGGCTATTGAGCATCCTACCCGAGCAATGCAAAAAGTACCAACAGAAGTCCTTTCTGGCACCTTCCCCGGTGGAGTTGTCCATGGGATGTGTATGGAACATTTTGTCACCAGCCGAGTCCAAAATTCAGCGCTTCCCCATCTCAGCCCAGAAAGCAGGTAGAACAAGTTTTGTGGTGACTTTCAACAGCCTACCCGAGCAATGAAAAAAGTACCAACAGAAATCCTTTCTGGCACCTTCCCCGGTGGAGTTGTGCATGGGGTGTGTTTGGAACATTTTGTCACCAGCCAAGTCCGAAATTCAGCGCTTCCCAATCCCAGCCCAGAAAGCAGGTAGAACAAGTTTTGTGGTGTCCTTCAGCTGCCTTTCGGGGTAGTGTAAGAACTACCAACAGAACTCCTTTCTGGCACCTTCTCCGGTGGAGTTGTGCATGGGGTGTGTATGGAACATTTTGTCACCAGCCGAGTCCAAAATTCAGCTCTTCCCCATCTCAGCCCAGAAAGCAGGTAGAACAAGTTTTGTGGGGCCATTTGGCATCCTACATGAGCAATTTAAAAAGTACCAAGAGAAGTCCTTTCTGGCACCTTCCCCGGTGGAGTTGTGCATGGGGTGTGTTTGGAACATTTTGTCACCAGCAGAGTCCAAAATTCAGCGCTTCCCCATCTCAGCCCAGAAAGCAGGTAGAAGAACTGTCGTGGTGCCTTTCAGCTGCCTACCAGGGTATTGTAAAAACTACCAACAGAACTCCTTTCTGGCACCTTCCCCGGTGGAGTTGTGCATGGGGTGTGTTTGGAACATTTTGTCACCAGCCGAGTCCAAAATTCAGCGCTTCCCCATCTCAGCCCAGAAAGCAGGTAGAACAAGTTTTGTGGTGTCCTTCAGCTGCCTTTCGGGGTAGTGTAAGAACTACCAACAGAACTCCTTTCTGGCACCTTCTCCGGTGGAGTTGTGCATGGGGTGTGTATGGAACATTTTGTCACCAGCCGAGTCCAAAATTCAGCGCTTCCCCATCTCAGCCCAGAAAGCAGGTAGAACAAGTTTTGTGGTGACTTTCAACTGCCTACCCGAGAATGTAAAAAGTACCAACAGAACTCCTTTCTGGCACCTTCCCCGGTGGAGTTGTGCATGGGGTGTGTTTGGAACATTTTGTCACCAGCCGAGTCCAAAATTCAGCGCTTCCCCATCCCAGCCCAGAAAGCAGGTAGAACAAGTTTTGTGGTGTCCTTCAGCTGCCTTTCAGGGTAGTGTAAGAACTACCAAAAGAACTCCTTTCTGGCACGTTCCCCGGTGGAGTTGTGCATGGGGTGTGTTTGGAACATTTTGTCACCAGCCGAGTCCAAAATTCAGCGCTTCCCCATCTCAGCCCAGAAAGCAGGTAGAACAAGTTTTGTGGTGACTTTCAACTGTCTACGCAAGTAATGTAAAAACTACCAACAGAACTCCTTTCTGGCACCTTCCCCGGTGGAGTTGTGCATGGGGTGTGTTTGGAACATTTTGTCACCAGCCGAGTCCAAAATTCAGCGCTTCCCCATCCCAGCCCAGAAAGCAGGTAGAACAAGTTTTGTGGTGTCCTTCAGCTGCCTTTCGGGGTAGTGTAAGAACTACCAACAGAACTCCTTTCTGGCACGTTATCCGGTGGAGTTGTGCATGGGGTGTGTATGGAACATTTTGTCACCAGCCGAGTCCAAAATTCAGCGCTTCCCCATCTCAGCCCAGAAAGCAGGTAGAACAAGTTTTGTGGTGACTTTCAACTGCCTACGCAAGTAATGTAAAAAGTACCAACAGAAGTCCTTTCTGGCACCTTCCCCGGTGGAGTTGTGCATGGCGTGTGTTTGGAACATTTTGTCACCAGCCGAGTCCAAAATTCAGCGCTTCCCCATCTCAGCCCAGAAAGCAGGTAGAACAAGTTTTGTGGTGTCCTTCAGCTGCCTACCGGGGTAGTGTAAGAACTACCAACAGACGTCCTTTCTGGCACCTTCTCCGGTGGAGTTGTGCATGGGATGTGTTTGGAACATTTTGTCACCAGCAGAGTCCAAAATTCAGCGCTTCCCCATCTCAGCCCAGAAAGCAGGTAGAACAAGTTTTGTGGGGCCATTGAGCATCCTACCCGAGCAATGTAAAAAGTACCAACAGACGTCCTTTCTGGCACCTTCCCCGGTGGAGTTGTGCATGGGGTGTGTTTGGGACATTTTGTCACCAGCCGAGTCCAAAATTCAGCGCTTCCCCATCTCAGCCCAGAAAGCAGGTAGAACAACTTTTGTGGTGTCCTTCAGCTGCCTTTCGGGGTAATGTAAGAACTACCAACAGAAGTCCTTTCTGGCACCTTCCCTGGTAGAGTTGTGCATGGGGTGTGTATGGAACATTTTGTCACCAGCCGAGTCCAAAATTCAGCGCTTCCCCATCTCAGCCCAGAAAGCAGGTAGAACAAATTTTGTGGGGCCATTGAGCATCCTACCGGAGCAATGTAAAAAGTACCAAGAGAACTCCTTTCTGGCACCTTCCCCGGTGGAGTTGTGCATGGGGAGTGTTTGGAACATTTTGTCACCAGCCGAGTCCAAAATTCAGCGCTTCCCCATCCCAGCCCAGAAAGCAGGTAGAACAAGTTTTGTGGTGTCCTTCAGCTGCCTTTCAGGGTAGTGTAAGAACTACCAACAGAACTCCTTTCTGGCACGTTCCCCGGTGGAGTTGTGCATGGGGTGTGTATGGAACATTTTGTCACCAGCCGAGTCCAAAATTCAGCGCTTCCCCATCTAAGCCCAGAAAGCAGGTAGAAGAACTGTCGTGGTGCCTTTCAGCTGCCTACCAGGGTATTGTAAAAACTACCAACAGAACTCCTTTCTGGCACCTTCCCCGGTGGAGTTGTGCATGGGGTGTGTTTGGGACATTTTGTCACCAGCCGAGTCCAAAATTCAGCGCTTCCCCATCTCAGCCCAGAAAGCAGGTAGAACAAGTTTTGTGGTGTCCTTCAGCATCCTTTCGGGGTAGTGTAAGAACTACCAACAGACGTCCTTTCTGGCACCTTCTCCGGTGGAGTTGTGCATGGGGTGTGTTTGGAACATTTTGTCACCAGCAGAGTCCAAAATTCAGCGCTTCCCCATCTCAGCCCAGAAAGCAGGTAGAACAAGTTTTGTGGGGCCATTGAGCATCCTACCCGAGCAATGTAAAAAGTACCAAGAGAAGTCCTTTCTGGCACCTTCCCCGGTGGAGTTGTGCATGGGGTGTGTTTGGGACATTTTGTCACCAGCCGAGTCCAAAATTCAGCGCTTCCCCATCTCAGCCCAGAAAGCAGGTAGAACAAGTTTTGTGGTGTCCTTCAGCTGCCTTTCGGGGTAGTGTAAGAACTACCAACAGAAGTCCTTTCTGGCACCTTCCCTGGTAGAGTTGTGCATGGGGTGTGTATGGAACATTTTGTCACCAGCCGAGTCCAAAATTCAGCGCTTCCCCATCTCAGCCCAGAAAGCAGGTAGAACAAATTTTGTGGGGCCATTGAGCATCCTACCCGAGCAATTTAAAAAGTACCAACAGAAGTCCTTTCTGGCACCTTCCCCGGTGGAGTTGTGCATGGGGAGTGTTTGGAACATTTTGTCACCAGCCGAGTCCAAAATTCAGCGCTTCCCCATCTCAGCCCAGAAAGCAGGTAGAACAAGTTTTGTGGTGTCCTTCAGCTGCCTTTCAGGGTAGTGTAAGAACTACCAACAGAACTCCTTTCTGGCACGTTCCCCGGTGGAGTTGTGCATGGGGTGTGTATGGAACATTTTGTCACCAGCCGAGTCCAAAATTCAGCGCTTCCCCATCTCAGCCCAGAAAGCAGGTAGAACAAGTTTTGTGGTGACTTTCAACTGCCTACGCAAGTAATGTAAAAAGTACCAACAGAACTCCTTTCTGGCCCCTTCCCCGGTGGAGTTGTGCATGGGGTGTGTTTGGAACATTTTGTCACCAGCCGAGTCCAAAATTCAGCGCTTCCCCATCTCAGCCCAGAAAGCAGGTAGAACAACTTTTGTGGTGTCCTTCAGCTGCCTTTCGGGGTAGTGTAAGAACTACCAACAGAACTCCTTTCTGGCACGTTCTCCGGTGGAGTTGTGCATGGGGTGTGTATGGAACATTTTGTCACCAGCCGAGTCCAAAATTCAGCGCTTCCCCATCTCAGCCCAGAAAGCAGGTAGAACAAGTTTTGTGGGGCCATTGAGCATCCTACCCGAGCAATGTAAAAAGTACCAACAGACGTCCTTTCTGGCACCTTCCCCGGTGGAGTTGTGCATGGGGTGTGTTTGGGACATTTTGTCACCAGCCGAGTCCAAAATTCAGCGCTTCCCCATCTCAGCCCAGAAAGCAGGTAGAACAAGTTTTGTGGTGTCCTTCAGCTGCCTTTCAGGGTAGTGTAAGACCTACCAACAGAAGTCCTTTCTGGCACCTTCCCTGGTAGAGTTGTGCATGGGGTGTGTATGGAACATTTTGTCACCAGCCGAGTCCAAAATTCAGCGCTTCCCCATCTCAGCCCAGAAAGCAGGTAGAACAAGTTTTGTGGGGCCATTGAGCATCCTACCCGAGCAATTTAAAAAGTACCAACAGAAGTCCTTTCTGGCACCTTCCCCGGTGGAGTTGTGCATGGGGTGTGTTTGGAACATTTTGTCACCAGCCGAGTCCAAAATTCAGCGCTTCCCCATCTCAGCCCAGAAAGCAGGTAGAACAAGTTTTGTGGTGTCCTTCAGCTGCCTACCGGGGTAGTGTAAGAACTACCAACAGACGTCCTTTCTGGCACCTTCTCCGGTGGAGTTGTGCATGGGGTGTGTATGGAACATTTTGTCACCAGCCGAGTCCAAATTTCAGCGCTTCCCCATCTCAGCCCAGAAAGCAGGTAGAACAAATCTTGTGGGGCCATTGAGCATCCTACCCGAGCAATGTAAAAAGTACCAACAGAAGTCCTTTCTGGCACCTTCCCCGGTGGAGTTGTGCATGGGGAGTGTTTGGAACATTTTGTCACCAGCCGAGTCCAAAATTCAGCGCTTCCCCATCCCAGCCCAGAAAGCAGGTAGAACAAGTTTTGTGGTGTCCTTCAGCTGCCTTTCAGGGTAGTGTAAGAACTACCAACAGAACTCCTTTCTGGCACGTTCCCCGGTGGAGTTGTGCATGGGGTGTGTTTGGAACATTTTGTCACCAGCCGAGTCCAAAATTCAGCGCTTCCCCATCTCAGCCCAGAAAGCAGGTAGAACAAGTTTTGTGGGGCCATTGAGCATCCTACCCGAGCAATGTAAAAAGTACCAACAGACGTCCTTTCTGGCACCTTCCCCGGTGGAGTTGTGCATGGGGTGTGTTTGGGACATTTTGTCACCAGCCGAGTCCAAAATTCAGCGCTTCCCCATCTCAGCCCAGAAAGCAGGTAGAACAAGTTTTGTGGTGTCCTTCAGCTGCCTTTCGGGGTAGTGTAAGAACTACCAACAGACGTCCTTTCTGGCACCTTCTCCGGTGGAGTTGTGCATGGGGTGTGTTTGGAACATTTTGTCACCAGCCGAGTCCAAAATTCAGCGCTTCCCCATCTCAGCCCAGAAAGCAGGTAGAACAAGTTTTGTGGGGCCATTGAGCATCCTACCCGAGCAATGTAAAAAGTACCAACAGACGTCCTTTCTGGCACCTTCCCCGGTGGAGTTGTGCATGGGGTGTGTTTGGGACATTTTGTCACCAGCCGAGTCCAAAATTCAGCGCTTCCCCATCTCAGCCCAGAAAGCAGGTAGAACAAGTTTTGTGGTGTCCTTCAGCTGCCTTTCGGGGTAGTGTAAGAACTACCAACAGAAGTCCTTTCTGGCACCTTCCCTGGTAGAGTTGTGCATGGGGTGTGTATGGAACATTTTGTCACCAGCCAAGTCCAAAATTCAGCGCTTCCCCATCTCAGCCCAGAAAGCAGGTAGAACAAATTTTGTGGGGCCATTGAGCATCCTACCCGAGCAATTTAAAAAGTACCAACAGAAGTCCTTTCTGGCACCTTCCCCGGTGGAGTTGTGCATGGGGAGTGTTTGGAACATTTTGTCACCAGCCGAGTCCAAAATTCAGCGCTTCCCCATCTCAGCCCAGAAAGCAGGTAGAACAAGTTTTGTGGTGTCCTTCAGCTGCCTTTCAGGGTAGTGTAAGACCTACCAACAGAACTCCTTTCTGGCACGTTCCCCGGTGGAGTTGTGCATGGGGTGTGTATGGAACATTTTGTCACCAGCCGAGTCCAAAATTCAGCGCTTCCCCATCTCAGCCCAGAAAGCAGGTAGAACAAGTTTTGTGGTGACTTTCAACTGCCTACGCAAGTAATGTAAAAAGTACCAACAGAACTCCTTTCTGGCCCCTTCCCCGGTGGAGTTGTGCATGGGGTGTGTTTGGAACATTTTGTCACCAGCCGAGTCCAAAATTCAGCGCTTCCCCATCTCAGCCCAGAAAGCAGGTAGAACAACTTTTGTGGTGTCCTTCAGCTGCCTTTCAGGGTAGTGTAAGACCTACCAACAGAAGTCCTTTCTGGCACCTTCCCTGGTAGAGTTGTGCATGGGGTGTGTATGGAACATTTTGTCACCAGCCGAGTCCAAAATTCAGCGCTTCCCCATCTCAGCCCAGAAAGCAGGTAGAACAAGTTTTGTGGGGCCATTGAGCATCCTACCCGAGCAATTTAAAAAGTACCAACAGAAGTCCTTTCTGGCACCTTCCCCGGTGGAGTTGTGCATGGGGTGTGTTTGGAACATTTTGTCACCAGCCGAGTCCAAAATTCAGCGCTTCCCCATCTCAGCCCAGAAAGCAGGTAGAACAAGTTTTGTGGTGTCCTTCAGCTGCCTACCGGGGTAGTGTAAGAGCTACCAACAGACGTCCTTTCTGGCACCTTCTCCGGTGGAGTTGTGCATGGGGTGTGTATGGAACATTTTGTCACCAGCCGAGTCCAAATTTCAGCGCTTCCCCATCTCAGCCCAGAAAGCAGGTAGAACAAATCTTGTGGGGCCATTGAGCATCCTACCCGAGCAATGTAAAAAGTACCAACAGAAGTCCTTTCTGGCACCTTCCCCGGTGGAGTTGTGCATGGGGTGTGTTTGGAACATTTTGTCACCAGCCGAGTCCAAAATTCAGCGCTTCCCCATCTCAGCCCAGAAAGCAGGTAGAACAACTTTTGTAGGGCATTCAGCTGCCTTTCGGGGTAGTGTAAGAACTACCAACAGACGTCCTTTCTGGCACCTTCTCCGGTGGAGTTGTGCATGGGGTGTGTTTGGAACATTTTGTCACCAGCCGAGTCCAAAATTCAGCGCTTCCCCATCTCAGCCCAGAAAGCAGGTAGAACAAGTTTTGTGGGGCCATTGAGCATCCTACCCGAGCAATCTAAAAAGTACCAACAGAAGTCCTTTCTGGCACCTTCCCCAGTGGAGTTGTGCATGGGGTGTGTTTGGAACATTTTGTCACCAGCCGAGTCCAAAATTCAGCGCTTCCCCATCTCAGCCCAGAAAGCAGGTAGAACAAGTTTTGTGGTGTCCTTCAGCTGCCTTTCGGGGTAGTGTAAGAACTACCAACAGACGTCCTTTCTGGCACCTTCTCCGGTGGAGTTGTGCATGGGGTGTGTATGGAACATTTTGTCACCAGCCGAGTCCAAAATTCAGCGCTTCCCCATCTCAGCCCAGAAAGCAGGTAGAACAAATTTTGTGGTGTCCTTCAGCTGCCTTTCGGGGTAGTGTAAGAACTAGCAACAGAACTCCTTTCTGGCCCCTTCCCAGGTGGAGTTGTGCATGGGGTGTGTTTGGAACATTTTGTCACCAGCCGAGTCCAAAATTCAGCGCTTCCCCATCTCAGCCCAGAAAGCAGGTAGAACAAGTTTTGTGGTGACTTTCAACTGCCTACCGGAGCAATGTAAAAACTACCACCAGACGTCCTTTCTGGCACCTTCCCCGGTGGAGTTGTGCATGGGGGTGTGTTTGGAACATTTTGTCACCAGCCGAGTCCAAAATTCAGCGCTTCCCCATCTCAGCCCAGAAAGCAGGTAGAACAAGTTTTGTGGTGTCCTTCAGCTGCCTTTCGGGGTAGTGTAAGAACTACCAACAGACGTCCTTTCTGGCACCTTCTCCTGTGGAGTTGTGCATGGGGTGTGTTTGGAACATTTTGTCACCAGCCGAGTCCAAAATTCAGCGCTTCCCCATCTCAGCCCAGAAAGCAGGTAGAACAAGTTTTGTGGGGCTATTGAGCATCCTACCCGAGCAATGCAAAAAGTACCACGAGAAGTCCTTTCTGGCACCTTCCCCGGTGGAGTTGTCCATGGGATGTGTATGGAACATTTTGTCACCAGCCGAGTCCAAAATTCAGCGCTTCCCCATCTCAGCCCAGAAAGCAGGTAGAACAACTTTTGTGG
The DNA here is from genome assembly GCF_023638135.1 of Falco biarmicus. Classification (NCBI taxonomy): domain Eukaryota; kingdom Metazoa; phylum Chordata; class Aves; order Falconiformes; family Falconidae; genus Falco; species Falco biarmicus. Next base: position 130,350 of record NC_079296.1, read on the forward strand.
TGACTTTCAACTGCCTACGCCAGTAATGAAAAAAGTACCAATAGAAATCCTTTCTGGCACGTTCCCCGGTGGAGTTGTGCCTGGGGTGTGTTTGGAACATTTTGTCACCAGCCGAGTCCAAAATTCAGCGCTTCCCCATCCCAGCCCAGAAAGCAGGTAGAACAAGTTTTGTGGGGCCATTTGGCATCATACACGAGCAATTTAAAAAGTACCAAGAGAACTCCTTTCTGGCACCTTCCCCGGTGGAGTTGTGCATGGGGTGTGTTTGGAACATTTTGTCACCAGCTGAGTCCAAAATTCAGCGCTTCCCCATCCCAGCCCAGAAAGCAGGTAGAAGAACTGTCGTGGTGCCTTTCTGATGCCTACAAGGGTATTGTAAAAACTACCAACAGAACTCCTTTCTGGCCCCTCCCCCGGTGGAGTTGTGCATGGGGTGTGTTTGGAACATTTTGTCACCAGCCGAGTCCAAAATTCAGCGCTTCCCCATCTCAGCCCAGAAAGCAGGTAGAACAAATTTTGTGGTGACTTTATACTGCCTACCGGAGCAATGTAAAAACTACCAACAGACGTCCTTTCTGGCACCTTCCCCGGTGGAGTTGTGCATGGGGGTGTGTTTGGAACATTTTGTCACCAGCCGAGTCCAAAATTCAGCGCTTCCCCATCTCAGCCCAGAAAGCAGGTAGAACAAATTTTGTGGTGTCCTTCAGCTGCCTTTCGGGGTAGTGTAAGAACTAGCAACAGACCTCCTTTCTGGCCCCTTCCCCGGTGGAGTTGTGCATGGGGTGTGTTTGGAACATTTTGTCACCAGCCGAGTCCAAAATTCAGCGCTTCCCCATCTCAGCCCAGAAAGCAGGTAGAAGAACTGTCGTGGTGCCTTTCAGCTGCCTACCAGGGTATTGTAAAAAGTACCAACAGACGTCCTTTCTGGCCCCTCCCCCGGTGGAGTTGTGCATGGGGTGTGTATGGAACATTTTGTCGCCAGCCGAGTCCAAAATTCAGCGCTTCCCCATCTCAGCCCAGAAAGCCGGTAGAATAAGTTTTGTGGGGCCATTGAGCATCCTACCCGAGCAATCTAAAAAGTACCAACAGAAGTCCTTTCTGGCACCTTCCCCAGTGGAGTTGTGCATGGGGTGTGTTTGGAACATTTTGTCACCAGCCGAGTCCAAAATTCAGCGCTTCCCCATCTCAGCCCAGAAAGCAGGTAGAAGAACTGTCGTGGTGCCTTTCAGCTGCCTACCAGGGTATTGTAAAAACTACCAACAGAACTCCTTTCTGGCACCTTCCCCGGTGGAGTTGTGCATGGGGTGTGTTTGGAACATTTTGTCACCAGCCGAGTCCAAAATTCAGCGCTTCCCCATCTCAGCCCAGAAAGCAGGTAGAACAAGTTTTGTGGTGTCCTTCAGCTGCCTTTTGGGGTAGTGTAAGAACTACCAACAGACGTCCTTTCTGGCACCTTCCCTGGTGGAGTTGTGCATGGGGTGTGTATGGAACATTTTGTCACCAGCCGAGTCCAAAATTCAGCGCTTCCCCATCTCAGCCCAGAAAGCAGGTAGAACAAATTTTGTGGTGTCCTTCAGCTGCCTTTCGGGGTAGTGTAAGAACTAGCAACAGACCTCCTTTCTGGCCCCTTCCCCGGTGGAGTTGTGCATGGGGTGTGTTTGGAACATTTTGTCACCAGCCGAGTCCAAAATTCAGCGCTTCCCCATCTCAGCCCAGAAAGCAGGTAGAACAAGTTTTGTGGTGACTTTCAACTGCCTACCGGAGCAATGTAAAAACTACCACCAGACGTCCTTTCTGGCACCTTCCCCGGTGGAGTTGTGCATGGGGGTGTGTTTGGAACATTTTGTCACCAGCCGAGTCCAAAATTCAGCGCTTCCCCATCTCAGCCCAGAAAGCAGGTAGAACAAGTTTTGTGGTGTCCTTCAGCTGCCTTTCGGGGTAGTGTAAGAACTAGCAACAGACCTCCTTTCTGGCCCCTTCCCCGGTGGAGTTGTGCATGGGGTGTGTTTGGAACATTTTGTCACCAGCCGAGTCCAAAATTCAGCGCTTCCCCATCTCAGCCCAGAAAGCAGGTAGAAGAACTGTCGTGGTGCCTTTCAGCTGCCTACCAGGGTATTGTAAAAAGTACCAACAGACGTCCTTTCTGGCCCCTCCCCCGGTGGAGTTGTGCATGGGGTGTGTATGGAACATTTTGTCGCCAGCCGAGTCCAAAATTCAGCGCTTCCCCATCTCAGCCCAGAAAGCCGGTAGAATAAGTTTTGTGGGGCCATTGAGCATCCTACCCGAGCAATGTAAAAAGTACCAACAGACGTCCTTTCTGGCACCTTCCCCGGTGGAGTTGTGCATGGGGTGTGTTTGGGACATTTTGTCACCAGCCGAGTCCAAAATTCAGCGCTTCCCCATCTCAGCCCAGAAAGCAGGTAGAACAAGTTTTGTGGTGTCCTTCAGCTGCCTACCGGGGTAGTGTAAGAACTACCAACAGACGTCCTTTCTGGCACCTTCTCCGGTGGAGTTGTGCATGGGGTGTGTATGGAACATTTTGTCACCAGCCGAGTCCAAATTTCAGCGCTTCCCCATCTCAGCCCAGAAAGCAGGTAGAACAAATCTTGTGGGGCCATTGAGCATCCTACCCGAGCAATGTAAAAAGTACCAACAGAAGTCCTTTCTGGCACCTTCCCCGGTGGAGTTGTGCATGGGGTGTGTTTGGAACATTTTGTCACCAGCCGAGTCCAAAATTCAGCGCTTCCCCATCTCAGCCGAGAAAGCAGGTAGAACAACTTTTGTAGGGCATTCAGCTGCCTTTCGGGGTAGTGTAAGAACTACCAACAGACGTCCTTTCTGGCACCTTCTCCGGTGGAGTTGTGCATGGGGTGTGTTTGGAACATTTTGTCACCAGCCGAGTCCAAAATTCAGCGCTTCCCCATCTCAGCCCAGAAAGCAGGTAGAACAAGTTTTGTGGGGCCATTGAGCATCCTACCCGAGCAATCGAAAAAGTACCAACAGAAGTCCTTTCTGGCACCTTCCCCAGTGGAGTTGTGCATGGGGTGTGTTTGGAACATTTTGTCACCAGCCGAGTCCAAAATTCAGCGCTTCCCCATCTCAGCCCAGAAAGCAGGTAGAAGAACTGTCGTGGTGCCTTTCAGCTGCCTACCAGGGTATTGTAAAAACTACCAACAGAACTCCTTTCTGGCACCTTCCCCGGTGGAGTTGTGCATGGGGTGTGTTTGGAACATTTTGTCACCAGCCGAGTCCAAAATTCAGCGCTTCCCCATCTCAGCCCAGAAAGCAGGTAGAACAAGTTTTGTGGTGTCCTTCAGCTGCCTTTCGGGGTAGTGTAAGAACTACCAACAGACGTCCTTTCTGGCACCTTCCCTGGTGGAGTTGTGCATGGGGTGTGTATGGAACATTTTGTCACCAGCCGAGTCCAAAATTCAGCGCTTCCCCATCTCAGCCCAGAAAGCAGGTAGAACAAATTTTGTGGTGTCCTTCAGCTGCCTTTCGGGGTAGTGTAAGAACTAGCAACAGAACTCCTTTCTGGCCCCTTCCCAGGTGGAGTTGTGCATGGGGTGTGTATGGAACATTTTGTCACCAGCCGAGTCCAAAATTCAGCGCTTCCCCATCTCAGCCCAGAAAGCAGGTAGAACAAGTTTTGTGGTGTCCTTCAGCTGCCTTTCGGGGTAGTGTAAGAACTACCAACAGACGTCCTTTCTGGCACCTTCTCCGGTGGAGTTGTGCATGGGGTGTGTTTGGAACATTTTGTCACCAGCCGAGTCCAAAATTCAGCGCTTCCCCATCTCAGCCCAGAAAGCAGGTAGAACAAGTTTTGTGGGGCTATTGAGCATCCTACCCGAGCAATGCAAAAAGTACCGAGAGAAGTCCTTTCTGGCACCTTCCCCGGTGGAGTTGTCCATGGGATGTGTATGGAACATTTTGTCACCAGCCGAGTCCAAAATTCAGCGCTTCCCCATCTCAGCCCAGAAAGCAGGTAGAACAAGTTTTGTGGTGACTTTCAACAGCCTACCCGAGCAATGAAAAAAGTACCAATAGAAATCCTTTCTGGCACCTTCCCCGGTGGAGTTGTGCCTGGGGTGTGTTTGGAACATTTTGTCACCAGCCGAGTCCAAAATTCAGCGCTTCCCAATCCCAGCCCAGAAAGCAGGTAGAACAAGTTTTGTGGGGCCATTTGGCACCCTACACGAGCAATTTAAAAAGTACCAAGAGAACTCCTTTCTGGCACCTTCCCCGGTGGAGTTGTGCATGGGGTGTGTTTGGAACATTTTGTCACCAGCTGAGTCCAAAATTCAGCGCTTCCCCATCTCAGCCCAGAAAGCAGGTAGAAGAACTGTCGTGGTGCCTTTCAGATGCCTACAAGGGTATTGTAAAAACTACCAACAGAACTCCTTTCTGGCCCCTCCCCCGGTGGAGTTGTGCATGGGGTGTGTTTGGAACATTTTGTCACCAGCCGAGTCCAAAATTCAGCGCTTCCCCATCTCAGCCCAGAAAGCAGGTAGAACAAGTTTTGTGGTGACTTTATACTGCCTACCGGAGCAATGTAAAAAGTACCAAGAGAAGTCCTTTCTGGCACCTTCCCCGGTGGAGTTGTGCATGGGGGTGTGTTTGGAACATTTTGTCACCAGCCGAGTCCAAAATTCAGCGCTTCCCCATCTCAGCCCAGAAAGCAGGTAGAAGAACTGTCGTGGTGCCTTTCAGCTGCCTACCAGGGTATTGTAAAAAGTACCAACAGAACTCCTTTCTGGCCCCTTCCCCGGTGGAGTTGTGCATGGGGTGTGTATGGAACATTTTGTCGCCAGCCGAGTCCAAAATTCAGCGCTTCCCCATCTCAGCCCAGAAAGCCGGTAGAATAAGTTTTGTGGGGCCATTGAGCATCCTACCCGAGCAATGTAAAAAGTACCAACAGACGTCCTTTCTGGCACCTTCCCCGGTGGAGTTGTGCATGGGGTGTGTTTGGGACATTTTGTCACCAGCCGAGTCCAAAATTCAGCGCTTCCCCATCTCAGCCCAGAAAGCAGGTAGAACAAGTTTTGTGGTGTCCTTCAGCTGCCTACCGGGGTAGTGTAAGAACTACCAACAGACGTCCTTTCTGGCACCTTCTCCGGTGGAGTTGTGCATGGGGTGTGTATGGAACATTTTGTCACCAGCCGAGTCCAAATTTCAGCGCTTCCCCATCTCAGCCCAGAAAGCAGGTAGAACAAATCTTGTGGGGCCATTGAGCATCCTACCCGAGCAATGTAAAAAGTACCAACAGAAGTCCTTTCTGGCACCTTCCCCGGTGCAGTTGTGCATGGGGTGTGTTTGGAACATTTTGTCACCAGCCGAGTCCAAAATTCAGCGCTTCCCCATCTCAGCCCAGAAAGCAGGTAGAAGAACTGTCGTGGTGCCTTTCAGCTGCCTACCAGGGTATTGTAAAAACTACCAACAGAACTCCTTTCTGGCACCTTCCCCGGTGGAGTTGTGCATGGGGTGTGTTTGGAACATTTTGTCACCAGCCGACTCCAAAATTCAGCGCTTCCCCATCTCAGCCCAGAAAGCAGGTAGAACAAGTTTTGTGGTGTCCTTCAGCTGCCTTTCGGGGTAGTGTAAGAACTACCAACAGACGTCCTTTCTGGCACCTTCCCTGGTGGAGTTGTGCATGGGGTGTGTTTGGGACATTTTGTCACCAGCCGAGTCCAAAATTCAGCGCTTCCCCATCTCAGCCCAGAAAGCAGGTAGAACAAATTTTGTGGTGTCCTTCAGCTGCCTTTCGGGGTAGTGTAAGAACTAGCAACAGAACTCCTTTCTGGCCCCTTCCCAGGTGGAGTTGTGCATGGGGTGTGTATGGAACATTTTGTCACCAGCCGAGTCCAAAATTCAGCGCTTCCCCATCTCAGCCCAGAAAGCAGGTAGAACAAGTTTTGTGGTGACTTTCAACTGCCTACCGGAGCAATGTAAAAACTACCACCAGACGTCCTTTCTGGCACCTTCCCCGGTGGAGTTGTGCATGGGGGTGTGTTTGGAACATTTTGTTACCAGCCGAGTCCAAAATTCAGCGCTTCCCCATCTCAGCCCAGAAAGCAGGTAGAACAAGTTTTGTGGTGTCCTTCAGCTGCCTTTCGGGGTAATGTAAGAACTACCAACAGACGTCCTTTCTGGCACCTTCTCCGGTGGAGTTGTGCATGGGGTGTGTTTGGAACATTTTGTCACCAGCCGAGTCCAAAATTCAGCGCTTCCCCATCTCAGCCCAGAAAGCAGGTAGAACAAGTTTTGTGGGGCTATTGAGCATCCTACCCGAGCAATGCAAAAAGTACCACGAGAAGTCCTTTCTGGCACCTTCCCCGGTGGAGTTGTCCATGGGATGTGTATGGAACATTTTGTCACCAGCCGAGTCCAAAATTCAGCGCTTCCCCATCTCAGCCCAGAAAGCAGTTAGAACAAGTTTTGTGGTGACTTTCAACAGCCTACCCGAGCAATGAAAAAAGTACCAATAGAAATCCTTTCTGGCACCTTCCCCGGTGGAGTTGTGCCTGGGGTGTGTTTGGAACATTTTGTCACCAGCCGAGTCCAAAATTCAGCGCTTCCCAATCCCAGCCCAGAAAGCAGGTAGAACAAGTTTTGTGGGGCCATTTGGCATCCTACACGAGCAATTTAAAAAGTACCAAGAGAACTCCTTTCTGGCACCTTCCCCGGTGGAGTTGTGCATGGGGTGTGTTTGGAACATTTTGTCACCAGCTGAGTCCAAAATTCAGCGCTTCCCCATCTCAGCCCAGAAAGCAGGTAGAAGAACTGTCGTGGTGCCTTTCAGATGCCTACAAGGGTATTGTAAAAACTACCAACAGAACTCCTTTCTGGCCCCTCCCCCGGTGGAGTTGTGCATGGGGTGTGTTTGGAACATTTTGTCACCAGCCGAGTCCAAAATTCAGCGCTTCCCCATCTCAGCCCAGAAAGCAGGTAGAACAAGTTTTGTGGTGACTTTATACCGCCTACCGGAGCAATGTAAAAACTACCAACAGACGTCCTTTCTGGCACCTTCCCCGGTGGAGTTGTGCATGGGGTGTGTTTGGAACATTTTGTCACCAGCTGAGTCCAAAATTCAGCGCTTCCCCATCTCAGCCCAGAAAGCAGGTAGAACAAGTTTTGTGGGGCCATTGAGCATCCTACCCGAGCAATGCAAATAGTACCAACAGAAGTCCTTTCTGGCACCTTCCCCGGTGGAGTTGTCCATGGGGTGTGTATGGAACATTTTGTCACCAGCCGAGTCCAAAATTCAGCGCTTCCCAATCCCAGCCCAGAAAGCAGGTAGAACAAGTTTTGTGGGGCCATTTGGCACCCTACACGAGCAATTTAAAAAGTACCAAGAGAACTCCTTTCTGGCACCTTCCCCGGTGGAGTTGTGCATGGGGTGTGTTTGGAACATTTTGTCACCAGCTGAGTCCAAAATTCAGCGCTTCCCCATCTCAGCCCAGAAAGCAGGTAGAAGAACTGTCGTGGTGCCTTTCAGATGCCTACAAGGGTATTGTAAAAACTACCAACAGAACTCCTTTCTGGCCCCTCCCCCGGTGGAGTTGTGCATGGGGTGTGTTTGGAACATTTTGTCACCAGCCGAGTCCAAAATTCAGCGCTTCCCCATCTCAGCCCAGAAAGCAGGTAGAACAAGTTTTGTGGTGACTTTATACTGCCTACCGGAGCAATGTAAAAACTACCAACAGACGTCCTTTCTGGCACCTTCCCCGGTGGAGTTGTGCATGGGGGTGTGTTTGGAACATTTTGTCACCAGCCGAGTCCAAAATTCAGCGCTTCCCCATCTCAGCCCAGAAAGCAGGTAGAACAAATTTTGTGGTGTCCTTCAGCTGCCTTTCGGGGTAGTGTAAGAACTAGCAACAGACCTCCTTTCTGGCCCCTTCCCCGGTGGAGTTGTGCATGGGGTGTGTTTGGAACATTTTGTCACCAGCCGAGTCCAAAATTCAGCGCTTCCCCATCTCAGCCCAGAAAGCAGGTAGAAGAACTGTCGTGGTGCCTTTCAGATGCCTACAAGGGTATTGTAAAAACTACCAACAGAACTCCTTTCTGGCCCCTCCCCCGGTGGAGTTGTGCATGGGGTGTGTTTGGAACATTTTGTCACCAGCCGAGTCCAAAATTCAGCGCTTCCCCATCTCAGCCCAGAAAGCAGGTAGAACAAGTTTTGTGGTGACTTTATACTGCCTACCGGAGCAATGTAAAAAGTACCAAGAGAAGTCCTTTCTGGCACCTTCCCCGGTGGAGTTGTGCATGGGGGTGTGTTTGGAACATTTTGTCACCAACCGAGTCCAAAATTCAGCGCTTCCCCATCTCAGCCCAGAAAGCAGGTAGAAGAACTGTCGTGGTGCCTTTCAGCTGCCTACCAGGGTATTGTAAAAAGTACCAACAGAACTCCTTTCTGGCCCCTTCCCCGGTGGAGTTGTGCATGGGGTGTGTATGGAACATTTTGTCGCCAGCCGAGTCCAAAATTCAGCGCTTCCCCATCTCAGCCCAGAAAGCCGGTAGAATAAGTTTTGTGGGGCCATTGAGCATCCTACCCGAGCAATGTAAAAAGTACCAACAGACGTCCTTTCTGGCACCTTCCCCGGTGGAGTTGTGCATGGGGTGTGTTTGGGACATTTTGTCACCAGCCGAGTCCAAAATTCAGCGCTTCCCCATCTCAGCCCAGAAAGCAGGTAGAACAAGTTTTGTGGTGTCCTTCAGCTGCCTACCGGGGTAGTGTAAGAACTACCAACAGACGTCCTTTCTGGCACCTTCTCCGGTGGAGTTGTGCATGGGGTGTGTATGGAACATTTTGTCACCAGCCGAGTCCAAATTTCAGCGCTTCCCCATCTCAGCCCAGAAAGCAGGTAGAACAAATCTTGTGGGGCCATTGAGCATCCTACCCGAGCAATGTAAAAAGTACCAACAGAAGTCCTTTCTGGCACCTTCCCCGGTGCAGTTGTGCATGGGGTGTGTTTGGAACATTTTGTCACCAGCCGAGTCCAAAATTCAGCGCTTCCCCATCTCAGCCCAGAAAGCAGGTAGAAGAACTGTCGTGGTGCCTTTCAGCTGCCTACCAGGGTATTGTAAAAACTACCAACAGAACTCCTTTCTGGCACCTTCCCCGGTGGAGTTGTGCATGGGGTGTGTTTGGAACATTTTGTCAACAGCCGACTCCAAAATTCAGCGCTTCCCCATCTCAGCCCAGAAAGCAGGTAGAACAAGTTTTGTGGTGTCCTTCAGCTGCCTTTCGGGGTAGTGTAAGAACTACCAACAGACGTCCTTTCTGGCACCTTCCCTGGTGGAGTTGTGCATGGGGTGTGTTTGGGACATTTTGTCACCAGCCGAGTCCAAAATTCAGCGCTTCCCCATCTCAGCCCAGAAAGCAGGTAGAACAAATTTTGTGGTGTCCTTCAGCTGCCTTTCGGGGTAGTGTAAGAACTAGCAACAGAACTCCTTTCTGGCCCCTTCCCAGGTGGAGTTGTGCATGGGGTGTGTATGGAACATTTTGTCACCAGCCGAGTCCAAAATTCAGCGCTTCCCCATCTCAGCCCAGAAAGCAGGTAGAACAAGTTTTGTGGTGACTTTCAACTGCCTACCGGAGCAATGTAAAAACTACCACCAGACGTCCTTTCTGGCACCTTCCCCGGTGGAGTTGTGCATGGGGGTGTGTTTGGAACATTTTGTTACCAGCCGAGTCCAAAATTCAGCGCTTCCCCATCTCAGCCCAGAAAGCAGGTAGAACAAGTTTTGTGGGGCTATTGAGCATCCTACCCGAGCAATGCAAAAAGTACCACGAGAAGTCCTTTCTGGCACCTTCCCCGGTGGAGTTGTCCATGGGATGTGTATGGAACATTTTGTCACCAGCCGAGTCCAAAATTCAGCGCTTCCCCATCTCAGCCCAGAAAGCAGGTAGAACAAGTTTTGTGGTGACTTTCAACAGCCTACCCGAGCAATGAAAAAAGTACCAATAGAAATCCTTTCTGGCACCTTCCCCGGTGGAGTTGTGCCTGGGGTGTGTTTGGAACATTTTGTCACCAGCCGAGTCCAAAATTCAGCGCTTCCCAATCCCAGCCCAGAAAGCAGGTAGAACAAGTTTTGTGGGGCCATTTGGCATCCTACACGAGCAATTTAAAAAGTACCAAGAGAACTCCTTTCTGGCACCTTCCCCGGTGGAGTTGTGCATGGGGTGTGTTTGGAACATTTTGTCACCAGCTGAGTCCAAAATTCAGCGCTTCCCCATCTCAGCCCAGAAAGCAGGTAGAAGAACTGTCGTGGTGCCTTTCAGATGCCTACAAGGGTATTGTAAAAACTACCAACAGAACTCCTTTCTGGCCCCTCCCCCGGTGGAGTTGTGCATGGGGTGTGTTTGGAACATTTTGTCACCAGCCGAGTCCAAAATTCAGCGCTTCCCCATCTCAGCCCAGAAAGCAGGTAGAACAAGTTTTGTGGTGACTTTATACCGCCTACCGGAGCAATGTAAAAACTACCAACAGACGTCCTTTCTGGCACCTTCCCCGGTGGAGTTGTGCATGGGGTGTGTTTGGAACATTTTGTCACCAGCTGAGTCCAAAATTCAGCGCTTCCCCATCTCAGCCCAGAAAGCAGGTAGAACAAGTTTTGTGGGGCCATTGAGCATCCTACCCGAGCAATGCAAATAGTACCAACAGAAGTCCTTTCTGGCACCTTCCCCGGTGGAGTTGTCCATGGGGTGTGTATGGAACATTTTGTCACCAGCCGAGTCCAAAATTCAGCGCTTCCCCATCTCAGCCCAGAAAGCAGGTAGAACAAATTTTGTGGTGTCCTTCAGCTGCCTTTTGGGGTAGTGTAAGAACTAGCAACAGAACTCCTTTCTGGCCCCTTCCCCGGTGGAGTTGAGCATGGGGTGTGTTTGGAACATTTTGTCACCAGCCGAGTCCAAAATTCAGCGCTTCCCCATCTCAGCCCAGAAAGCAGGTAGAAGAACTGTCGTGGTGCCTTTCAGCTGCCTACCAGGGTATTGTAAAAAGTACCAACAGACGTCCTTTCTGGCCCCTTCCCCGGTGGAGTTGTGCATGGGGTGTGTTTGGGACATTTTGTCACCAGCCGAGTCCAAAATTCAGCGCTTCCCCATCTCAGCCCAGAAAGCAGGTAGAAGAAATGTCGTGGTGCCTTTTAGCTGCCTACAAGGGTATTGTAGAAACTACCAACAGAACTCCTTTCTGGCCCCTCCCCCGGTGGAGTTGTGCATGGGGTGTGTATGGAACATTTTTCCACCAGCCGAGTCCAAAATTCAGCGCTTCCCCATCTCAGCCCAGAAAGCAGGTAGAACAAGTTTTGTGGTGACTTTCAGCTGCCTACCGGAGCAATGTAAAAACTACCAACAGACGTCCTTTCTGGCACCTTCCCCGGTGGAGTTGTGCATGGGGTGTGTTTGGAACATTTTGTCACCAGCCGAGTCCAAAATTCAGCGCTTCCCCATCTCAGCCCAGAAAGCAGGTAGAACAAATTTTGTGGTGTCCTTCAGCTGCCTTTCGGGGTAGTGTAAGAACTAGCAACAGACCTCCTTTCTGGCACCTTCCCCGGTGGAGTTGTGCATGGGGTGTGTTTGGAACATTTTGTCACCAGCAGAGTCCAAAATTCAGCGCTTCCCCATCTCAGCCCAGAAAGCAGGTAGAACAAGTTTTGTGGTGACTTTCAACTGCCTACCGGAGCAATGTAAAAACTACCAACAGACGTCCTTTCTGGCACCTTCCCCGGTGGAGTTGTGCATGGGGTGTGTATGGAACATTTTGTCACCAGCCGAGTCCAAAATTCAGCGCTTCCCCATCTCAGCCCAGAAAGCAGGTAGAACAAGTTTTGTGGGGCCATTGAGCATCCTACACGAGCAATGTAAAAAGTACCAAGAGAAGTCCTTTCTGGCACCTTCCCCGGTGGAGTTGTGCATGGGGTGTGTTTGGAACATTTTTCCACCAGCCGAGTCCAAAATTCAGCGCTTCCCCATCTCAGCCCAGAAAGCAGGTAGAACAAGTTTTGTGGGGCCATTGAGCATCCTACCCGAGCAATCTAAAAAGTACCAACAAAAGTCCTTTCTGGCACCTTCCCCGGTGGGGTTGTGCATGGGGTGTGTTTGGAACATTTTGTCACCAGCCGAGTCCAAAATTCAGCGCTTCCCCATCTCAGCCCAGAAAGCAGGTAGAACAAGTTTTGTGGTGTCCTTCAGCTGCCTTTCGGGGTAGTGTAAGAACTACCAACAGACGTCCTTTCTGGCACCTTCTCCGGTGGAGTTGTGCATGGGGTGTGTTTGGAACATTTTGTCACCAGCCGAGTCCAAAATTCAGCGCTTCCCCATCTCAGCCCAGAAAGCAGGTAGAACAAGTTTTGTGGTGACTTTCAACTGCCTACCGGAGCAATGTAAAAAGTACCAAGAGAACTCCTTTCTGGCACCTTCCCCGGTGGAGTTGTGCATGGGGTGTGTATGGAACATTTTGCCACCGGCCGAGTCCAAAATTCAGCGCTTCCCCATCTCAGCCCAGAAAGCAGGTAGAACAAGTTTTGTGGGGCCATTGAGCATCCTACCCGAGCAATCTAAAAAGTACCAACAGAAGTCCTTTCTGGCACCTTCCCCGGTGGAGTTGTGCATGGGGTGTGTATGGAACATTTTGTCACCAGCCGAGTCCAAAATTCAGCGCTTCCCCATCTCAGCCCAGAAAGCAGGTAGAACAAGTTTTGTGGTGCCTTTCAGCTGCCTACAAGGGTATTGTAAAAACTACCAACAGAACTCCTTTCTGGCACCTTCCCCGGTGGAGTTGTGCATGGGGTGTGTTTGGAACATTTTGTCACCAGCCGAGTCCAAAATTCAGCGCTTCCCCATCTCAGCCCAGAAAGCAGGTAGAACAAGTTTTGTGGTGTCCTTCAGCTGCCTTTTGGGGTAGTTTAAGAACTACCAACAGACGTCCTTTCTGGCACCTTCTCCGGTGGAGTTGTGCATGGGGTGTGTTTGGAACATTTTGTCACCAGCCGAGTCCAAAATTCAGCGCTTCCCCATCTCAGCCCAGAAAGCAGGTAGAACAAGTTTTGTGGTGTCCTTCAGCTGCCTACCGGGGTAGTGTAAGAACTACCAACAGACGTCCTTTCTGGCACCTTCCCCGGTGGAGTTGTGCATGGGGTGTGTATGGAACATTTTGTCACCAGCTGAGTCCAAAATTCAGCGCTTCCCCATCTCAGCCCAGAAAGCAGGTAGAACAAGTTTTGTGGTGACTTTCAACTGCCTACCCAAGTAATGTAAAAACTACCAAGAGAAGTCCTTTCTGGCACCTTCCCCGGTGGAGTTGTGCATGGGGTGTGTTTGGAACATTTTGTCACCAGCCGAGTCCAAAATTCAGCGCTTCCCCATCCCAGCCCAGAAAGCAGGTAGAACAAGTTTTGTGGTGTCCTTCAGCTGCCTTTCGGGGTAGTGTAAGAACTACCAACAGAACTCCTTTCTGGCACGTTATCCGGTGGAGTTGTGCATGGCGTGTGTATGGAACATTTTGTCACCAGCCGAGTCCAAAATTCAGCGCTTCCCCATCTCAGCCCAGAAAGCAGGTAGAACAAGTTTTGTGGTGACTTTCAACTGCCTACCGGAGCAATGTAAAAAGTACCAAGAGAACTCCTTTCTGGCACCTTCCCCGGTGGAGTTGTGCATGGGGTGTGTATGGAACATTTTGTCACCAGCAGAGTCCAAAATTCAGCGCTTCCCCATCTCAGCCCAGAAAGCAGGTAGAACAAGTTTTGTGGGGCCATTGAGCATCCTACACGAGCAATGCAAAAAGTACCAAGAGAAGTCCTTTCTGGCACCTTCCCCGGTGGAGTTCTGCATGGGGTGTGTATGGAACATTTTTCCACCAGCCGAGTCCAAAATTCAGCGCTTCCCCATCTCAGCCCAGAAAGCAGGTAGAACAAGTTTTGTGCGGCCATTGAGCATCCTACCCGAGCAATCTAAAAACTACCAACAGAAGTCCTTTCTGGCACCTTCCCCGGTGGGGTTGTGTATGGGGTGTGTTTGGAACATTTTGTCACCAGCCGAGTCCAAAATTCAGCGCTTCCCCATCTCATCCCAGAAAGCAGGTAGAACAACTTTTGTGGTGTCCTTCAGCTGCCTTTCGGGGTAGTGTAAGAACTACCAACAGACGTCCTTTCTGGCACGTTCCCCGGTGGAGTTGTGCATGGGGTGTGTATGGAACATTTTGTCACCAGCCGAGTCCAAAATTCAGCGCTTCCCCATCTCAGCCCAGAAAGCAGTTAGAACAAGTTTTGTGGTGACTTTCAACTGCCTACGCAAGTAATGTAAAAACTACCAAGAGAAGTCCTTTCTGGCACCTTCCCCGGTGGAGTTGTGCATGGGGTGTGTTTGGAACATTTTGTCACATGCCGAGTCCAAAATTCAGCGCTTCCCCATCCCAGCCCAGAAAGCAGGTAGAACAAGTTTTGTGGTGTCCTTCAGCTGCCTTTCGGGGTAATGTAAGAACTACCAACAGACGTCCTTTCTGGCACCTTCTCCGGTGGAGTTGTGCATGGGGTGTGTATGGAACATTTTGTCACCAGCCGAGTCCAAAATTCAGCGCTTCCCCATCTCAGCCCAGAAAGCAGGTAGAACAAATTTTGTGGTGTCCTTCAGCTGCCTTTCGGGGTAGTGTAAGAACTAGCAACAAAACTCCTTTCTGGCCCCTTCCCCGGTGGAGTTGTGCATGGGGTGTATTTGGAACATTTTGTCACCAGCCGAGTCCAAAATTCAGCGCTTCCCCATCTCAGCCCAGAAAGCAGGTAGAACAAGTTTTGTGGGGCCATTGAGCATCCTACCCGAGCAATGTAAAAAGTACCAACAGAATTCCTTTCTGGCACCTTCCCCGGTGGAGTTGTGCATGGGGTGTGTTTGGAACATTTTGTCACCAGCCGAGTCCAAAATTCAGCGCTTCCCCATCTCAGCCCAGAAAGCAGGTAGAAGAACTGTCTTGGTTCCTTTCAGCTGCCTACCAGGGTATTGTAAAAACTACCAACAGAACTCCTTTCTGGCACGTTCCCCGGTGGAGTTGTGCATGGGGTGTGTTTGGAACATTTTGTCACCAGCCGAGTCCAAAATTCAGCGCTTCCCCATCTCAGCCCAGAAAGCAGGTAGAACAAGTTTTGTGGGGCTATTGAGCATCCTACCCGAGCAATGCAAAAAGTACCGAGAGAAGTCCTTTCTGGCACCTTCCCCGGTGGAGTTGTCCATGGGATGTGTATGGAACATTTTGTCACCAGCAGAGTCCAAAATTCAGCGCTTCCCCATCTCAGCCCAGAAAGCAGGTAGAACAAGTTTTGTGGTGACTTTCAACAGCCTACCCGAGCAATGAAAAAAGTACCAACAGAAATCCTTTCTGGCACCTTCCCCGGTGGAGTTGTGCATGGGGTGTGTATGGAACATTTTGTCACCAGCAGAGTCCAAAATTCAGCGCTTCCCCATCTCAGCCCAGAAAGCAGGTAGAACAAGTTTTGTGGGGCCATTGAGCATCCTACACGAGCAATGCAAAAAGTACCAAGAGAAGTCCTTTCTGGCACCTTCCCCGGTGGAGTTCTGCATGGGGTGTGTATGGAACATTTTTCCACCAGCCGAGTCCAAAATTCAGCGCTTCCCCATCTCAGCCCAGAAAGCAGGTAGAACAAGTTTTGTGCGGCCATTGAGCATCCTACCCGAGCAATCTAAAAACTACCAACAGAAGTCCTTTCTGGCACCTTCCCCGGTGGGGTTGTGTATGGGGTGTGTTTGGAACATTTTGTCACCAGCCGAGTCCAAAATTCAGCGCTTCCCCATCTCATCCCAGAAAGCAGGTAGAACAACTTTTGTGGTGTCCTTCAGCTGCCTTTCGGGGTAGTGTAAGAACTACCAACAGACGTCCTTTCTGGCACGTTCCCCGGTGGAGTTGTGCATGGGGTGTGTATGGAACATTTTGTCACCAGCCGAGTCCAAAATTCAGCGCTTCCCCATCTCAGCCCAGAAAGCAGTTAGAACAAGTTTTGTGGTGACTTTCAACTGCCTACGCAAGTAATGTAAAAACTACCAAGAGAAGTCCTTTCTGGCACCTTCCCCGGTGGAGTTGTGCATGGGGTGTGTTTGGAACATTTTGTCACATGCCGAGTCCAAAATTCAGCGCTTCCCCATCCCAGCCCAGAAAGCAGGTAGAACAAGTTTTGTGGTGTCCTTCAGCTGCCTTTCGGGGTAATGTAAGAACTACCAACAGACGTCCTTTCTGGCACCTTCTCCGGTGGAGTTGTGCATGGGGTGTGTATGGAACATTTTGTCACCAGCCGAGTCCAAAATTCAGCGCTTCCCCATCTCAGCCCAGAAAGCAGGTAGAACAAATTTTGTGGTGTCCTTCAGCTGCCTTTCGGGGTAGTGTAAGAACTAGCAACAAAACTCCTTTCTGGCCCCTTCCCCGGTGGAGTTGTGCATGGGGTGTATTTGGAACATTTTGTCACCAGCCGAGTCCAAAATTCAGCGCTTCCCCATCTCAGCCCAGAAAGCAGGTAGAACAAGTTTTGTGGGGCCATTGAGCATCCTACCCGAGCAATGTAAAAAGTACCAACAGAATTCCTTTCTGGCACCTTCCCCGGTGGAGTTGTGCATGGGGTGTGTTTGGAACATTTTGTCACCAGCCGAGTCCAAAATTCAGCGCTTCCCCATCTCAGCCCAGAAAGCAGGTAGAAGAACTGTCTTGGTTCCTTTCAGCTGCCTACCAGGGTATTGTAAAAACTACCAACAGAACTCCTTTCTGGCACGTTCCCCGGTGGAGTTGTGCATGGGGTGTGTTTGGAACATTTTGTCACCAGCCGAGTCCAAAATTCAGCGCTTCCCCATCTCAGCCCAGAAAGCAGGTAGAACAAGTTTTGTGGGGCTATTGAGCATCCTACCCGAGCAATGCAAAAAGTACCGAGAGAAGTCCTTTCTGGCACCTTCCCCGGTGGAGTTGTCCATGGGATGTGTATGGAACATTTTGTCACCAGCAGAGTCCAAAATTCAGCGCTTCCCCATCTCAGCCCAGAAAGCAGGTAGAACAAGTTTTGTGGTGACTTTCAACAGCCTACCCGAGCAATGAAAAAAGTACCAACAGAAATCCTTTCTGGCACCTTCCCCGGTGGAGTTGTGCATGGGGTGTGTTTGGAACATTTTGTCACCAGCCGAGTCCGAAATTCAGCGCTTCCCAATCCCAGCCCAGAAAGCAGGTAGAACAAGTTTTGTGGTGTCCTTCAGCTGTCTTTCGGGGTAGTGTAAGATCTACCAACAGAACTCCTTTCTGGCCCCTCCCCCGGTGGAGTTGTGCATGGGGTGTGTATGGAACATTTTTCCACCAGCCGAGTCCAAAATTCAGCGCTTCCCCATCTCAGCCCAGAAAGCAGGTAGAACAAGTTTTGTGGTGACTTTCAGCTGCCTACCGGAGCAATGTAAAAACTACCAACAGACGTCCTTTCTGGCACCTTCCCCGGTGGAGTTGTGCATGGGGTGTGTTTGGAACATTTTGTCACCAGCCGAGTCCAAAATTCAGCGCTTCCCCATCTCAGCCCAGAAAGCAGGTAGAACAAATTTTGTGGTGTCCTTCAGCTGCCTTTCGGGGTAGTGTAAGAACTAGCAACAGACCTCCTTTCTGGCACCTTCCCCGGTGGAGTTGTGCATGGGGTGTGTTTGGAACATTTTGTCACCAGCAGAGTCCAAAATTCAGCGCTTCCCCATCTCAGCCCAGAAAGCAGGTAGAACAAGTTTTGTGGTGACTTTCAACTGCCTACCGGAGCAATGTAAAAACTACCAACAGACGTCCTTTCTGGCACCTTCCCCGGTGGAGTTGTGCATGGGGTGTGTATGGAACATTTTGTCACCAGCCGAGTCCAAAATTCAGCGCTTCCCCATCTCAGCCCAGAAAGCAGGTAGAACAAGTTTTGTGGGGCCATTGAGCATCCTACACGAGCAATGTAAAAAGTACCAAGAGAAGTCCTTTCTGGCACCTTCCCCGGTGGAGTTGTGCATGGGGTGTGTTTGGAACATTTTTCCACCAGCCGAGTCCAAAATTCAGCGCTTCCCCATCTCAGCCCAGAAAGCAGGTAGAACAAGTTTTGTGGGGCCATTGAGCATCCTACCCGAGCAATCTAAAAAGTACCAACAAAAGTCCTTTCTGGCACCTTCCCCGGTGGGGTTGTGCATGGGGTGTGTTTGGAACATTTTGTCACCAGCCGAGTCCAAAATTCAGCGCTTCCCCATCTCAGCCCAGAAAGCAGGTAGAACAAGTTTTGTGGTGTCCTTCAGCTGCCTTTCGGGGTAGTGTAAGAACTACCAACAGACGTCCTTTCTGGCACCTTCTCCGGTGGAGTTGTGCATGGGGTGTGTTTGGAACATTTTGTCACCAGCCGAGTCCAAAATTCAGCGCTTCCCCATCTCAGCCCAGAAAGCAGGTAGAACAAGTTTTGTGGTGACTTTCAACTGCCTACCGGAGCAATGTAAAAAGTACCAAGAGAACTCCTTTCTGGCACCTTCCCCGGTGGAGTTGTGCATGGGGTGTGTATGGAACATTTTGCCACCGGCCGAGTCCAAAATTCAGCGCTTCCCCATCTCAGCCCAGAAAGCAGGTAGAACAAGTTTTGTGGGGCCATTGAGCATCCTACCCGAGCAATCTAAAAAGTACCAACAGAAGTCCTTTCTGGCACCTTCCCCGGTGGAGTTGTGCATGGGGTGTGTATGGAACATTTTGTCACCAGCCGAGTCCAAAATTCAGCGCTTCCCCATCTCATCCCAGAAAGCAGGTAGAACAACTTTTGTGGTGTCCTTCAGCTGCCTTTCGGGGTAGTGTAAGAACTACCAACAGACGTCCTTTCTGGCACGTTCCCCGGTGGAGTTGTGCATGGGGTGTGTATGGAACATTTTGTCACCAGCCGAGTCCAAAATTCAGCGCTTCCCCATCTCAGCCCAGAAAGCAGTTAGAACAAGTTTTGTGGTGACTTTCAACTGCCTACGCAAGTAATGTAAAAACTACCAAGAGAAGTCCTTTCTGGCACCTTCCCCGGTGGAGTTGTGCATGGGGTGTGTTTGGAACATTTTGTCACCAGCCGAGTCCAAAATTCAGCGCTTCCCCATCCCAGCCCAGAAAGCAGGTAGAACAAGTTTTGTGGTGTCCTTCAGCTGCCTACCGGGGTAGTGTAAGAACTACCAACAGACGTCCTTTCTGGCACCTTCTCCGGTGGAGTTGTGCATGGGGTGTGTATGGAACATTTTGTCACCAGCCGAGTCCAAAATTCAGCGCTTCCCCATCTCAGCCCAGAAAGCAGGTAGAACAAGTTTTGTGGTGACTTTCAACTGCCTACCGGAGCAATGTAAAAAGTACCAAGAGAACTCCTTTCTGGCACCTTCCCCGGTGGAGTTGTGCATGGGGTGTGTATGGAACATTTTGTCACCAGCAGAGTCCAAAATTCAGCGCTTCCCCATCTCAGCCCAGAAAGCAGGTAGAACAAGTTTTGTGGGGCCATTGAGCATCCTACACGAGCAATGCAAAAAGTACCAAGAGAAGTCCTTTCTGGCACCTTCCCCGGTGGAGTTCTGCATGGGGTGTGTATGGAACATTTTTCCACCAGCCGAGTCCAAAATTCAGCGCTTCCCCATCTCAGCCCAGAAAGCAGGTAGAACAAGTTTTGTGCGGCCATTGAGCATCCTACCCGAGCAATCTAAAAACTACCAACAGAAGTCCTTTCTGGCACCTTCCCCGGTGGGGTTGTGTATGGGGTGTGTTTGGAACATTTTGTCACCAGCCGAGTCCAAAATTCAGCGCTTCCCCATCTCATCCCAGAAAGCAGGTAGAACAACTTTTGTGGTGTCCTTCAGCTGCCTTTCGGGGTAGTGTAAGAACTACCAACAGACGTCCTTTCTGGCACGTTCCCCGGTGGAGTTGTGCATGGGGTGTGTATGGAACATTTTGTCACCAGCCGAGTCCAAAATTCAGCGCTTCCCCATCTCAGCCCAGAAAGCAGTTAGAACAAGTTTTGTGGTGACTTTCAACTGCCTACGCAAGTAATGTAAAAACTACCAAGAGAAGTCCTTTCTGGCACCTTCCCCGGTGGAGTTGTGCATGGGGTGTGTTTGGAACATTTTGTCACCAGCCGAGTCCAAAATTCAGCGCTTCCCCATCCCAGCCCAGAAAGCAGGTAGAACAAGTTTTGTGGTGTCCTTCAGCTGCCTACCGGGGTAGTGTAAGAACTACCAACAGACGTCCTTTCTGGCACCTTCTCCGGTGGAGTTGTGCATGGGGTGTGTATGGAACATTTTGTCACCAGCCGAGTCCAAAATTCAGCGCTTCCCCATCTCAGCCCAGAAAGCCGGTAGAACAAATCTTGTGGGGCCATTGAGCATCCTACCCGAGCAATGTAAAAATTACCCACAGAAGTCCTTTCTGGCACCTTCCCCAGTGGAGTTGTGCATGGGGTGTGTTTGGAACATTTTGTCACCAGCCGAGTCCAAAATTCAGCGCTTCCCCATCTCAGCCCAGAAAGCAGGTAGAAGAACTGTCGTGGTGCCTTTCAGCTGCCTACCAGGGTATTGTAAAAACTACCAAGAGAACTCCTTTCTGGCACCTTCCCCGGTGGAGTTGTGCATGGGGTGTGTTTGGGACATTTTGTCACATGCCGAGTCCAAAATTCAGCGCTTCCCCATCCCAGCCCAGAAAGCAGGTAGAACAAGTTTTGTGGTGTCCTTCAGCTGCCTTTCGGGGTAGTGTAAGAACTACCAACAGACGTCCTTTCTGGCACCTTCTCCGGTGGAGTTGTGCATGGGGTGTGTATGGAACATTTTGTCACCAGCCGAGTCCAAAATTCAGCGCTTCCCCATCTCAGCCCAGAAAGCAGGTAGAACAAATTTTGTGGTGTCCTTCAGCTGCCTTTCGGGGTAGTGTAAGAACTAGCAACAAAACTCCTTTCTGGCCCCTTCCCCGGTGGAGTTGTGCATGGGGTGTATTTGGAACATTTTGTCACCAGCCGAGTCCAAAATTCAGCGCTTCCCCATCTCAGCCCAGAAAGCAGGTAGAACAAGTTTTGTGGGGCCATTGAGCATCCTACCCGAGCAATGTAAAAAGTACCAACAGAATTCCTTTCTGGCACCTTCCCCGGTGGAGTTGTGCATGGGGTGTGTTTGGAACATTTTGTCACCAGCCGAGTCCAAAATTCAGCGCTTCCCCATCTCAGCCCAGAAAGCAGGTAGAAGAACTGTCTTGGTTCCTTTCAGCTGCCTACCAGGGTATTGTAAAAACTACCAACAGAACTCCTTTCTGGCACGTTCCCCGGTGGAGTTGTGCATGGGGTGTGTTTGGAACATTTTGTCACCAGCCGAGTCCAAAATTCAGCGCTTCCCCATCTCAGCCCAGAAAGCAGGTAGAACAAGTTTTGTGGGGCTATTGAGCATCCTACCCGAGCAATGCAAAAAGTACCGAGAGAAGTCCTTTCTGGCACCTTCCCCGGTGGAGTTGTCCATGGGATGTGTATGGAACATTTTGTCACCCGCAGAGTCCAAAATTCAGCGCTTCCCCATCTCAGCCCAGAAAGCAGGTAGAACAAGTTTTGTGGTGACTTTCAACAGCCTACCCGAGCAATGAAAAAAGTACCAACAGAAATCCTTTCTGGCACCTTCCCCGGTGGAGTTGTGCATGGGGTGTGTTTGGAACATTTTGTCACCAGCCGAGTCCGAAATTCAGCGCTTCCCAATCCCAGCCCAGAAAGCAGGTAGAACAAGTTTTGTGGTGTCCTTCAGCTGCCTTTCGGGGTAGTGTAAGAACTACCAACAGAACTCCTTTCTGGCACCTTCTCCGGTGGAGTTGTGCATGGGGTGTGTATGGAACATTTTTCCACCAGCCGAGTCCAAAATTCAGCTCTTCCCCATCTCAGCCCAGAACGCAGGTAGAACAAGTTTTGTGGGGCCATTTGGCATCCTACATGAGCAATTTAAAAAGTACCAAGAGAACTCCTTTCTGGCACCTTCTCCGGTGGAGTTGTGCATGGGGTGTGTTTGGAACATTTTGTCACCAGCCGAGTCCAAAATTCAGCGCTTCCCCATCTCAGCCCAGAAAGCAGGTAGAACAAGTTTTGTGGTGACTTTATACCGCCTACCGGAGCAATGCAAAAAGTACCAAGAGAAGTCCTTTCTGGCACCTTCCCCGGTGGAGTTGTGCATGGGGTGTGTTTGGAACATTTTGTCACCAGCTGAGTCCAAAATTCAGCGCTTCCCCATCTCAGCCCAGAAAGCAGGTAGAACAAGTTTTGTGGGGCCATTGAGCATCCTACCCGAGCAATGCAAATAGTACCAACAGAAGTCCTTCTCTGGCACCTTCCCCGGTGGAGTTGTCCATGGGATGTGTATGGAACATTTTGTCACCAGCCGAGTCCAAAATTCAGCGCTTCCCCATCTCAGCCCAGAAAGCAGGTAGAACAAATTTTGTGGTGTCCTTCAGCTGCCTTTTGGGGTAGTGTAAGAACTAGCAACAGAACTCCTTTCTGGCCCCTTCCCCGGTGGAGTTGTGCATGGGGTGTGTTTGGAACATTTTGTCACCAGCCGAGTCCAAAATTCAGCGCTTCCCCATCTCAGCCCAGAAAGCAGGTAGAAGAACTGTCGTGGTGCCTTTCAGCTGCCTACGCAAGTAATGTAAAAACTACCAAGGGAACTCCTTTCTGGCACCTTCCCCGGTGGAGTTGTGCATGGGGTGTGTTTGGAACATTTTGTCACCAGCCGAGTCCAAAATTCAGCGCTTCCCCATCCCAGCCCAGAAAGCAGGTAGAACAAGTTTTGTGGTGTCCTTCAGCTGCCTTTCAGGGTAGTGTAAGAACTACCAACAGAACTCCTTTCTGGCACGTTCCCCGGTGGAGTTGTGCATGGGGTGTGTATGGAACATTTTGTCACCAGCCGAGTCCAAAATTCAGCGCTTCCCCATCTCAGCCCAGAAAGCAGGTAGAACAAGTTTTGTGGTGACTTTCAACTGCCTACCGGAGCAATGTAAAAACTACCAACAGACGTCCTTTCTGGCACCTTCCCCGGTGGAGTTGTGCATGGGGTGTGTTTGGAACATTTTGTCACCAGCCGACTCCAAAATTCAGCGCTTCCCCATCTCAGCCCAGAAAGCAGGTAGAACAAATTTTGTGGTGTCCTTCAGCTGCCTTTCGGGGTAGTGTAAGAACTACCAACAGAACTCCTTTCTGGCCCCTTCCCCGGTGGAGTTGTGCATGGGGTGTGTTTGGAACATTTTGTCACCAGCAGAGTCCAAAATTCAGCGCTTCCCCATCTCAGCCCAGAAAGCAGGTAGAACAAGTTTTGTGGTGACTTTCAACTGCCTACCGGAGCAATGTAAAAACTACCAACAGACGTCCTTTCTGGCACCTTCCCCGGTGGAGTTGTGCATGGGGTGTGTATGGAACATTTTGTCACCAGCAGAGTCCAAAATTCAGCGCTTCCCCATCTCAGCCCAGAAAGCAGGTAGAACAAGTTTTGTGGGGCCATTGAGCATCCTACACGAGCAATGTAAAAAGTACCAAGAGAAGTCCTTTCTGGCACCTTCCCCGGTGGAGTTGTGCATGGGGTGTGTATGGAACATTTTTCCACCAGCCGAGTCCAAAATTCAGCGCTTCCCCATCTCAGCCCAGAAAGCAGGTAGAACAAGTTTTGTGGGGCCATTGAGCATCCTACCCGAGCAATCTAAAAAGTACCAACAAAAGTCCTTTCTGGCACCTTCCCCGGTGGGGTTGTGCATGGGGTGTGTTTGGAACATTTTGTCACCAGCCGAGTCCAAAATTCAGCGCTTCCCCATCTCATCCCAGAAAGCAGGTAGAACAAGTTTTGTGGTGTCCTTCAGCTGCCTTTCGGGGTAGTGTAAGAACTACCAACAGAACTCCTTTCTGGCACGTTCCCCGGTGGAGTTGTGCATGGGGTGTGTTTGGAACATTTTGTCACCAGCCGAGTCCAAAATTCAGCGCTTCCCCATCCCAGCCCAGAAAGCAGGTAGAACAAGTTTTGTGGTGTCCTTCAGCTGCCTTTCGGGGTAGTGTAAGAACTACCAACAGACGTCCTTTCTGGCACCTTCTCCGGTGGAGTTGTGCATGGGGTGTGTATGGAACATTTTGTCACCAGCCGAGTCCAAAATTCAGCGCTTCCCCATCTCAGCCCAGAAAGCAGGTAGAACAAATTTTGTGGTGTCCTTCAGCTGCCTTTCGGGGTAGTGTAAGAACTAGCAACAAAACTCCTTTCTGGCCCCTTCCCCGGTGGAGTTGTGCATGGGGTGTATTTGGAACATTTTGTCACCAGCCGAGTCCAAAATTCAGCGCTTCCCCATCTCAGCCCAGAAAGCAGGTAGAACAAGTTTTGTGGGGCCATTGAGCATCCTACCCGAGCAATGTAAAAAGTACCAACAGAATTCCTTTCTGGCACCTTCCCCGGTGGAGTTGTGCATGGGGTGTGTTTGGAACATTTTGTCACCAGCCGAGTCCAAAATTCAGCGCTTCCCCATCTCAGCCCAGAAAGCAGGTAGAAGAACTGTCTTGGTTCCTTTCAGCTGCCTACCAGGGTATTGTAAAAACTACCAACAGAACTCCTTTCTGGCACGTTCCCCGGTGGAGTTGTGCATGGGGTGTGTTTGGAACATTTTGTCACCAGCCGAGTCCAAAATTCAGCGCTTCCCCATCTCAGCCCAGAAAGCAGGTAGAACAAGTTTTGTGGGGCTATTGAGCATCCTACCCGAGCAATGCAAAAAGTACCGAGAGAAGTCCTTTCTGGCACCTTCCCCGGTGGAGTTGTCCATGGGATGTGTATGGAACATTTTGTCACCAGCAGAGTCCAAAATTCAGCGCTTCCCCATCTCAGCCCAGAAAGCAGGTAGAACAAGTTTTGTGGTGACTTTCAACAGCCTACCCGAGCAATGAAAAAAGTACCAACAGAAATCCTTTCTGGCCCCTTCCCCGGTGGAGTTGTGCATGGGGTGTGTTTGGAACATTTTGTCACCAGCCGAGTCCAAAATTCAGCGCTTCCCAATCCCAGCCCAGAAAGCAGGTAGAACAAGTTTTGTGGTGTCCTTCAGCTGCCTTTCGGGGTAGTGTAAGAACTACCAACAGAACTCCTTTCTGGCACCTTCTCCGGTGGAGTTGTGCATGGGGTGTGTATGGAACATTTTTCCACCAGCCGAGTCCAAAATTCAGCTCTTCCCCATCTCAGCCCAGAACGCAGGTAGAACAAGTTTTGTGGGGCCATTTGGCATCCTACATGAGCAATTTAAAAAGTACCAAGAGAACTCCTTTCTGGCACCTTCCCCGGTGGAGTTGTCCATGGGATGTGTATGGAACATTTTGTCACCAGCCGAGTCCAAAATTCAGCGCTTCCCCATCTCAGCCCAGAAAGCAGGTAGAACAAGTTTTGTGGTGACTTTATACCGCCTACCGGAGCAATGTAAAAACTACCAACAGACGTCCTTTCTGGCACCTTCCCCGGTGGAGTTGTGCATGGGGTGTGTTTGGAACATTTTGTCACCAGCTGAGTCCAAAATTCAGCGCTTCCCCATCTCAGCCCAGAAAGCAGGTAGAACAAGTTTTGTGGGGCCATTGAGCATCCTACCCGAGCAATGCAAATAGTACCAACAGAAGTCCTTTCTGGCACCTTCCCCGGTGGAGTTGTCCATGGGGTGTATTTGGAACATTTTGTCACCAGCCGAGTCCAAAATTCAGCGCTTCCCCATCTCAGCCCAGAAAGCAGGTAGAACAAATTTTGTGGTGTCCTTCAGCTGCCTTTTGGGGTAGTGTAAGAACTAGCAACAGAACTCCTTTCTGGCCCCTTCCCCGGTGGAGTTGTGCATGGGGTGTGTTTGGAACATTTTGTCACCAGCCGAGTCCAAAATTCAGCGCTTCCCCATCTCAGCCCAGAAAGCAGGTAGAAGAACTGTCGTGGTGCCTTTCAGCTGCCTACCAGGGTATTGTAAAAAGTACCAACAGACGTCCTTTCTGGCACCTTCCCCGGTGGAGTTGTGCATGGGGTGTGTTTGGGACATTTTGTCACCAGCCGAGTCCAAAATTCAGCGCTTCCCCATCTCAGCCCAGAAAGCAGGTAGAAGAAATGTCGTGGTGCCTTTTAGCTGCCTACAAGGGTATTGTAGAAACTACCAACAGAACTCCTTTCTGGCCCCTCCCCCGGTGGAGCTGTGCATGGGGTGTGTATGGAACATTTTGTCACCAGCCGAGTCCAAAATTCAGCGCTTCCCCATCTCAGCCCAGAAAGCAGGTAGAACAAGTTTTGTGGTGACTTTCAACTGCCTACCGGAGCAATGTAAAAACTACCAACAGACGTCCTTTCTGGCACCTTCCCCGGTGGAGTTGTGCATGGGGTGTGTTTGGAACATTTTGTCACCAGCCGACTCCAAAATTCAGCGCTTCCCCATCTCAGCCCAGAAAGCAGGTAGAACAAATTTTGTGGTGTCCTTCAGCTGCCTTTCGGGGTAGTGTAAGAACTAGCAACAGAACTCCTTTCTGGCCCCTTCCCCGGTGGAGTTGTGCATGGGGTGTGTTTGGAACATTTTGTCACCAGCAGAGTCCAAAATTCAGCGCTTCCCCATCTCAGCCCAGAAAGCAGGTAGAACAAGTTTTGTGGTGACTTTCAACTGCCTACCGGAGCAATGTAAAAACTACCAACAGACGTCCTTTCTGGCACCTTCCCCGGTGGAGTTGTGCATGGGGTGTGTATGGAACATTTTGTCACCAGCAGAGTCCAAAATTCAGCGCTTCCCCATCTCAGCCCAGAAAGCAGGTAGAACAAGTTTTGTGGGGCCATTGAGCATCCTACACGAGCAATGTAAAAAGTACCAAGAGAAGTCCTTTCTGGCACCTTCCCCGGTGGAGTTGTGCATGGGGTGTGTATGGAACATTTTTCCACCAGCCGAGTCCAAAATTCAGCGCTTCCCCATCTCAGCCCAGAAAGCAGGTAGAACAAGTTTTGTGGGGCCATTGAGCATCCTACCCGGGCAATCTAAAAAGTACCAACAAAAGTCCTTTCTGGCACCTTCCCCGGTGGGGTTGTGCATGCGGTGTGTTTGGAACATTTTGTCACCAGCCGAGTCCAAAATTCAGCGCTTCCCCATCTCATCCCAGAAAGCAGG
Source organism: Falco biarmicus (assembly GCF_023638135.1). Taxonomy (NCBI): domain Eukaryota; kingdom Metazoa; phylum Chordata; class Aves; order Falconiformes; family Falconidae; genus Falco; species Falco biarmicus. Next base: position 157,484 of record NC_079296.1, read on the forward strand.
TAGAACAAGTTTTGTGGTGTCCTTCAGCTGCCTACCGGGGTAGTGTAAGAACTACCAACAGACGTCCTTTCTGGCCCCTTCCCCGGTGGAGTTGTGCATGGGGTGTGTATGGAACATTTTGTCACCAGCCGAGTCCAAAATTCAGCGCTTCCCCATCTCAGCCCAGAAAGCAGGTAGAACAAGTTTTGTGGTGACTTTCAACTGCCTACGCAAGTAATGTAAAAAGTACCAAGAGAAGTCCTTTCTGGCACCTTCCCCGGTGGAGTTGTGCATGGGGTGTGTTTGGAACATTTTGTCACCAGCAGAGTCCAAAATTCAGCGCTTCCCCATCTCAGCCCAGAAAGCAGGTAGAACAAGTTTTGTGGTGTCCTTCAGCTGCCTTTCGGGGTAGTGTAAGAACTACCAACAGACGTCCTTTCTGGCACGTTATCCGGTGGAGTTGTGCATGGGGTGTGTTTGGAACATTTTGTCACCAGCCGAGTCCAAAATTCAGCGCTTCCCCATCTCAGCCCAAAAGCAGGTAGAACAAGTTTTGTGGTGACTTTCAACTGCCTACCGGAGCAATGTAAAAAGTACCAAGAGAACTCCTTTCTGGCACCTTCCCCGGTGGAGTTGTGCATGGGGTGTGTATGGAACATTTTGCCACCGGCCGAGTCCAAAATTCAGCGCTTCCCCATCTCAGCCCAGAAAGCAGGTAGAACAAGTTTTGTGGGGCCATTGAGCATCCTACCCAAGCAATCTAAAAAGTACCAACAGAAGTCCTTTCTGGCACCTTCCCCGGTGGAGTTGTGCATGGGGTGTGTATGGAACATTTTGTCACCAGCCGAGTCCAAAATTCAGCGCTTCCCCATCTCAGCCCAGAAAGCAGGTAGAACAAGTTTTGTGGTGACTTTCAACTGCCTACGCAAGGAATCTAAACACTACCAACAGAACTCCTTTCTGGCACCTTCCCCGGTGGAGTTGTGCATGGGGTGTGTTTGGAACATTTTGTCACCAGCCGAGTCCAAAATTCAGCGCTTCCCCATCTCAGCCCAGAAAGCAGGTAGAAGAACTGTCGTGGTGCCTTTCAGCTGCCTACCAGGGTATTGTAAAAAGTACCAACAGACGTCCTTTCTGGCACCTTCCCCGGTGGAGTTGTGCATGGGGTGTGTTTGGGACATTTTGTCACCAGCCGAGTCCAAAATTCAGCGCTTCCCCATCTCAGCCCAGAAAGCAGGTAGAAGAAATGTCGTGGTGCCTTTATCTGCCTACAAGGGTATTGTAGAAACTACCAACAGAACTCCTTTCTGGCCCCTCCCCCGGTGGAGTTGTGCATGGGGTGTGTATGGAACATTTTGTCACCAGCCGAGTCCAAAATTCAGCGCTTCCCCATCTCAGCCCAGAAAGCAGGTAGAACAACTTTTGTGGTGACTTTCAACTGCCTACCGGAGCAATGTAAAAACTACCAACAGACGTCCTTTCTGGCACCTTCCCCGGTGGAGTTGTGCATGGGGTGTGTTTGGAACATTTTGTCACCAGCCGACTCCAAAATTCAGCGCTTCCCCATCTCAGCCCAGAAAGCAGGTAGAACAAATTTTGTGGTGTCCTTCAGCTGCCTTTCGGGGTAGTGTAAGAACTAGCAACAGAACTCCTTTCTGGCCCCTTCCCCGGTGGAGTTGTGCATGGGGTGTGTTTGGAACATTTTGTCACCAGCAGAGTCCAAAATTCAGCGCTTCCCCATCTCAGCCCAGAAAGCAGGTAGAACAAGTTTTGTGGTGACTTTCAACTGCCTACCGGAGCAATGTAAAAACTACCAACAGACGTCCTTTCTGGCACCTTCCCCGGTGGAGTTGTGCATGGGGTGTGTATGGAACATTTTGTCACCAGCAGAGTCCAAAATTCAGCGCTTCCCCATCTCAGCCCAGAAAGCAGGTAGAACAAGTTTTGTGGGGCCATTGAGCATCCTACACGAGCAATGTAAAAAGTACCAAGAGAAGTCCTTTCTGGCACCTTCCCCGGTGGAGTTGTGCATGGGGTGTGTATGGAACATTTTTCCACCAGCCGAGTCCAAAATTCAGCGCTTCCCCATCTCAGCCCAGAAAGCAGGTAGAACAAGTTTTGTGGGGCCATTGAGCATCCTACCCGAGCAATCTAAAAAGTACCAACAAAAGTCCTTTCTGGCACGTTATCCGGTGGGGTTGTGCATGGGGTGTGTTTGGAACATTTTGTCACCAGCCGAGTCCAAAATTCAGCGCTTCCCCATCTCATCCCAGAAAGCAGGTAGAACAAGTTTTGTGGTGTCCTTCAGCTGCCTTTCGGGGTAGTGTAAGAACTACCAACAGAACTCCTTTCTGGCACGTTCCCCGGTGGAGTTGTGCATGGGGTGTGTATGGAACATTTTGTCACCAGCCGAGTCCAAAATTCAGCGCTTCCCCATCTCAGCCCAGAAAGCAGGTAGAACAAGTTTTGTGGTGACTTTCAACTGCCTACGCAAGTAATGTAAAAACTACCAACAGAACTCCTTTCTGGCACCTTCCCCGGTGGAGTTGTGCATGGGGTGTGTTTGGAACATTTTGTCACCAGCCGAGTCCAAAATTCAGCGCTTCCCCATCTCAGCCCAGAAAGCAGGTAGAACAAGTTTTGTGGTGTCCTTCAGCTGCCTACCGGGGTAGTGTAAGAACTACCAACAGACGTCCTTTCTGGCACCTTCTCCGGTGGAGTTGTGCATGGGGTGTGTTTGGAACATTTTGTCACCAGCCGAGTCCAAAATTCAGCGCTTCCCCATCTCAGCCCAGAAAGCAGGTAGAACAAGTTTTGTGGTGACTTTCAACTGCCTACCGGAGCAATGTAAAAAGTACCAACAGAACTCCTTTCTGGCACCTTCCCCGGTGGAGTTGTGCATGGGGTGTGTATGGAACATTTTGCCACCGGCCGAGTCCAAAATTCAGCGCTTCCCCATCTCAGCCCAGAAAGCAGGTAGAACAAGTTTTGTGGGGCCATTGAGCATCCTACCCGAGCAATCTAAAAAGTACCAACAGAAGTCCTTTCTGGCACGTTCCCCGGTGGAGTTGTGCATGGGGTGTGTATGGAACATTTTGTCACCAGCCGAGTCCAAAATTCAGCGCTTCCCCATCTCAGCCCAGAAAGCAGGTAGAACAAGTTTTGTGGTGACTTTCAACTGCCTACGCAAGTAATGTAAAAACTACCAACAGAAGTCCTTTCTGGCACCTTCCCCGGTGGAGTTGTGCATGGGGTGTGTTTGGAACATTTTGTCACCAGCCGAGTCCAAAATTCAGCGCTTCCCCATCTCAGCCCAGAAAGCAGGTAGAACAAGTTTTGTGGTGTCCTTCAGCTGCCTACCGGGGTAGTGTAAGAACTACCAACAGACGTCCTTTCTGGCACCTTCCCCGGTGGAGTTGTGCATGGGGTGTGTATGGAACATTTTGTCACCAGCTGAGTCCAAAATTCAGCGCTTCCCCATCTCAGCCCAGAAAGCAGGTAGAACAAGTTTTGTGGTGACTTTCAACTGCCTACGCAAGTAATGTAAAAACTACCAACAGAACTCCTTTCTGGCACCTTCCCCGGTGGAGTTGTGCATGGGGTGTGTTTGGAACATTTTGTCACCAGCCGAGTCCAAAATTCAGCGCTTCCCCATCTCAGCCCAGAAAGCAGGTAGAACAAGTTTTGTGGTGTCCTTCAGCTGCCTTTCGGGGTAGTGTAAGAACTACCAACAGAACTCCTTTCTGGCACGTTATCCGGTGGAGTTGTGCATGGGGTGTGTATGGAACATTTTGTCACCAGCCGAGTCCAAAATTCAGCGCTTCCCCATCTCAGCCCAGAAAGCAGGTAGAACAAGTTTTGTGGTGACTTTCAACTGCCTACCGGAGCAATGTAAAAAGTACCAAGAGAACTCCTTTCTGGCACCTTCCCCGGTGGAGTTGTGCATGGGGTGTGTATGGAACATTTTGTCACCAGCAGAGTCCAAAATTCAGCGCTTCCCCATCCCAGCCCAGAAAGCAGGTAGAACAAGTTTTGTGGGGCCATTGAGCATCCTACACGAGCAATGTAAAAACTACCAACAGACGTCCTTTCTGGCACCTTCCCCGGTGGAGTTGTGCATGGGGTGTGTATGGAACATTTTGTCACCAGCCGAGTCCAAAATTCAGCGCTTCCCCATCTCAGCCCAGAAAGCAGGTAGAACAAGTTTTGTGCGGCCATTGAGCATCCTACCCGAGCAATCTAAAAAGTACCAACAGAAGTCCTTTCTGGCACCTTCCCCGGTGGGGTTGTGCATGGGGTGTGTTTGGAACATTTTGTCACCAGCCGAGTCCAAAATTCAGCGCTTCCCCATCTCATCCCAGAAAGCAGGTAGAACAACTTTTGTGGTGTCCTTCAGCTGCCTTTCGGGGTAGTGTAAGAACTACCAACAGACGTCCTTTCTGGCACGTTCCCCGGTGGAGTTGTGCATGGGGTGTGTATGGAACATTTTGTCACCAGCCGAGTCCAAAATTCAGCGCTTCCCCATTTCAGCCCAGAAAGCAGTTAGAACAAGTTTTGTGGTGACTTTCAACTGCCTACGCAAGTAATGTAAAAACTACCAAGAGAAGTCCTTTCTGGCACCTTCCCCGGTGGATTTGTGCATGGGGTGTGTTTGGAACATTTTGTCACCAGCCGAGTCCAAAATTCAGCGCTTCCCCATCCCAGCCCAGAAAGCAGGTAGAACAAGTTTTGTGGTGTCCTTCAGCTGCCTACCGGGGTAGTGTAAGAACTACCAACAGACGTCCTTTCTGGCACCTTCCCCGGTGGAGTTGTGCATGGGGTGTGTATGGAACATTTTGTCACCAGCCGAGTCCAAAATTCAGCGCTTCCCCATCTCAGCCCAGAAAGCAGGTAGAACAAGTTTTGTGGTGACTTTCAACTGCCTACGCAAGTAATGTAAAAACTACCAACAGAACTCCTTTCTGGCACCTTCCCCGGTGGAGTTGTGCATGGGGTGTGTTTGGAACATTTTGTCACCAGCCGAGTCCAAAATTCAGCGCTTCCCCATCTCAGCCCAGAAAGCAGGTAGAACAACTTTTGTGGTGTCCTTCAGCTGCCTTTCGGGGTAGTGTAAGAACTACCAACAGAACTTCTTTCTGGCACGTTATCCGGTGGAGTTGTGCATGGGGTGTGTATGGAACATTTTGTCACCAGCCGAGTCCAAAATTCAGCGCTTCCCCATCTCAGCCCAGAAAGCAGGTAGAACAAGTTTTGTGGTGACTTTCAACTGCCTACCGGAGCAATGTAAAAAGTACCAAGAGAACTCCTTTCTGGCACCTTCCCCGGTGGAGTTGTGCATGGGGTGTGTATGGAACATTTTGTCACCAGCCGAGTCCAAAATTCAGCGCTTCCCCATCTCAGCCCAGAAAGCAGGTAGAACAAGTTTTGTGGGGCCATTGAGCATCCTACACGAGCAATGTAAAAAGTACCAAGAGAAGTCCTTTCTGGCACCTTCCCCGGTGGAGTTGTGCATGGGGTGTGTATGGAACATTTTTCCACCAGCCGAGTCCAAAATTCAGCGCTTCCCCATCTCAGCCCAGAAAGCAGGTAGAACAAGTTTTGTGGGGCCATTGAGCATCCTACCCGAGCAATCTAAAAAGTACCAACAGAAGTCCTTTCTGGCACCTTCCCCGGTGGGGTTGTGCATGGGGTGTGTTTGGAACATTTTGTCACCAGCCGACTCCAAAATTCAGCGCTTCCCCATCTCAGCCCAGAAAGCAGGTAGAACAAGTTTTGTGGTGTCCTTCAGCTGCCTACCGGGGTAGTGTAAGAACTACCAACAGACGTCCTTTCTGGCACCTTCCCCGGTGGAGTTGTGCATGGGGTGTGTATGGAACATTTTGTCACCAGCTGAGTCCAAAATTCAGCGCTTCCCCATCTCAGCCCAGAAAGCAGGTAGAACAAGTTTTGTGGTGACTTTCAACTGCCTACCGGAGCAATGTAAAAAGTACCAAGAGAACTCCTTTCTGGCACCTTCCCCGGTGGAGTTGTGCATGGGGTGTGTATGGAACATTTTGTCACCAGCCGACTCCAAAATTCAGCGCTTCCCCATCCCAGCCCAGAAAGCAGGTAGAACAAGTTTTGTGGGGCCATTGAGCATCCTACACGAGCAATGCAAAAAGTACCAAGAGAAGTCCTTTCTGGCACCTTCCCCGGTGGAGTTGTGCATGGGGTGTGTATGGAACATTTTTCCACCAGCCGAGTCCAAAATTCAGCGCTTCCCCATCTCAGCCCAGAAAGCAGGTAGAACAAGTTTTGTGCGGCCATTGAGCATCCTACCCGAGCAATCTAAAAAGTACCAACAGAAGTCCTTTCTGGCACCTTCCCCGGTGGGGTTGTGCATGGGGTGTGTTTGGAACATTTTGTCACCAGCCGAGTCCAAAATTCAGCGCTTCCCCATCTCAGCCCAGAAAGCAGGTAGAACAAGTTTTGTGGTGTCCTTCAGCTGCCTTTCGGGGTAGTGTAAGAACTACCAACAGACGTCCTTTCTGGCACGTTCCCCGGTGGAGTTGTGCATGGGGTGTGTATGGAACATTTTGTCACCAGCCGAGTCCAAAATTCAGCGCTTCCCCATTTCAGCCCAGAAAGCAGGTAGAACAAGTTTTGTGGTGACTTTCAACTGCCTACGCAAGTAATGTAAAAACTACCAAGAGAACTCCTTTCTGGCACCTTCCCCGGTGGAGTTGTGCATGGGGTGTGTTTGGAACATTTTGTCACCAGCCGAGTCCAAAATTCAGCGCTTCCCCATCCCAGCCCAGAAAGCAGGTAGAACAACTTTTGTGGTGTCCTTCAGCTGCCTTTCGGGGTAGTGTAAGAACTACCAACAGAACTTCTTTCTGGCACGTTATCCGGTGGAGTTGTGCATGGGGTGTGTATGGAACATTTTGTCACCAGCCGAGTCCAAAATTCAGCGCTTCCCCATCTCAGCCCAGAAAGCAGGTAGAACAAGTTTTGTGGTGACTTTCAACTGCCTACCGGAGCAATGTAAAAAGTACCAAGAGAACTCCTTTCTGGCACCTTCCCCGGTGGAGTTGTGCATGGGGTGTGTATGGAACATTTTGTCACCAGCCGAGTCCAAAATTCAGCGCTTCCCCATCTCAGCCCAGAAAGCAGGTAGAACAAGTTTTGTGGGGCCATTGAGCATCCTACACGAGCAATGTAAAAAGTACCAAGAGAAGTCCTTTCTGGCACCTTCCCCGGTGGAGTTGTGCATGGGGTGTGTATGGAACATTTTGTCACCAGCCGAGTCCAAAATTCAGCGCTTCCCCATCCCAGCCCAGAAAGCAGGTAGAACAAGTTTTGTGGTGTCCTTCAGCTGCCTTTCGGGGTAGTGTAAGAACTACCAACAGACGTTCTTTCTGGCACCTTCCCCGGTGGAGTTGTGCATGGGGTGTGTTTGGAACATTTTGTCACCAGCCGAGTCCAAAATTCAGCGCTTCCCCATCTCAGCCCAGAAAGCAGGTAGAACAAGTTTTGTGGTGACTTTCAACTGCCTACCGGAGCAATGTAAAAAGTACCAAGAGAACTCCTTTCTGGCACCTTCCCCGGTGGAGTTGTGCATGGGGTGTGTATGGAACATTTTGTCACCAGCAGAGTCCAAAATTCAGCGCTTCCCCATCCCAGCCCAGAAAGCAGGTAGAACAAGTTTTGTGGGGCCATTGAGCATCCTACACGAGCAATGCAAAAAGTACCAAGAGAAGTCCTTTCTGGCACCTTCCCCGGTGGAGTTGTGCATGGGGTGTGTATGGAACATTTTGCCACCAGCCGAGTCCAAAATTCAGCGCTTCCCCATCTCAGCCCAGAAAGCAGGTAGAACAAGTTTTGTGCGGCCATTGAGCATCCTACCCGAGCAATCTAAAAACTACCAACAGAAGTCCTTTCTGGCACCTTCCCCGGTGGGGTTGTGCATGGGGTGTGTTTGGAACATTTTGTCACCAGCCGAGTCCAAAATTCAGCGCTTCCCCATCTCATCCCAGAAAGCAGGTAGAACAACTTTTGTGGTGTCCTTCAGCTGCCTTTCGGGGTAGTGTAAGAACTACCAACAGACGTCCTTTCTGGCACGTTCCCCGGTGGAGTTGTGCATGGGGTGTGTATGGAACATTTTGTCACCAGCCGAGTCCAAAATTCAGCGCTTCCCCATCTCAGCCCAGAAAGCAGTTAGAACAAGTTTTGTGGTGACTTTCAACTGCCTACGCAAGTAATGTAAAAACTACCAAGAGAAGTCCTTTCTGGCACCTTCCCCGGTGGATTTGTGCATGGGGTGTGTTTGGAACATTTTGTCACCAGCCGAGTCCAAAATTCAGCGCTTCCCCATCCCAGCCCAGAAAGCAGGTAGAACAAGTTTTGTGGTGTCCTTCAGCTGCCTACCGGGGTAGTGTAAGAACTACCAACAGACGTCCTTTCTGGCACCTTCCCCGGTGGAGTTGTGCATGGGGTGTGTATGGAACATTTTGTCACCAGCCGAGTCCAAAATTCAGCGCTTCCCCATCTCAGCCCAGAAAGCAGGTAGAACAAGTTTTGTGGTGACTTTCAACTGCCTACGCAAGTAATGTAAAAACTACCAACAGAACTCCTTTCTGGCACCTTCCCCGGTGGAGTTGTGCATGGGGTGTGTTTGGAACATTTTGTCACCAGCCGAGTCCAAAATTCAGCGCTTCCCCATCTCAGCCCAGAAAGCAGGTAGAACAAGTTTTGTGGTGTCCTTCAGCTGCCTTTCGGGGTAGTGTAAGAACTACCAACAGAACTTCTTTCTGGCACGTTATCCGGTGGAGTTGTGCATGGGGTGTGTATGGAACATTTTGTCACCAGCCGAGTCCAAAATTCAGCGCTTCCCCATCTCAGCCCAGAAAGCAGGTAGAACAAGTTTTGTGGGGCCATTGAGCATCCTACCCGAGCAATGTAAAAAGTACCAAGAGAAGTCCTTTCTGGCACCTTCCCCGGTGGAGTTGTGCATGGGGTGTGTTTGGAACATTTTGTCACCAGCCGAGTCCAAAATTCAGCGCTTCCCCATCTCAGCCCAGAAAGCAGGTAGAACAAGTTTTGTGGGGCCATTGAGCATCCTACCCGAGCAATCTAAAAAGTACCAACAGAAGTCCTTTCTGGCACCTTCCCCGGTGGGGTTGTGCATGGGGTGTGTTTGGAACATTTTGTCACCAGCCGACTCCAAAATTCAGCGCTTCCCCATCTCAGCCCAGAAAGCAGGTAGAACAAGTTTTGTGGTGACTTTCAACTGCCTACCGGAGCAATGTAAAAAGTACCAAGAGAACTCCTTTCTGGCACCTTCCCCGGTGGAGTTGTGCATGGGGTGTGTATGGAACATTTTGTCACCAGCCGAGTCCAAAATTCAGCGCTTCCCCATCTCAGCCCAGAAAGCAGTTAGAACAAGTTTTGTGGTGACTTTCAACTGCCTACGCAAGTAATGTAAAAACTACCAACAGAACTCCTTTCTGGCACCTTCCCCGGTGGAGTTGTGCATGGGGTGTGTTTGGAACATTTTGTCACCAGCCGAGTCCAAAATTCAGCGCTTCCCCATCCCAGCCCAGAAAGCAGGTAGAACAAGTTTTGTGGTGTCCTTCAGCTGCCTTTCGGGGTAGTGTAAGAACTACCAACAGAACTCCTTTCTGGCACGTTATCCGGTGGAGTTGTGCATGGGGTGTGTATGGAACATTTTGTCACCAGCCGAGTCCAAAATTCAGCGCTTCCCCATCTCAGCCCAGAAAGCAGGTAGAACAAGTTTTGTGGTGACTTTCAACTGCCTACCGGAGCAATGTAAAAAGTACCAAGAGAACTCCTTTCTGGCACCTTCCCCGGTGGAGTTGTGCATGGGGTGTGTATGGAACATTTTGTCACCAGCAGAGTCCAAAATTCAGCGCTTCCCCATCTCAGCCCAGAAAGCAGGTAGAACAAGTTTTGTGGGGCCATTGAGCATCCTACACGAGCAATGCAAAAAGTACCAAGAGAAGTCCTTTCTGGCACCTTCCCCGGTGGAGTTGTGCATGGGGTGTGTATGGAACATTTTTCCACCAGCCGAGTCCAAAATTCAGCGCTTCCCCATCTCAGCCCAGAAAGCAGGTAGAACAAGTTTTGTGCGGCCATTGAGCATCCTACCCGAGCAATCTAAAAACTACCAACAGAAGTCCTTTCTGGCACCTTCCCCGGTGGAGTTGTGCATGGGGTGTGTTTGGAACATTTTGTCACCAGCCGAGTCCAAAATTCAGCGCTTCCCCATCTCAGCCCAGAAAGCAGGTAGAACAAGTTTTGTGGTGACTTTCAACTGCCTACTGGAGCAATGTAAAAACTACCAAGAGAAGTCCTTTCTGGCACCTTCCCCGGTGGATTTGTGCATGGGGTGTGTTTGGAACATTTTGTCACCAGCCGAGTCCAAAATTCAGCGCTTCCCCATCTCAGCCCAGAAAGCAGGTAGAAGAACTGTCGTGGTGCCTTTCAGCTGCCTACCAGGGTATTGTAAAAACTACCAACAGAACTCCTTTCTGGCACCTTCCCCGGTGGAGTTGTGCATGGGGTGTGTATGGAACATTTTGTCACCAGCCGAGTCCAAAATTCAGCGCTTCCCCATCTCAGCCCAGAAAGCAGGTAGAACAAATTTTGTGGGGCCATTGAGCATCCTACCCGAGCAATCTAAAAAGTACCAACAGAAGTCCTTTCTGGCACCTTCCCCGGTGGAGTTGTGCATGGGGTGTGTTTGGAACATTTTGTCACCAGCCGAGTCCAAAATTCAGCGCTTCCCCATCTCATCCCAGAAAGCAGGTAGAACAACTTTTGTGGTGTCCTTCAGCTGCCTTTCGGGGTAGTGTAAGAACTACCAACAGACGTCCTTTCTGGCACGTTCCCCGGTGGAGTTGTGCATGGGGTGTGTATGGAACATTTTGTCACCAGCCGAGTCCAAAATTCAGCGCTTCCCCATCTCAGCCCAGAAAGCAGTTAGAACAAGTTTTGTGGTGACTTTCAACTGCCTACGCAAGTAATGTAAAAACTACCAAGAGAAGTCCTTTCTGGCACCTTCCCCGGTGGAGTTGTGCATGGGGTGTGTTTGGAACATTTTGTCACCAGCCGAGTCCAAAATTCAGCGCTTCCCCATCCCAGCCCAGAAAGCAGGTAGAACAAGTTTTGTGGTGTCCTTCAGCTGCCTACCGGGGTAGCGTAAGAACTACCAACAGACGTCCTTTCTGGCACCTTCCCCGGTGGAGTTGTGCATGGGGTGTGTATGGAACATTTTGTCACCAGCCGAGTCCAAAATTCAGCGCTTCCCCATCTCAGCCCAGAAAGCAGGTAGAACAAGTTTTGTGGTGACTTTCAACTGCCTACGCAAGTAATGTAAAAACTACCAACAGAACTCCTTTCTGGCACCTTCCCCGGTGGAGTTGTGCATGGGGTGTGTTTGGAACATTTTGTCACCAGCCGAGTCCAAAATTCAGCGCTTCCCCATCTCAGCCCAGAAAGCAGGTAGAACAAGTTTTGTGGGGCCATTGAGCATCCTACACGAGCAATGTAAAAAGTACCAAGAGAAGTCCTTTCTGGCACCTTCCCCGGTGGAGTTGTGCATGGGGTGTGTATGGAACATTTTGTCTCCAGCCGAGTCCAAAATTCAGCGCTTCCCCATCTCAGCCCAGAAAGCAGGTAGAACAAGTTTTGTGGGGCCATTGAGCATCCTACCCGAGCAATCTAAAAAGTACCAACAGAAGTCCTTTCTGGCACCTTCCCCGGTGGGGTTGTGCATGGGGTGTGTTTGGAACATTTTGTCACCAGCCGAGTCCAAAATTCAGCGCTTCCCCATCTCAGCCCAGAAAGCAGGTAGAACAAATTTTGTGGTGTCCTTCAGCTGCCTTTCGGGGTAGTGTAAGAACTAGCAACAGAACTCCTTTCTGGCCCCTTCCCCGGTGGAGTTGTGCATGGGGTGTGTTTGGAACATTTTGTCACCAGCCGAGTCCAAAATTCAGCGCTTCCCCATCTCAGCCCAGAAAGCAGGTAGAACAACTTTTGTGGTGACTTTCAACTGCCTACCGGAGCAATGTAAAAAGTACCAAGAGAACTCCTTTCTGGCACCTTCCCCGGTGGAGTTGTGCATGGGGTGTGTTTGGAACATTTTGTCACCAGCCGAGTCCAAAATTCAGCGCTTCCCCATCTCAGCCCAGAAAGCAGGTAGAACAAGTTTTGTGGTGTCCTTCAGCTGCCTACAAGGGTATTGTAAAAACTACCAACAGAACTCCTTTCTGGCACCTTCCCCGGTGGAGTTGTGCATGGGGTGTGTTTGGAACATTTTGTCACCAGCAGAGTCCAAAATTCAGCGCTTCCCCATCCCAGCCCAGAAAGCAGGTAGAACAAGTTTTGTGGGGCCATTGAGCATCCTACCCGAGCAATCTAAAAAGTACCAACAGAAGTCCTTTCTGGCACCTTCCCCGGTGGAGTTGTGCATGGGGTGTGTATGGAACATTTTGTCACCAGCCGAGTCCAAAATTCAGCGCTTCCCCATCTCAGCCCAGAAAGCAGGTAGAACAAGTTTTGTGGAGCCATTGAGCATCCTACCCGAGCAATCTAAAAAGTACCAACAGAAGTCCTTTCTGGCACGTTCCCCGGTGGAGTTGTGCATGGGGTGTGTATGGAACATTTTGTCACCAGCCGACTCCAAAATTCAGCGCTTCCCCATCTCAGCCCAGAAAGCAGGTAGAACAAGTTTTGTGGTGACTTTCAACTGCCTACCCGAGAATGTAAAAAGTACCAAGAGAACTCCTTTCTGGCACCTTCCCCAGTGGAGTTGTGCATGGGGTGTGTTTGGAACATTTTGTCACCAGCCGAGTCCAAAATTCAGCACTTCCCCATCCCAGCCCAGAAAGCAGGTAGAACAAGTTTTGTGGTGTCCTTCAGCTGCCTTTCAGGGTAGTGTAAGAACTACCAACAGAACTCCTTTCTGGCACGTTCCCCGGTGGAGTTGTGCATGGGGTGTGTTTGGAACATTTTGTCACCAGCCGAGTCCAAAATTCAGCGCTTCCCCATCTCAGCCCAGAAAGCAGGTAGAACAAGTTTTGTGGTGACTTTCAACTGCCTACGCAAGTAATGTAAAAACTACCAAGAGAACTCCTTTCTGGCACCTTCCCCGGTGGAGTTGTGCATGGGGTGTGTTTGGAACATTTTGTCACCAGCCGAGTCCAAAATTCAGCGCTTCCCCATCTCAGCCCAGAAAGCAGGTAGAACAAGTTTTGTGGTGTCCTTCAGCTGCCTTTCGGGGTAGTCTAAGAACTACCAACAGATGTCCTTTCTGGCACCTTCTCTGGTGGAGTTGTGCATGGGGTGTGTATGGAACATTTTGTCACCAGCCGACTCCAAAATTCAGCGCTTCCCCATCTCAGCCCAGAAAGCAGGTAGAACAAGTTTTGTGGTGACTTTTAACTGCCTACGCAAGTAATGTAAAAACTACCAACAGAACTCCTTTCTGGCACCTTCCCCGGTGGAGTTGTGCATGGGGTGTGTTTGGAACATTTTGTCACCAGCCGAGTCCAAAATTCAGCGCTTCCCCATCTCAGCCCAGAAAGCAGGTAGAACAAGTTTTGTGGTGTCCTTCAGCTGCCTTTCGGGGTAGTGTAAATACTACCAACAGACGTCCTTTCTGGCACCTTCTCCGGTGGAGTTGTGCATGGGGTGTGTTTGGAACATTTTGTCACCAGCAGAGTCCAAAATTCAGCGCTTCCCCATCTCAGCCCAGAAAGCAGGTAGAACAAGTTTTGTGGTGACTTTCAACTGCCTACTGGAGCAATGTAAAAAGTACCAAGAGAACTCCTTTCTGGCACCTTCCCCGGTGGAGTTGTGCATGGGGTGTGTTTGGAACATTTTGTCACCAGCAGAGTCCAAAATTCAGCGCTTCCCCATCCCAGCCCAGAAAGCAGGTAGAACAAGTTTTGTGGGGCCATTGAGCATCCTACCCGAGCAATCTAAAAAGTACCAACAGAAGTCCTTTCTGGCACCTTCCCCGGTGGAGTTGTGCATGGGGTGTGTATGGAACATTTTGTCACCAGCCGAGTCCAAAATTCAGCGCTTCCCCATCTCAGCCCAGAAAGCAGGTAGAACAAGTTTTGTGGAGCCATTGAGCATCCTACCCGAGCAATCTAAGAAGTACCAACAGAAGTCCTTTCTGGCACGTTCCCCGGTGGAGTTGTGCATGGGGTGTGTATGGAACATTTTGTCACCAGCCGAGTCCAAAATTCAGCGCTTCCCCATCTCAGCCCAGAAAGCAGGTAGAACAAGTTTTGTGGTGTCCTTCAGCTGCCTTTCGGGGTAGTGTAAGAACTACCAACAGACGTCCTTTCTGGCACCTTCTCCGGTGGAGTTGTGCATGGGGTGTGTTTGGAACATTTTGTCACCAGCAGAGTCCAAAATTCAGCGCTTCCCCATCTCAGCCCAGAAAGCAGGTAGAACAAGTTTTGTGGTGACTTTCAACTGCCTACTGGAGCAATGTAAAAAGTACCAAGAGAACTCCTTTCTGGCACCTTCCCCGGTGGAGTTGTGCATGGGGTGTGTTTGGAACATTTTGTCACCAGCAGAGTCCAAAATTCAGCGCTTCCCCATCCCAGCCCAGAAAGCAGGTAGAACAAGTTTTGTGGGGCCATTGAGCATCCTACCCGAGCAATCTAAAAAGTACCAACAGAAGTCCTTTCTGGCACCTTCCCCGGTGGAGTTGTGCATGGGGTGTGTATGGAACATTTTGTCACCAGCCGAGTCCAAAATTCAGCGCTTCCCCATCTCAGCCCAGAAAGCAGGTAGAACAAGTTTTGTGGAGCCATTGAGCATCCTACCCGAGCAATCTAAGAAGTACCAACAGAAGTCCTTTCTGGCACGTTCCCCGGTGGAGTTGTGCATGGGGTGTGTATGGAACATTTTGTCACCAGCCGAGTCCAAAATTCAGCGCTTCCCCATCTCAGCCCAGAAAGCAGGTAGAACAAGTTTTGTGGTGACTTTCAACTGCCTACCCGAGAATGTAAAAACTACCAACAGAACTCCTTTCTGGCACCTTCCCCAGTGGAGTTGTGCATGGGGTGTGTTTGGAACATTTTGTCACCAGCCGAGTCCAAAATTCAGCACTTCCCCATCCCAGCCCAGAAAGCAGGTAGAACAAGTTTTGTGGTGTCCTTCAGCTGCCTTTCAGGGTAGTGTAAGAACTACCAACAGAACTCCTTTCTGGCACGTTCCCCGGTGGAGTTGTGCATGGGGTGTGTTTGGAACATTTTGTCACCAGCCGAGTCCAAAATTCAGCGCTTCCCCATCTCAGCCCAGAAAGCAGGTAGAACAAGTTTTGTGGTGACTTTCAACTGCCTACGCAAGTAATGTAAAAACTACCAAGAGAACTCCTTTCTGGCACCTTCCCCGGTGGAGTTGTGCATGGGGTGTGTTTGGAACATTTTGTCCCCAGCCGAGTCCAAAATTCAGCGCTTCCCCATCTCAGCCCAGAAAGCAGGTAGAACAAGTTTTGTGGTGTCCTTCAGCTGCCTTTCGGGGTAGTCTAAGAACTACCAACAGATGTCCTTTCTGGCACCTTCTCTGGTGGAGTTGTGCATGGGGTGTGTATGGAACATTTTGTCACCAGCCGACTCCAAAATTCAGCGCTTCCCCATCTCAGCCCAGAAAGCAGGTAGAACAAGTTTTGTGGTGACTTTTAACTGCCTACGCAAGTAATGTAAAAACTACCAACAGAACTCCTTTCTGGCACCTTCCCCGGTGGAGTTGTGCATGGGGTGTGTTTGGAACATTTTGTCACCAGCCGAGTCCAAAATTCAGCGCTTCCCCATCTCAGCCCAGAAAGCAGGTAGAACAAGTTTTGTGGTGTCCTTCAGCTGCCTTTCGGGGTAGTGTAAGAACTACCAACAGACGTCCTTTCTGGCACCTTCTCCGGTGGAGTTGTGCATGGGGTGTGTTTGGAACATTTTGTCACCAGCCGAGTCCAAAATTCAGCGCTTCCCCATCTCAGCCCAGAAAGCAGGTAGAACAAGTTTTGTGGTGACTTTCAACTGCCTACCGGAGCAATGTAAAAAGTACCAAGAGAACTCCTTTCTGGCACCTTCCCCGGTGGAGTTGTGCATGGGGTGTGTATGGAACATATTGTCACCAGCAGAGTCCAAAATTCAGCGCTTCCCCATCTCAGCCCAGAAAGCAGGTAGAGCAAGTTTTGTGGGGCCATTGAGCATCCTACACGAGCAATGTAAAAAGTACCAAGAGAAGTCGTTCCTGGCACCTTCCCCGGTGGAGTTGTGCATGGGGTGTGTATGGTACATTTTGCCACCGGCCGAGTCCAAAATTCAGCGCTTCCCCATCTCAGCCCAGAAAGCAGGTAGAACAAGTTTTGTGGTGACTTTCAACTGCCTACCCGAGAATGTAGAAAGTACCAAGAGAACTCCTTTCTGGCACCTTCACCAGTGGAGTTGTGCATGGGGTGTGTTTGGAACATTTTGTCACCAGCCGAGTCCAAAATTCAGCGCTTCCCCATCCCAGCCCAGAAAGCAGGTAGAACAAGTTTTGTGGTGTCCTTCAGCTGCCTTTCAGGGTAGTGTAAGAACTACCAAGAGAACTCCTTTCTGGCACGTTCCCCGGTGGAGTTGTGCATGGGGTGTGTATGGAACATTTTGTCACCAGCCGAGTCCAAAATTCAGCGCTTCCCCATCTCAGCCCAGAAAGCAGGTAGAACAAGTTTTGTGGTGACTTTTAACTGCCTACGCAAGTAATGTAAAAACTACCAACAGAACTCCTTTCTGGCACCTTCCCCGGTGGAGTTGTGCATGGGGTGTGTTTGGAACATTTTGTCACCAGCCGAGTCCAAAATTCAGCGCTTCCCCATCTAAGCCCAGAAAGCAGGTAGAACAAGTTTTGTGGTGTCCTTCAGCTGCCTTTCGGGGTAGTGTAAGAACTACCAACAGAACTCCTTTCTGGCACCTTCTCCGGTGGAGTTGTGCATGGGGTGTGTTTGGAACATTTTGTCACCAGCCGACTCCAAAATTCAGCGCTTCCCCATCTCAGCCCAGAAAGCAGGTAGAACAAGTTTTGTGGTGACTTTCAACTGCCTACCGGAGCAATGTAAAAAGTACCAAGAGAACTCCTTTCTGGCACCTTCCCCGGTGGAGTTGTGCATGGGGTGTGTATGGAACATTTTGTCACCAGCAGAGTCCAAAATTCAGCGCTTCCCCATCTCAGCCCAGAAAGCAGGTAGAACAAGTTTTGTGGGGCCATTGAGCATCCTACACGAGCAATGTAAAAAGTACCAAGAGAAGTCCTTTCTGGCACCTTCCCCGGTGGAGTTGTGCATGGGGTGTGTATGGAACATTTTGCCACCGGCCGAGTCCAAAATTCAGCGCTTCCCCATCTCAGCCCAGAAAGCAGGTAGAACAAGTTTTGTGGTGACTTTCAACTGCCTACCCGAGAATGTAAAAAGTACCAAGAGAACTCCTTTCTGGCACCTTCCCCGGTGCAGTTGTGCATGGGGTGTGTTTGGAACATTTTGTCACCAGCCGACTCCAAAATTCAGCGCTTCCCCATCTCAGCCCAGAAAGCAGGTAGAACAAGTTTTGTGGTGTCCTTCAGCTGACTTTCGGGGTAGTGTAAGAACTACCAACAGAAGTCCTTTCTGGCACGTTATCCGGTGGAGTTGTGCATGGGGTGTGTTTGGAACATTTTGTCACCAGCCGACTCCAAAATTCAGCGCTTCCCCATCTCAGCCCAGAAAGCAGGTAGAACAAGTTTTGTGGTGACTTTCAACTGCCTACCGGAGCAATCTAAAAAGTACCAAGAGAACTCCTTTCTGGCACCTTCCCCGGTGGAGTTGTGCATGGCGTGTGTATGGAACATTTTGTCACCAGCCGAGTCCAAAATTCAGCGCTTCCCCATCTCAGCCCAGAAAGCAGGTAGAACAAGTTTTGTGGGGCCATTGAGCATCCTACACGAGCAATGTAAAAAGTACCAAGAGAAGTCCTTTCTGGCACCTTCCCTGGTGGAGTTGTGCATGGGGTGTGTATGGAACATTTTGCCACCGGCCGAGTCCAAAATTCAGCGCTTCCCCATCTCAGCCCAGAAAGCAGGTAGAACAAGTTTTGTGGGGCCATTGAGCATCCTACCCGAGCAATGTAAAAAGTACCCACAAAAGTCCTTTCTGGCACCTTCCCCGGTGGAGTTGTGCATGGGGTGTGTATGGAACATTTTGTCACCAGCCGAGTCCAAAATTCAGCGCTTCCCCATCTCAGCCCAGAAAGCAGGTAGAACAAGTTTTGTGGTGTCCTTCAGCTGCCTTTCGGGGTAGTGTAAGAACTACCAACAGACGTCCTTTCTGGCACCTTCTCCGGTGGAGTTGTGCATGGGGTGTGTTTGGAACATTTTGTCACCAGCCGAGTCCAAAATTCAGCGCTTCCCCATCTCAGCCCAGAAAGCAGGTAGAACAAGTTTTGTGGGGCCATTGAGCATCCTACCCGAGCAATGTAAAAAGTACCAAGAGAAGTCCTTTCTGGCACCTTCCCCGGTGGAGTTGTGCATGGGGTGTGTATGGAACATTTTGCCACCGGCCGAGTCCAAAATTCAGCGCTTCCCCATCTCAGCCCAGAAAGCAGGTAGAACAAGTTTTGTGGTGTCCTTCAGCTGCCTACCGGGGTAGTGTAAGAACTACCAACAGAACTCCTTTCTGGCACGTTATCCGGTGGAGTTGTGCATGGGGTGTGTATGGAACATTTTGTCACCAGCCGAGTCCAAAATTCAGCGCTTCCCCATCTCAGCCCAGAAAGCAGGTAGAACAAGTTTTGTGGTGACTTTCAACTGCCTACGCAAGTAATGTAAAAACTACCAACAGACGTCCTTTCTGGCACCTTCCCCGGTGGAGTTGTGCATGGGGTGTGTTTGGAACATTTTGTCACCAGCCAAGTCCAAAATTCAGCGCTTCCCCATCTCAGCCCAGAAAGCAGGTAGAACAAGTTTTGTGGTGTCCTTCAGCTGCCTTTCGGGGTAGTGTAAGAACTACCAACAGACGTCCTTTCTGGCACGTTATCCGGTGGAGTTGTGCATGGGGTGTGTTTGGAACATTTTGTCACCAGCCGACTCCAAAATTCAGCGCTTCCCCATCTCAGCCCAGAAAGCAGGTAGAACAAGTTTTGTGGTGACTTTCAACTGCCTACCGGAGCAATGTAAAAAGTACCAAGAGAAGTCCTTTCTGGCACCTTCCCCGGTGGAGTTGTGCATGGGGTGTGTATGGAACATTTTGTCACCAGCAGAGTCCAAAATTCAGCGCTTCCCCATCTCAGCCCAGAAAGCAGGTAGAACAAGTTTTGTGGGGCCATTGAGCATCCTACACGAGCAATGTAAAAAGTACCAAGAGAAGTCCTTTCTGGCACCTTCCCCGGTGGAGTTGTGCATGGGGTGTGTATGGAACATTTTGTCACCAGCCGAGTCCAAAATTCAGCGCTTCCCCATCTCAGCCCAGAAAGCAGGTAGAACAAGTTTTGTGGTGACTTTCAACTGCCTACCGGAGCAATGTAAAAAGTACCAAGAGAACTCCTTTCTGGCACCTTCCCCGGTGGAGTTGTGCATGGGGTGTGTATGGAACATTTTGTCACCAGCCGAGTCCAAAATTCAGCGCTTCCCCATCTCAGCCCAGAAAGCAGGTAGAACAAGTTTTGTGGGGCCATTGAGCATCCTACACGAGCAATGTAAAAAGTACCAAGAGAAGTCCTTTCTGGCACCTTCCCCGGTGGAGTTGTGCATGGGGTGTGTATGGAACATTTTGCCACCGGCCGAGTCCAAAATTCAGCGCTTCCCCATCTCAGCCCAGAAAGCAGGTAGAACAAGTTTTGTGGTGACTTTCAACTGCCTACCCGAGAATGTAAAAAGTACCAAGAGAACTCCTTTCTGGCACCTTCCCCGGTGGAGTTGTGCATGGGGTGTGTTTGGAACATTTTGTCACCAGCCGACTCCAAAATTCAGCGCTTCCCCATCTCAGCCCAGAAAGCAGGTAGAACAAGTTTTGTGGTGTCCTTCAGCTGACTTTCGGGGTAGTGTAAGAACTACCAACAGAAGTCCTTTCTGGCACGTTATCCGGTGGAGTTGTGCATGGGGTGTGTTTGGAACATTTTGTCACCAGCCGACTCCAAAATTCAGCGCTTCCCCATCTCAGCCCAGAAAGCAGGTAGAACAAGTTTTGTGGTGACTTTCAACTGCCTACCGGAGCAATCTAAAAAGTACCAAGAGAACTCCTTTCTGGCACCTTCCCCGGTGGAGTTGTGCATGGCGTGTGTATGGAACATTTTGTCACCAGCAGAGTCCAAAATTCAGCGCTTCCCCATCTCAGCCCAGAAAGCAGGTAGAACAAGTTTTGTGGGGCCATTGAGCATCCTACACGAGCAATGTAAAAAGTACCAAGAGAAGTCCTTTCTGGCACCTTCCCTGGTGGAGTTGTCCATGGGGTGTGTATGGAACATTTTGCCACTGGCCGAGTCCAAAATTCAGCGCTTCCCCATCTCAGCCCAGAAAGCAGGTAGAACAAGTTTTGTGGGGCCATTGAGCATCCTACCCGAGCAATGTAAAAAGTACCCACAAAAGTCCTTTCTGGCACCTTCCCCGGTGGAGTTGTGCATGGGGTGTGTATGGAACATTTTGTCACCAGCCGAGTCCAAAATTCAGCGCTTCCCCATCTCAGCCCAGAAAGCAGGTAGAACAAGTTTTGTGGTGACTTTCAACTGCCTACCGGAGCAATGTAAAAAGTACCAAGAGAACTCCTTTCTGGCACCTTCCCCGGTGGAGTTGTGCATGGGGTGTGTATGGAACATTTTGTCACCAGCCGAGTCCAAAATTCAGCGCTTCCCCATCTCAGCCCAGAAAGCAGGTAGAACAAGTTTTGTGGGGCCATTGAGCATCCTACCCGAGCAATGTAAAAAGTACCAAGAGAAGTCCTTTCTGGCACCTTCCCCGGTGGAGTTGTGCATGGGGTGTGTATGGAACATTTTGCCACCGGCCGAGTCCAAAATTCAGCGCTTCCCCATCTCAGCCCAGAAAGCAGGTAGAACAAGTTTTGTGGTGTCCTTCAGCTGCCTTTCGGGGTAGTGTAAGAACTACCAACAGAACTCCTTTCTGGCACGTTATCCGGTGGAGTTGTGCATGGGGTGTGTATGGAACATTTTGTCACCAGCCGAGTCCAAAATTCAGCGCTTCCCCATCTCAGCCCAGAAAGCAGGTAGAACAAGTTTTGTGGTGACTTTCAACTGCCTACGCAAGTAATGTAAAAACTACCAACAGACGTCCTTTCTGGCACCTTCCCCGGTGGAGTTGTGCATGGGGTGTGTTTGGAACATTTTGTCACCAGCCAAGTCCAAAATTCAGCGCTTCCCCATCTCAGCCCAGAAAGCAGGTAGAACAAGTTTTGTGGTGTCCTTCAGCTGCCTTTCGGGGTAGTGTAAGAACTACCAACAGACGTCCTTTCTGGCACGTTATCCGGTGGAGTTGTGCATGGGGTGTGTTTGGAACATTTTGTCACCAGCCGACTCCAAAATTCAGCGCTTCCCCATCTCAGCCCAGAAAGCAGGTAGAACAAGTTTTGTGGTGACTTTCAACTGCCTACCGGAGCAATCTAAAAAGTACCAAGAGAACTCCTTTCTGGCACCTTCCCCGGTGGAGTTGTGCATGGCGTGTGTATGGAATATTTTGTCACCAGCAGAGTCCAAAATTCAGCGCTTCCCCATCTCAGCCCAGAAAGCAGGTAGAACAAGTTTTGTGGGGCCATTGAGCATCCTACCCGAGCAATCTAAAAAGTACCCACAAAAGTCCTTTCTGGCACGTTATCCGGTGGAGTTGTGCATGGGGTGTGTATGGAACATTTTGTCACCAGCCGAGTCCAAAATTCAGCGCTTCCCCATCTCAGCCCAGAAAGCAGGTAGAACAAGTTTTGTGGTGACTTTCAACTGCCTACGCAAGTAATGTAAAAACTACCAACAGAACTCCTTTCTGGCACCTTCCCCGGTGGAGTTGTGCATGGGGTGTGTTTGGAACATTTTGTCACCAGCCGAGTCCAAAATTCAGCGCTTCCCCATCCCAGCCCAGAAAGCAGGTAGAACAAGTTTTGTGGTGTCCTTCAGCTGCCTTTCGGGGTAGTGTAAGAACTACCAACAGAACTCCTTTGTGGCACGTTATCCGGTGGAGTTGTGCATGGGGTGTGTTTGGAACATTTTGTCACCAGCAGAGTCCAAAATTCAGCGCTTCCCCATCTCAGCCCAGAAAGCAGGTAGAACAAGTTTTGTGGTGACTTTCAACTGCCTACCGGAGCAATGTAAAAAGTACCAAGAGAACTCCTTTCTGGCACCTTCCCCGGTGGAGTTGTGCATGGGGTGTGTATGGAACATTTTGTCACCAGCCGACTCCAAAATTCAGTGCTTCCCCATCTCAGCCCAGAAAGCAGGTAGAACAAGTTTTGTGGTGACTTTCAACTGCCTACCGGAGCAATGTAAAAAGTACCAAGAGAAGTCCTTTCTGGCACCTTCCCCGGTGGAGTTGTGCATGGGGTGTGTATGGAACATTTTTCCACCAGCCGAGTCCAAAATTCAGCGCTTCCCCATCTCAGCCCAGAAAGCAGGTAGAACAAGTTTTGTGGGACCATTGAGCATCCTACCCGAGCAATCTAAAAAGTACCAACAGAAGTCCTTTCTGGCACCTTCCCCGGTGGGGTTGTGCATGGGGTGTGTTTGGAACATTTTGTCACCAGCAGAGTCCAAAATTCAGCGCTTCCCCATCTCATCCCAGAAAGCAGGTAGAACAACTTTTGTGGTGTCCTTCAGCTGCCTTTCGGGGTAGTGTAAGAACTACCAGCAGAACTCCTTTCTGGCACGTTCCCCGGTGGAGTTGTGCATGGGGTGTGTATGGAACATTTTGTCACCAGCCGAGTCCAAAATTCAGCGCTTCCCCATCTCAGCCCAGAAAGCAGGTAGAACAAGTTTTGTGGTGACTTTCAACTGCCTACGCAAGTAATGTAAAAAGTACCAAGAGAAGTCCTTTCTGGCACCTTCCCCGGTGGAGTTGTGCATGGGGTGTGTTTGGAACATTTTGTCACCAGCCGAGTCCAAAATTCAGCGCTTCCCCATCTCAGCCCAGAAAGCAGGTAGAACAAGTTTTTTGGGGCCATTGAGCATCCTACCCGAGCAATCTAAAAAGTACCAACAGAAGTCCTTTCTGGCACCTTCCCCGGTGGAGTTGTGCATGGGGTGTGTATGGAACATTTTGCCACCGGCCGAGTCCAAAATTCAGCGCTTCCCCATCTCAGCCCAGAAAGCAGGTAGAACAAGTTTTGTGGTGACTTTCAACTGCCTACGCAAGTAATGTAAAAAGTACCAAGAGAAGTCCTTTCTGGCACCTTCCCCGGTGGAGTTGTGCATGGGGTGTGTTTGGAACATTTTGTCACCAGCCGAGTCCAAAATTCAGCGCTTCCCCATCTCAGCCCAGAAAGCAGGTAGAACAAGTTTTGTGGGGCCATTGAGCTTCCTACCCGAGCAATCTAAAAACTACCAACAGAACTCCTTTCTGGCACCTTCCCCGGTGGAGTTGTGCATGGGGTGTGTATGGAACATTTTGCCACCAGCTGAGTCCAAAATTCAGCGCTTCCCCATCTCAGCCCAGAAAGCAGGTAGAACAACTTTTGTGGTGTCCTTCAGCTGCCTTTCAGGGTAGTGTAAGAACTACCAACAGAACTCCTTTCTGGCACGTTCCCCGGTGGAGTTGTGCATGGGGTGTGTATGGAACATTTTGTCACCAGCCGAGTCCAAAATTCAGCGCTTCCCCATCTCAGCCCAGAAAGCAGGTAGAACAAGTTTTGTGGTGACTTTCAACTGCCTACGCAAGTAACGTAAAAAGTACCAAGAGAACTCCTTTCTGGCACCTTCCCCGGTGGGGTTGTGCATGGGGTGTGTTTGGAACATTTTGTCACCAGCCGAGTCCAAAATTCAGCGCTTCCCCATCTCAGCCCAGAAAGCAGGTAGAACAAGTTTTGTGGTGACTTTCAACTGCCTACCGGAGCAATGTAAAAAGTACCAACAGAAGTCCTTTCTGGCACCTTCCCCGGTGGAGTTGTGCATGGGGTGTGTATGGAACATTTTGTCACCAGCCGAGTCCAAAATTCAGCGCTTCCCCATCTCAGCCCAGAAAGCAGGTAGAACAAGTTTTGTGTGGCCATTGAGCATCCTACCCGAGCAATGCAAAAAGGACCAAGAGAAGTCCTTTCTGGCACCTTCCCCGGTGGAGTTGTCCATGGGGTGTGTATGGAACATTTTGTCGCCAGCCGAGTCCAAAATTCAGCGCTTCCCCATCTCAGCCCAGAAAGCAGGTAGAACAAGTTTTGTGGGGCCATTAAGCATCCTACCCGAGCAATGTAAAAAGTACCAACAGACGTCCTTTCTGGCACCTTCCCCGGTGGAGTTGTGCATGGGGTGTGTTTGGGACATTTTGTCACCAGCCGAGTCCAAAATTCAGCGCTTCCCCATCTCAGCCCAGAAAGCAGGTAGAACAAGTTTTGTGGTGTCCTTCAGCTGCCTTTCGGGGTAGTGTAAGAACTACCAACAGACGTCCTTTCTGGCACCTTCCCCGGTGGAGTTGTGCATGGGGTGTGTATGGAACATTTTGTCACCAGCCGAGTCCAAAATTCAGCGCTTCCCCATCTCATCCCAGAAAGCAGGTAGAACAAATTTTGTGGGGCCATTGAGCATCCTACCCGAGCAATTTAAAAAGTACCAACAGAAGTCCTTTCTGGCACCTTCCCCGGTGGAGTTGTGCATGGGGTGTGTTTGGAACATTTTGTCACCAGCCGAGTCCAAAATTCAGCGCTTCCCCATCTCAGCCCAGAAAGCAGGTAGAACAAGTTTTGTGGGGCCATTGAGCATCCTACCCGAGCAATCTAAAAAGTACCAACAGAAGTCCTTTCTGGCACCTTCCCCGGTGGAGTTGTGCATGGGGTGTGTATGGAACATTTTGTCACCAGCCGAGTCCAAAATTCAGCGCTTCCCCATCTCAGCCCAGAAAGCAGGTAGAACAAGTTTTGTGGTGACTTTCAACTGCCTACCCGAGAATGTAAAAACTACCAACAGAACTCCTTTCTGGCACCTTCCCCAGTGGAGTTGTGCATGGGGTGTGTTTGGAACATTTTGTCACCAGCCAAGTCCAAAATTCAGTGCTTCCCCATCCCAGCCCAGAAAGCAGGTAGAACAAGTTTTGTGGTGTCCTTCAGCTGCCTTTCAGGGTAGTGTAAGAACTACCAACAGAACTCCTTTCTGGCACGTTCCCCGGTGGAGTTGTGCATGGGGTGTGTATGGAACATTTTGTCACCAGCCGAGTCCAAAATTCAGCGCTTCCCCATCTCAGCCCAGAAAGCAGGTAGAACAAGTTTTGTGGTGACTTTCAACTGCCTACGCAAGTAATGTAAAAACTACCAACAGACGTCCTTTCTGGCACCTTCCCCGGTGGAGTTGTGCATGGGGTGTGTTTGGAACATTTTGTCACCAGCCGAGTCCAAAATTCAGCGCTTCCCCATCTCAGCCCAGAAAGCAGGTAGAACAAGTTTTGTGGTGTCCTTCAGCTGCCTTTCGGGGTAGTGTAAGAACTACCAACAGAACTCCTTTCTGGCACGTTCCCCGGTGGAGTTGTGCATGGGGTGTGTATGGAACATTTTGTCACCAGCCGAGTCCAAAATTCAGCGCTTCCCCATCTCAGCCCAGAAAGCAGGTAGAACAAGTTTTGTGGTGACTTTCAACTGCCTACCGGAGCAATGTAAAAAGTACCAAGAGAACTCCTTTCTGGCACCTTCCCCGGTGGAGTTCTGCATGGGGTGTGTTTGGAACATTTTGTCACCAGCCGAGTCCAAAATTCAGCGCTTCCCCATCTCAGCCCAGAAAGCAGGTAGAACAAGTTTTGTGGTGTCCTTCAGCTGCCTACAAGGGTATTGTAAAAACTACCAACAGACGTCCTTTCTGGCACCTTCTCCGGTGGAGTTGTGCATGGGGTGTGTTTGGAACATTTTGTCACCAGCAGAGTCCAAAATTCAGCGCTTCCCCATCTCAGCCCAGAAAGCAGGTAGAACAAGTTTTGTGGGGCCATTGAGCATCCTACCCGAGCAATCTAAAAAGTACCAACAGAACTCCTTTCTGGCACGTTATCCGGTGGAGTTGTGCATGGGGTGTGTTTGGAACATTTTTTCACCAGCCGACTCCAAAATTCAGCGCTTCCCCATCTCAGCCCAGAAAGCAGGTAGAACAGGTTTTGTGGTGACTTTCAACTGCCTACCCGAGAATGTAAAAACTACCAACAGAACTCCTTTCTGGCACCTTCCCCAGTGGAGTTGTGCATGGGGTGTGTTTGGAACATTTTGTCACCAGCCGAGTCCAAAATTCAGCACTTCCCCATCCCAGCCCAGAAAGCAGGTAGAACAAGTTTTGTGGTGTCCTTCAGCTGCCTACGCAAGTAATGTAAAAAGTACCAAGAGAAGTCCTTTCTGGCACCTTCCCTGGTGGAGTTGTGCATGGGGTGTGTTTGGAACATTTTGTCACCAGCCGAGTCCAAAATTCAGCGCTTCCCCATCTCAGCCCAGAAAGCAGGTAGAACAAGTTTTGTGGTGTCCTTCAGCTGCCTACAAGGGTATTGTAAAAAGTACCAACAGACGTCCTTTCTGGCACCTTCTCCGGTGGAGTTGTGCATGGGGTGTGTTTGGAACATTTTGTCACCAGCCGACTCCAAAATTCAGCGCTTCCCCATCCCAGCCCAGAAAGCAGGTAGAACAAGTTTTGTGGGGCCATTGAGCATCCTACCCGAGCAATCTAAAAAGTACCAACAGAAGTCCTGTCTGGCACCTTCCCCGGTGGAGTTGTGCATGGGGTGTGTATGGAACATTTTGCCACCGGCCGAGTCCAAAATTCAGCGCTTCCCCATCTCAGCCCAGAAAGCAGGTAGAACAAGTTTTGTGGGGCCATTGAGCATCCTACCCGAGCAATCTAAAAAGTACCAACAGAACTCCTTTCTGGCACGTTATCCGGTGGAGTTGTGCATGGGGTGTGTATGGAACATTTTGTCACCAGCCGAGTCCAAAATTCAGCGCTTCCCCATCTCAGCCCAGAAAGCAGGTAGAACAAGTTTTGTGGTGACTTTCAACTGCCTACCCGAGAATGTAAAAAGTACCAAGAGAAGTCCTTTCTGGCACCTTCCCCGGTGGAGTTGTGCATGGGGTGTGTTTGGAACATTTTGTCACCAGCCGAGTCCAAAATTCAGCACTTCACCATCCCAGCCCAGAAAGCAGGTAGAACAAGTTTTGTGGTGTCCTTCAGCTGCCTTTCAGGGTAGTGTAAGAACTACCAACAGAACTCCTTTCTGGCACGTTCCCCGGTGGAGTTGTGCATGGGGTGTGTATGGAACATTTTGTCACCAGCCGAGTCCAAAATTCAGCGCTTCCCCATCTCAGCCCAGAAAGCAGGTAGAACAAGTTTTGTGGTGACTTTCAACTGCCTACGCAAGTAATGTAAAAACTACCAACAGAACTCCTTTCTGGCACCTTCCCCGGTGGAGTTGTGCATGGGGTGTGTTTGGAACATTTTGTCACCAGCCGAGTCCAAAATTCAGCACTTCCCCATCTCAGCCCAGAAAGCAGGTAGAACAACTTTTGTGGTGTCCTTCAGCTGCCTTTCGGGGTAGTGTAAGCACTACCACCAGAACTCCTTTCTGGCACGTTATCCGGTGGAGTTGTGCATGGGGTGTGTATGGAACATTTTGTCACCAGCCGAGTCCAAAATTCAGCGCTTCCCCATCTCAGCCCAGAAAGCAGGTAGAACAAGTTTTGTGGTGACTTTCAACTGCCTACGCAAGTAATGTAAAAACTACCAACAGAACTCCTTTCTGGCACCTTCCCCGGTGGAGTTGTGCATGGGGTGTGTTTGGAACATTTTGTCACCAGCCGAGTCCAAAATTCAGCGCTTCCCCATCTCAGCCCAGAAAGCAGGTAGAACAAGTTTTTTGGTGTCCTTCAGCTGCCTTTCGGGGTAGTGTAAGAACTACCAACAGAACTCCTTTCTGGCACGTTATCCGGTGGAGTTGTGCATGGGGTGTGTTTGGAACATTTTGTCACCAGCCGAGTCCAAAATTCAGCGCTTCCCCATCTCAGCCCAGAAAGCAGGTAGAACAAGTTTTGTGGTGACTTTCAACTGCCTACCGGAGCAATGTAAAAAGTACCAAGAGAACTCCTTTCTGGCACCTTCCCCGGTGGAGTTGTGCATGGGGTGTGTTTGGAACATTTTGTCACCAGCCGAGTCCAAAATTCAGCGCTTCCCCATCTCAGCCCAGAAAGCAGGTAGAGCAAGTTTTGTGGTGACTTTCAACTGCCTACCGGAGCAATGTAAAAAGTACCAAGAGAACTCCTTTCTGGCACCTTCCCCGGTGGAGTTGTGCATGGGGTGTGTATGGAACATTTTGCCACCGGCCGAGTCCAAAATTCAGCGCTTCCCCATCTCAGCCCAGAAAGCAGGTAGAACAAGTTTTGTGGTGACTTTCAACTGCCTACCCGAGAATGTAAAAAGCACCAAGAGAACTCCTTTCTGGCACCTTCCCCAGTGGAGTTGTGCATGGGGTGTGTTTGGAACATTTTGTCACCAGCCGAGTCCAAAATTCAGCACTTCCCCATCCCAGCCCAGAAAGCAGGTAGAACAAGTTTTGTGGTGTCCTTCAGCTGCCTTTCAGGGTAGTGTAAGAACTACCAACAGAACTCCTTTCTGGCACGTTCCCCGGTGGAGTTGTGCATGGGGTGTGTTTGGAACATTTTGTCACCAGCCGAGTCCAAAATTCAGCGCTTCCCCATCTCAGCCCAGAAAGCAGGTAGAACAAGTTTTGTGGTGACTTTCAACTGCCTACGCAAGTAATGTAAAAACTACCAACAGAACTCCTTTCTGGCACCTTCCCCGGTGGAGTTGTGCATGGGGTGTGTTTGGAACATTTTGTCACCAGCCGAGTCCAAAATTCAGCGCTTCCCCATCTCAGCCCAGAAAGCAGGTAGAACAAGTTTTGTGGTGTCCTTCAGCTGCCTTTCGGGGTAGTGTAAGAACTACCAACAGAACTCCTTTCTGGCACGTTATCCGGTGGAGTTGTGCATGGGGTGTGTATGGAACATTTTGTCACCAGCCGAGTCCAAAATTCAGCGCTTCCCCATCTCAGCCCAGAAAGCAGGTAGAACAAGTTTTGTGGTGACTTTCA
Organism: Falco biarmicus; assembly: GCF_023638135.1. Lineage (NCBI taxonomy): Eukaryota > Metazoa > Chordata > Aves > Falconiformes > Falconidae > Falco > Falco biarmicus. The sequence continues at coordinate 186,731 of NC_079296.1, forward strand.
ACTGCCTACCGGAGCAATGTAAAAAGTACCAAGAGAACTCCTTTCTGGCACCTTCCCCGGTGGAGTTGTGCATGGGGTGTGTTTGGAACATTTTGTCACCAGCCGACTCCAAAATTCAGCGCTTCCCCATCTCAGCCCAGAAAGCAGGTAGAACAAGTTTTGTGGGGCCATTGAGCATCCTACACGAGCAATGTAAAAAGTACCAAGAGAAGTCCTTTCTGGCACCTTCCCCGGTGGAGTTGTGCATGGGGTGTGTTTGGAACATTTTGCCACCAGCCGAGTCCAAAATTCAGCGCTTCCCCATCTCAGCCCAGAAAGCAGGTAGAACAAGTTTTGTGGGGCCATTGAGCATCCTACCCGAGCAATCTAAAAAGTACCAACAGAAGTCCTTTCTGGCACCTTCCCCGGTGGGGTTGTGCATGGGGTGTGTTTGGAACATTTTGTCACCAGCCGAGTCCAAAATTCAGCGCTTCCCCATCTCAGCCCAGAAAGCAGGTAGAACAACTTTTGTGGTGTCCTTCAGCAGCCTTTCGGGGTAGTGTAAGAACTACCAACAGAACTCCTTTCTGGCACGTTCCCCGGTGGAGTTGTGCATGGGGTGTGTATGGAACATTTTGTCACCAGCCGAGTCCAAAATTCAGCGCTTCCCCATCTCAGCCCAGAAAGCAGGTAGAACAAGTTTTGTGGGGCCATTGAGCATCCTACCCGAGCAATCTAAAAAGTATCAACAGACGTCCTTTCTGGCACCTTCCCCGGTGGAGTTGTGCATGGGGTGTGTATGGAACATTTTGCCACCGGCCGAGTCCAAAATTCAGCACTTCCCCATCTCAGCCCAGAAAGCAGGTAGAACAAGTTTTGTGGGGCCATTGAGCATCCTACCCGAGCAATGTTAAAAAGTACCAACAGAAGTCCTTTCTGGCACCTTCCCCGGTGGAGTTGTGCATGGGGTGTGTATGGAACATTTTGTCACCAGCCGAGTCCAAAATTCAGCGCTTCCCCATCTCAGCCCAGAAAGCAGGTAGAACAAGTTTTGTGGTGACTTTCAACTGCCAACGCAAGTAATGTCAAAACTACCAACAGAACTCCTTTCTGGCCCCTTCCCCGGTGGAGTTGTGCATGGGGTGTGTATGGAACATTTTGTCACCAGCCGAGTCCAAAATTCAGCGCTTCCCCATCTCAGCCCAGAAAGCAGGTAGAACAACTTTTGTGGTGTCCTTCAGCTGCCTTTCGGGGTAGTGTAAGAACTACCAACAGAACTCCTTTCTGGCACCTTCCCCGGTGGAGTTGTGCATGGGGTGTGTATGGAACATTTTGTCACCAGCCGAGTCCAAAATTCAGCGCTTCCCCATCTCAGCCCAGAAAGCAGGTAGAACAAGTTTTGTGGTGACTTTCAACTGCCTTTCGGGGTACTGTAAGAACTACCAACAGAACTCCTTTCTGGCAAGTTATCTGGTGGAGTTGTGCATGGGGTGTGTTTGGAACATTTTGTCACCAGCAGAGTCCAAAATTCAGCGCTTCCCCATCTCAGCCCAGAAAGCAGGTAGAACAAGTTTTGTGGTGTCCTTCAGCTGCCTTTCGGGGTAGTGTAAAAACTACCAACAGAACTCCTTTCTGGCACCTTCCCCGGTGGAGTTGTGCATGGGGTGTGTTTGGAACATTTTGTCACCAGCCGACTCCAAAATTCAGCGCTTCCCCATCTCAGCCCAGAAAGCAGGTAGAACAAGTTTTGTGGTGTCCTTCAGCTGCCTTTCGGGGTAGTGTAAGAACTAAAAACAGAACTCCTTTCTGGCACCTTCTCCAGTGGAGTTGTGCATGGCGTGTGTATGGAACATTTTGTCACCAGCCGAGTCCAAAATTCAGCGCTTCCCCATCTCAGCCCAGAAAGCAGGTAGAACAAGTTTTGTGGGGCCATTGAGCATCCTACCCGAGCAATGCAAAAAGTACCAAGAGAAGTCCTTTCTGGCACCTTCCCCGGTGGAGTTGTGCGTGGGGTGTGTTTGGAACATTTTGTCACCAGCCGAGTCCAAAATTCAGCGCTTCCCCATCTCAGCCCAGAAAGCAGGTAGAACAAGTTTTGTGGTGTCCTTCAGCTGCCTTTCGGGGTAGTGTAAGAACTACCAACAGACGTCCTTTCTGGCACCTTCCCTGGTGGAGTTGTGCATGGGGTGTGTGTGGAACATTTTGTCACCAGCCGAGTCCAAAATTCAGCGCTTCCCCATCTCAGCCCAGAAAGCAGGTAGAACAAGTTTTGTGGGGCCATTGAGCATCCTACCCGAGCAATCTAAAAAGTACCAAGAGCAGTCCTTTCTGGCACCTTCCCCGGTGGAGTTGTGCATGGGGTGTGTTTGGAACATTTTGTCACCAGCCGAGTCCAAAATTCAGCGCTTCCCCATCTCAGCCCAGAAAGCAGGTAGAACAAGTTTTGTGGTGTCCTTCAGCTGCCTTTTGGGGTAGTTTAAGAACTACCAACAGACGTCCTTTCTGGCACCTTCTCCGGTGGAGTTGTGCATGGGGTGTGTTTGGAACATTTTGTCACCAGCCGAGTCCAAAATTCAGCGCTTCCCCATCTCAGCCCAGAAAGCCGGTAGAACAAATCTTGTGGGGCCATTGAGCATCCTACCCGAGCAATGTAAAAACTACCAACAGACGTCCTTTCTGGCACCTTCCCCGGTGGAGTTGTGCATGGGGTGTGTTTGGAACATTTTGTCACCAGCCGAGTCCAAAATTCAGCGCTTCCCCATCTCAGCCCAGAAAGCAGGTAGAACAACTTTTGTGGGGCATTCAGCTGCCTTTCGGGGTAGTGTAAAAACTACCAACAGAAGTCCTTTCTGGCACCTTCCCCGGTGGAGTTGTGCATGGGGTGTGTATGGAACATTTTGTCACCAGCCGAGTCCAAAATTCAGCGCTTCCCCATCTCAGCCCAGAAAGCAGGTAGAACAAGTTTTGTGGTGTCCTTCAGCTGCCTTTCGGGGTAGTGTAAGAACTACCAACAGACGTCCTTTCTGGCACCTTCCCTGGTGGAGTTGTGCATGGGGTGTGTTTGGAACATTTTGTCACCAGCAGAGTCCAAAATTCAGCGCTTCCCCATCTCAGCCCAGAAAGCAGGTAGAACAAGTTTTGTGGGGCCATTGAGCATCCTACCCGAACAATGCAAAAAGTACCAAGAGAAGTCCTTTCTGGCACCTTCCCCAGTGGAGTTGTGCATGGGGTGTGTTTGGAACATTTTGTCACCAGCCGAGTCCAAAATTCAGCGCTTCCCCATCTCAGCCCAGAAAGCAGGTAGAAGAACTGTCGTGGTGCCTTTCAGCTGCCTACGCAAGTAATGTAAGAACTACCAACAGAACTCCTTTCTGGCACCTTCTCCGGTGGAGTTGTGCATGGGGTGTGTTTGGGACATTTTGTCACCAGCCGAGTCCAAAATTCAGCGCTTCCCCATCTCAGCCCAGAAAGCAGGTAGAACAACTTTTGTGGTGTCCTTCAGCTGCCTTTCGGGGTAGTGTAAGAACTACCAACAGACGTCCTTTCTGGCACCTTCCCTGGTGGAGTTGTGCATGGGGTGTGTATGGAACATTTTGTCACCAGCCGAGTCCAAAATTCAGCGCTTCCCCATCTCAGCCCAGAAAGCAGGTAGAACAAATTTTGTGGTGTCCTTCAGCTGCCTTTCGGGGTAGTGTAAGAACTAGCAACAGAACTCCTTTCTGGCCCCTTCCCCGGTGGAGTTGTGCATGGGGTGTGTTTGGAACATTTTGTCACCAGCCGAGTCCAAAATTCAGCGCTTCCCCATCTCAGCCCAGAAAGCAGGTAGAACAAGTTTTGTGGTGACTTTCAACTGCCTACGCAAGTAATGTAAAAACTACCAACAGAACTCCTTTCTGGCCCCTTCCCCGGTGGAGTTGTGCATGGGGTGTGTTTGGAACATTTTGTCACCAGCCGAGTCCAAAATTCAGCGCTTCCCCATCTTAGCCCAGAAAGCAGGTAGAACAAGTTTTGTGGGGCCATTGAGCATCCTATCCGAGCAATGCAAAAAGTACCAAGAGAAGTCCTTTCTGGCACCTTCCCCGGTGGAGTTGTCCATGGGGTGTGTATGGAACATTTTGTCGCCAGTCGAGTCCAAAATTCAGCGCTTCCCCATCTCAGCCCAGAAAGCAGGTAGAGCAAGTTTTGTGGGGCCATTGAGCATCCTACCCGAGCAATTTAAAAAGTACCAACAGAAGTCCTTTCTGGCACCTTCCCCGGTGGAGTTGTGCATGGGGTGTGTTTGGAACATTTTGTCACCAGCCGACTCCAAAATTCAGCGCTTCCCCATCTCAGCCCAGAAAGCAGGTAGAACAAGTTTTGTGGTGACTTTCAACTGCCTACCGGAGCAATCTAAAAAGTACCAAGAGAACTCCTTTCTGGCACCTTCCCCGGTGGAGTTGTGCATGGCGTGTGTATGGAACATTTTGTCACCAGCCGAGTCCAAAATTCAGCGCTTCCCCATCCCAGCCCAGAAAGCAGGTAGAACAAGTTTTGTGGTGTCCTTTAGCTTCCTACCAGGGTAGTGTAAGAACTACCAACAGACGTCCTTTCTGGCACCTTCCCCGGTGGAGTTGTGCATGGGGTGTGTATGGAACATTTTGTCACCAGCCGAGTCCAAAATTCAGCGCTTCCCCATCTCAGCCCAGAAAGCAGGTAGAAAAGATTTTGTGGGGCCATTGAGCATCCTACACGAGCAATTTAAAAAGTACCAACAGAAGTCCTTTCTGGCACCTTCCCCGGTGGAGTTGTGCATGGGGTGTGTTTGGAACATTTTGTCACCAGCCGAGTCCAAAATTCAGCGCTTCCCCATCTCAGCCCAGAAAGCAGGTAGAAGAACTGTCGTGGTGCCTTTCAGCTGCCTACCAGGGTATTGTAAAAACTACCAACAGAAGTCCTTTCTGGCACGTTCCCCGGTGGAGTTGTGCATGGGGTGTGTTTGGAACATTTTGTCACCAGCCGAGTCCAAAATTCAGCACTTCCCCATCTCAGCCCAGAAAGCAGGTAGAACAACTTTTGTGGGGCCATTGAGCATCCTACCCGAGCAATGTAAAAAGTACCAACAGAATTCCTTTCTGGCACCTTCCCCGGTGGAGTTGTTCATGGGGTGTGTTTGGAACATTTTGTCACCAGCCGAGTCCAAAATTCAGCGCTTCCCCATCTCAGCCCAGAAAGCAGGTAGAACAAGTTTTGTGGTGACTTTCAACTGCCTACCCGAGAATGTAAAAAGTACCAACAGAACTCCTTTCTGGCACCTTCCCCGGTGGAGTTGTGCATGGGGTGTGTTTGGAACATTTTGTCACCAGCTGAGTCCAAAATTCAGCGCTTCCCCATCTCAGCCCAGAAAGCAGGTAGAACAAGTTTTGTGGTGTCCTTCAGCTGCCTTTCGGGGTAGTGTAAGAACTACCAACAGAAGTCCTTTCTGGCACCTTCTCCGGTGGAGTTGTGCATGGGGTGTTTTTGGAACATTTTGTCACCAGCCGAGTCCAAAATTCAGCGCTTCCCCATCTCAGCCCAGAAAGCAGGTAGAACAAGTTTTGTGGGGCCATTGAGCATCCTACCCGAGCAATCTAAAAAGTACCAACAGACGTCCTTTCTGGCCCCTTCCCCGGTGGAGTTGTGCATGGGGTGTGTTTGGAACATTTTGTCACCAGCCGAGTCCAAAATTCAGCGCTTCCCCATCTCAGCCCAGAAAGCAGGTAGAACAAGTTTTGTGGTGACTTTCAACTGCCTACCGGAGCAATGTAAAAAGTTCCAAGAGAACTCCTTTCTGGCACCTTCCCCGGTGGAGTTGTGCATGGGGTGTGTTTGGAACATTTTGTCACCAGCTGAGTCCAAAATTCAGCGCTTCCCCATCCCAGCCCAGAAAGCAGGTAGAACAAGTTTTGTGGGGCCATTCAGCTGCCTTTCGGGGTAGTGTAAAAACTACCAACAGACGTCCTTTCTGGCACCTTCCCCGGTGGAGTTGTGCATGGGGTGTGTTTGGAACATTTTGTCACCAGCCGAGTCCAAAATTCAGCGCTTCCCCATCTCAGCCCAGAAAGCAGGTAGAACAAGTTTTGTGGTGTCCTTCAGCTGCCTTTCGGGGTAGTGTAAGAACTACCAACAGACGTCCTTTCTGGCACCTTCTCCGGTGGAGTTGTGCATGGGGTGTGTTTGGAACATTTTGTCACCAGCCGAGTCCAAAATTCAGCGCTTCCCCATCTCAGCCCAGAAAGCAGGTAGAACAAGTTTTGTGGGGCCATTGAGCATCCTACCCGAGCAATGCAAAAAGTACCAAGAGAAGTCCTTTCTGGCACCTTCCCCGGTGGAGTTGTCCATGGGGTGTGTATGGAACATTTTGTCACCAGCCGAGTCCAAAATTCAGCGCTTCCCCATCTCAGCCCAGAAAGCAGGTAGAACAAGTTTTGTGGGGCCATTGAGCATCCTACCCGAGCAATCTAAAAAGTACCACAGACGTCCTTTCTGGCCCCTTCCCCGGTGGAGTTGTGCATGGGGTGTGTTTGGAACATTTTGTCACCAGCCGAGTCCAAAATTCAGCGCTTCCCCATCTCAGCCCAGAAAGCAGGTAGAACAAGTTTTGTGGTGACTTTCAACTGCCTACCCGAGAATGTAAAAACTACCAACAGAACTCCTTTCTGGCCCCTTCCCCGGTGGAGTTGTGCATGGGGTGTGTTTGGAACATTTTGTCACCAGCCGAGTCCAAAATTCAGCGCTTCCCCATCCCAGCCCAGAAAGCAGGTAGAACAACTTTTGTGGGGCCATTCAGCTGCCTTTCGGGGTAGTGTAAGAACTACCAACAGAACTCCTTTCTGGCACCTTTCCCGGTGGAGTTGTGCATGGGGTGTGTATGGAACGTTTTGTCACCAGCCGAGTCCAAAATTCAGCGCTTCCCCATCTCAGCCCAGAAAGCAGGTAGAACAAGTTTTGTGGTGTCCTTCAGCTGCCTACCGGGGTAGTGTAAGAACTACCAACAGACGTCCTTTCTGGCACCTTCTCCGGTGGAGTTGTGCATGGGGTGTGTTTGGAACATTTTGTCACCAGCAGAGTCCAAAATTCAGCGCTTCCCCATCTCAGCCCAGAAAGCAGGTAGAACAAGTTTTGTGGTGTCCTTCAGCTGCCTTTCGGGGTAGTGTAAGAACTACCAACAGACGTCCTTTCTGGCACCTTCCCTGGTGGAGTTGTGCATGGGGTGTGTATGGAACATTTTGTCACCAGCCGAGTCCAAAATTCAGCGCTTCCCCATCTCAGCCCAGAAAGCAGGTAGAGCAAGTTTTGTGGTGTCCTTCAGCTGCCTTTCGGGGTAGTGTAAGAACTACCAACAGACGTCCTTTCTGGCACCTTCTCCGGTGGAGTTGTGCATGGGGTGTGTTTGGAACATTTTGTCACCAGCCGAGTCCAAAATTCAGCGCTTCCCCATCTCAGCCCAGAAAGCAGGTAGAACAAGTTTTGTGGGGCTATTGAGCATCCTACCCGAGCAATGCAAAAAGTACCAAGAGAAGTCCTTTCTGGCACCTTCCCCGGTGGAGTTGTCCATGGGGTGTGTATGGAACATTTTGTCACCAGCCGAGTCCAAAATTCAGCGCTTCCCCATCTCAGCCCAGAAAGCAGGTAGAACAAGTTTTGTGGGGCCATTGAGCATCCTACCCGAGCAATCTAAAAAGTACCAACAGACGTCCTTTCTGGCACCTTCCCCGGTGGAGTTGTGCATGGGGTGTGTTTGGAACATTTTGTCACCAGCCGAGTCCAAAATTCAGCGCTTCCCCATCTCAGCCCAGAAAGCAGGTAGAACAAGTTTTGTGGTGTCCTTCAGCTGCCTTTCGGGGTAGTGTAAGAACTACCAACAGACGTCCTTTCTGGCACCTTCCCTGGTGGAGTTGTGCATGGGGTGTGTATGGAACATTTTGTCACCAGCCGAGTCCAAAATTCAGCGCTTCCCCATCTCAGCCCAGAAAGCAGGTAGAGCAAGTTTTGTGGTGTCCTTCAGCTGCCTTTTGGGGTAGTGTAAGAACTACCAACAGACGTCCTTTCTGGCACCTTCTCCGGTGGAGTTGTGCATGGGGTGTGTTTGGAACATTTTGTCACCAGCCGACTCCAAAATTCAGCGCTTCCCCATCTCAGCCCAGAAAGCAGGTAGAACAAGTTTTGTGGGGCCATTGAGCATCCTACCCGAGCAATCTAAAAAGTACCGACAGACGTCCTTTCTGGCCCCTTCCCAATTGGAGTTGTGCATGGGGTGTGTTTGGAACATTTTGTCACCAGCCGAGTCCAAAATTCAGCGCTTCCCCATCTCAGCCCAGAAAGCAGGTAGAACAAGTTTTGTGGTGTCCTTCAGCTGCCTTTCGGGGTAGTGTAAGAACTACCAACAGACGTCCTTTCTGGCACCTTCCCTGGTGGAGTTGTGCATGGGGTGTGTATGGAACATTTTGTCACCAGCCGAGTCCAAAATTCAGCGCTTCCCCATCTCAGCCCAGAAAGCAGGTAGAGCAAGTTTTGTGGGGCCATTGAGCATCCTACCCGAGCAATTTAAAAAGTACCAAGAGAAGTCCTTTCTGGCACCTTCCCCGGTGGAGTTGTGCATGGGGTGTGTTTGGAACATTTTGTCACTAGCCGAGTCCAAAATTCAGCGCTTCCCCATCTCAGCCCAGAAGCAGGTAGAACAAGTTTTGTGGTGACTTTCAACTGCCTACCGGAGCAATGTAAAAACTACCAACAGACGTCCTTTCTGGCACCTTCCCCGGTGGAGTTGTGCATGGGGTGTGTTTGGAACATTTTGTCTCCAGCCGAGTCCAAATTTCAGCGCTTCCCCATCTCAGCCCAGAAAGCAGGTAGAACAAGTTTTGTGGGGCCATTGAGCATCCTACCCGAGCAATGTAAAAAGTACCAACAGAAGTCCTTTCTGGCACCTTCCCCGGTGGAGTTGTGCATGGGGTGTGTTTGGGACATTTTGTCACCAGCCGAGTCCAAAATTCAGCGCTTCCCCATCTCAAGCCCAGAAAGCAGGTAGAACAAGTTTTGTGGGGCCATTCAGCATCCTACCCGAGCAATGTAAAAAGTACCAACAGAATTCCTTTCTGGCACCTTCCCCGGTGGAGTTGTTCATGGGGTGTGTTTGGGAACATTTTGTCACCAGCCGAGTCCAAAATTCAGCGCTTCCCCATCTCAGCCCAGAAAGCAGGTAGAACAAGTTTTGTGGTGACTTTCAACTGCCTACCGGAGAATATAAAAAGTACCAAGAGAAGTCCTTTCTGGCACCTTCCCCGGTGGGGTTGTGCATGCGGTGTGTTTGGAACATTTTGTCACCAGCCGAGTCCAAAATTCAGCGCTTCCCCATCTCAGCCCAGAAAGCAGGTAGAGCAAGTTTTGTGGGGCCATTGAGCATCCTACCCGAGCAATGTAAAAAGTACCAACAGAAGTCCTTTCTGGCACCTTCCCCGGTGGAGTTGTGCATGGAGTGTGTTTGGGACATTTTGTCACCAGCCGAGTCCAAAATTCAGCGCTTCCCCATCTCAAGCCCAGAAAGCAGGTAGAACAAGTTTTGTGGGGCCATTCAGCATCCTACCCGAGCAATGTAAAAAGTACCAACAGAATTCCTTTCTGGCACCTTCCCCGGTGGAGTTGTTCATGGGGTGTGTTTGGGAACATTTTGTCACCAGCCGAGTCCAAAATTCAGCGCTTCCCCATCTCAGCCCAGAAAGCAGGTAGAACAAGTTTTGTGGTGACTTTCAACTGCCTACCGGAGAATGTAAAAAGTACCAAGAGAAGTCCTTTCTGGCACCTTCCCCGGTGGGGTTGTGCATGGGGTGTGTTTGGAACATTTTGTCACCAGCCGAGTCCAAAATTCAGCGCTTCCCCATCTCAGCCCAGAAAGCAGGTAGAACAAGTTTTGTGGTGACTTTCAACTGCCTACGCAAGTAATGTAAAGACTACCAACAGACGTCCTTTCTGGCACCTTCCCCGGTGGAGTTGTGCATGGGGTGTGTTTGGAACATTTTGTCTCCAGCCGAGTCCAAAATTCAGCGCTTCCCCATCTCAGCCCAGAAAGCAGGTAGAACAAGTTTTGTGGGGCTGTTGAGCATCCTACCCGAGCAATGCAAAAAGTACCAAGAGAAGTCCTTTCTGGCACCTTCCCCGGTGGAGTTGTGCATGGGGTGTGTATGGAACATTTTGCCACCAGCCGAGTCCAAAATTCAGCGCTTCCCCATCTCAGCCCAGAAAGCAGGTAGAACAAGTTTTGTGGTGTCCTTCAGCTGCCTTTCGGGGTAGTGTAAGAACTACCAACAGACGTCCTTTCTGGCACCTTCCCCGGTGGAGTTGTGCATGGGGTGTGTTTGGAACATTTTGTCACCAGCCGAGTCCAAAATTCAGCGCTTCCCCATCTCAGCCCAGAAAGCAGGTAGAACAAATCTTGTGGGGCCATTGAGCATCCTACCGGAGCAATGTAAAAAGTACCAACAGAAGTCCTTTCTGGCACCTTCCCCGGTGGAGTTGTGCATGGGGTGTGTTTGGGACATTTTGTCACCAGCCGAGTCCAAAATTCAGCGCTTCCCCATCTCAAGCCCAGAAAGCAGGTAGAACAAGTTTTGTGGGGCCATTCAGCATCCTACCCGAGCAATTTAAAAAGTACCAACAGAATTCCTTTCTGGCACCTTCCCCGGTGGAGTTGTTCATGGGGTGTGTTTGGGAACATTTTGTCACCAGCCGAGTCCAAAATTCAGCGCTTCCCCATCTCAGCCCAGAAAGCAGGTAGAACAAGTTTTGTGGTGACTTTCAACTGCCTACCGGAGAATGTAAAAAGTACCAAGAGAAGTCCTTTCTGGCACCTTCCCCGGTGGGGTTGTGCATGGGGTGTGTTTGGAACATTTTGTCACCAGCCGAGTCCAAAATTCAGCGCTTCCCCATCTCAGCCCAGAAAGCAGGTAGAACAAGTTTTGTGGTGACTTTATACCGCCTACCGGAGCAATGTAAAAACTACCAACAGACGTCCTTTCTGGCACCTTCCCCGGTGGAGTTGTGCATGGGGTGTGTTTGGAACATTTTGTCACCAGCCGAGTCCAAAATTCAGCGCTTCCCCATCCCAGCCCAGAAAGCAGGTAGAACAACTTTTGTGGGGCCATTCAGCTGCCTTTCGGGGTAGTGTAAAAACTACCAACAGAACTCCTTTCTGGCACGTTATCCGGTGGAGTTGTGCATGGGGTGTGTATGGAACATTTTGTCACCAGCCGAGTCCAAAATTCAGCGCTTCCCCATCTCAGCCCAGAAAGCAGGTAGAGCAAGTTTTGTGGTGTCCTTCAGCTGCCTTTCGGGGTAGTGTAAGAACTACCAACAGACGTCCTTTCTGGCACCTTCTCCGGTGGAGTTGTGCATGGGGTGTGTTTGGAACATTTTGTCACCAGCAGAGTCCAAAATTCAGCGCTTCCCCATCTCAGCCCAGAAAGCAGGTAGAACAAATTTTGTGGTGTCCTTCAGCTGCCTTTCGGGGTAGTGTAAGAACTACCAACAGACGTCCTTTCTGGCACCTTCCCTGGTGGAGTTGTGCATGGGGTGTGTATGGAACATTTTGTCACCAGCCGAGTCCAAATTTCAGCGCTTCCCCATCTCAGCCCAGAAAGCAGGTAGAACAAGTTTTGTGGGGCCATTGAGCATCCTACCCGAGCAATGTAAAAAGTACCAACAGAAGTCCTTTCTGGCACCTTCCCCGGTGGAGTTGTGCATGGGGTGTGTTTGGGACATTTTGTCACCAGCCGAGTCCAAAATTCAGCGCTTCCCCATCTCAAGCCCAGAAAGCAGGTAGAACAAGTTTTGTGGGGCCATTCAGCATCCTACCCGAGCAATGTAAAAAGTACCAACAGAATTCCTTTCTGGCACCTTCCCCGGTGGAGTTGTTCATGGGGTGTGTTTGGGAACATTTTGTCACCAGCCGAGTCCAAAATTCAGCGCTTCCCCATCTCAGCCCAGAAAGCAGGTAGAACAAGTTTTGTGGTGACTTTCAACTGCCTACCGGAGAATATAAAAAGTACCAAGAGAAGTCCTTTCTGGCACCTTCCCCGGTGGGGTTGTGCATGCGGTGTGTTTGGAACATTTTGTCACCAGCCGAGTCCAAAATTCAGCGCTTCCCCATCTCAGCCCAGAAAGCAGGTAGAGCAAGTTTTGTGGGGCCATTGAGCATCCTACCCGAGCAATGTAAAAAGTACCAACAGAAGTCCTTTCTGGCACCTTCCCCGGTGGAGTTGTGCATGGAGTGTGTTTGGGACATTTTGTCACCAGCCGAGTCCAAAATTCAGCGCTTCCCCATCTCAAGCCCAGAAAGCAGGTAGAACAAGTTTTGTGGGGCCATTCAGCATCCTACCCGAGCAATGTAAAAAGTACCAACAGAATTCCTTTCTGGCACCTTCCCCGGTGGAGTTGTTCATGGGGTGTGTTTGGGAACATTTTGTCACCAGCCGAGTCCAAAATTCAGCGCTTCCCCATCTCAGCCCAGAAAGCAGGTAGAACAAGTTTTGTGGTGACTTTCAACTGCCTACCGGAGAATGTAAAAAGTACCAAGAGAAGTCCTTTCTGGCACCTTCCCCGGTGGGGTTGTGCATGGGGTGTGTTTGGAACATTTTGTCACCAGCCGAGTCCAAAATTCAGCGCTTCCCCATCTCAGCCCAGAAAGCAGGTAGAACAAGTTTTGTGGTGACTTTCAACTGCCTACGCAAGTAATGTAAAGACTACCAACAGACGTCCTTTCTGGCACCTTCCCCGGTGGAGTTGTGCATGGGGTGTGTTTGGAACATTTTGTCTCCAGCCGAGTCCAAAATTCAGCGCTTCCCCATCTCAGCCCAGAAAGCAGGTAGAACAAGTTTTGTGGGGCTGTTGAGCATCCTACCCGAGCAATGCAAAAAGTACCAAGAGAAGTCCTTTCTGGCACCTTCCCCGGTGGAGTTGTGCATGGGGTGTGTATGGAACATTTTGCCACCAGCCGAGTCCAAAATTCAGCGCTTCCCCATCTCAGCCCAGAAAGCAGGTAGAACAAGTTTTGTGGTGTCCTTCAGCTGCCTTTCGGGGTAGTGTAAGAACTACCAACAGACGTCCTTTCTGGCACCTTCCCCGGTGGAGTTGTGCATGGGGTGTGTTTGGAACATTTTGTCACCAGCCGAGTCCAAAATTCAGCGCTTCCCCATCTCAGCCCAGAAAGCAGGTAGAACAAATCTTGTGGGGCCATTGAGCATCCTACCGGAGCAATGTAAAAAGTACCAACAGAAGTCCTTTCTGGCACCTTCCCCGGTGGAGTTGTGCATGGGGTGTGTTTGGGACATTTTGTCACCAGCCGAGTCCAAAATTCAGCGCTTCCCCATCTCAAGCCCAGAAAGCAGGTAGAACAAGTTTTGTGGGGCCATTCAGCATCCTACCCGAGCAATTTAAAAAGTACCAACAGAATTCCTTTCTGGCACCTTCCCCGGTGGAGTTGTTCATGGGGTGTGTTTGGGAACATTTTGTCACCAGCCGAGTCCAAAATTCAGCGCTTCCCCATCTCAGCCCAGAAAGCAGGTAGAACAAGTTTTGTGGTGACTTTCAACTGCCTACCGGAGAATGTAAAAAGTACCAAGAGAAGTCCTTTCTGGCACCTTCCCCGGTGGGGTTGTGCATGGGGTGTGTTTGGAACATTTTGTCACCAGCCGAGTCCAAAATTCAGCGCTTCCCCATCTCAGCCCAGAAAGCAGGTAGAACAAGTTTTGTGGTGACTTTATACCGCCTACCGGAGCAATGTAAAAACTACCAACAGACGTCCTTTCTGGCACCTTCCCCGGTGGAGTTGTGCATGGGGTGTGTTTGGAACATTTTGTCACCAGCCGAGTCCAAAATTCAGCGCTTCCCCATCCCAGCCCAGAAAGCAGGTAGAACAACTTTTGTGGGGCCATTCAGCTGCCTTTCGGGGTAGTGTAAAAACTACCAACAGAACTCCTTTCTGGCACGTTATCCGGTGGAGTTGTGCATGGGGTGTGTATGGAACATTTTGTCACCAGCCGAGTCCAAAATTCAGCGCTTCCCCATCTCAGCCCAGAAAGCAGGTAGAGCAAGTTTTGTGGTGTCCTTCAGCTGCCTTTCGGGGTAGTGTAAGAACTACCAACAGACGTCCTTTCTGGCACCTTCTCCGGTGGAGTTGTGCATGGGGTGTGTTTGGAACATTTTGTCACCAGCAGAGTCCAAAATTCAGCGCTTCCCCATCTCAGCCCAGAAAGCAGGTAGAACAAATTTTGTGGTGTCCTTCAGCTGCCTTTCGGGGTAGTGTAAGAACTACCAACAGACGTCCTTTCTGGCACCTTCCCTGGTGGAGTTGTGCATGGGGTGTGTATGGAACATTTTGTCACCAGCCGAGTCCAAAATTCAGCGCTTCCCCATCTCAGCCCAGAAAGCAGGTAGAGCAAGTTTTGTGGTGTCCTTCAGCTGCCTTTCGGGGTAGTGTAAGAACTACCAACAGACGTCCTTTCTGGCACCTTCTCCGGTGGAGTTGTGCATGGGGTGTGTTTGGAACATTTTGTCACCAGCCGAGTCCAAAATTCAGCGCTTCCCCATCTCAGCCCAGAAAGCAGGTAGAACAAGTTTTGTGGGGCTATTGAGCATCCTACCCGAGCAATGCAAAAAGTACCAAGAGAAGTCCTTTCTGGCACCTTCCCCGGTGGAGTTGTCCATGGGGTGTGTATGGAACATTTTGTCACCAGCCGAGTCCAAAATTCAGCGCTTCCCCATCTCAGCCCAGAAAGCAGGTAGAACAAGTTTTGTGGTGTCCTTCAGCTGCCTTTCGGGGTAGTGTAAGAACTACCAACAGACGTCCTTTCTGGCACCTTCCCTGGTGGAGTTGTGCATGGGGTGTGTTTGGAACATTTTGTCACCAGCCGAGTCCAAAATTCAGCGCTTCCCCATCTCAGCCCAGAAAGCAGGTAGAGCAAGTTTTGTGGTGTCCTTCAGCTGCCTTTCGGGGTAGTGTAAGAACTACCAACAGACGTCCTTTCTGGCACCTTCTCCGGTGGAGTTGTGCATGGGGTGTGTTTGGAACATTTTGTCACCAGCCGAGTCCAAAATTCAGCGCTTCCCCATCTCAGCCCAGAAAGCAGGTAGAACAAGTTTTGTGGGGCCATTGAGCATCCTACCCGAGCAATCTAAAAAGTACCGACAGACGTCCTTTCTGGCCCCTTCCCAATTGGAGTTGTGCATGGGGTGTGTTTGGAACATTTTGTCACCAGCCGAGTCCAAAATTCAGCGCTTCCCCATCTCAGCCCAGAAAGCAGGTAGAACAAGTTTTGTGGTGTCCTTCAGCTGCCTTTCGGGGTAGTGTAAGAACTACCAACAGACGTCCTTTCTGGCACCTTCCCTGGTGGAGTTGTGCATGGGGTGTGTATGGAACATTTTGTCACCAGCCGAGTCCAAAATTCAGCGCTTCCCCATCTCAGCCCAGAAAGCAGGTAGAGCAAGTTTTGTGGGGCCATTGAGCATCCTACCCGAGCAATCTAAAAAGTACCAAGAGAAGTCCTTTCTGGCACCTTCCCCGGTGGAGTTGTGCATGGGGTGTGTTTGGAACATTTTGTCACTAGCCGAGTCCAAAATTCAGCGCTTCCCCATCTCAGCCCAGAAGCAGGTAGAACAAGTTTTGTGGTGACTTTCAACTGCCTACCGGAGCAATGTAAAAACTACCAACAGACGTCCTTTCTGGCACCTTCCCCGGTGGAGTTGTGCATGGGGTGTGTTTGGAACATTTTGTCACCAGCCGAGTCCAAATTTCAGCGCTTCCCCATCTCAGCCCAGAAAGCAGGTAGAACAAGTTTTGTGGGGCCATTGAGCATCCTACCCGAGCAATGTAAAAAGTACCAACAGAAGTCCTTTCTGGCACCTTCCCCGGTGGAGTTGTGCATGGAGTGTGTTTGGGACATTTTGTCACCAGCCGAGTCCAAAATTCAGCGCTTCCCCATCTCAAGCCCAGAAAGCAGGTAGAACAAGTTTTGTGGGGCCATTCAGCATCCTACCCGAGCAATGTAAAAAGTACCAACAGAATTCCTTTCTGGCACCTTCCCCGGTGGAGTTGTTCATGGGGTGTGTTTGGGAACATTTTGTCACCAGCCGAGTCCAAAATTCAGCGCTTCCCCATCTCAGCCCAGAAAGCAGGTAGAACAAGTTTTGTGGTGACTTTCAACTGCCTACCGGAGAATGTAAAAAGTACCAAGAGAAGTCCTTTCTGGCACCTTCCCCGGTGGGGTTGTGCATGGGGTGTGTTTGGAACATTTTGTCACCAGCCGAGTCCAAAATTCAGCGCTTCCCCATCTCAGCCCAGAAAGCAGGTAGAGCAAGTTTTGTGGGGCCATTGAGCAACCTACCCGAGCAATTTAAAAAGTACCAAGAGAAGTCCTTTCTGGCACCTTCCCCGGTGGAGTTGTGCATGGGGTGTGTTTGGAACATTTTGTCACTAGCCGAGTCCAAAATTCAGCGCTTCCCCATCTCAGCCCAGAAGCAGGTAGAACAAGTTTTGTGGTGACTTTCAACTGCCTACCGGAGCAATGTAAAAACTACCAACAGACGTCCTTTCTGGCACCTTCCCCGGTGGAGTTGTGCATGGGGTGTGTTTGGAACATTTTGTCACCAGCCGAGTCCAAATTTCAGCGCTTCCCCATCTCAGCCCAGAAAGCAGGTAGAACAAGTTTTGTGGGGCCATTGAGCATCCTACCCGAGCAATGTAAAAAGTACCAACAGAAGTCCTTTCTGGCACCTTCCCCGGTGGAGTTGTGCATGGGGTGTGTTTGGGACATTTTGTCACCAGCCGAGTCCAAAATTCAGCGCTTCCCCATCTCAAGCCCAGAAAGCAGGTAGAACAAGTTTTGTGGGGCCATTCAGCATCCTACCCGAGCAATGTAAAAAGTACCAACAGAATTCCTTTCTGGCACCTTCCCCGGTGGAGTTGTTCATGGGGTGTGTTTGGGAACATTTTGTCACCAGCCGAGTCCAAAATTCAGCGCTTCCCCATCTCAGCCCAGAAAGCAGGTAGAACAAGTTTTGTGGTGACTTTCAACTGCCTACCGGAGAATGTAAAAAGTACCAAGAGAAGTCCTTTCTGGCACCTTCCCCGGTGGGGTTGTGCATGGGGTGTGTTTGGAACATTTTGTCACCAGCCGAGTCCAAAATTCAGCGCTTCCCCATCTCAGCCCAGAAAGCAGGTAGAACAAGTTTTGTGGTGTCCTTCAGCTGCCTTTCGGGGTAGTGTAAGAACTACCAACAGACGTCCTTTCTGGCACCTTCCCCGGTGGAGTTGTGCATGGGGTGTGTTTGGAACATTTTGTCACCAGCCGAGTCCAAATTTCAGCGCTTCCCCATCTCAGCCCAGAAAGCAGGTAGAACAAATCTTGTGGGGCCATTCAGCATCCTACCCGAGCAATGTAAAAAGTACCAACAGAAGTCCTTTCTGGCACCTTCCCCGGTGGAGTTGTGCATGGGGTGTGTTTGGGACATTTTGTCACCAGCCGAGTCCAAAATTCAGCGCTTCCCCATCTCAAGCCCAGAAGCAAGGTAGAACAAGTTTTGTGGGGCCATTCAGCATCCTACCCGAGCAATGTAAAAAGTACCAACAGAATTCCTTTCTGGCACCTTCCCCGGTGGAGTTGTTCATGGGGTGTGTTTGGGAACATTTTGTCACCAGCCGAGTCCAAAATTCAGCGCTTCCCCATCTCAGCCCAGAAAGCAGGTAGAACAAGTTTTGTGGTGACTTTCAACTGCCTACCGGAGAATGTAAAAAGTACCAAGAGAAGTCCTTTCTGGCACCTTCCCCGGTGGGGTTGTGCATGGGGTGTGTTTGGAACATTTTGTCACCAGCCGAGTCCAAAATTCAGCGCTTCCCCATCTCAGCCCAGAAAGCAGGTAGAACAAGTTTTGTGGTGACTTTCAACTGCCTACGCAAGTAATGTAAAGACTACCAACAGACGTCCTTTCTGGCACCTTCCCTGGTGGAGTTGTGCATGGGGTGTGTTTGGAACATTTTGTCACCAGCCGAGTCCAAAATTCAGCGCTTCCCCATCTCAGCCCAGAAAGCAGGTAGAACAAGTTTTGTGGTGTCCTTCAGCTGCCTTTCGGGGTAGTGTAAGAACTACCAACAGACGTCCTTTCTGGCACCTTCCCTGGTGGAGTTGTGCATGGGGTGTGTATGGAACATTTTGTCACCAGCCGAGTCCAAAATTCAGCGCTTCCCCATCTCAGCCCAGAAAGCAGGTAGAGCAAGTTTTGTGGGGCCATTGAGCATCCTACCCGAGCAATTTAAAAAGTACCAAGAGAAGTCCTTTCTGGCACCTTCCCCGGTGGAGTTGTGCATGGGGTGTGTTTGGAACATTTTGTCACTAGCCGAGTCCAAAATTCAGCGCTTCCCCATCTCAGCCCAGAAGCAGGTAGAACAAGTTTTGTGGTGACTTTCAACTGCCTACCGGAGCAATGTAAAAACTACCAACAGACGTCCTTTCTGGCACCTTCCCCGGTGGAGTTGTGCATGGGGTGTGTTTGGAACATTTTGTCACCAGCCGAGTCCAAATTTCAGCGCTTCCCCATCTCAGCCCAGAAAGCAGGTAGAACAAGTTTTGTGGGGCCATTGAGCATCCTACCCGAGCAATGTAAAAAGTACCAACAGAAGTCCTTTCTGGCACCTTCCCCGGTGGAGTTGTGCATGGAGTGTGTTTGGGACATTTTGTCACCAGCCGAGTCCAAAATTCAGCGCTTCCTCATCTCAAGCCCAGAAAGCAGGTAGAACAAGTTTTGTGGGGCCATTCAGCATCCTACCCGAGCAATGTAAAAAGTACCAACAGAATTCCTTTCTGGCACCTTCCCCGGTGGAGTTGTTCATGGGGTGTGTTTGGGAACATTTTGTCACCAGCCGAGTCCAAAATTCAGCGCTTCCCCATCTCAGCCCAGAAAGCAGGTAGAACAAGTTTTGTGGTGACTTTCAACTGCCTACCGGAGAATGTAAAAAGTACCAAGAGAAGTCCTTTCTGGCACCTTCCCCGGTGGGGTTGTGCATGGGGTGTGTTTGGAACATTTGGTCACCAGCCGAGTCCAAAATTCAGCGCTTCCCCATCTCAGCCCAGAAAGCAGGTAGAGCAAGTTTTGTGGGGCCATTGAGCATCCTAACCGAGCAATTTAAAAAGTACCAAGAGAAGTCCTTTCTGGCACCTTCCCCGGTGGAGTTGTGCATGGGGTGTGTTTGGAACATTTTGTCACTAGCCGAGTCCAAAATTCAGCGCTTCCCCATCTCAGCCCAGAAGCAGGTAGAACAAGTTTTGTGGTGACTTTCAACTGCCTACCGGAGCAATGTAAAAACTACCAACAGACGTCCTTTCTGGCACCTTCCCCGGTGGAGTTGTGCATGGGGTGTGTTTGGAACATTTTGTCACCAGCCGAGGCCAAAATTCAGCGCTTCCCCATCTCAGCCCAGAAAGCAGGTAGAACAAGTTTTGTGGGGCCATTGAGCATCCTACCCGAGCAATGTAAAAAGTACCAACAGAAGTCCTTTCTGGCACCTTCCCCGGTGGAGTTGTGCATGGAGTGTGTTTGGGACATTTTGTCACCAGCCGAGTCCAAAATTCAGCGCTTCCCCATCTCAAGCCCAGAAAGCAGGTAGAACAAGTTTTGTGGGGCCATTCAGCATCCTACCCGAGCAATGTAAAAAGTACCAACAGAATTCCTTTCTGGCACCTTCCCCGGTGGAGTTGTTCATGGGGTGTGTTTGGGAACATTTTGTCACCAGCCGAGTCCAAAATTCAGCGCTTCCCCATCTCAGCCCAGAAAGCAGGTAGAACAAGTTTTGTGGTGACTTTCAACTGCCTACCGGAGAATGTAAAAAGTACCAAGAGAAGTCCTTTCTGGCACCTTCCCCGGTGGGGTTGTGCATGGGGTGTGTTTGGAACATTTTGTCACCAGCCGAGTCCAAAATTCAGCGCTTCCCCATCTCAGCCCAGAAAGCAGGTAGAACAAGTTTTGTGGTGACTTTCAACTGCCTACACAAGTAATGTAAAGACTACCAACAGACGTCCTTTCTGGCACCTTCCCCGGTGGAGTTGTGCATGGGGTGTGTTTGGAACATTTTGTCTCCAGCCGAGTCCAAAATTCAGCGCTTCCCCATCTCAGCCCAGAAAGCAGGTAGAACAAGTTTTGTGGGGCTATTGAGCATCCTACCCGAGCAATGCAAAAAGTACCAAGAGAAGTCCTTTCTGGCACCTTCCCCGGTGGAGTTGTCCATGGGGTGTGTATGGAACATTTTGCCACCAGCCGAGTCCAAAATTCAGCGCTTCCCCATCTCAGCCCAGAAAGCAGGTAGAACAAGTTTTGTGGTGTCCTTCAGCTGCCTTTCGGGGTAGTGTAAGAACTACCAACAGACGTCCTTTCTGGCACCTTCCCCCGGTGGAGTTGTGCATAGGGTGTGTATGGAACATTTTGTCACCAGCCGAGTCCAAAATTCAGCGCTTCCCCATCTCAGCCCAGAAAGCAGGTAGAACAAATCTTGTGGGGCCATTGAGCATCCTACCGGAGCAATGTAAAAAGTACCAAGAGAACTCCTTTCTGGCACCTTCCCCGGTGGAGTTGTGCATGGGGTGTGTTTGGGACATTTTGTCACCAGCAGAGTCCAAAATTCAGCGCTTCCCCATCTTAGCCAGAAAGCAGGTAGAACAAAGTTTTGTGGGGCCATTGAGCATCCTACCCGAGCAATCTAAAAAGTACCAACAGAATTCCTTTCTGGCACCTTCCCCCGGTGGAGTTGTGCATGGGGTGTGTATGGAACATTTTGTCACCAGCCGACTCCAAAATTCAGCGCTTCCCCATCTCAGCCCAGAAAGCAGGTAGAAGAACTGTCGTGGTGCCTTTCAGCTGCCTACCAGGGTATTGTAAAAACTACCAAAAGAACTCCTTTCTGGCACCTTCCCCGGTGGAGTTGTGCATGGGGTGTGTTTGGAACATTTTGTCACCAGCCGAGTCCAAAATTCAGCGCTTCCCCATCTCAGCCCAGAAAGCAGGTAGAACAAGTTTTGTGGTGTCCTTCAGCTGCCTTTCGGGGTAGTGTAAGAACTACCAACAGACGTCCTTTCTGGCACCTTCTCCGGTGGAGTTGTGCATGGGGTGTGTTTGGAACATTTTGTCACCAGCCGAGTCCAAAATTCAGCGCTTCCCCATCTCAGCCCAGAAAGCAGGTAGAACAAGTTTTGTGGGGCCATTGAGCATCCTACCCGAGCAATGCAAAAAGTACCAAGAGAAGTCCTTTCTGGCACCTTCCCCGGTGGAGTTGTCCATGGGGTGTGTATGGAACATTTTGTCACCAGCCGAGTCCAAAATTCAGCGCTTCCCCATCTCAGCCCAGAAAGCAGGTAGAACAAGTTTTGTGGGGCCATTGAGCATCCTACCGGAGCAATCTAAAAAGTACCAACAGACGTCCTTTCTGGCCCCTTCCCCGGTGGATTTTTGCATGGGGTGAGTTTGGAACATTTTGTCACCAGCAGAGTCCAAAATTCAGCGCTTCCCCATCTAAGCCCAGAAAGCAGGTAGAACAAGTTTTGTGGTGACTTTCAACTGCCTACTGGAGCAATGTAAAAACTACCAACAGAAGTCCTTTCTGGCACCTTCCCCGGTGGAGTTGTGCATGGGGTGTGTTTGGAACATTTTGTCACCAGCCGAGTCCAAAATTCAGCGCTTCCCCATCTCAGCCCAGAAAGCAGGTAGAACAAGTTTTGTGGGGCTATTGAGCATCCTACCCGAGCAATGCAAAAAGTACCAAGAGAAGTCCTTTCTGGCATCTTTCCCGGTGGAGTTGTGCATGGGGTGTGTATGGAACATTTTGTCACCAGCCGAGTCCAAAATTCAGCGCTTCCCCATCTCAGCCCAGAAAGCAGGTAGAAAAGTTTTGTGGGGCCATTGAGCATCCTACCCGAGCAATCTAAAAAGTACCAACAGACGTCTTTTCTGGCACCTTCCCCGGTGGAGTTGTGCATGGGGTGTGTTTGGAACATTTTGTCACCAGCCGAGTCCAAAATTCAGCGCTTCCCCATCTCAGCCCAGAAAGCAGGTAGAACAAGTTTTGTGGGGCCATTCAGCATCCTACCCGAGCAATGTAAAAAGTACCAACAGAATTCCTTTCTGGCACCTTCCCCGGTGGAGTTGTTCATGGGGTGTGTTTGGGAACATATTGTCACCAGCCGAGTCCAAAATTCAGCGCTTCCCCATCTCAGCCCAGAAAGCAGGTAGAACAAGTTTTGTGGTGACTTTCAACTGCCTACCCGAGAATGTAAAAAGTACCAAGAGAAGTCCTTTCTGGCACTTTCCCCGGTGGAGTTGTGCATGGGGTGTGTTTGGAACATTTTGTCACCAGCCGAGTCCAAAATTCAGCGCTTCCCCATCTCAGCCCAGAAAGCAGGTAGAACAAGTTTTGTGGTGTCCTTCAGCTGCCTTTCGGGGTAGTGTAAGAACTACCAACAGACGTCCTTTCTGGCACCTTCCCTGGTGGAGTTGTGCATGGGGTGTGTATGGAACATTTTGTCACCAGCCGAGTCCAAAATTCAGCGCTTCCCCATCTCAGCCCAGAAAGCAGGTAGAGCAAGTTTTGTGGTGTCCTTCAGCTGCCTTTCGGGGTAGTGTAAGAACTACCAACAGACGTCCTTTCTGGCACCTTCTCCGGTGGAGTTGTGCATGGGGTGTGTTTGGAACATTTTGTCACCAGCCGAGTCCAAAATTCAGCGCTTCCCCATCTCAGCCCAGAAAGCAGGTAGAACAAGTTTTGTGGGGCCATTGAGCATCCTACCCGAGCAATCTAAAAAGTACCGACAGACGTCCTTTCTGGCCCCTTCCCAATTGGAGTTGTGCATGGGGTGTGTTTGGAACATTTTGTCACCAGCAGAGTCCAAAATTCAGCGCTTCCCCATCTCAGCCCAGAAAGCAGGTAGAACAAGTTTTGTGGTGTCCTTCAGCTGCCTTTCGGGGTAGTGTAAGAACTACCAACAGACGTCCTTTCTGGCACCTTCCCCGATGGAGTTGTGCATGGGGTGTGTATGGAACATTTTGTCACCAGCCGAGTCCAAAATTCAGCGCTTCCCCATCTCAGCCCAGAAAGCAGGTAGAACAAATCTTGTGGGGCCATTGAGCATCCTACCGGAGCAATGTAAAAAGTACCAAGAGAACTCCTTTCTGGCACCTTCCCCGGTGGAGTTGTGCATGGGGTGTGTTTGGGACATTTTGTCACCAGCAGAGTCCAAAATTCAGCGCTTCCCCATCTTAGCCCAGAAAGCAGGTAGAACAAGTTTTGTGGGGCCATTGAGCATCCTACCCGAGCAATCTAAAAAGTACCAACAGAATTCCTTTCTGGCACCTTCCCCGGTGGAGTTGTGCATGGGGTGTGTATGGAACATTTTGTCACCAGCCGACTCCAAAATTCAGCGCTTCCCCATCTCAGCCCAGAAAGCAGGTAGAAGAACTGTCGTGGTGCCTTTCAGCTGCCTACCAGGGTATTGTAAAAACTACCAAAAGAACTCCTTTCTGGCACCTTCCCCGGTGGAGTTGTGCATGGGGTGTGTTTGGAACATTTTGTCACCAGCCGAGTCCAAAATTCAGCGCTTCCCCATCTCAGCCCAGAAAGCAGGTAGAACAAGTTTTGTGGTGTCCTTCAGCTGCCTTTCGGGGTAGTGTAAGAACTACCAACAGACGTCCTTTCTGGCACCTTCTCCGGTGGAGTTGTGCATGGGGTGTGTTTGGAACATTTTGTCACCAGCCGAGTCCAAAATTCAGCGCTTCCCCATCTCAGCCCAGAAAGCAGGTAGAACAAGTTTTGTGGGGCCATTGAGCATCCTACCCGAGCAATGCAAAAAGTACCAAGAGAAGTCCTTTCTGGCACCTTCCCCGGTGGAGTTGTCCATGGGGTGTGTATGGAACATTTTGTCACCAGCCGAGTCCAAAATTCAGCGCTTCCCCATCTCAGCCCAGAAAGCAGGTAGAACAAGTTTTGTGGGGCCATTGAGCATCCTACCGGAGCAATCTAAAAAGTACCAACAGACGTCCTTTCTGGCCCCTTCCCCGGTGGATTTTTGCATGGGGTGAGTTTGGAACATTTTGTCACCAGCAGAGTCCAAAATTCAGCGCTTCCCCATCTAAGCCCAGAAAGCAGGTAGAACAAGTTTTGTGGTGACTTTCAACTGCCTACTGGAGCAATGTAAAAAACTACCAACAGAAGTCCTTTCTGGCACCTTCCCCGGTGGAGTTGTGCATGGGGTGTGTTTGGAACATTTTGTCACCAGCCGAGTCCAAAATTCAGCGCTTCCCCATCTCAGCCCAGAAAGCAGGTAGAACAAGTTTTGTGGGGCTATTGAGCATCCTACCCGAGCAATGCAAAAAGTACCAAGAGAAGTCCTTTCTGGCATCTTTCCCGGTGGAGTTGTGCATGGGGTGTGTATGGAACATTTTGTCACCAGCCGAGTCCAAAATTCAGCGCTTCCCCATCTCAGCCCAGAAAGCAGGTAGAAAAGTTTTGTGGGGCCATTGAGCATCCTACCCGAGCAATCTAAAAAGTACCAACAGACGTCTTTTCTGGCACCTTCCCCGGTGGAGTTGTGCATGGGGTGTGTTTGGAACATTTTGTCACCAGCCGAGTCCAAAATTCAGCGCTTCCCCATCTCAGCCCAGAAAGCAGGTAGAACAAGTTTTGTGGGGCCATTCAGCATCCTACCCGAGCAATGTAAAAAGTACCAACAGAATTCCTTTCTGGCACCTTCCCCGGTGGAGTTGTTCATGGGGTGTGTTTGGGAACATATTGTCACCAGCCGAGTCCAAAATTCAGCGCTTCCCCATCTCAGCCCAGAAAGCAGGTAGAACAAGTTTTGTGGTGACTTTCAACTGCCTACCCGAGAATGTAAAAAGTACCAAGAGAAGTCCTTTCTGGCACTTTCCCCGGTGGAGTTG
This sequence comes from Falco biarmicus, assembly GCF_023638135.1. Taxonomy (NCBI): domain Eukaryota; kingdom Metazoa; phylum Chordata; class Aves; order Falconiformes; family Falconidae; genus Falco; species Falco biarmicus. The sequence continues at coordinate 211,685 of NC_079296.1, forward strand.
TGCATGGGGTGTGTTTGGAACATTTTGTCACCAGCCGAGTCCAAAATTCAGCGCTTCCCCATCTCAGCCCAGAAAGCAGGTAGAACAAGTTTTGTGGTGTCCTTCAGCTGCCTTTCGGGGTAGTGTAAGAACTACCAACAGACGTCCTTTCTGGCACCTTCCCTGGTGGAGTTGTGCATGGGGTGTGTATGGAACATTTTGTCACCAGCCGAGTCCAAAATTCAGCGCTTCCCCATCTCAGCCCAGAAAGCAGGTAGAGCAAGTTTTGTGGTGTCCTTCAGCTGCCTTTCGGGGTAGTGTAAGAACTACCAACAGACGTCCTTTCTGGCACCTTCTCCGGTGGAGTTGTGCATGGGGTGTGTTTGGAACATTTTGTCACCAGCCGAGTCCAAAATTCAGCGCTTCCCCATCTCAGCCCAGAAAGCAGGTAGAACAAGTTTTGTGGGGCCATTGAGCATCCTACCCGAGCAATCTAAAAAGTACCGACAGACGTCCTTTCTGGCCCCTTCCCAATTGGAGTTGTGCATGGGGTGTGTTTGGAACATTTTGTCACCAGCAGAGTCCAAAATTCAGCGCTTCCCCATCTCAGCCCAGAAAGCAGGTAGAACAAGTTTTGTGGTGTCCTTCAGCTGCCTTTCGGGGTAGTGTAAGAACTACCAACAGACGTCCTTTCTGGCACCTTCCCCGATGGAGTTGTGCATGGGGTGTGTATGGAACATTTTGTCACCAGCCGAGTCCAAAATTCAGCGCTTCCCCATCTCAGCCCAGAAAGCAGGTAGAGCAAGTTTTGTGGGGCCATTGAGCATCCTACCCGAGCAATTTAAAAAGTACCAAGAGAAGTCCTTTCTGGCACCTTCCCCGGTGGAGTTGTGCATGGGGTGTGTTTGGAACATTTTGTCACTAGCCGAGTCCAAAATTCAGCGCTTCCCCATCTCAGCCCAGAAAGCAGGTAGAACAAGTTTTGTGGTGACTTTCAACTGCCTACCGGAGCAATGTAAAAACTACCAACAGACGTCCTTTCTGGCACCTTCCCCGGTGGAGTTGTGCATGGGGTGTGTTTGGAACATTTTGTCACCAGCCGAGTCCAAATTTCAGCGCTTCCCCATCTCAGCCCAGAAAGCAGGTAGAACAAGTTTTGTGGGGCCATTGAGCATCCTACCCGAGCAATGTAAAAAGTACCAACAGAAGTCCTTTCTGGCACCTTCCCCGGTGGAGTTGTGCATGGGGTGTGTTTGGGACATTTTGTCACCAGCCGAGTCCAAAATTCAGCGCTTCCCCATCTCAAGCCCAGAAAGCAGGTAGAACAAGTTTTGTGGGGCCATTCAGCATCCTACCCGAGCAATGTAAAAAGTACCAACAGAATTCCTTTCTGGCACCTTCCCCGGTGGAGTTGTTCATGGGGTGTGTTTGGGAACATTTTGTCACCAGCCGAGTCCAAAATTCAGCGCTTCCCCATCTCAGCCCAGAAAGCAGGTAGAACAAGTTTTGTGGTGACTTTCAACTGCCTACCCGAGAATGTAAAAAGTACCAAGAGAAGTCCTTTCTGGCACCTTCCCCGGTGGGGTTGTGCATGGGGTGTGTTTGGAACATTTTGTCACCAGCCGAGTCCAAAATTCAGCGCTTCCCCATCTCAGCCCAGAAAGCAGGTAGAACAAGTTTTGTGGTGACTTTCAACTGCCTACGCAAGTAATGTAAAGACTACCAACAGACGTCCTTTCTGGCACCTTCCCCGGTGGAGTTGTGCATGGGGTGTGTTTGGAACATTTTGTCTCCAGCCGAGTCCAAAATTCAGCGCTTCCCCATCTCAGCCCAGAAAGCAGGTAGAACAAGTTTTGTGGGGCTATTGAGCATCCTACCCGAGCAATGCAAAAAGTACCAAGAGAAGTCCTTTCTGGCACCTTCCCCGGTGGAGTTGTCCATGGGGTGTGTATGGAACATTTTGTCACCAGCCGAGTCCAAAATTCAGCGCTTCCCCATCTCAGCCCAGAAAGCAGGTAGAACAAGTTTTGTGGTGACTTTCAACTGCCTACCGGAGCAATGTAAAAACTACCAACAGACGTCCTTTCTGGCACCTTCCCCGGTGGAGTTGTGCATGGGGTGTGTTTGGAACATTTTGTCACCAGCCGAGTCCAAATTTCAGCGCTTCCCCATCTCAGCCCAGAAAGCAGGTAGAACAAGTTTTGTGGGGCCATTGAGCATCCTACCCGAGCAATGTAAAAAGTACCAACAGAAGTCCTTTCTGGCACCTTCCCCGGTGGAGTTGTGCATGGGGTGTGTTTGGGACATTTTGTCACCAGCCGAGTCCAAAATTCAGCGCTTCCCCATCTCAAGCCCAGAAAGCAGGTAGAACAAGTTTTGTGGGGCCATTCAGCATCCTACCCGAGCAATGTAAAAAGTACCAACAGAATTCCTTTCTGGCACCTTCCCCGGTGGAGTTGTTCATGGGGTGTGTTTGGGAACATTTTGTCACCAGCCGAGTCCAAAATTCAGCGCTTCCCCATCTCAGCCCAGAAAGCAGGTAGAACAAGTTTTGTGGTGACTTTCAACTGCCTACCCGAGAATGTAAAAAGTACCAAGAGAAGTCCTTTCTGGCACCTTCCCCGGTGGGGTTGTGCATGGGGTGTGTTTGGAACATTTTGTCACCAGCCGAGTCCAAAATTCAGCGCTTCCCCATCTCAGCCCAGAAAGCAGGTAGAACAAGTTTTGTGGTGACTTTCAACTGCCTACGCAAGTAATGTAAAGACTACCAACAGACGTCCTTTCTGGCACCTTCCCCGGTGGAGTTGTGCATGGGGTGTGTTTGGAACATTTTGTCTCCAGCCGAGTCCAAAATTCAGCGCTTCCCCATCTCAGCCCAGAAAGCAGGTAGAACAAGTTTTGTGGGGCTATTGAGCATCCTACCCGAGCAATGCAAAAAGTACCAAGAGAAGTCCTTTCTGGCACCTTCCCCGGTGGAGTTGTCCATGGGGTGTGTATGGAACATTTTGTCACCAGCCGAGTCCAAAATTCAGCGCTTCCCCATCTCAGCCCAGAAAGCAGGTAGAACAAGTTTTGTGGTGTCCTTCAGCTGCCTTTCGGGGTAGTGTAAGAACTACCAACAGAACTCCTTTCTGGCACCTTCCCCGGTGGAGTTGTGCATGGGGTGTGTTTGGAACATTTTGTCACCAGCTGAGTCCAAATTTCAGCGCTTCCCCATCTCAGCCCAGAAAGCAGGTAGAACAAATCTTGTGGGGCCATTGAGCATCCTACCCGAGCAATGTAAAAAGTACCAACAGAAGTCCTTTCTGGCACCTTCCCCGGTGGAGTTGTGCATGGGGTGTGTTTGGGACATTTTGTCACCAGCCGAGTCCAAAATTCAGCGCTTCCCCATCTCAGCCCAGAAAGCAGGTAGAACAAGTTTTGTGGTGACTTTCAACTGCCTACCGGAGAATGTAAAAAGTACCAAGAGAAGTCCTTTCTGGCACCTTCCCCGGTGGGGTTGTGCATGGGGTGTGTTTGGAACATTTTGTCACCAGCCGAGTCCAAAATTCAGCGCTTCCCCATCTCAGCCCAGAAAGCAGGTAGAACAAGTTTTGTGGTGACTTTCAACTGCCTACGCAAGTAATGTAAAGACTACCAACAGACGTCCTTTCTGGCACCTTCCCCGGTGGAGTTGTGCATGGGGTGTGTTTGGAACATTTTGTCTCCAGCCGAGTCCAAAATTCAGCGCTTCCCCATCTCAGCCCAGAAAGCAGGTAGAACAAGTTTTGTGGGGCTATTGAGTATCCTACCCGAGCAATGCAAAAAGTACCAAGAGAAGTCCTTTCTGGCACCTTCCCCGGTGGAGTTGTCCATGGGGTGTGTATGGAACATTTTGTCACCAGCCGAGTCCAAAATTCAGCGCTTCCCCATCTCAGCCCAGAAAGCAGGTAGAACAAGTTTTGTGGTGTCCTTCAGCTGCCTTTCGGGGTAGTGTAAGAACTACCAACAGACGTCCTTTCTGGCACCTTCCCCGGTGGAGTTGTGCATGGGGGGTGTGTTTGGAACATTTTGTCGCCAGCCGAGTCCAAAATTCAGCGCTTCCCCATCTCAGCCCAGAAAGCAGGTAGAACAAGTTTTGTGGTGACTTTCAACTGCCTACCGGAGCAATGCAAAAAGTACCAAGAGAACTCCTTTCTGGCACCTTCCCCGGTGGAGTTGTGCATGGGGTGTGTTTGGGACATTTTGTCACCAGCAGAGTCCAAAATTCAGCGCTTCTCCATCTCAGCCCAGAAAGCAGGTAGAACAAGTTTTGTGGGGCCATTGAGCATCCTACCCGAGCAATCTAAAAAGTACCAACAGAATTCCTTTCTGGCACCTTCCCCGGTGGAGTTGTGCATGGGGTGTGTATGGAACATTTTGTCACCAGCCGAGTCCAAAATTCAGCGCTTCCCCATCTCAGCCCAGAAAGCAGGTAGAACAAGTTTTGTGGTGTCCTTCAGCTGCCTTTCGGGGTAGTGTAAGAACTACCAACAGACGTCCTTTCTGGCACCTTCCTCGGTGGAGTTGTGCTTGGGGTTTGTTTGGAACATTTTGTCACCAGCCGAGTCCAAAATTCAGCGCTTCCCCATCTCAGCCCAGAAAGCAGGTAGAACAAGTTTTGTGGGGCCATTGAGCATCCTACCCGAGCAATGCAAAAAGTACCAAGAGAAGTCCTTTCTGGCACCTTCCCCGGTGGAGTTGTCCATGGGGTGTGTATGGAACATTTTGTCACCAGCCGAGTCCAAAATTCAGCGCTTCCCCATCTCAGCCCAGAAAGCAGGTAGAACAAGTTTTGTGAAGCCATTGAGCATCCTACCGGAGCAATCTAAAAAGTACCAACAGACGTCCTTTCTGGCCCCTTCCCCGGTGGATTTTTGCATGGGGTGAGTTTGGAACATTTTGTCACCAGCCGAGTCCAAAATTCAGCGCTTCCCCATCTCAGCCCAGAAAGCAGGTAGAACAAATTTTGTGGGGCCATTGAGCATCCTACCCGAGCAATGCAAAAAGTACCAAGAGAAGTCCTTTCTGGCACCTTTCCCGGTGGAGTTGTGCATGGGGTGTGTATGGAACATTTTGTCACCAGCCGAGTCCAAAATTCAGCGCTTCCCCATCTCAGCCCAGAAAGCAGGTAGAAAAGTTTTGTGGGGCCATTGAGCATCCTACCCGAGCAATCTAAAAAGTACCAACAGACGTCCTTTCTGGCCCCTTCCCCGGTGGAGTTGTGCATGGGGTGTGTTTGGAACATTTTGTCACCAGCCGAGTCCAAAATTCAGCGCTTCCCCATCTCAGCCCAGAAAGCAGGTAGAACAAGTTTTGTGGGGCCATTCAGCATCTTACCCGAGCAATGTAAAAAGTACCAACAGAATTCCTTTCTGGCACCTTCCCCGGTGGAGTTGTTCATGGGGTGTGTTTGGGAACATTTTGTCACCAGCCGAGTCCAAAATTCAGCGCTTCCCCATCTCAGCCCAGAAAGCAGGTAGAACAAGTTTTGTGGTGACTTTCAACTGCCTACCCGAGAATGTAAAAAGTACCAAGAGAAGTCCTTTCTGGCACCTTCCCCGGTGGAGTTGTGCATGGGGTCTGTTTGGAACATTTTGTCACCAGCCGAGTCCAAAATTCAGCGCTTCCCCATCTCAGCCCAGAAAGCAGGTAGAACAAGTTTTGTGGTGTCCTTCAGCTGCCTTTCGGGGTAGTGTAAGAACTACCAACAGAATTCCTTTCTGGCACCTTCTCCGGTGGAGTTGTACATGGGGTGTGTTTGGAACATTTTGTCACCAGCCGAGTCCAAAATTCAGCGCTTCCCCATCTCAGCCCAGAAAGCAGGTAGAACAAGTTTTGTGAAGCCATTGAGCATCCTACCCGAGCAATCTAAAAAGTACCAACAGACGTCCTTTCTGGCCCCTTCCCCGGTGGACTTTTGCATGGGGTGTGTTTGGAACATTTTGTCACCAGCCGAGTCCAAAATTCAGCGCTTCCCCATCTCAGCCCAGAAAGCAGGTAGAACAAGTTTTGTGAAGCCATTGAGCATCCTACCCGAGCAATCTAAAAAGTACCAACAGACGTCCTTTCTGGCCCCTTCCCCGGTGGAGTTGTGCATGGGGTGTGTTTGGAACATTTTGTCACCAGCCGAGTCCAAAATTCAGCGCTTCCCCATCTCAGCCCAGAAAGCAGGTAGAACAAGTTTTGTGGGGCCATTGAGCATCCTACCCGAGCAATGTAAAAAGTACCAACAGAAGTCCTTTCTGGCACCTTCCCCGGTGGAGTTGTGCATGGGGTGTGTTTGGGACATTTTGTCACCAGCCGAGTCCAAAATTCAGCGCTTCCCCATCTCAGCCCAGAAAGCAGGTAGAACAAGTTTTGTGGGGCCATTCAGCATCCTACCCGAGCAATGTAAAAAGTACCAACAGAATTCCTTTCTGGCACCTTCCCCGGTGGAGTTGTTCATGGGGTGTGTTTGGGAACATTTTGTCACCAGCCGAGTCCAAAATTCAGCGCTTCCCCATCTCAGCCCAGAAAGCAGGTAGAACAAGTTTTGTGGTGACTTTCAACTGCCTACCCGAGAATGTAAAAACTACCAACAGACGTCCTTTCTGGCACCTTCCCCGGTGGAGTTGTGCATGGGGTGTGTTTGGAACATTTTGTCACCAGCCGAGTCCAAAATTCAGCGCTTCCCCATCTCAGCCCAGAAAGCAGGTAGAACAAGTTTTGTGGTGTCCTTCAGCTGCCTTTCGGGGTAGTGTAAGAACTACCAACAGACGTCCTTTCTGGCACCTTCTCCGGTGGAGTTGTACATGGGGTGTGTTTGGAACATTTTGTCACCAGCCGAGTCCAAAATTCAGCGCTTCCCCATCTCAGCCCAGAAAGCAGGTAGAACAAGTTTTGTGGGGCCATTGAGCATCCTACCCGAGCAATCTAAAAAGTACCAACAGACGTCCTTTCTGGCCCCTTCCCCGGTGGAGTTTTGCATGGGGTGTGTTTGGAACATTTTGTCACCAGCCGAGTCCAAAATTCAGCGCTTCCCCATCTCAGCCCAGAAAGCAGGTAGAACAAGTTTTGTGGTGTCCTTCAGCTGCCTTTCGGGGTAGTGTAAGAACTACCAACAGACGTCCTTTCTGGCACCTTCTCCGGTGGAGTTGTACATGGGGTGTGTTTGGAACATTTTGTCACCAGCCGAGTCCAAAATTCAGCGCTTCCCCATCTCAGCCCAGAAAGCAGGTAGAACAAGTTTTGTGAAGCCATTGAGCATCCTACCCGAGCAATCTAAAAAGTACCAACAGACGTCCTTTCTGGCCCCTTCCCCGGTGGAGTTTTGCATGGGGTGTGTTTGGAACATTTTGTCACCAGCCGAGTCCAAAATTCAGCGCTTCCCCATCTCAGCCCAGAAAGCAGGTAGAACAAGTTTTGTGAAGCCATTGAGCATCCTACCCGAGCAATCTAAAAAGTACCAACAGACGTCCTTTCTGGCCCCTTCCCCGGTGGAGTTTTGCATGGGGTGTGTTTGGAACATTTTGTCACCAGCCGAGTCCAAAATTCAGCGCTTCCCCATCTCAGCCCAGAAAGCAGGTAGAACAAGTTTTGTGGTGACTTTCAACTGCCTACTGGAGCAATGTAAAAACTACCAACAGACGTCCTTTCTGGCACCTTCCCCGGTGGAGTTGTGCATGGGGTGTGTTTGGAACATTTTGTCACCAGCCGAGTCCAAAATTCAGCGCTTCCCCATCTCAGCCCAGAAAGCAGGTAGAACAAGTTTTGTGGTGTCCTTCAGCTGCCTTTTGGGGTAGTGTAAGAACTACCAACAGACGTCCTTTCTGGCACCTTCTCCGGTGGAGTTGTGCATGGGGTGTGTTTGGAACATTTTGTCACCAGCCGAGTCCAAAATTCAGCGCTTCCCCATCTCAGCCCAGAAAGCAGGTAGAACAAGTTTTGTGGGGCCATTCAGCATCTTACCCGAGCAATGTAAAAAGTACCAACAGAATTCCTTTCTGGCACCTTCCCCGGTGGAGTTGTTCATGGGGTGTGTTTGGGAACATTTTGTCACCAGCCGAGTCCAAAATTCAGCGCTTCCCCATCTCAGCCCAGAAAGCAGGTAGAACAAGTTTTGTGGTGACTTTCAACTGCCTACCCGAGAATGTAAAAAGTACCAAGAGAAGTCCTTTCTGGCACCTTCCCCGGTGGAGTTGTGCATGGGGTGTGTTTGGAACATTTTGTCACCAGCCGAGTCCAAAATTCAGCGCTTCCCCATCTCAGCCCAGAAAGCAGGTAGAACAAGTTTTGTGGTGTCCTTCAGCTGCCTTTCGGGGTAGTGTAAGAACTACCAACAGACGTCCTTTCTGGCACCTTCTCCGGTGGAGTTGTACATGGGGTGTGTTTGGAACATTTTGTCACCAGCCGAGTCCAAAATTCAGCGCTTCCCCATCTCAGCCCAGAAAGCAGGTAGAACAAGTTTTGTGAAGCCATTGAGCATCCTACCCGAGCAATCTAAAAAGTACCAACAGACGTCCTTTCTGGCCCCTTCCCCGGTGGACTTTTGCATGGGGTGTGTTTGGAACATTTTGTCACCAGCCGAGTCCAAAATTCAGCGCTTCCCCATCTCAGCCCAGAAAGCAGGTAGAACAAGTTTTGTGAAGCCATTGAGCATCCTACCCGAGCAATCTAAAAAGTACCAACAGACGTCCTTTCTGGCCCCTTCCCCGGTGGAGTTGTGCATGGGGTGTGTTTGGAACATTTTGTCACCAGCCGAGTCCAAAATTCAGCGCTTCCCCATCTCAGCCCAGAAAGCAGGTAGAACAAGTTTTGTGGGGCCATTGAGCATCCTACCCGAGCAATGTAAAAAGTACCAACAGAAGTCCTTTCTGGCACCTTCCCCGGTGGAGTTGTGCATGGGGTGTGTTTGGGACATTTTGTCACCAGCCGAGTCCAAAATTCAGCGCTTCCCCATCTCAGCCCAGAAAGCAGGTAGAACAAGTTTTGTGGGGCCATTCAGCATCCTACCCGAGCAATGTAAAAAGTACCAACAGAATTCCTTTCTGGCACCTTCCCCGGTGGAGTTGTTCATGGGGTGTGTTTGGGAACATTTTGTCACCAGCCGAGTCCAAAATTCAGCGCTTCCCCATCTCAGCCCAGAAAGCAGGTAGAACAAGTTTTGTGGTGACTTTCAACTGCCTACCCGAGAATGTAAAAACTACCAACAGACGTCCTTTCTGGCACCTTCCCCGGTGGAGTTGTGCATGGGGTGTGTTTGGAACATTTTGTCACCAGCCGAGTCCAAAATTCAGCGCTTCCCCATCTCAGCCCAGAAAGCAGGTAGAACAAGTTTTGTGGTGTCCTTCAGCTGCCTTTCGGGGTAGTGTAAGAACTACCAACAGACGTCCTTTCTGGCACCTTCTCCGGTGGAGTTGTACATGGGGTGTGTTTGGAACATTTTGTCACCAGCCGAGTCCAAAATTCAGCGCTTCCCCATCTCAGCCCAGAAAGCAGGTAGAACAAGTTTTGTGGGGCCATTGAGCATCCTACCCGAGCAATCTAAAAAGTACCAACAGACGTCCTTTCTGGCCCCTTCCCCGGTGGAGTTTTGCATGGGGTGTGTTTGGAACATTTTGTCACCAGCCGAGTCCAAAATTCAGCGCTTCCCCATCTCAGCCCAGAAAGCAGGTAGAACAAGTTTTGTGGTGTCCTTCAGCTGCCTTTCGGGGTAGTGTAAGAACTACCAACAGACGTCCTTTCTGGCACCTTCTCCGGTGGAGTTGTACATGGGGTGTGTTTGGAACATTTTGTCACCAGCCGAGTCCAAAATTCAGCGCTTCCCCATCTCAGCCCAGAAAGCAGGTAGAACAAGTTTTGTGAAGCCATTGAGCATCCTACCCGAGCAATCTAAAAAGTACCAACAGACGTCCTTTCTGGCCCCTTCCCCGGTGGAGTTTTGCATGGGGTGTGTTTGGAACATTTTGTCACCAGCCGAGTCCAAAATTCAGCGCTTCCCCATCTCAGCCCAGAAAGCAGGTAGAACAAGTTTTGTGAAGCCATTGAGCATCCTACCCGAGCAATCTAAAAAGTACCAACAGACGTCCTTTCTGGCACCTTCCCCGGTGGAGTTTTGCATGGGGTGTGTTTGGAACATTTTGTCACCAGCCGAGTCCAAAATTCAGCGCTTCCCCATCTCAGCCCAGAAAGCAGGTAGAACAAGTTTTGTGGTGACTTTCAACTGCCTACTGGAGCAATGTAAAAACTACCAACAGACGTCCTTTCTGGCACCTTCCCCGGTGGAGTTGTGCATGGGGTGTGTTTGGAACATTTTGTCACCAGCAGAGTCCAAAATTCAGCGCTTCCCCATCTCAGCCCAGAAAGCAGGTAGAACAAGTTTTGTGGTGTCCTTCAGCTGCCTTTCGGGGTAGTGTAAGAACTACCAACAGACGTCCTTTCTGGCACCTTCTCCGGTGGAGTTGTGCATGGGGTGTGTTTGGAACATTTTGTCACCAGCCGAGTCCAAAATTCAGCGCTTCCCCATCTCAGCCCAGAAAGCAGGTAGAACAAGTTTTGTGGGGCCATTGAGCATCCTACCCGAGCAATGCAAAAAGTTCCAAGAGAAGTCCTTTCTGGCACCTTCCCCGGTGGAGTTGTCCATGGGGTGTGTTTGGAACATTTTGTCACCAGCCGAGTCCAAAATTCAGCGCTTCCCCATCTCAGCCCAGAAAGCAGGTAGAACAAGTTTTGTGAAGCCATTGAGCATCCTACCGGAGCAATCTAAAAAGTACCAACAGACGTCCTTTCTGGCCCCTTCCCCGGTGGAGTTTTGCATGGGGTGAGTTTGGAACATTTTGTCACCAGCCAAGTCCAAAATTCAGCGCTTCCCCATCTCAGCCCAGAAAGCAGGTAGAACAAATTTTGTGGGGCCATTGAGCATCCTACCCGAGCAATCTAAAAAGTACCAACAGACGTCCTTTCTGGCACCTTCCCCGGTGGAGTTGTGCATGGGGTGTTTTTGGAACATTTTGTCACCAGCCGAGTCCAAAATTCAGCGCTTCCCCATCTCAGCCCAGAAAGCAGGTAGAACAAGTTTTGTGGTGTCCTTCAGCTGCCTTTCGGGGTAGTGTAAGAACTACCAACAGACGTCCTTTCTGGCACCTTCTCCGGTGGAGTTGTGCATGGGGTGTGTTTGGAACATTTTGTCACCAGCCGAGTCCAAAATTCAGCGCTTCCCCATCTCAGCCCAGAAAGCAGGTAGAACAAATCTTGTGGGGCCATTGAGCATCCTACCCGAGCAATTTAAAAAGTACCAACAGAAGTCCTTTCTGGCACCTTCCCCGGTGGAGTTGTGCATGGGGTGTGTATGGAACATTTTGTCACCAGCCGAGTCCAAAATTCAGCGCTTCCCCATCTCAGCCCAGAAAGCAGGTAGAACAACTTTTGTGGGGCCATTGAGCATCCTACCCGAGCAATGTAAAAAGTACCAACAGAATTCCTTTCTGGCACCTTCCCCGGTGGAGTTGTGCATGGGGTGTGTATGGAACATTTTGTCACCAGCCGAGTCCAAAATTCAGCGCTTCCCCATCTCAGCCCAGAAAGCAGGTAGAACAAGTTTTGTGGTGACTTTCAACTGCCTACCCGAGAATGTAAAAACTACCAACAGACGTCCTTTCGGGCACCTTCACCGGTGGAGTTGTGCGTGGGGTGTGTTTGGAACATTTTGTCACCAGCCGAGTCCAAAATTCAGCGCTTCCCCATCTCAGCCCAGAAAGCAGGTAGAACAAGTTTTGTGGTGTCCTTCAGCTGCCTTTCGGGGTAGTGTAAGAACTACCAACAGACGTCCTTTCTGGCACCTTCTCCGGTGGAGTTGTACATGGGGTGTGTTTGGAACATTTTGTCACCAGCCGAGTCCAAAATTCAGCGCTTCCCCATCTCAGCCCAGAAAGCAGGTAGAACAAGTTTTGTGAAGCCATTGAGCATCCTACCCGAGCAATCTAAAAAGTACCAACAGACGTCCTTTCTGGCCCCTTCCCCGGTGGAGTTTTGCATGGGGTGTGTTTGGAACATTTTGTCACCAGCCGAGTCCAAAATTCAGCGCTTCCCCATCTCAGCCCAGAAAGCAGGTAGAACAAGTTTTGTGAAGCCATTGAGCATCCTACCCGAGCAATCTAAAAAGTACCAACAGACGTCCTTTCTGGCCCCTTCCCCGGTGGAGTTTTGCATGGGGTGTGTTTGGAACATTTTGTCACCAGCCGAGTCCAAAATTCAGCGCTTCCCCATCTCAGCCCAGAAAGCAGGTAGAACAAGTTTTGTGGTGACTTTCAACTGCCTACTGGAGCAATGTAAAAACTACCAACAGACGTCCTTTCTGGCACCTTCCCCGGTGGAGTTGTGCATGGGGTGTGTTTGGAACATTTTGTCACCAGCAGAGTCCAAAATTCAGCGCTTCCCCATCTCAGCCCAGAAAGCAGGTAGAACAAGTTTTGTGGTGTCCTTCAGCTGCCTTTCGGGGTAGTGTAAGAACTACCAACAGACGTCCTTTCTGGCACCTTCTCCGGTGGAGTTGTGCATGGGGTGTGTTTGGAACATTTTGTCACCAGCCGAGTCCAAAATTCAGCGCTTCCCCATCTCAGCCCAGAAAGCAGGTAGAACAAGTTTTGTGGGGCCATTGAGCATCCTACCCGAGCAATGCAAAAAGTTCCAAGAGAAGTCCTTTCTGGCACCTTCCCCGGTGGAGTTGTCCATGGGGTGTGTTTGGAACATTTTGTCACCAGCCGAGTCCAAAATTCAGCGCTTCCCCATCTCAGCCCAGAAAGCAGGTAGAACAAGTTTTGTGAAGCCATTGAGCATCCTACCGGAGCAATCTAAAAAGTACCAACAGACGTCCTTTCTGGCCCCTTCCCCGGTGGAGTTTTGCATGGGGTGAGTTTGGAACATTTTGTCACCAGCCAAGTCCAAAATTCAGCGCTTCCCCATCTCAGCCCAGAAAGCAGGTAGAACAAATTTTGTGGGGCCATTGAGCATCCTACCCGAGCAATCTAAAAAGTACCAACAGACGTCCTTTCTGGCACCTTCCCCGGTGGAGTTGTGCATGGGGTGTTTTTGGAACATTTTGTCACCAGCCGAGTCCAAAATTCAGCGCTTCCCCATCTCAGCCCAGAAAGCAGGTAGAACAAGTTTTGTGGTGTCCTTCAGCTGCCTTTCGGGGTAGTGTAAGAACTACCAACAGACGTCCTTTCTGGCACCTTCTCCGGTGGAGTTGTGCATGGGGTGTGTTTGGAACATTTTGTCACCAGCCGAGTCCAAAATTCAGCGCTTCCCCATCTCAGCCCAGAAAGCAGGTAGAACAAATCTTGTGGGGCCATTGAGCATCCTACCCGAGCAATTTAAAAAGTACCAACAGAAGTCCTTTCTGGCACCTTCCCCGGTGGAGTTGTGCATGGGGTGTGTATGGAACATTTTGTCACCAGCCGAGTCCAAAATTCAGCGCTTCCCCATCTCAGCCCAGAAAGCAGGTAGAACAACTTTTGTGGGGCCATTGAGCATCCTACCCGAGCAATGTAAAAAGTACCAACAGAATTCCTTTCTGGCACCTTCCCCGGTGGAGTTGTGCATGGGGTGTGTATGGAACATTTTGTCACCAGCCGAGTCCAAAATTCAGCGCTTCCCCATCTCAGCCCAGAAAGCAGGTAGAACAAGTTTTGTGGTGACTTTCAACTGCCTACCCGAGAATGTAAAAACTACCAACAGACGTCCTTTCGGGCACCTTCACCGGTGGAGTTGTGCGTGGGGTGTGTTTGGAACATTTTGTCACCAGCCGAGTCCAAAATTCAGCGCTTCCCCATCTCAGCCCAGAAAGCAGGTAGAACAAGTTTTGTGGTGTCCTTCAGCTGCCTTTCGGGGTAGTGTAAGAACTACCAACAGACGTCCTTTCTGGCACCTTCTCCGGTGGAGTTGTGCATGGGGTGTGTTTGGAACATTTTGTCACCAGCCGAGTCCAAAATTCAGCGCTTCCCCATCTCAGCCCAGAAAGCAGGTAGAACAAGTTTTGTGGGGCCATTGAGCATCCTACCCGAGCAATGCAAAAAGTTCCAAGAGAAGTCCTTTCTGGCACCTTCCCCGGTGGAGTTGTCCATGGGGTGTGTTTGGAACATTTTGTCACCAGCCGAGTCCAAAATTCAGCGCTTCCCCATCTCAGCCCAGAAAGCAGGTAGAACAAGTTTTGTGAAGCCATTGAGCATCCTACCGGAGCAATCTAAAAAGTACCAACAGACGTCCTTTCTGGCCCCTTCCCCGGTGGAGTTTTGCATGGGGTGAGTTTGGAACATTTTGTCACCAGCCAAGTCCAAAATTCAGCGCTTCCCCATCTCAGCCCAGAAAGCAGGTAGAACAAATTTTGTGGGGCCATTGAGCATCCTACCCGAGCAATCTAAAAAGTACCAACAGACGTCCTTTCTGGCACCTTCCCCGGTGGAGTTGTGCATGGGGTGTGTATGGAACATTTTGTCACCAGCCGAGTCCAAAATTCAGCGCTTCCCCATCTCAGCCCAGAAAGCAGGTAGAACAAGTTTTGTGGTGTCCTTCAGCTGCCTTTCGGGGTAGTGTAAGAACTACCAACAGACGTCCTTTCTGGCACCTTCCCCGGTGGAGTTGTGCATGGGGTGTGTTTGGAACATTTTGTCACCAGCCGAGTCCAAAATTCAGCGCTTCCCCATCTCAGCCCAGAAAGCAGGTAGAACAAATCTTGTGGGGCCATTGAGCATCCTACCCGAGCAATTTAAAAAGTACCAACAGAAGTCCTTTCTGGCACCTTCCCCGGTGGAGTTGTGCATGGGGTGTGTATGGAACATTTTGTCACCAGCCGAGTCCAAAATTCAGCGCTTCCCCATCTCAGCCCAGAAAGCAGGTAGAACAACTTTTGTGGGGCCATTGAGCATCCTACCCGAGCAATGTAAAAAGTACCAACAGAATTCCTTTCTGGCACCTTCCCCGGTGGAGTTGTGCATGGGGTGTGTATGGAACATTTTGTCACCAGCCGAGTCCAAAATTCAGCGCTTCCCCATCTCAGCCCAGAAAGCAGGTAGAACAAGTTTTGTGGTGACTTTCAACTGCCTACCCGAGAATGTAAAAACTACCAACAGACGTCCTTTCGGGCACCTTCACCGGTGGAGTTGTGCGTGGGGTGTGTTTGGAACATTTTGTCACCAGCCGAGTCCAAAATTCAGCGCTTCCCCATCTCAGCCCAGAAAGCAGGTAGAACAAGTTTTGTGGTGTCCTTCAGCTGCCTTTCGGGGTAGTGTAAGAACTACCAACAGACGTCCTTTCTGGCACCTTCTCCGGTGGAGTTGTACATGGGGTGTGTTTGGAACATTTTGTCACCAGCCGAGTCCAAAATTCAGCGCTTCCCCATCTCAGCCCAGAAAGCAGGTAGAACAAGTTTTGTGAAGCCATTGAGCATCCTACCCGAGCAATCTAAAAAGTACCAACAGACGTCCTTTCTGGCCCCTTCCCCGGTGGAGTTTTGCATGGGGTGTGTTTGGAACATTTTGTCACCAGCCGAGTCCAAAATTCAGCGCTTCCCCATCTCAGCCCAGAAAGCAGGTAGAACAAGTTTTGTGAAGCCATTGAGCATCCTACCCGAGCAATCTAAAAAGTACCAACAGACGTCCTTTCTGGCCCCTTCCCCGGTGGAGTTTTGCATGGGGTGTGTTTGGAACATTTTGTCACCAGCCGAGTCCAAAATTCAGCGCTTCCCCATCTCAGCCCAGAAAGCAGGTAGAACAAGTTTTGTGGTGACTTTCAACTGCCTACTGGAGCAATGTAAAAACTACCAACAGACGTCCTTTCTGGCACCTTCCCCGGTGGAGTTGTGCATGGGGTGTGTTTGGAACATTTTGTCACCAGCAGAGTCCAAAATTCAGCGCTTCCCCATCTCAGCCCAGAAAGCAGGTAGAACAAGTTTTGTGGTGTCCTTCAGCTGCCTTTCGGGGTAGTGTAAGAACTACCAACAGACGTCCTTTCTGGCACCTTCTCCGGTGGAGTTGTGCATGGGGTGTGTTTGGAACATTTTGTCACCAGCCGAGTCCAAAATTCAGCGCTTCCCCATCTCAGCCCAGAAAGCAGGTAGAACAAATCTTGTGGGGCCATTGAGCATCCTACCCGAGCAATTTAAAAAGTACCAACAGAAGTCCTTTCTGGCACCTTCCCCGGTGGAGTTGTGCATGGGGTGTGTATGGAACATTTTGTCACCAGCCGAGTCCAAAATTCAGCGCTTCCCCATCTCAGCCCAGAAAGCAGGTAGAACAACTTTTGTGGGGCCATTGAGCATCCTACCCGAGCAATGTAAAAAGTACCAACAGAATTCCTTTCTGGCACCTTCCCCGGTGGAGTTGTGCATGGGGTGTGTATGGAACATTTTGTCACCAGCCGAGTCCAAAATTCAGCGCTTCCCCATCTCAGCCCAGAAAGCAGGTAGAACAAGTTTTGTGGTGACTTTCAACTGCCTACCCGAGAATGTAAAAACTACCAACAGACGTCCTTTCGGGCACCTTCACCGGTGGAGTTGTGCGTGGGGTGTGTTTGGAACATTTTGTCACCAGCCGAGTCCAAAATTCAGCGCTTCCCCATCTCAGCCCAGAAAGCAGGTAGAACAAGTTTTGTGGTGTCCTTCAGCTGCCTTTCGGGGTAGTGTAAGAACTACCAACAGACGTCCTTTCTGGCACCTTCTCCGGTGGAGTTGTGCATGGGGTGTGTTTGGAACATTTTGTCACCAGCCGAGTCCAAAATTCAGCGCTTCCCCATCTCAGCCCAGAAAGCAGGTAGAACAAGTTTTGTGGGGCTATTGAGCATCCTACCCGAGCAATGCAAAAAGTACCAAGAGAAGTCCTTTCTGGCCCCTTCCCCGGTGGAGTTGTGCATGGGGTGTGTATGGAACATTTTGTCACCAGCCGAGTCCAAAATTCAGCGCTTCCCCATCTCAGCCCAGAAAGCAGGTAGAACAAGTTTTGTGAACCATTGAGCATCCTACCAGAGCAATCTAAAAAGTACCAACAGACGTCCTTTCTGGCCCCTTCCCCGGTGGAGTTTTGCATGGGGTGTGTTTGGAACATTTTGTCACCAGCCGAGTCCAAAATTCAGCGCTTCCCCATCTCAGCCCAGAAAGCAGGTAGAACAAATTTTGTGGGGCCATTGAGCATCCTACCCGAGCAATTTAAAAAGTACCAACAGAAGTCCTTTCTGGCACCTTCCCCGGTGGAGTTGTGCATGGGGTGTGTTTGGAACATTTTGTCACCAGCCGAGTCCAAAATTCAGCGCTTCCCCATCTCAGCCCAGAAAGCAGGTCGAACAAGTTTTGTGGTGACTTTCAACTGCCTACTGGAGCAATGTAAAAACTACCAACAGACGTCCTTTCGGGCACCTTCCCCGGTGGAGTTGTGCGTGGGGTGTGTTTGGAACATTTTGTCACCAGCCGAGTCCAAAATTCAGCGCTTCCCCATCTCAGCCCAGAAAGCAGGTAGAACAAGTTTTGTGGTGTCCTTCAGCTGCCTTTCGGGGTAGTGTAAGAACTACCAACAGACGTCCTTTCTGGCACCTTCTCCGGTGGAGTTGTGCATGGGGTGTGTTTGGAACATTTTGTCACCAGCCGAGTCCAAAATTCAGCGCTTCCCCATCTCAGCCCAGAAAGCAGGTAGAACAAGTTTAGTGGGGCTATTGAGCATCCTACCCGAGCAATGCAAAAAGTACCAAGAGAAGTCCTTTCTGGCACCTTCCCCGGTGGAGTTGTGCATGGGGTGTGTATGGAACATTTTGTCACCAGCCGAGTCCAAAATTCAGCGCTTCCCCATCTCAGCCCAGAAAGCAGGTAGAAAAAGTTTTGTGGGGCCATTGAGCATCCTACCCGAGCAATCTCAAAAGTACCAACAGACGTCCTTTCTGGCCCCTTCCCCGGAGGAGTTTTGCATGGGGTGTGTTTGGAACATTTTGTCACCAGCCGAGTCCAAAATTCAGCGCTTCCCCATCTCAGCCCAGAAAGCAGGTAGAACAAGTTTTGTGGGGCCATTGAGCATCCTACCCGAGCAATTTAAAAAGTACCAACAGAAGTCCTTTCTGGCACCTTCCCCGGTGGAGTTGTGCATGGGGTGTGTTTGGAACATTTTGTCACCAGCAGAGTCCAAAATTCAGCGCTTCCCCATCTCAGCCCAGAAAGCAGGTAGAACAAGTTTTGTGGTGACTTTCAACTGCCTACTGGAGCAATGTAAAAACTACCAACAGACGTCCTTTCTGGCACCTTCCCCGGTGCAGTTGTGCATGGGGTGTGTTTGGAACATTTTGTCACCAGCCGAGTCCAAAATTCAGCGCTTCCCCATCTCAGCCCAGAAAGCAGGTAGAAGAACTGTCGTGGTGCCTTTCAGCTGCCTACCAGGGCATTGTAAGAACTACCAACAGAAGTCCTTTCTGGCACCTCTCCGGTGGAGTTGTGCATGGGGTGTGTATGGAACATTTTGTCACCAGCCGAGTCCAAAATTCAGCGCTTCCCCATCTCAGCCCAGAAAGCAGGTAGAACAAGTTTTGTGGTGACTTTCAACTGGCTACGCAAGTAATGTAAAAACTACCAACAGAACTCCTTTCTGGCACGTTCCCCGGTGGAGTTGTGCATGGGGTGTGTATGGAACATTTTGTCACCAGCCTAGTCCAAAATTCAGCGCTTCCCCATCTCAGCCCAGAAAGCAGGTAGAACAAGTTTTGTGGTGACTTTTAACTGCCTACTGGAGCAATGTAAAAACTACCAACAGACGTCCTTTCGGGCACCTTCACCGGTGGAGTTGTGCGTGGGGTGTGTTTGGAACATTTTGTCACCAGCCGAGTCCAAAATTCAGCGCTTCCCCATCTCAGCCCAGAAAGCAGGTAGAACAAGTTTTGTGGTGTCCTTCAGCTGCCTTTCGGGGTAGTGTAAGAACTACCAACAGACGTCCTTTCTGGCACCTTCTCCGGTGGAGTTGTGCATGGGGTGTGTTTGGAACATTTTGTCACCGGCCGAGTCCAAAATTCAGCGCTTCCCCATCTCAGCCCAGAAAGCAGGTAGAACAAGTTTTGTGGGGCTATTGAGCATCCTACCGGAGCAATGCAAAAAGTACCAAGAGAAGTCCTTTCTGGCACCTTCCCCGGTGGAGTTGTCCATGGGGTGTGTATGGAACATTTTGTCACCAGCCGAGTCCAAAATTCAGCGCTTCCCCATCTCAGCCCAGAAAGCAGGTAGAACAAGTTTTGTGAAGCCATTGAGCATCCTACCGGAGCAATCTAAAAAGTACCAACAGACGTCCTTTCTGGCCCCTTCCCCGGTGGAGTTTTGCATGGGGTGTGTTTGGAACATTTTGTCACCAGCCGAGTCCAAAATTCAGCGCTTCCCCATCTCAGCCCAGAAAGCAGGTAGAACAAGTTTTGTGGGGCCATTGAGCATCCTACCCGAGCAATTTAAAAAGTACCAACAGAAGTCCTTTCTGGCACCTTCCCCGGTGGAGTTGTGCATGGGGTGTGTTTGGAACATTTTGTCACCAGCAGAGTCCAAAATTCAGCGCTTCCCCATCTCAGCCCAGAAAGCAGGTAGAACAAGTTTTGTGGTGACTTTCAACTGCCTACTGGAGCAATGTAAAAACTACCAACAGACGTCCTTTCGGGCACCTTCCCCGGTGGAGTTGTGCGTGGGGTGTGTTTGGAACATTTTGTCACCAGCCGAGTCCAAAATTCAGCGCTTCCCCATCTCAGCCCAGAAAGCAGGTAGAACAAGTTTTGTGGTGTCCTTCAGCTGCCTTTTGGGGTAGTGTAAGAACTACCAACAGACGTCCTTTCTGGCACCTTCTCCGGTGGAGTTGTGCATGGGGTGTGTATGGAACATTTTGTCACCAGCCGAGTCCAAAATTCAGCGCTTCCCCATCTCAGCCCAGAAAGCAGGTAGAACAAGTTTTGTGGGGCTATTGAGCATCCTACCCGAGCAATGCAAAAAGTACCAAGAGAAGTCCTTTCTGGCACCTTCCCCGGTGGAGTTGTGCATGGGGTGTGTATGGAACATTTTGTCACCAGCCAAGTCCAAAATTCAGCGCTTCCCCATCTCAGCCCAGAAAGCAGGTAGAAAAAGTTTTGTGGGGCCATTGAGCATCCTACCGGAGCAATGTAAAAACTAGCAACAGACGTCCTTTCTGGCACCTTCCCAATTGGAGTTGTGCATGGGGTGTGTTTGGAACATTTTGTCACCAGCCGAGTCCAAAATTCAGCGCTTCCCCATCTCAGCCCAGAAAGCAGGTAGAACAAGTTTTGTGGTGACTTTCAACTGCCTACTGGAGCAATGTAAAAACTACCAACAGACGTCCTTTCTGGCACCTTCACCGGTGGAGTTGTGCATGGGGTGTGTTTGGAACATTTTGTCACCAGCCGAGTCCAAAATTCAGCGCTTCCCCATCTCAGCCCAGAAAGCAGGTAGAACAAGTTTTGTGGTGTCCTTCAGCTGCCTTTCGGGGTAGTGTAAGAACTACCAACAGACGTCCTTTCTGGCACCTTCTCCGGTGGAGTTGTGCATGGGGTGTGTTTGGAACATTTATTCACCAGCCGAGTCCAAAATTCAGCGCTTCCCCATCTCAGCCCAGAAAGCAGGTAGAACAAGTTTTGTGGGGCTATTGAGCATCCTACCGGAGCAATGCAAAAAGTACCAAGAGAAGTCCTTTCTGGCACCTTCCCCGGTGGAGTGATCCATGGGGTGTGTATGGAACATTTTGTCACCAGCCGAGTCCAAAATTCAGCGCTTCCCCATCTCAGCCCAGAAAGCAGGTAGAACAAGTTTTGTGAAACCATTGAGCATCCTACCGGAGCAATCTAAAAAGTACCAACAGACGTCCTTTCTGGCCCCTTCCCCGGTGGAGTTTTGCATGGGGTGTGTATGGAACATTTTGTCACCAGCCGAGTCCAAAATTCAGCGCTTCCCCATCTCAGCCCAGAAAGCAGGTAGAACAAGTTTTGTGGGGCCATTGAGCATCCTACCCGAGCAATTTAAAAAGTACCAACAGAAGTCCTTTCTGGCACCTTCCCCGGTGGAGTTGTGCATGGGGTGTGTTTGGAACATTTTGTCACCAGCCGAGTCCAAAATTCAGCGCTTCCCCATCTCAGCCCAGAAAGCAGGTAAAACAAGTTTTGTAGTGACTTTCAACTGCCTACTGCAGCAATGTAAAAAGTACCAACAGAAGTCCTTTCTGGCACCTTCCCCGGTGGAGTTGTGCATGGGGTGTGTTTGGAACATTTTGTCACCAGCCGAGTCCAAAATTCAGCGCTTCCCCATCTCAGCCCAGAAAGCAGGTAGAAGAACTGTCGTGGTGCCTTTCAGCTGCCTACCAGGGTATTGTAAAAACTACCAACAGAACTCCTTTCTGGCACCTTCCCCGGTGGAGTTGTGCATGGGGTGTGTATGGAACATTTTGTCACCAGCCGAGTCCAAAATTCAGCGCTTCCCCATCTCAGCCCAGAAAGCAGGTAGAACAAATTTTGTGGGGCCATTGAGCATCCTACCCGAGCAATTTAAAAAGTACCAACAGAAGTCCTTTCTGGCACCTTCCCCGGTGGAGTTGTGCATGGGGTGTGTTTGGAACATTTTGTCACCAGCCGAGTCCAAAATTCAGCGCTTCCCCATCTCAGCCCAGAAAGCAGGTAGAACAAGTTTTGTGGTGACTTTCAACTGCCTACTGGAGCAATGTAAAAACTACCAACAGACGTCCTTTCTGGCACCTTCACCGGTGGAGTTGTGCATGGGGTGTGTTTGGAACATTTTGTCACCAGCCGAGTCCAAAATTCAGCGCTTCCCCATCTCAGCCCAGAAAGCAGGTAGAACAAGTTTTGTGGTGTCCTTCAGCTGCCTTTCGGGGTAGTGTAAGAACTACCAACAGAACTCCTTTCTGGCACCTTCTCCGGTGGAGTTGTGCATGGGGTGTGTTTGGAACATTTATTCACCAGCCGAGTCCAAAATTCAGCGCTTCCCCATCTCAGCCCAGAAAGCAGGTAGAACAAGTTTTGTGGGGCTATTGAGCATCCTACCGGAGCAATGCAAAAAGTACCAAGAGAAGTCCTTTCTGGCACCTTCCCCGGTGGAGTGATCCATGGGGTGTGTATGGAACATTTTGTCACCAGCCGAGTCCAAAATTCAGCGCTTCCCCATCTCAGCCCAGAAAGCAGGTAGAACAAGTTTTGTGAAACCATTGAGCATCCTACCGGAGCAATCTAAAAACTACCAACAGACGTCCTTTCTGGCCCCTTCCCCGGTGGAGTTTTGCATGGGGTGTGTATGGAACATTTTGTCACCAGCCGAGTCCAAAATTCAGCGCTTCCCCATCTCAGCCCAGAAAGCAGGTAGAACAAGTTTTGTGGGGCCATTGAGCATCCTACCCGAGCAATTTAAAAAGTACCAACAGAAGTCCTTTCTGGCACCTTCCCCGGTGGAGTTGTGCATGGGGTGTGTTTGGAACATTTTGTCACCAGCAGAGTCCAAAATTCAGCGCTTCCCCATCTCAGCCCAGAAAGCAGGTAGAACAAGTTTTGTGGTGACTTTCAACTGCCTACTGGAGCAATGTAAAAACTACCAACAGACGTCCTTTCGGGCACCTTCCCCGGTGGAGTTGTGCATGGGATGTGTTTGGAACATTTTGTCACCAGCCGAGTCCAAAATTCAGCGCTTCCCCATCTCAGCCCAGAAAGCAGGTAGAAGAACTGTCGTGGTGCCTTTCAGCTGCCTACCAGGGTATTGTAAAAACTACCAACAGAACTCCTTTCTGGCACCTTCCCCGGTGGAGTTGTGCATGGGGTGTGTATGGAATATTTTGTCACCAGCCGAGTCCAAAATTCAGCGCTTCCCCATCTCAGCCCAGAAAGCAGGTAGAACAAATTTTGTGGGGCCATTGAGCATCCTACCCGAGCAATTTAAAAAGTACCAACAGAAGTCCTTTCTGGCACCTTCCCCGGTGGAGTTGTGCATGGGGTGTGTTTGGAACATTTTGTCACCAGCCGAGTCCAAAATTCAGCGCTTCCCCATCTCAGCCCAGAAAGCAGGTAGAACAAGTTTTGTGGTGACTTTCAACTGCCTACTGGAGCAATGTAAAAACTACCAACAGACGTCCTTTCGGGCACCTTCCCCGGTGGAGTTGTGCATGGGGTGTGTTTGGAACATTTTGTCACCAGCCGAGTCCAAAATTCAGCGCTTCCCCATCTCAGCCCAGAAAGCAGGTAGAACAAGTTTTGTGGTGTCCTTCAGCTGCCTTTCGGGGTAGTGTAAGAACTACCAACAGACGTTCTTTCTGGCACCTTCCCCGGTGGAGTTGTGCATGGGGTGTGTTTGGAACATTTTGTCACCAGCCGAGTCCAAAATTCAGCGCTTCCCCATCTCAGCCCAGAAAGCAGGTAGAACAAGTTTTGTGGGGCTATTGAGCATCCTACCGGAGCAATGCAAAAAGTACCAACAGAATTCCTTTCTGGCACCTTCCCCGGTGGAGTTGTCCATGGGGTGTGTATGGAACATTTTGTCACCAGCCGAGTCCAAAATTCAGCGCTTCCCCATCTCAGCCCAGAAAGCAGGTAGAGCAAATTTTGTGGGGCCATTGAGCATCCTACCCGAGCAATGTAAAAAGTACCAACAGAAGTCCTTTCTGGCCCCTTCCCCGGTGGAGTTGTGCATGGGGTGTGTTTGGAACATTTTGTCACCAGCAGAGTCCAAAATTCAGCGCTTCCCCATCTCAGCCCAGAAAGCAGGTAGAACAAGTTTTGTGGTGACTTTCAACTGCCTACCGGAGCAATGTAAAAACTACCAACAGACGTCCTTTCTGGCACCTTCCCGGGTGGAGTTGTGCATGGGGTGTGTTTGGAACATTTTGTCACCAGCCGAGTCCAAAATTCAGCGCTTCCCCATCTCAGCCCAGAAAGCAGGTAGAACAAGTTTTGTGGTGTTCTTCAGCTGCCTTTCGGGGTAGTGTAAGAACTACCAACAGACGTCCTTTCTGGCACCTTCTCTGGTGGAGTTGTGCATGGGGTGTGTATGGAACATTTTGTCACCAGCCGAGTCCAAAATTCAGCGCTTCCCCATCTCAGCCCAGAAAGCAGGTAGAACAAGTTTTGTGGTGTTCTTCAGCTGCCTTTCGGGGTAGTGTAAGAACTACCAACAGACGTCCTTTCTGGCACCTTCTCCGGTGGAGTTGTGCATGGGCTGTGTTTGGAACATTTTGTCACCAGCCGAGTCCAAAATTCAGCGCTTCCCCATCTCAGCCCAGAAAGCAGGTAGAACAAGTTTTGTGGGGCTATTGAGCATCCTACCCGAGCAATGCAAAAAGTACCAAGAGAAGTCCTTTCTGGCACCTTCCCCGGTGGAGTTGTGCATGGGGTGTGTATGGAACATTTTGTCACCAGCCGAGTCCAAAATTCAGCCCTTCCCCATCTCAGCCCAGAAAGCAGGTAGAAAAAGTTTTGTGGGGCCATTGAGCATCCTACCCGAGCAATCTAAAAAGTACCAACAGAAGTCCTTTCTGGCACCTTCCCCGGTGGAGTTGTGCATGGGGTGTGTTTGGAACATTTTGTCACCAGCAGAGTCCAAAATTCAGCGCTTCCCCATCTCAGCCCAGAAAGCAGGTAGAACAAGTTTTGTGGGGCCATTGAGCATCCTACCGGAGCAATCTAAAAAGTACCAACAGACGTCCTTTCTGGCCCCTTACCCGGTGGAGTTTTGCATGGGGTGTGTTTGGAACATTTTGTCACCAGCCGAGTCCAAAATTCAGCGCTTCCCCATCTCAGCCCAGAAAGCAGGTAGAACAAATTTTGTGGGGCCATTGAGCATCCTACCCGAGCAATCTAAAAAGTACCAACAGACGTCCTTTCTGGCCCCTTCCCCGGTGGAGTTTTGCATGGGGTGTGTTTGGAACATTTTGTCACCAGCCGAGTCCAAAATTCAGCGCTTCCCCATCTCAGCCCAGAAAGCAGGTAGAACAAGTTTTGTGGGGCCATTGAGCATCCTACCCGAGCAATTTAAAAAGTACCAACAGAAGTCCTTTCTGGCACCTTCCCCGGTGGAGTTGTGCATGGGGTGTGTTTGGAACATTTTGTCACCAGCCGAGTCCAAAATTCAGCGCTTCCCCATCTCAGCCCAGAAAGCAGGTAGAACAAGTTTTGTGGTGTCCTTCAGCTGCCTTTCGGGGTAGTGTAAGGACTACCAACAGACGTCCTTTCTGGCACCTTCCCCCATGGAGTTGTGCATGGGGTGTGTTTGGAACATTTTGTCACCAGCCGAGTCCAAAATTCAGCGCTTCCCCATCTCAGCCCAGAAAGCAGATAGAACAAATCTTGTGGGGCCATTGAGCATCCTACCCGAGCAATTTAAAAAGTACCAACAGAAGTCCTTTCTGGCACCTTCCGCGGTGGAGTTGTGCATGGGGTGTGTTTGGAACATTTTGTCACCAGCAGAGTCCAAAATTCAGCGCTTCCCCATCTCAGCCCAGAAAGCAGGTAGAACAAGTTTTGTGGGGCCATTGAGCATCCTACCCGAGCAATGTAAAAAGTACCAACAGAATTCCTTTCTGGCACCTTCCCCGGTGGAGTTGTGCATGGGGTGTGTATGGAACATTTTGTCACCAGCCGAGTCCAAAATTCAGCGCTTCCCCATCTCAGCCCAGAAAGCAGGTAGAAGAACTGTCGTGGTGCCTTTCAGCTGCCTACCAGGTTATTGTAAGAACTACCAACAGAAGTCCTTTCTGGCACCTCTCCGGTGGAGTTGTGCATGGGGTGTGTATGGAACATTTTGTCACCAGCCGAGTCCAAAATTCAGCGCTTCCCCATCTCAGCCCAGAAAGCAGGTAGAACAAGTTTTGTGGTGTTCTTCAGCTGCCTTTCGGGGTAGTGTAAGAACTACCAACAGACGTCCTTTCTGGCACCTTCTCCGGTGGAGTTGTGCATGGGCTGTGTTTGGAACATTTTGTCACCAGCCGAGTCCCAAATTCTGCGCTTCCCCATCTCAGCCCAGAAAGCAGGTAGAACAAGTTTTGTGGTGACTTTCAACTGCCTACTGGAGCAATGTAAAAACTACCAACAGACGTCCTTTCTGGCACCTTCCCAATTGGAGTTGTGCATGGGGTGTGTTTGGAACATTTTGTCACCAGCCGAGTCCAAAATTCAGCGCTTCCCCATCTCAGCCCAGAAAGCAGGTAGAACAAGTTTTGTGGTGTTCTTCAGCTGCCTTTCGGGGTAGTGTAAGAACTACCAACAGACGTCCTTTCTGGCACCTTCTCCGGTGGAGTTGTGCATGGGGTGTGTTTGGAACATTTTGTCACCAGCCGAGTCCAAAATTCAGCGCTTCCCCATCTCAGCCCAGAAAGCAGGTAGAACAAGTTTTGTGGGGCTATTGAGCATCCTACCCGAGCAATGCAAAAAGTACCAAGAGAAGTCCTTTCTGGCACCTTCCCCGGTGGAGTTGTCCATGGGGTGTGTTTGGAACATTTTGTCACCAGCCGAGTCCAAAATTCAGCACTTCCCCATCTCAGCCCAGAAAGCAGGTAGAACAAATTTTGTGGGGCCATTGAGCATCCTACTTGAGCAATTTAAAAAGTACCAACAGAAGTCCTTTCTGGCACCTTCCCCGGTGGAGTTGTGCATGGGGTGTGTTTGGAACATTTTGTCACCAGCAGAGTCCAAAATTCAGCGCTTCCCCATCTCAGCCCAGAAAGCAGGTAGAACAAGTTTTGTGGTGACTTTCAACTGCCTTCTGGAGCAATGTAAAAACTACCAACAGACGTCCTTTCGGGCACCTTCCCCGGTGGAGTTGTGCATGGGATGTGTTTGGAACATTTTGTCACCAGCAGAGTCCAAAATTCAGCGCTTCCCCATCTCAGCCCAGAAAGCAGGTAGAAAAAGTTTTGTGGTGTCCTTCAGCTGCCTTTCGGGGTAGTGTAAGAACTACCAACAGACGTCCTTTCTGGCACCTTCTCCGGTGGAGTTGTGCATGGGGTGTGTTTGGAACATTTTGTCACCAGCCGAGTCCAAAATTCAGCGCTTCCCCATCTCAGCCCAGAAAGCAGGTAGAACAAATCTTGTGGGGCCATTGAGCATCCTACCCGAGCAATTTAAAAAGTATCAACAGAAGTCCTTTCTGGCACCTTCCCCGGTGGAGTTGTGCATGGGGTGTGTTTGGGACATTTTGTCACCAGCCGAGTCCAAAATTCAGCGCTTCCCCATCTCAGCCCAGAAAGCAGGTAGAACAAGTTTTGTGGGGCCATTCAGCATCCTACCCGAGCAATGTAAAAAGTACCAACAGAATTCCTTTCTGGCACCTTCCCCGGTGGAGTTGTGCATGGGGTGTTTATGGAACATTTTGTCACCAGCCGAGTCCAAAATTCAGCGCTTCCCCATCTCAGCCCAGAAAGCAGGTAGAACAAGTTTTGTGGGGCCATTGAGCATCCTACCGGAGCAATCTAAAAAGTACCAACAGACGTCCTTTCTGGCACCTTCCCTGGTGGAGTTTTGCATGGGGTGTGTTTGGAACATTTTGTCACCAGCCAAGTCCAAAATTCAGCGCTTCCCCATCTCAGCCCAGAAAGCAGGTAGAACAAATTTTGTGGGGCCATTGAGCATCCTACCCGAGCAATCTAAAAAGTACCAACAGAAGTCCTTTCTGGCCCCTTCCCCGGTGGAGTTTTGCATGGGGTGTGTTTGGAACATTTTGTCACCAGCCGAGTCCAAAATTCAGCGCTTCCCCATCTCAGCCCAGAAAGCAGGTAGAACAAGTTTTGTGGGGCCATTGAGCATCCTACCCGAGCAATTTAAAAAGTACCAACAGAAGTCCTTTCTGGCACCTTCCCCGGTGGAGTTGTGCATGGGGTGTGTTTGGAACATTTTGTCACCAGCCGAGTCCAAAATTCAGCGCTTCCCCATCTCAGCCCAGAAAGCAGGTAGAACAAGTTTTGTGGGGCCATTGAGCATCCTACCCGAGCAATGTAAAAAGTACCAACAGAATTCCTTTCTGGCACCTTCCCCGGTGGAGTTGTGCATGGGGTGTGTATGGAACATTTTGTCACCAGCCGAGTCCAAAATTCAGCGCTTCCCCATCTCAGCCCAGAAAGCAGGTAGAAGAACTGTCGTGGTGCCTTTCAGCTGCCTACCAGGGCATTGTAAGAACTACCAACAGAAGTCCTTTCTGGCACCTCTCCGGTGGAGTTGTGCATGGGGTGTGTATGGAACATTTTGTCACCAGCCGAGTCCAAAATTCAGCGCTTCCCCATCTCAGCCCAGAAAGCAGGTAGAACAAGTTTTGTGGTGACTTTCAACTGGCTACGCAAGTAATGTAAAAACTACCAACAGAACTCCTTTCTGGCACCTTCCCCGGTGGAGTTGTGCATGGGGTGTGTATGGAACATTTTGTCACCAGCCGAGTCCAAAATTCAGCGCTTCCCCATCTCAGCCCAGAAAGCAGGTAGAACAAGTTTTGTGGGGCCATTGAGCATCCTACCCGAGCAATGTTAAAAAGTACCAACAGACGTCCTTTCTGGCACCTTCTCCGGTGGAGTTGTGCATGGGGTGTGTATGGAACATTTTGTCACCAGCCGAGTCCAAAATTCAGCGCTTCCCCATCTCAGCCCAGAAAGCAGGTAGAAGAACTGTCGTGGAGCCTTTCAGCTGCCTTCCAGGGTATTGAAAAAACTACCAACAGAACTCCTTTCTGGCACGTTCCCCGGTGGAGTTGTGCATGGGGTGTGTATGGAACATTTTGTCACCAGCCGAGTCCAAAATTCAGCGCTTCCCCATCTCAGCCCAGAAAGCAGGTAGAACAAGTTTTGTGGGGCCATTGAGCATCCTACCGGAGCAATCTAAAAAGTACCAACAGACGTCCTTTCTGGCACCTTCCCTGGTGGAGTTTTGCATGGGGTGTGTTTGGAACATTTTGTCACCAGCCAAGTCCAAAATTCAGCGCTTCCCCATCTCAGCCCAGAAAGCAGGTAGAACAAATTTTGTGGGGCCATTGAGCATCCTACCCGAGCAATCTAAAAAGTACCAACAGAAGTCCTTTCTGGCCCCTTCCCCGGTGGAGTTTTGCATGGGGTGTGTTTGGAACATTTTGTCACCAGCCGAGTCCAAAATTCAGCGCTTCCCCATCTCAGCCCAGAAAGCAGGTAGAACAAGTTTTGTGGGGCCATTGAGCATCCTACCCGAGCAATTTAAAAAGTACCAACAGACGTCCTTTCTGGCACCTTCCCCGGTGGAGTTGTGCATGGGGTGTGTTTGGAACATTTTGTCACCAGCCGAGTCCAAAATTCAGCGCTTCCCCATCTCAGCCCAGAAAGCAGGTAGAACAAGTTTTGTGGGGCCATTGAGCATCCTACCCGAGCAATGTAAAAAGTACCAACAGAATTCCTTTCTGGCACCTTCCCCGGTGGAGTTGTGCATGGGGTGTGTATGGAACATTTTGTCACCAGCCGAGTCCAAAATTCAGCGCTTCCCCATCTCAGCCCAGAAAGCAGGTAGAACAAATTTTGTGGGGCCATTGAGCATCCTACCCGAGCAATCTAAAAAGTACCAACAGAAGTCCTTTCTGGCCCCTTCCCCGGTGGAGTTTTGCATGGGGTGTGTTTGGAACATTTTGTCACCAGCCGAGTCCAAAATTCAGCGCTTCCCCATCTCAGCCCAGAAAGCAGGTAGAACAAGTTTTGTGGGGCCATTGAGCATCCTACCCGAGCAATTTAAAAAGTACCAACAGAAGTCCTTTCTGGCACCTTCCCCGGTGGAGTTGTGCATGGGGTGTGTTTGGAACATTTTGTCACCAGCCGAGTCCAAAATTCAGCGCTTCCCCATCTCAGCCCAGAAAGCAGGTAGAACAAGTTTTGTGGGGCCATTGAGCATCCTACCCGAGCAATGTAAAAAGTACCAACAGAATTCCTTTCTGGCACCTTCCCCGGTGGAGTTGTGCATGGGGTGTGTATGGAACATTTTGTCACCAGCCGAGTCCAAAATTCAGCGCTTCCCCATCTCAGCCCAGAAAGCAGGTAGAAGAACTGTCGTGGTGCCTTTCAGCTGCCTACCAGGGCATTGTAAGAACTACCAACAGAAGTCCTTTCTGGCACCTCTCCGGTGGAGTTGTGCATGGGGTGTGTATGGAACATTTTGTCACCAGCCGAGTCCAAAATTCAGCGCTTCCCCATCTCAGCCCAGAAAGCAGGTAGAACAAGTTTTGTGGTGACTTTCAACTGGCTACGCAAGTAATGTAAAAACTACCAACAGAACTCCTTTCTGGCACGTTCCCCGGTGGAGTTGTGCATGGGGTGTGTATGGAACATTTTGTCACCAGCCGAGTCCAAAATTCAGCGCTTCCCCATCTCAGCCCAGAAAGCAGGTAGAACAAGTTTTGTGGGGCCATTGAGCATCCTACCCGAGCAATGTTAAAAAGTACCAACAGACGTCCTTTCTGGCACCTTCTCCGGTGGAGTTGTGCATGGGGTGTGTATGGAACATTTTGTCACCAGCCGAGTCCAAAATTCAGCGCTTCCCCATCTCAGCCCAGAAAGCAGGTAGAAGAACTGTCGTGGAGCCTTTCAGCTGCCTTCCAGGGTATTGAAAAAACTACCAACAGAACTCCTTTCTGGCACGTTCCCCGGTGGAGTTGTGCATGGGGTGTGTATGGAACATTTTGTCACCAGCCGAGTCCAAAATTCAGCGCTTCCCCATCTCAGCCCAGAAAGCAGGTAGAACAAGTTTTGTGGGGCCATTGAGCATCCTACCGGAGCAATCTAAAAAGTACCAACAGACGTCCTTTCTGGCACCTTCCCTGGTGGAGTTTTGCATGGGGTGTGTTTGGAACATTTTGTCACCAGCCAAGTCCAAAATTCAGCGCTTCCCCATCTCAGCCCAGAAAGCAGGTAGAACAAATTTTGTGGGGCCATTGAGCATCCTACCCGAGCAATCTAAAAAGTACCAACAGAAGTCCTTTCTGGCCCCTTCCCCGGTGGAGTTTTGCATGGGGTGTGTTTGGAACATTTTGTCACCAGCCGAGTCCAAAATTCAGCGCTTCCCCATCTCAGCCCAGAAAGCAGGTAGAACAAGTTTTGTGGGGCCATTGAGCATCCTACCCGAGCAATTTAAAAAGTACCAACAGACGTCCTTTCTGGCACCTTCCCCGGTGGAGTTGTGCATGGGGTGTGTTTGGAACATTTTGTCACCAGCCGAGTCCAAAATTCAGCGCTTCCCCAT
The DNA here is from genome assembly GCF_023638135.1 of Falco biarmicus. Classification (NCBI taxonomy): domain Eukaryota; kingdom Metazoa; phylum Chordata; class Aves; order Falconiformes; family Falconidae; genus Falco; species Falco biarmicus. Next base: position 242,888 of record NC_079296.1, read on the forward strand.
CTCAGCCCAGAAAGCAGGTAGAACAAGTTTTGTGGGGCCATTGAGCATCCTACCCGAGCAATGTAAAAAGTACCAACAGAATTCCTTTCTGGCACCTTCCCCGGTGGAGTTGTGCATGGGGTGTGTATGGAACATTTTGTCACCAGCCGAGTCCAAAATTCAGCGCTTCCCCATCTCAGCCCAGAAAGCAGGTAGAACAAATTTTGTGGGGCCATTGAGCATCCTACCCGAGCAATCTAAAAAGTACCAACAGAAGTCCTTTCTGGCCCCTTCCCCGGTGGAGTTTTGCATGGGGTGTGTTTGGAACATTTTGTCACCAGCCGAGTCCAAAATTCAGCGCTTCCCCATCTCAGCCCAGAAAGCAGGTAGAACAAGTTTTGTGGGGCCATTGAGCATCCTACCCGAGCAATTTAAAAAGTACCAACAGAAGTCCTTTCTGGCACCTTCCCCGGTGGAGTTGTGCATGGGGTGTGTTTGGAACATTTTGTCACCAGCCGAGTCCAAAATTCAGCGCTTCCCCATCTCAGCCCAGAAAGCAGGTAGAACAAGTTTTGTGGGGCCATTGAGCATCCTACCCGAGCAATGTAAAAAGTACCAACAGAATTCCTTTCTGGCACCTTCCCCGGTGGAGTTGTGCATGGGGTGTGTATGGAACATTTTGTCACCAGCCGAGTCCAAAATTCAGCGCTTCCCCATCTCAGCCCAGAAAGCAGGTAGAAGAACTGTCGTGGTGCCTTTCAGCTGCCTACCAGGGCATTGTAAGAACTACCAACAGAAGTCCTTTCTGGCACCTCTCCGGTGGAGTTGTGCATGGGGTGTGTATGGAACATTTTGTCACCAGCCGAGTCCAAAATTCAGCGCTTCCCCATCTCAGCCCAGAAAGCAGGTAGAACAAGTTTTGTGGTGACTTTCAACTGGCTACGCAAGTAATGTAAAAACTACCAACAGAACTCCTTTCTGGCACGTTCCCCGGTGGAGTTGTGCATGGGGTGTGTATGGAACATTTTGTCACCAGCCGAGTCCAAAATTCAGCGCTTCCCCATCTCAGCCCAGAAAGCAGGTAGAACAAGTTTTGTGGGGCCATTGAGCATCCTACCCGACCAATGTTAAAAAGTACCAACAGACGTCCTTTCTGGCACCTTCTCCGGTGGAGTTGTGCATGGGGTGTGTATGGAACATTTTGTCACCAGCCGAGTCCAAAATTCAGCGCTTCCCCATCTCAGCCCAGAAAGCAGGTAGAAGAACTGTCGTGGAGCCTTTCAGCTGCCTTCCAGGGTATTGAAAAAACTACCAACAGAACTCCTTTCTGGCACGTTCCCCGGTGGAGTTGTGCATGGGGTGTGTATGGAACATTTTGTCACCAGCCGAGTCCAAAATTCAGCGCTTCCCCATCTCAGCCCAGAAAGCAGGTAGAACAAGTTTTGTGGGGCCATTGAGCATCCTACCGGAGCAATCTAAAAAGTACCAACAGACGTCCTTTCTGGCACCTTCCCTGGTGGAGTTTTGCATGGGGTGTGTTTGGAACATTTTGTCACCAGCCAAGTCCAAAATTCAGCGCTTCCCCATCTCAGCCCAGAAAGCAGGTAGAACAAATTTTGTGGGGCCATTGAGCATCCTACCCGAGCAATCTAAAAAGTACCAACAGAAGTCCTTTCTGGCCCCTTCCCCGGTGGAGTTTTGCATGGGGTGTGTTTGGAACATTTTGTCACCAGCCGAGTCCAAAATTCAGCGCTTCCCCATCTCAGCCCAGAAAGCAGGTAGAACAAGTTTTGTGGGGCCATTGAGCATCCTACCCGAGCAATTTAAAAAGTACCAACAGAAGTCCTTTCTGGCACCTTCCCCGGTGGAGTTGTGCATGGGGTGTGTTTGGAACATTTTGTCACCAGCCGAGTCCAAAATTCAGCGCTTCCCCATCTCAGCCCAGAAAGCAGGTAGAACAAGTTTTGTGGGGCCATTGAGCATCCTACCCGAGCAATGTAAAAAGTACCAACAGAATTCCTTTCTGGCACCTTCCCCGGTGGAGTTGTGCATGGGGTGTGTATGGAACATTTTGTCACCAGCCGAGTCCAAAATTCAGCGCTTCCCCATCTCAGCCCAGAAAGCAGGTAGAAGAACTGTCGTGGTGCCTTTCAGCTGCCTACCAGGGCATTGTAAGAACTACCAACAGAAGTCCTTTCTGGCACCTCTCCGGTGGAGTTGTGCATGGGGTGTGTATGGAACATTTTGTCACCAGCCGAGTCCAAAATTCAGCGCTTCCCCATCTCAGCCCAGAAAGCAGGTAGAACAAGTTTTGTGGTGACTTTCAACTGGCTACGCAAGTAATGTAAAAACTACCAACAGAACTCCTTTCTGGCACGTTCCCCGGTGGAGTTGTGCATGGGGTGTGTATGGAACATTTTGTCACCAGCCTAGTCCAAAATTCAGCGCTTCCCCATCTCAGCCCAGAAAGCAGGTAGAACAAGTTTTGTGGGGCCATTGAGCATCCTACCCGACCAATGTTAAAAAGTACCAACAGACGTCCTTTCTGGCACCTTCTCCGGTGGAGTTGTGCATGGGGTGTGTATGGAACATTTTGTCACCAGCCGAGTCCAAAATTCAGCGCTTCCCCATCTCAGCCCAGAAAGCAGGTAGAAGAACTGTCGTGGAGCCTTTCAGCTGCCTTCCAGGGTATTGAAAAAACTACCAACAGAACTCCTTTCTGGCACCTTCCCCGGTGGAGTTGTGCATGGGGTGTGTATGGAACATTTTGTCACCAGCCGAGTCCAAAATTCAGCGCTTCCCCATCTCAGCCCAGAAAGCAGGTAGAACAAGTTTTGTGGTGTTCTTCAGCTGCCTTTCGGGGTAGTGTAAGAACTACCAACAGACGTCCTTTCTGGCACCTTCTCCGGTGGAGTTGTGCATGGGGTGTGTATGGAACATTTTGTCACCAGCAGAGTCCAAAATTCAGCGCTTCCCCATCTCAGCCCAGAAAGCAGGTAGAACAAGTTTAGTGGGGCCATTGAGCATCCTACCCGAGCAATGTAAAAAGTACCAACAGAATTCCTTTCTGGCACCTTCCCCGGTGGAGTTGTGCATGGGGTGTTTATGGAACATTTTGTCACCAGCCGAGTCCAAAATTCAGCGCTTCCCCATCTCAGCCCAGAAAGCAGGTAGAACAAGTTTTGTGGTGACTTTCAACTGCCTACACAAGTAATGTAAAAACTACCAACAGACGTCCTTTCTGGCACCTTCCCCGGTGGAGTTGTGCATGGGGTGTGTTTGGAACATTTTGTCACCAGCCGAGTCCAAAATTCAGCGCTTCCCCATCTCAGCCCAGAAAGCAGGTAGAACAAGTTTTGTGGTGTCCTTCAGCTGCCTTTCGGGGTAGTGTAAGAACTACCAACAGACGTCCTTTCTGGCACCTTCCCCGGTGGAGTTGTGCATGGGGTGTGTTTGGAACATTTTGTCACCAGCCGAGTCCAAAATTCAGCGCTTCCCCATCTCAGCCCAGAAAGCACGTAGAACAAGTTTTGTGAGGCCATTGAGCATCCTACCCGAGCAATTTAAAAAGTACCAACAGAAGTCCTTTCTGGCACCTTCCCCGGTGGAGTTGTGCATGGGGTGTGTTTGGGACATTTTGTCACCAGCCGAGTCCAAAATTCAGCGCTTCCCCATCTCAGCCCAGAAAGCAGGTAGAACAAGTTTAGTGGGGCCATTGAGCATCCTACCCGAGCAATGTAAAAAGTACCAACAGAATTCCTTTCTGGCACCTTCCCCGGTGGAGTTGTGCATGGGGTGTGTATGGAACATTTTGTCACCAGCCGAGTCCAAAATTCAGCGCTTCCCCATCTCAGCCCAGAAAGCAGGTAGAACAAGTTTTGTGGGGCCATTGAGCATCCTACCCGAGCAATGTTAAAAAGTACCAACAGACGTCCTTTCTGGCACCTTCTCCGGTGGAGTTGTGCATGGGGTGTGTATGGAACATTTTGTCACCAGCCGAGTCCAAAATTCAGCGCTTCCCCATCTCAGCCCAGAAAGCAGGTAGAAGAATTGTCGTGGTGCCTTTCAGCTGCCTTCCAGGGTATTGAAAAAACTACCAACAGAACTCCTTTCTGGCACGTTCCCCGGTGGAGTTGTGCATGGGGTGTGTATGGAACATTTTGTCACCAGCCGAGTCCAAAATTCAGCGCTTCCCCATCTCAGCCCAGAAAGCAGGTAGAACAAGTTTTGTGGTGTTCTTCAGCTGCCTTTCGGGGTAGTGTAAGAACTACCAACAGACGTCCTTTCTGGCACCTTCTCCGGTGGAGTTGTGCATGGGGTGTGTATGGAACATTTTGTCACCAGCAGAGTCCAAAATTCAGCGCTTCCCCATCTCAGCCCAGAAAGCAGGTAGAACAAGTTTAGTGGGGCCATTGAGCATCCTACCCGAGCAATGTAAAAAGTACCAACAGAATTCCTTTCTGGCACCTTCCCCGGTGGAGTTGTGCATGGGGTGTGTATGGAACATTTTGTCACCAGCCGAGTCCAAAATTCAGCGCTTCCCCATCTCAGCCCAGAAAGCAGGTAGAACAAGTTTTGTGGTGACTTTCAACTGCCTACCCGAGAATGTAAAAAGTACCAAGAGAACTCCTTTCTGGCACCTTCCCCGGTGCAGTTGTGCATGGGGTGTGTTTGGAACATTTTGTCACCAGCCAAGTCCAAAATTCAGCGCTTCCCCATCCCAGCCCAGAAAGCAGGTAGAACAAGTTATGTGGTGTCCTTCAGCTGCCTTTTGGGGTAGTGTAAGAACTACCAACAGACGTCCTTTCTGGCACCTTCTCCGGTGGAGTTGTGCATGGGGTGTGTATGGAACATTTTGTCACCAGCCGAGTCCAAAATTCAGCGCTTCCCCATCTCAGCCCAGAAAGCAGGTAGAACAAGTTTTGTGGTGACTTTCAACTGCCTACCGGAGCAATCTAAAAAGTACCAACAGAAGTCCTTTCTGGCACCTTCCCCGGTGGAGTTGTGCATGGGGTGTTTATGGAACATTTTGTCACCAGCCGAGTCCAAAATTCAGCGCTTCCCCATCCCAGCCCAGAAAGTAGGTAGAACAAGTTTTGTGGTGTCCTTCAGCTGCCTTTCGGGGTAGTGTAAGAACTACCAACAGACGTCCTTTCTGGCACCTTCTCCGGTGGAGTTGTGCATGGGGTGTGTATGGAACATTTTGTCACCAGCCGAGTCCAAAATTCAGCGCTTCCCCATCTCAGCCCAGAAAGCAGGTAGAACAAGTTTTGTGGTGACTTTCAACTGCCTACACAAGTAATGTAAAAACTACCAACAGACGTCCTTTCTGGCACCTTCCCCGGTGGAGTTGTGCATGGGGTGTGTTTGGAACATTTTGTCACCAGCCGAGTCCAAAATTCAGCGCTTCCCCATCTCAGCCCAGAAAGCAGGTAGAACAAGTTTTGTGGTGTCCTTCAGCTGCCTTTCGGGGTAGTGTAAGAACTACCAACAGACGTCCTTTCTGGCACCTTCTCCGGTGGAGTTGTGCATGGGGTGTGTTTGGAACATTTTGTCACCAGCCGAGTCCAAAATTCAGCGCTTCCCCATCTCAGCCCAGAAAGCAGGTAGAACAAGTTTTGTGAGGCCATTGAGCATCCTACCCGAGCAATTTAAAAAGTACCAACAGAAGTCCTTTCTGGCACCTTCCCCGGTGGAGTTGTGCATGGGGTGTGTTGGGACATTTTGTCACCAGCCGAGTCCAAAATTCAGCGCTTCCCCATCTCAGCCCAGAAAGCAGGTAGAACAAGTTTAGTGGGGCCATTGAGCATCCTACCCGAGCAATGTAAAAAGTACCAACAGAATTCCTTTCTGGCACCTTCCCCGGTGGAGTTGTGCATGGGGTGTGTATGGAACATTTTGTCACCAGCCGAGTCCAAAATTCAGCGCTTCCCCATCTCAGCCCAGAAAGCAGGTAGAACAAGTTTTGTGGTGACTTTCAACTGCCTACACAAGTAATGTAAAAACTACCAAGGGACGTCCTTTCTGGCACCTTCCCCGGTGGAGTTGTGCATGGGGTGTGTTTGGAACATTTTGTCACCAGCCGAGTCCAAAATTCAGCGCTTCCCCATCTCAGCCCAGAAAGCAGGTAGAACAAGTTTTGTGGTGTCCTTCAGCTGCCTTTCGGGGTAGTGTAAGAACTACCAACAGACGTCCTTTCTGGCACCTTCTCCGGTGGAGTTGTGCATGGGGTGTGTTTGGAACATTTTGTCACCAGCCGAGTCCAAAATTCAGCGCTTCCCCATCTCAGCCCAGAAAGCAGGTAGAACAAGTTTTGTGAGGCCATTGAGCATCCTACCCGAGCAATTTAAAAAGTACCAACAGAAGTCCTTTCTGGCACCTTCCCCGGTGGAGTTGTGCATGGGGTGTGTTTGGGACATTTTGTCACCAGCCGAGTCCAAAATTCAGCGCTTCCCCATCTCAGCCCAGAAAGCAGGTAGAACAAGTTTAGTGGGGCCATTGAGCATCCTACCCGAGCAATGTAAAAAGTACCAACAGAATTCCTTTCTGGCACCTTCCCCGGTGGAGTTGTGCATGGGGTGTGTATGGAACATTTTGTCACCAGCCGAGTCCAAAATTCAGCGCTTCCCCATCTCAGCCCAGAAAGCAGGTAGAACAAGTTTTGTGGTGACTTTCAACTGCCTACACAAGTAATGTAAAAACTACCAACAGACGTCCTTTCTGGCACCTTCCCCGGTGGAGTTGTGCATGGGGTGTGTTTGGAACATTTTGTCACCAGCCGAGTCCAAAATTCAGCGCTTCCCCATCTCAGCCCAGAAAGCCGGTAGAACAAGTTTTGTGGGGCCATTGAGCATCCTACCCGAGCAATGTTAAAAAGTACCAACAGACGTCCTTTCTGGCACCTTCTCCGGTGGAGTTGTGCATGGGGTGTGTATGGAACATTTTGTCACCAGCCGAGTCCAAAATTCAGCGCTTCCCCATCTCAGCCCAGAAAGCAGGTAGAAGAACTGTCGTGGTGCCTTTCAGCTGCCTTCCAGGGTATTGTAAAAACTACCAACAGAACTCCTTTCTGGCACGTTCCCCGGTGGAGTTGTGCATGGGGTGTGTATGGAACATTTTGTCACCAGCCGAGTCCAAAATTCAGCGCTTCCCCATCTCAGCCCAGAAAGCAGGTAGAACAAGTTTTGTGGTGTTCTTCAGCTGCCTTTCGGGGTAGTGTAAGAACTACCAACAGACGTCCTTTCTGGCACCTTCTCCGGTGGAGTTGTGCATGGGGTGTGTATGGAACATTTTGTCACCAGCCGAGTCCAAAATTCAGCGCTTCCCCATCTCAGCCCAGAAAGCAGGTAGAAAGGGTTTACTGGGGCCATTGAGCATCCTACCCGAGCAATGTAAAAAGTACCAACAGAATTCCTTTCTGGCACCTTCCCCGGTGGAGTTGTGCATGGGGTGTGTATGGAACATTTTGTCACCAGCCGAGTCCAAAATTCAGCGCTTCCCCATCTCAGCCCAGAAAGCAGGTAGAACAAGTTTTGTGGTGACTTTCAACTGCCTACCCGAGAATGTAAAAAGTACCAAGAGAACTCCTTTCTGGCACCTTCCCCGGTGCAGTTGTGCATGGGGTGTGTTTGGAACATTTTGTCACCAGCCAAGTCCAAAATTCAGCGCTTCCCCATCTCAGCCCAGAAAGCAGGTAGAACAAGTTATGTGGTGTCCTTCAGCTGCCTTTCGGGGTAGTGTAAGAACTACCAACAGACGTCCTTTCTGGCACCTTCTCCGGTGGAGTTGTGCATGGGGTGTGTATGGAACATTTTGTCACCAGCCGAGTCCAAAATTCAGCGCTTCCCCATCTCAGCCCAGAAAGCAGGTAGAACAAGTTTTGTGGTGACTTTCAACTGCCTACCGGAGCAATCTAAAAAGTACCAACAGAAGTCCTTTCTGGCCCCTTCCCCGGTGGAGTTGTGCATGGGGTGTTTATGGAACATTTTGTCACCAGCCGAGTCCAAAATTCAGCGCTTCCCCATCTCAGCCCAGAAAGCAGGTAGAACAAGTTTTGTGGTGACTTTCAACTGCCTACCCGAGAATGTAAAAAGTACCAAGAGAACTCCTTTCTGGCACCTTCCCCGGTGCAGTTGTGCATGGGGTGTGTTTGGAACATTTTGTCACCAGCCGAGTCCAAAATTCAGCGCTTCCCCATCCCAGCCCAGAAAGTAGGTAGAACAAGTTTTGTGGTGTCCTTCAGCTGCCTTTCGGGGTAGTGTAAGAACTACCAACAGACGTCCTTTCTGGCACCTTCTCCGGTGGAGTTGTGCATGGGGTGTGTATGGAACATTTTGTCACCAGCCGAGTCCAAAATTCAGCGCTTCCCCATCTCAGCCCAGAAAGCAGGTAGAACAAGTTTTGTGGTGACTTTCAACTGCCTACACAAGTAATGTAAAAACTACCAACAGACGTCCTTTCTGGCACCTTCCCCGGTGGAGTTGTGCATGGGGTGTGTTTGGAACATTTTGTCACCAGCCGAGTCCAAAATTCAGCGCTTCCCCATCTCAGCCCAGAAAGCAGGTAGAACAAGTTTTGTGGTGTCCTTCAGCTGCCTTTCGGGGTAGTGTAATAACTACCAACAGACGTCCTTTCTGGCACCTTCTCCGGTGGAGTTGTGCATGGGGTGTGTTTGGAACATTTTGTCACCAGCCGAGTCCAAAATTCAGCGCTTCCCCATCTCAGCCCAGAAAGCAGGTAGAACAAGTTTTGTGAGGCCATTGAGCATCCTACCCGAGCAATTTAAAAAGTACCAACAGAAGTCCTTTTTGGGCACCTTCCCCGGTGGAGTTGTGCATGGGGTGTGTTGGGACATTTTGTCACCAGCCGAGTCCAAAATTCAGCGCTTCCCCATCTCAGCCCAGAAAGCAGGTAGAACAAGTTTAGTGGGGCCATTGAGCATCCTACCCGAGCAATGTAAAAAGTACCAACAGAATTCCTTTCTGGCACCTTCCCCGGTGGAGTTGTGCATGGGGTGTGTATGGAACATTTTGTCACCAGCCGAGTCCAAAATTCAGCGCTTCCCCATCTCAGCCCAGAAAGCAGGTAGAACAAGTTTTGTGGGGCCATTGAGCATCCTACCCGAGCAATGTTAAAAAGTACCAACAGACGTCCTTTCTGGCACCTTCTCCGGTGGAGTTGTGCATGGGGTGTGTATGGAACATTTTGTCACCAGCCGAGTCCAAAATTCAGCGCTTCCCCATCTCAGCCCAGAAAGCAGGTAGAAGAACTGTCGTGGTGCCTTTCAGCTGCCTTCCAGGGTATTGTAAAAACTACCAACAGAACTCCTTTCTGGCACATTCCCCGGTGGAGTTGTGCATGGGGTGTGTATGGAACATTTTGTCACCAGCCGAGTCCAAAATTCAGCGCTTCCCCATCTCAGCCCAGAAAGCAGATAGAACAAATCTTGTGGGGCCATGGAGCATCCTACCCGAGCAATGTAAAAAGTACCAACAGAATTCCTTTCTGGCACCTTCCCCGGTGGAGTTGTGCATGGGGTGTGTATGGAACATTTTGTCACCAGCCGAGTCCAAAATTCAGCGCTTCCCCATCTCAGCCCAGAAAGCAGGTAGAACAAGTTTTGTGGGGCCATTGAGCATCCTACCCGAGCAATGTTAAAAAGTACCAACAGACGTCCTTTCTGGCACCTTCTCCGGTGGAGTTGTGCATGGGGTGTGTATGGAACATTTTGTCACCAGCCGAGTCCAAAATTCAGCGCTTCCCCATCTCAGCCCAGAAAGCAGGTAGAACAAGTTTTGTGGTGTTCTTCAGCTGTCTTTCGGGGTAGTGTAAGAACTACCAACAGAACTCCTTTCTGGCACCTTCCCCGGTGCAGTTGTGCATGGGGTGTGTATGGAACATTTTGTCACCAGCAGAGTCCAAAATTCAGCGCTTCCCCATCTCAGCCCAGAAAGCAGGTAGAACAAGTTTTGTGGGGCCATTCAGCATCCTACCCGAGCAATCTAAAAAGTACCAACAGACGTCCTTTCTGGCACCTTCTCCGGTGGAGTTGTGCATGGGGTGTGTATGGAACATTTTGTCACCAGCCGAGTCCAAAATTCAGCGCTTCCCCATCTCAGCCCAGAAAGCAGGTAGAACAAGTTTTGTGGTGACTTTCAAATGCCTACCCGAGAATGTAAAAAGTACCAAGAGAACTCCTTTCTGGCACCTTCCCCGGTGCAGTTGTGCATGGGGTGTGTTTGGAACATTTTGTCACCAGCCGAGTCCAAAATTCAGCGCTTCCCCATCTCAGCCCAGAAAGCAGGTAGAACAAGTTTTGTGGGGCCATTGAGCATCCTACCCGAGCAATGTTAAAAAGTACCAACAGACGTCCTTTCTGGCACCTTCTCCGGTGGAGTTGTGCATGGGGTGTGTATGGAACATTTTGTCACCAGCCGAGTCCAAAATTCAGCGCTTCCCCATCTCAGCCCAGAAAGCAGGTAGAACAAGTTTTGTGGTGTTCTTCAGCTGCCTTTCGGGGTAGTGTAAGAACTACCAAGAGAACTCCTTTCTGGCACCTTCCCCGGTGCAGTTGTGCATGGGGTGTGTTTGGAACATTTTGTCACCAGCCGAGTCCAAAATTCAGCGCTTCCCCATCCCAGCCCAGAAAGCAGGTAGAACAAGTTTTGTGGTGTCCTTCAGCTGCCTTTCGGGGTAGTGTAAGAACTACCAACAGACGTCCTTTCTGGCACCTTCTCCGGTGGAGTTGTGCATGGGGTGTGTATGGAACATTTTGTCACCAGCCGAGTCCAAAATTCAGCGCTTCCCCATCTCAGCCCAGAAAGCTGGTAGAACAAGTTTTGTGGTGACTTTCAACTGCCTACCCGAGAATGTAAAAAGTACCAAGAGTACTCCTTTCTGGCACCTTCCCCGGTGCAGTTGTGCATGGGGTGTGTTTGGAACATTTTGTCACCAGCCGAGTCCAAAATTCAGCGCTTCCCCATCCCAGCCCAGAAAGCAGGTAGAACAAGTTTTGTGGTGTCCTTCAGGTGCCTTTCGGGGTAGTGTAAGAACTACCAACAGAACTCCTTTCTGGCACCTTCCCCGGTGGAGTTGTGCATGGGGTGTGTTTGGAACATTTTGTCACCAGCCGAGTCCAAAATTCAGCGCTTCCCCATCTCAGCCCAGAAAGCAGGTAGAACAAGTTTTGTGGTGACTTTCAACTGCCTACGCAAGTAATGTAAAAACTGCCAACAGAACTCCTTTCTGGCACCTTCCCCGGTGGAGTTGTGCATGGGGTGTGTTTGGAACATTTTGTCACCAGCCGAGTCCAAAATTCAGCGCTTCCCCATCTCAGCCCAGAAAGCAGGTAGAACAAGTTTTGTGGTGTCCTTCAGCTGCCTTTCGGGGTAGTGTAAGAACTACCAACAGACGTCCTTTCTGGCACCTTCCCCGGTGGAGTTGTGCATGGGATGTGTTTGGAACATTTTGTCACCAGCCGAGTCCAAAATTCAGCGCTTCCCCATCTCAGCCCAGAAAGCAGGTAGAACAAGTTTTGTGGTGTCCTTCAGCTGCCTACCGGAGCAATGTAAAAACTACCAACAGACGTCCTTTCTGGCACCTTCCCCGGTGGAGTTGTGCATGGGGTGTGTTTGGAACATTTTGTCACCAGCCGAGTCCAAAATTCAGCGCTTCCCCATCTCAGCCCAGAAAGCAGGTAGAACAAGTTTTGTGGTGACTTTCAACTGCCTACGCAAGTAATGTAAAAACTGCCAACAGAACTCCTTTCTGGCACCTTCCCCGGTGGAGTTGTGCATGGGGTGTGTTTGGAACATTTTGTCACCAGCCAAGTCCAAAATTCAGCGCTTCCCCATCTCAGCCCAGAAAGCAGGTAGAACAAGTTATGTGGTGTCCTTCAGCTGCCTTTTGGGGTAGTGTAAGAACTACCAACAGACGTCCTTTCTGGCACCTTCTCCGGTGGAGTTGTGCATGGGGTGTGTATGGAACATTTTGTCACCAGCCGAGTCCAAAATTCAGCGCTTCCCCATCTCAGCCCAGAAAGCAGGTAGAACAAGTTTTGTGGTGACTTTCAACTGCCTACCGGAGCAATCTAAAAAGTACCAACAGAAGTCCTTTCTGGCACCTTCCCCGGTGGAGTTGTGCATGGGGTGTTTATGGAACATTTTGTCACCAGCCGAGTCCAAAATTCAGCGCTTCCCCATCTCAGCCCAGAAAGCAGGTAGAACAAGTTTTGTGGTGACTTTCAACTGCCTACCCGAGAATGTAAAAAGTACCAAGAGAACTCCTTTCTGGCACCTTCCCCGGTGCAGTTGTGCATGGGGTGTGTTTGGAACATTTTGTCACCAGCCGAGTCCAAAATTCAGCGCTTCCCCATCCCAGCCCAGAAAGTAGGTAGAACAAGTTTTGTGGTGTCCTTCAGCTGCCTTTCGGGGTAGTGTAAGAACTACCAACAGACGTCCTTTCTGGCACCTTCTCCGGTGGAGTTGTGCATGGGGTGTGTATGGAACATTTTGTCACCAGCCGAGTCCAAAATTCAGCGCTTCCCCATCTCAGCCCAGAAAGCAGGTAGAACAAGTTTTGTGGTGACTTTCAACTGCCTACCCGAGAATGTAAAAAGTACCAAGAGTACTCCTTTCTGGCACCTTCCCCGGTGCAGTTGTGCATGGGGTGTGTTTGGAACATTTTGTCACCAGCCGAGTCCAAAATTCAGCGCTTCCCCATCCCAGCCCAGAAAGCAGGTAGAACAAGTTTTGTGGTGTCCTTCAGCTGCCTTTCGGGGTAGTGTAAGAACTACCAACAGAACTCCTTTCTGGCACCTTCCCCGGTGGAGTTGTGCATGGGGTGTGTTTGGAACATTTTGTCACCAGCCGAGTCCAAAATTCAGCGCTTCCCCATCTCAGCCCAGAAAGCAGGTAGAACAAGTTTTGTGGTGTCCTTCAGCTGCCTTTTGGGGTAGTGTAAGAACTACCAACAGACGTCCTTTCTGGCACCTTCCCCGGTGGAGTTGTGCATGGGGTGTGTTTGGAACATTTTGTCACCAGCCGAGTCCAAAATTCAGCGCGTCCCCATCTCAGCCCAGAAAGCAGGTAGAACAAGTTTTGTGGTGTCCTTCAGCTGCCTTTTGGGGTAGTGTAAGAACTACCAACAGACGTCCTTTCTGGCACCTTCTCCGGTGGAGTTGTGCATGGGGTGTGTATGGAACATTTTGTCACCAGCCGAGTCCAAAATTCAGTGCTTCCCCATCTCAGCCCAGAAAGCAGGTAGAACAAGTTTTGTGGTGACTTTCAACTGCCTACCCGAGAATGTAAAAAGTACCAAGAGAACTCCTTTCTGGCACCTTCCCCGGTGCAGTTGTGCATGGGGTGTGTTTGGAACATTTTGTCACCAGCCGAGTCCAAAATTCAGCGCTTCCCCATCCCAGCCCAGAAAGCAGGTAGAACAAGTTTTGTGGTGTCCTTCAGCTGCCTTTCGGGGTAGTGTAAGAACTACCAACAGAACTCCTTTCTGGCACCTTCCCCGGTGGAGTTGTGCATGGGGTGTGTATGGAACATTTTGTCACCAGCCGAGTCCAAAATTCAGCGCTTCCCCATCTCAGCCCAGAAAGCAGGTAGAACAAGTTTTGTGGTGACTTTCAACTGCCTACGCAAGTAATGTAAAAACTGCCAACAGAACTCCTTTCTGGCACCTTCCCCGGTGGAGTTGTGCATGGGGTGTGTTTGGAACATTTTGTCACCAGCCGAGTCCAAAATTCAGCGCTTCCCCATCTCAGCCCAGAAAGCAGGTAGAACAAGTTTTGTGGTGTCCTTCAGCTGCCTTTTGGGGTAGTGTAAGAACTACCAACAGACGTCCTTTCTGGCACCTTCTCCGGTGGAGTTGTGCATGGGGTGTGTTTGGAACATTTTGTCACCAGCCGAGTCCAAAATTCAGCGCTTCCCCATCTCAGCCCAGAAAGCAGGTAGAACAAGTTTTGTGGTGTCCTTCAGCTGCCTTTCGGGGTAGTGTAAGAACTACCAACAGACGTCCTTTCTGGCACCTTCTCCGGTGGAGTTGTGCATGGGGTGTGTATGGAACATTTTGTCACCAGCCGAGTCCAAAATTCAGCGCTTCCCCATCTCAGCCCAGAAAGCAGGTCTTGTGGGGCCATTGAGCATCCTACCCGAGAAATTTAAAAAGTATCAACAGAAGTCCTTTCTGGCACCTTCTCCGGTGGAGTTGTGCATGGGGTGTGTTTGGGACATTTTGTCACCAGCCGAGTCCAAAATTCAGCGCTTCCCCATCTCAGCCCAGAAAGCAGGTAGAACAAGTTTTGTGGGGCCATTGAGCATCCTACCCGAGCAATCTAAAAAGTACCAACAGAAGTCCTTTCTGGCACCTTCCCCGGAGGAGTTGTGCATGGGGTGTGTATGGAACATTTTGTCACCAGCCGAGTCCAAAATTCAGCGCTTCCCCATCTCAGCCCAGAAAGCAGGTAGAACAAGTTTTGTGGGGCCATTGAGCATCCTACCCGAGCAATCTAAAAAGTACTTACAGACGTCCTTTCTAACCCCTTCCCCGGTGGAGTTTTGCATGGGGTGTGTTTGGAACATTTTGTCACCAGCCGAGTCCAAAATTCAGCGCTTCCCCATCTCAGCCCAGAAAGCAGGTAGAACAAATTTTGTGGGGCCATTGAGCATCCTACCCGAGCAATTTAAAAACTACCAACAGAAGTCCTTTCTGGCACCTTCCCCGGTGGAGTTGTGCATGGGGTGTGTTTGGAACATTTTGTCACCAGCCGAGTCCAAAATTCAGCGCTTCCCCATCTCAGCCCAGAAAGCAGATAGAACAAATCTTGTGGGGCCATGGAGCATCCTACCCGAGCAATGTAAAAAGTACCAACAGAATTCCTTTCTGGCACCTTCCCCGGTGGAGTTGTGCATGGGGTGTGTATGGAACATTTTGTCACCAGCCGAGACCAAAATTCAGCGCTTCCCCATCTCAGCCCAGAAAGCAGGTAGAACAAGTTTTGTGGTGACTTTCAACTGCCTACACAAGTAATGTAAAAACTACCAACAGACGTCCTTTCTGGCACCTTCCCCGGTGGAGTTGTGCATGGGCTGTGTTTGGAACATTTTGTCACCAGCCGAGTCCAAAATTCAGCGCTTCCCCATCTCAGCCCAGAAAGCAGGTAGAACAAGTTTTGTGGTGTCCTTCAGCTGCCTTTCGGGGTAGTGTAAGAACTACCAACAGAACTCCTTTCTGGCACCTTCCCCGGTGGAGTTGTGCATGGGGTGTGTTTGGAACATTTTGTCACCAGCCGAGTCCAAAATTCAGCGCTTCCCCATCTCAGCCCAGAAAGCAGGTAGAACAAGTTTTGTGGGGCCATTGAGCATCCTACCCGAGCAATTTAAAAAGTACCAACAGACGTCCTTTCTGGCACCTTCCCCGGTGGAGTTGTGCATGGGGTGTGTTTGGGACATTTTGTCACCAGCCGAGTCCAAAATTCAGCGCTTCCCCATCTCAGCCCAGAAAGCAGGTAGAACAAGTTTAGTGGGGCCATTGAGCATCCTACCCGAGCAATGCAAAAAGTACCAACAGAATTCCTTTCTGGCACCTTCCCCGGTGGAGTTGTGCATGGGGTGTGTATGGAACATTTTGTCACCAGCCGAGTCCAAAATTCAGCGCTTCCCCATCTCAGCCCAGAAAGCAGGTAGAACAAGTTTTGTGGGGCCATTGAGCATCCTACCCGAGCAATGTTAAAAAGTACCAACAGACGTCCTTTCTGGCACCTTCTCCGGTGGAGTTGTGCATGGGGTGTGTATGGAACATTTTGTCACCAGCCGAGTCCAAAATTCAGCGCTTCCCCATCTCAGCCCAGAAAGCAGATAGAAGAACTGTCGTGGTGCCTTTCAGCTGCCTTCCAGGGTATTGTAAAAACTACCAACAGAACTCCTTTCGGGCACGTTCCCCGGTGGAGTTGTGCATGGGGTGTGTTTGGAACATTTTGTCACCAGCCGAGTCCAAAATTCAGCGCTTCCCCATCTCAGCCCAGAAAGCAGGTAGAACAAGTTTTGTGGTGTTCTTCAGCTGCCTTTCGGGGTAGTGTAAGAACTACCAACAGACGTCCTTTCTGGCACCTTCCCCGGTGGAGTTGTGCATGGGGTGTGTATGGAACATTTTGTCACCAGCCGAGTCCAAAATTCAGCGCTTCCCCATCTCAGCCCAGAAAGCAGGTAGAATAAGTTTTGTGGGGCCATTGAGCATCCTACCCGAGCAATCTAAAAAGTACCAACAGAAGTCCTTTCTGGCACCTTCCCCGGTGGAGTTGTCCATGGGGTGTGTTTGGAACATTTTGTCACCAGCCGAGTCCAAAATTCAGCGCTTCCCCATCTCAGCCCAGAAAGCAGGTAGAACAAGTTTTGTGGTGACTTTCAACTGCCTACCCGAGAATGTAAAAAGTACCAAGAGAACTCCTTTCTGGCACCTTCCCCGGTGGAGTTGTGCATGGGGTGTGTTTGGAACATTTTGTCACCAGCCGAGTCCAAAATTCAGCGCTTCCCCATCCCAGCCCAGAAAGCAGGTAGAACAAGTTTTGTGGTGTCCTTCAGCTGCCTTTCGGGGTAGTGTAAGAACTACCAACAGACCTCCTTTCTGGCACCTTCCCCGGTGGAGTTGTGCATGGGGTGTGTTTGGAACATTTTGTCACCAGCCGAGTCCAAAATTCAGCGCTTCCCCATCTCAGCCCAGAAAGCAGGTAGAACAAGTTTTGTGGTGTCCTTCAGCTGCCTTTCGGGGTAGTGTAAGAACTACCAACAGACGTCCTTTCTGGCACCTTCTCCGGTGGAGTTGTGCATGGGGTGTGTATGGAACATTTTGTCACCAGCCGAGTCCAAAATTCAGCGCTTCCCCATCTCAGCCCAGAAAGCAGGTAGAACAAGTTTTGTGGTGACTTTCAACTGCCTACCCGAGAATGTAAAAAGTACCAAGAGAACTCCTTTCTGGCACCTTCCCCGGTGCAGTTGTGCATGGGGTGTGTTTGGAACATTTTGTCACCAGCCGAGTCCAAAATTCAGCGCTTCCCCATCCCAGCCCAGAAAGCAGGTAGAACAAGTTTTGTGGTGTCCTTCAGCTGCCTTTCGGGGTAGTGTAAGAACTACCAACAGAACTCCTTTCTGGCACCTTCCCCGGTGGAGTTGTGCATGGGGTGTGTATGGAACATTTTGTCACCAGCCGAGTCCAAAATTCAGCGCTTCCCCATCTCAGCCCAGAAAGCAGGTAGAAGAACTGTCGTGGTGCCTTTCAGCTGCCTACGCAAGTAATGTAAAAACTGCCAACAGAACTCCTTTCTGGCACCTTCCCCGGTGGAGTTGTGCATGGAGTGTGTTTGGAACATTTTGTCACCAGCCGAGTCCAAAATTCAGCGCTTCCCCATCCCAGCCCAGAAAGCAGGTAGAACAAGTTTTGTGGTGACTTTCAACTGCCTACGCAAGTAATGTAAAAACTGCCAACAGAACTCCTTTCTGGCACCTTCCCCGGTGGAGTTGTGCATGGGGTGTGTTTGGAACATTTTGTCACCAGCCAAGTCCAAAATTCAGCGCTTCCCCATCTCAGCCCAGAAAGCAGGTAGAACAAGTTTTGTGGTGTCCTTCAGCTGCCTTTTGGGGTAGTGTAAGAACTACCAACAGACGTCCTTTCTGGCACCTTCTCCGGTGGAGTTGTGCATGGGGTGTGTATGGAACATTTTGTCACCAGCCGAGTCCAAAATTCAGCGCTTCCCCATCTCAGCCCAGAAAGCAGGTAGAACAAGTTTTGTGGTGTCCTTCAGCTGCCTTTCGGGGCAGTGTAAGAACTACCAACAGACGTCCTTTCTGGCACCTTCTCCGGTGGAGTTGTGCATGGGGTGTGTATGGAACATTTTGTCACCAGCCGAGTCCAAAATTCAGCGCTTCCCCATCTCAGCCCAGAAAGCAGGTAGAACAAGTTTTGTGGTGACTTTCAACTGCCTACCTGAGAATGTAAAAAGTACCAAGAGTACTCCTTTCTGGCACCTTCCCCGGTGGAGTTGTGCATGGGGTGTGTTTGGAACATTTTGTCACCAGCCGAGTCCAAAATTCAGCGCTTCCCCATCCCAGCCCAGAAAGCAGGTAGAACAAGTTTTGTGGTGTCCTTCAGCTGCCTTTCGGGGTAGTGTAAGAACTACCAACAGAACTCCTTTCTGGCACCTTCCCCGGTGGAGTTGTGCATGGGGTGTGTATGGAACATTTTGTCACCAGCCGAGTCCAAAATTCAGCGCTTCCCCATCTCAGCCCAGAAAGCAGGTAGAACAAGTTTTGTGGTGACTTTCAACTGCCTACGCAAGTAATGTAAAAACTGCCAACAGAACTCCTTTCTGGCACCTTCCCCGGTGGAGTTGTGCATGGGGTGTGTTTGGAACATTTTGTCACCAGCCGAGTCCAAAATTCAGCGCTTCCCCATCTCAGCCCAGAAAGCAGGTAGAACAAGTTTTGTGGTGTCCTTCAGCTGCCTTTTGGGGTAGTGTAAGAACTACCAACAGACGTCCTTTCTGGCACCTTCTCCGGTGGAGTTGTGCATGGGGTGTGTTTGGAACATTTTGTCACCAGCCGAGTCCAAAATTCAGCGCTTCCCCATCTCAGCCCAGAAAGCAGATAGAACAAATCTTGTGGGGCCATTGAGCATCCTACCCGAGCAATGTAAAAAGTACCAACAGAATTCCTTTCTGGCACCTTCCCCGGTGGAGTTGTGCATGGGGTGTGTATGGAACATTTTGTCACCAGCCGAGACCAAAATTCAGCGCTTCCCCATCTCAGCCCAGAAAGCAGGTAGAACAAGTTTTGTGGTGACTTTCAACTGCCTACACAAGTAATGTAAAAACTACCAACAGACGTCCTTTCTGGCACCTTCCCCGGTGGAGTTGTGCATGGGCTGTGTTTGGAACATTTTGTCACCAGCCGAGTCCAAAATTCAGCGCTTCCCCATCTCAGCCCAGAAAGCAGGTAGAACAAGTTTTGTGGTGTCCTTCAGCTGCCTTTCGGGGTAGTGTAAGAACTACCAACAGACGTCCTTTCTGGCACCTTCTCCGGTGGAGTTGTGCATGGGGTGTGTTTGGAACATTTTGTCACCAGCCGAGTCCAAAATTCAGCGCTTCCCCATCTCAGCCCAGAAAGCAGGTAGAACAAGTTTTGTGGGGCCATTGAGCATCCTACCCGAGCAATTTAAAAAGTACCAACAGACGTCCTTTCTGGCACCTTCCCCGGTGGAGTTGTGCATGGGGTGTGTTTGGGACATTTTGTCACCAGCCGAGTCCAAAATTCAGCGCTTCCCCATCTCAGCCCAGAAAGCAGGTAGAACAAGTTTAGTGGGGCCATTGAGCATCCTACCCGAGCAATGCAAAAAGTACCAACAGAATTCCTTTCTGGCACCTTCCCCGGTGGAGTTGTGCATGGGGTGTGTATGGAACATTTTGTCACCAGCCGAGTCCAAAATTCAGCGCTTCCCCATCTCAGCCCAGAAAGCAGGTAGAACAAGTTTTGTGGGGCCATTGAGCATCCTACCCGAGCAATGTTAAAAAGTACCAACAGACGTCCTTTCTGGCACCTTCTCCGGTGGAGTTGTGCATGGGGTGTGTATGGAACATTTTGTCACCAGCCGAGTCCAAAATTCAGCGCTTCCCCATCTCAGCCCAGAAAGCAGGTAGAAGAACTGTCGTGGTGCCTTTCAGTTGCCTTCCAGGGTATTGTAAAAACTACCAACAGAACTCCTTTCGGGCACGTTCCCCGGTGGAGTTGTGCATGGGGTGTGTTTGGAACATTTTGTCACCAGCCGAGTCCAAAATTCAGCGCTTCCCCATCTCAGCCCAGAAAGCAGGTAGAACAAGTTTTGTGGTGTTCTTCAGCTGCCTTTCGGGGTAGTGTAAGAACTACCAACAGACGTCCTTTCTGGCACCTTCTCCGGTGGAGTTGTGCATGGGGTGTGTATGGAACATTTTGTCACCAGCCGAGTCCAAAATTCAGCGCTTCCCCATCTCAGCCCAGAAAGCAGGTAGAACAAGTTTTGTGGGGCCATTGAGCATCCTACCCGAGCAATCTAAAAAGTACCAACAGAAGTCCTTTCTGGCACCTTCCCCGGTGGAGTTGTGCATGGGGTGTGTTTGGAACATTTTGTCACCAGCCGAGTCCAAAATTCAGCGCTTCCCCATCTCAGCCCAGAAAGCAGGTAGAACAAGTTTTGTGGTGACTTTCAACTGCCTACCCGAGAATGTAAAAAGTACCAAGAGAACTCCTTTCTGGCACCTTCCCCGGTGCAGTTGTGCATGGGGTGTGTTTGGAACATTTTGTCACCAGCCGAGTCCAAAATTCAGCGCTTCCCCATCCCAGCCCAGAAAGCAGGTAGAACAAGTTTTGTGGTGTCCTTCAGCTGCCTTTCGGGGTAGTGTAAATACTACCAACAGAACTCCTTTCTGGCACCTTCCCCGGTGGAGTTGTGCATGGGGTGTGTATGGAACATTTTGTCACCAGCCGAGTCCAAAATTCAGCGCTTCCCCATCTCAGCCCAGAAAGCAGGTAGAACAAGTTTTGTGGTGACTTTCAACTGCCTACGCAAGTAATGTAAAAACTGCCAACAGAACTCCTTTCTGGCACCTTCCCCGGTGGAGTTGTGCATGGGGTGTGTTTGGAACATTTTGTCACCAACCGAACCCAAAATTCAGCGCTTCCCCATCTCAGCCCAGAAAGCAGGTAGAACAAGTTTTGTGGTGTCCTTCAGCTGCCTTTTGGGGTAGTGTAAGAACTAGCAACAGACGTCCTTTCTGGCACCTTCTCCGGTGGAGTTGTGCATGGGGTGTGTTTGGAACATTTTGTCACCAGCCGAGTCCAAAATTCAGCGCTTCCCCATCTCAGCCCAGAAAGCAGATAGAACAAATCTTGTGGGGCCATGGAGCATCCTACCCGATCAATGTAAAAAGTACCAACAGAATTCCTTTCTGGCACCTTCCCCGGTGGAGTTGTGCATGGGGTGTGTATGGAACATTTTGTCACCAGCCGAGACCAAAATTCAGCGCTTCCCCATCTCAGCCCAGAAAGCAGGTAGAACAAGTTTAGTGGGGCCATTGAGCATCCTACCCGAGCAATGCAAAAAGTACCAACAGAATTCCTTTCTGGCACCTTCCCCGGTAGAGTTGTGCATGGGGTGTGTATGGAACATTTTGTCACCAGCCGAGTCCAAAATTCAGCGCTTCCCCATCTCAGCCCAGAAAGCAGGTAGAACAAGTTTTGTGGGGCCATTGAGCATCCTACCCGAGCAATGTTAAAAAGTACCAACAGACGTCCTTTCTGGCACCTTCTCCGGTGGAGTTGTGCATGGGGTGTGTATGGAACATTTTGTCACCAGCCGAGTCCAAAATTCAGCGCTTCCCCATCTCAGCCCAGAAAGCAGGTAGAAGAACTGTCGTGGTGCCTTTCAGCTGCCTTCCAGGGTATTGTAAAAACTACCAACAGAACTCCTTTCGGGCACGTTCCCCGGTGGAGTTGTGCATGGGGTGTGTTTGGAACATTTTGTCACCAGCCGAGTCCAAAATTCAGCGCTTCCCCATCTCAGCCCAGAAAGCAGGTAGAACAAGTTTTGTGGTGTCCTTCAGCTGCCTTTTGGGGTAGTTTAAGAACTACCAACAGACGTCCTTTCTGGCACCTTCTCCGGTGGAGTTGTGCATGGGGTGTGTTTGGAACATTTTGTCACCAGCAGAGTCCAAAATTCAGCGCTTCCCCATCTCAGCCCAGAAAGCAGGTAGAACAAGTTTTGTGGGGCCATTGAGCATCCTACCCGAGCAATGCAAAAAGTACCAAGAGAAGTCCTTTCTGGCACCTTCCCCGGTGGAGTTGTCCATGGGGTGTGTATGGAACATTTTGTCACCAGCCGAGTCCAAAATTCAGCGCTTCCCCATCTCGGCCCAGAAAGCAGGTAGAACAAGTTTTGTGGGGCCATTGAGCATCCTACTCGACCAATCTAACAAGTACCAACAGACGTCCTTTCTGGCACCTTCCCCGGTTAAGTTTTGCATGGGGTGTGTTTGGAACATTTTGTCACCAGCCGAGTCCAAAATTCAGCGCTTCCCCATCTCAGCCCAGAAAGCAGGTAGAACAAGTTTTGTGGTGTCCTTCAGCTGCCTTTCGGGGTAGTGTAAGAACTACCAAGAGAACTCCTTTCTGGCACCTTCTTCGGTGGAGTTGTGCATGGGGTGTGTTTGGAACATTTTGTCACCAGCCGAGTCCAAAATTCAGCGCTTCCCCATCTCAGCCCAGAAAGCAGGTAGAACAAATTTGTGGTGACTTTCAACTGCCTACCGGAGCAATGTAAAAACTACAAACAGAATTCCTTTCTGGCACCTTCCCCGGTGGAGTTGTGCATGGGGTGTGTTTGGAACATTTTGTCACCAGCCGAGTCCAAAATTCAGCGCTTCCCCATCTCAGCCCAGGAAGCAGGTAGAACAAGTTTTGTGGTGTCCTTCAGCTGCCTTTCGGGGTAGTGTAAGAACTACCATCAGACGTCCTTTCTGGCACCTTCTCCGGTGGAGTTGTGCATGGGGTGTGTATGGAACATTTTGTCACCAGCCGAGTCCAAAATTCAGCTCTTCCCCATCTCAGCCCAGAAAGCAGGTAGAACAAATTTTGTGGGGCCATTGAGCATCCTACACGATCCATTTAAAAAGTACCAAGAGAACTCCTTTCTGGCACCTTCCCCGGTGGAGTTGTGCATGGGGTGTGTTTGGAACATTTTGTCACCAGCCGAGTCCAAAATTCAGCGCTTCCCCATCTCAGCCCAGAAAGCAGGTAGAAGAACTGTCGTGGTGCCTTTCAGCTGCCTACGCAAGTAATGTAAAAACTGCCAACAGAACTCCTTTCTGGCACCTTCCCCGGTGGAGTTGTGCATGGAGTGTGTTTGGAACATTTTGTCACCAGCCGAGTCCAAAATTCAGCGCTTCCCCATCCCAGCCCAGAAAGCAGGTAGAACAAGTTTTGTGGTGACTTTCAACTGCCTACGCAAGTAATGTAAAAACTGCCAACAGAACTCCTTTCTGGCACCTTCCCCGGTGGAGTTGTGCATGGGGTGTGTTTGGAACATTTTGTCACCAGCCAAGTCCAAAATTCAGCGCTTCCCCATCTCAGCCCAGAAAGCAGGTAGAACAAGTTTTGTGGTGACTTTCAACTGCCTACGCAAGTAATGTAAAAACTGCCAACAGAACTCCTTTCTGGCACCTTCTCCGGTGGAGTTGTGCATGGGGTGTGTATGGAACATTTTGTCACCAGCCGAGTCCAAAATTCAGCGCTTCCCCATCTCAGCCCAGAAAGCAGGTAGAACAAGTTTTGTGGTGACTTTCAACTGCCTACCGGAGCAATCTAAAAAGTACCAACAGAAGTCCTTTCTGGCACCTTCCCCGGTGGAGTTGTGCATGGGGTGTTTATGGAACATTTTGTCACCAGCCGAGTCCAAAATTCAGCGCTTCCCCATCTCAGCCCAGAAAGCAGGTAGAACAAGTTTTGTGGTGACTTTCAACTGCCTACCCGAGAATGTAAAAAGTACCAAGAGTACTCCTTTCTGGCACCTTCCCCGGTGCAGTTGTGCATGGGGTGTGTTTGGAACATTTTGTCACCAGCCGAGTCCAAAATTCAGCGCTTCCCCATCCCAGCCCAGAAAGCAGGTAGAACAAGTTTTGTGGTGTCCTTCAGCTGCCTTTCGGGGTAGTGTAAGAACTACCAACAGAACTCCTTTCTGGCACCTTCCCCGGTGGAGTTGTGCATGGGGTGTGTTTGGAACATTTTGTCACCAGCCGAGTCCAAAATTCAGCGCTTCCCCATCTCAGCCCAGAAAGCAGGTAGAACAAGTTTTGTGGTGACTTTCAACTGCCTACGCAAGTAATGTAAAAACTGCCAACAGAACTCCTTTCTGGCACCTTCCCCGGTGGAGTTGTGCATGGGGTGTGTTTGGAACATTTTGTCACCAGCCGAGTCCAAAATTCAGCGCTTCCCCATCTCAGCCCAGAAAGCAGGTAGAACAAGTTTTGTGGTGACTTTCAACTGCCTACCGGAGCAATGTAAAAACTACAAACAGAAGTCCTTTCTGGCACCTTCTCCGGTGGAGTTGTGCATGGGGTGTGTTTGGAACATTTATTCACCAGCCGAGTCCAAAATTCAGCGCTTCCCCATCTCAGCCCAGAAAGCAGGTAGAACAAGTTTTGTGATGACTTTCAACTGCCGACGCAAGTAATGTAAAAACTACCAACAGAACTCCTTTCTGGCACCTTCCCCGGTGGAGTTGTGCATGGGGTGTGTTTGGAGCATTTTGTCACCAGCCAAGTCCAAAATTCAGCGCTTCCCCATCTCAGCCCAGAAAGCAGGTAGAACAAGTTTTGTGGTGTCCTTCAGCTGCCTTTTGGGGTAGTGTAAGAACTACCAACAGACGTCCTTTCTGGCACCTTCTCCGGTGGAGTTGTGCATGGGGTGTGTATGGAACATTTTGTCACCAGCCGAGTCCAAAGTTCAGCGCTTCCCCATCTCAGCCCAGAAAGCAGGTAGAACAAGTTTTGTGGTGACTTTAAACTGCCTACCGGAGCAATGTAAAAACTACCAAGGGAACTCCTTTCTGGCCCCTTCTCCGGTGGAGTTGTGCATGGGGTGTGTTTGGAACATTTTGTCACCAGCCGAGTCCAAAATTCAGCGCTTCCCCATCTCAGCCCAGAAAGGAGTAGAACAAGTTTTGTGGTGTCCTTCAGCTGCCTTTCGGGGTAGTGTAAGAACTACCAACAGACGTCCTTTCTGGCACCTTCCCCGGTGGAGTTGTGCATGGGGTGTGTTTGGAACATTTTGTCACCAGCCGAGTCCAAAATTCAGCGCTTCCCCATCTCAGCCCAGAAAGCAGGTAGAACAAGTTTTGTGGTGTCCTTCAGCTGCCTTTCAGGGCAGTGTAAGAACTACCAACAGACGTCCTTTCTGGCACCTTCTCCGGTGGAGTTGTGCATGGGGTGTGTATGGAACATTTTGTCACCAGCCGAGTCCAAAATTCAGCGCTTCCCCATCTCAGCCCAGAAAGCTGGTAGAACAAGTTTTGTGGTGACTTTCAACTGCCTACCCGAGAATGTAAAAAGTACCAAGAGTACTCCTTTCTGGCACCTTCCCCGGTGCAGTTGTGCATGGGGTGTGTTTGGAACATTTTGTCACCAGCCGAGTCCAAAATTCAGCGCTTCCCCATCCCAGCCCAGAAAGCAGGTAGAACAAGTTTTGTGGTGTCCTTCAGCTGCCTTTCGGGGTAGTGTAAGAACTACCAACAGAACTCCTTTCTGGCACCTTCCCCGGTGGAGTTGTGCATGGGGTGTGGATGGAACATTTTGTCACCAGCCGAGTCCAAAATTCAGCGCTTCCCCATCTCAGCCCAGAAAGCAGGTAGAACAAGTTTTGTGGTGACTTTCAACTGCCTACGCAAGTAATGTAAAAACTGCCAACAGAACTCCTTTCTGGCACCTTCCCCGGTGGAGTTGTGCATGGGGTGTGTTTGGAACATTTTGTCACCAGCCGAGTCCAAAATTCAGCGCTTCCCCATCTCAGCCCAGAAAGCAGGTAGAACAAGTTTTGTGATGACTTTCAACTGCCGACGCAAGTAATGTAAAAACTACCAACAGAACTCCTTTCTGGCACCTTCCCCGGTGGAGTTGTGCATGGGGTGTGTTTGGAGCATTTTGTCACCAGCCAAGTCCAAAATTCAGCGCTTCCCCATCTCAGCCCAGAAAGCAGGTAGAACAAGTTTTGTGGTGTCCTTCAGCTACCTTTCGGGGTAGTGTAAGAACTACCAACAGACGTCCTTTCTGGCACCTTCTCCGGTGGAGTTGTGCATGGGGTGTGTATGGAACATTTTGTCACCAGCCGAGTCCAAAGTTCAGCGCTTCCCCATCTCAGCCCAGAAAGCAGGTAGAACAAGTTTTGTGGTGACTTTAAACTGCCTACTGGAGCAATGTAAAAACTACCAAGGGAACTCCTTTCTGGCCCCTTCTCCGGTGGAGTTGTGCATGGGGTGTGTTTGGAACATTTTGTCACCAGCCGAGTCCAAAATTCAGCGCTTCCCCATCTCAGCCCAGAAAGCAGGTAGAACAAGTTTTGTGGTGTCCTTCAGCTACCTTTCGGGGTAGTGTAAGAACTACCAACAGACGTCCTTTCTGGCACGTTCCCCGGTGGAGTTGTGCATGGGGTGTGTATGGAACATTTTGTCACCAGCCGAGTCCAAAATTCAGCTCTTCCCCATCCCAGCCCAGAAAGCAGGTAGAACAACTTTTGTGGGGCCATTCAGCTGCCTTTCGGGGTAGTGTAAAAACTACCCACAGAAGTCCTTTCTGGCACCTTCCCCGGTGGAGTTGTGCATGGGGTGTGTATGGAACATTTTGTCACCAGCCGAGTCCAAAATTCAGCGCTTCCCCATCTCAGCCCAGAAAGCAGGTAGAACAAGTTTTGTGGTGTCCTTCAGCTGCCTTTTGGGGTAGTTTAAGAACTACCAACAGACGTCCTTTCTGGCACCTTCTCCGGTGGAGTTGTGCATGGGGTGTGTTTGGAACATTTTGTCACCAGCCGAGTCCAAAATTCAGCGCTTCCCCATCTCAGCCCAGAAAGCAGGTAGAACAAGTTTTGTGGGGCCATTGAGCATCCTACCCGAGCAATGCAAAAAGTACCAAGAGAAGTCCTTTCTGGCACCTTCCCCGGTGGAGTTGTCCATGGGGTGTGTATGGAACATTTTGTCACCAGCCGAGTCCAAAATTCAGCGCTTCCCCATCTCGGCCCAGAAAGCAGGTAGAACAAGTTCTGTGGGGCCATTCAGGTGCCTACCGATGTAGTATAGAAAGTACCAACAGAAGTCCTTTCTGGCACCTTCCCCGGTTAAGTTTTGCATGGGGTGTGTTTGGAACATTTTGTCACCAGCCGAGTCCAAAATTCAGCGCTTCCCCATCTCAGCCCAGAAAGCAGGTAGAACAAGTTTTGTGGTGTCCTTCAGCTGCCTTTCGGGGTAGTGTAAGAACTACCAACAGAACTCCTTTCTGGCACCTTCCCCGGTGGAGTTGTGCATGGGGTGTGTTTGGAACATTTTGTCACCAGCCGAGTCCAAAATTCAGCGCTTCCCCATCTCAGCCCAGAAAGCAGGTAGAAGAACTGTCGTGGTTCCTTTCAGCTGCCTACGCAAGTAATGTAAAAACTACCAAGGGAACTCCTTTCTGGCCCCTTCCCCGGTGGAGTTGTGCATGGGGTGTGTTTGGAACATTTTGTCACCAGCCGAGTCCAAAATTCAGCGCTTCCCCATCCCAGCCCAGAAAGCAGGTAGAACAAGTTTTGTGGTGTCCTTCAGCTGCCTTTCAGGGTAGTGTAAGAACTACCAACAGAACTCCTTTCTGGCACGTTCCCCGGTGGAGTTGTGCATGGGGTGTGTATGGAACATTTTGTCACCAGCCGAGTCCAAAATTCAGCGCTTCCCCATCTCAGCCCAGAAAGCAGGTAGAACAAGTTTTGTGGTGTCCTTCAGCTGCCTTTTGGGGTAGTGTAAGAACTACCAACAGACGTCCTTTCTGGCACCTTCTCCGGTGGAGTTGTGCATGGGGTGTGTATGGAACATTTTGTCACCAGCCGAGTCCAAAGTTCAGCGCTTCCCCATCTCAGCCCAGAAAGCAGGTAGAACAAGTTTTGTGGTGACTTTAAACTGCCTACCGGAGCAATGTAAAAACTACCAAGGGAACTCCTTTCTGGCCCCTTCTCCGGTGGAGTTGTGCATGGGGTGTGTTTGGAACATTTTGTCACCAGCCGAGTCCAAAATTCAGCGCTTCCCCATCTCAGCCCAGAAAGCAGGTAGAACAAGTTTTGTGGTGTCCTTCAGCTGCCTTTCGGGGTAGTGTAAGAACTACCAACAGAACTCCTTTCTGGCCCCTTCCCCGGTGGAGTTGTGCATGGGGTGTGTTTGGAACATTTTGTCACCAGCCGAGTCCAAAATTCAGCGCTTCCCCATCTCAGCCCAGAAAGCAGGTAGAACAAGTTTTGTGGTGTCCTTCAGCTGCCTTTTGGGGTAGTGTAAGAACTACCAACAGACGTCCTTTCTGGCACCTTCTCCGGTGGAGTTGTGCATGGGGTGTGTATGGAACATTTTGTCACCAGCCGAGTCCAAAATTCAGCGCTTCCCCATCTCAGCCCAGAAAGCAGGTAGAACAAGTTTTGTGGTGTCCTTCAGCTGCCTTTCAGGGCAGTGTAAGAACTACCAACAGACATCCTTTCTGGCACCTTCTCCGGTGGAGTTGTGCATGGGGTGTGTATGGAACATTTTGTCACCAGCCGAGTCCAAAATTCAGCGCTTCCCCATCTCAGCCCAGAAAGCAGGTAGAACAAGTTTTGTGGTGACTTTCAACTGCCTACCCGAGAATGTAAAAAGTACCAAGAGTACTCCTTTCTGGCACCTTCCCCGGTGCAGTTGTGCATGGGGTGTGTTTGGAACATTTTGTCACCAGCCGAGTCCAAAATTCAGCGCTTCCCCATCCCAGCCCAGAAAGCAGGTAGAACAAGTTTTGTGGTGTCCTTCAGCTGCCTTTCGGGGTAGTGTAAGAACTACCAACAGAACTCCTTTCTGGCACCTTCCCCGGTGGAGTTGTGCATGGGGTGTGTTTGGAACATTTTGTCACCAGCCGAGTCCAAAATTCAGCGCTTCCCCATCTCAGCCCAGAAAGCAGGTAGAACAAGTTTTGTGGTGACTTTCAACTGCCTACGCAAGTAATGTAAAAACTGCCAACAGAACTCCTTTCTGGCACCTTCCCCGGTGGAGTTGTGCATGGGGTGTGTTTGGAACATTTTGTCACCAGCCGAGTCCAAAATTCAGCGCTTCCCCATCTCAGCCCAGAAAGCAGGTAGAACAAGTTTTGTGGTGACTTTCAACTGCCTACGCAAGTAATGTAAAAAGTACCAAGAGAAGTCCTTTCTGGCACCTTCCCTGGTGGAGTTGTGCATGGGGTGTGTTTGGAACATTTATTCACCAGCCGAGTCCAAAATTCAGCGCTTCCCCATCTCAGCCCAGAAAGCAGGTAGAACAAGTTTTGTGATGACTTTCAACTGCCGACGCAAGTAATGTAAAAACTACCAACAGAACTCCTTTCTGGCACCTTCCCCGGTGGAGTTGTGCATGGGGTGTGTTTGGAGCATTTTGTCACCAGCCAAGTCCAAAATTCAGCGCTTCCCCATCCCAGCCCAGAAAGCAGGTAGAACAAGTTTTGTGGTGACTTTCAACTGCCTACGCAAGTAATGTAAAAACTGCCAACAGAACTCCTTTCTGGCACCTTCCCCGGTGGAGTTGTGCATGGGGTGTGTTTGGAACATTTTGTCACCAGCCAAGTCCAAAATTCAGCGCTTCCCCATCTCAGCCCAGAAAGCAGGTAGAACAAGTTTTGTGGTGTCCTTCAGCTGCCTTTTGGGGTAGTGTAAGAACTACCAACAGACGTCCTTTCTGGCACCTTCTCCGGTGGAGTTGTGCATGGGGTGTGTATGGAACATTTTGTCACCAGCCGAGTCCAAAAGTCAGCGCTTCCCCATCTCAGCCCAGAAAGCAGGTAGAACAAGTTTTGTGGTGTCCTTCAGCTGCCTTTCAGGGCAGTGTAAGAACTACCAACAGACATCCTTTCTGGCACCTTCTCCGGTGGAGTTGTGCATGGGGTGTGTATGGAACATTTTGTCACCAGCCGAGTCCAAAATTCAGCGCTTCCCCATCTCAGCCCAGAAAGCAGGTAGAACAAGTTTTGTGGTGACTTTCAACTGCCTACCGGAGCAATGTAAAAACTACAAACAGAAGTCCTTTCTGGCACCTTCTCCGGTGGAGTTGTGCATGGGGTGTGTTTGGAACATTTTGTCACCAGCCGAGTCCAAAATTCAGCGCTTCCCCATCTCAGCCCAGAAAGCAGGTAGAACAAGTTTTGTGATGACTTTCAACTGCCGACGCAAGTAATGTAAAAACTACCAACAGAACTCCTTTCTGGCACCTTCCCCGGTGGAGTTGTGCATGGGGTGTGTTTGGAGCATTTTGTCACCAGCCAAGTCCAAAATTCAGCGCTTCCCCATCTCAGCCCAGAAAGCAGGTAGAACAAGTTTTGTGGTGTCCTTCAGCTGCCTTTTGGGGTAGTGTAAGAACTACCAACAGACGTCCTTTCTGGCACCTTCTCCGGTGGAGTTGTGCATGGGGTGTGTATGGAACATTTTGTCACCAGCCGAGTCCAAAGTTCAGCGCTTCCCCATCTCAGCCCAGAAAGCAGGTAGAACAAGTTTTGTGGTGACTTTAAACTGCCTACCGGAGCAATGTAAAAACTACCAAGGGAACTCCTTTCTGGCACCTTCTCCGGTGGAGTTGTGCATGGGGTGTGTTTGGAACATTTTGTCACCAGCCGAGTCCAAAATTCAGCGCTTCCCCATCTCAGCCCAGAAAGTAGTAGAACAAGTTTTGTGGTGTCCTTCAGCTGCCTTTCGGGGTAGTGTAAGAACTACCAACAGACGTCCTTTCTGGCACGTTCCCCGGTGGAGTTGTGCATGGGGTGTGTATGGAACATTTTGTCACCAGCCGAGTCCAAAATTCAGCGCTTCCCCATCTCAGCCCAGAAAGCAGGTAGAACAAATTTTGTGGTGTCCTTCAGCTGCCTTTTGGGGTAGTGTAAGAACTACCAACAGACGTCCTTTCTGGCACCTTCTCCGGTGGAGTTGTGCATGGGGTGTGTATGGAACATTTTGTCACCAGCCGAGTCCAAAATTCAGCGCTTCCCCATCTCAGCCCAGAAAGCTGGTAGAACAAGTTTTGTGGTGACTTTCAACTGCCTACCCGAGAATGTAAAAAGTACCAAGAGTACTCCTTTCTGGCACCTTCCCCGGTGCAGTTGTGCATGGGGTGTGTTTGGAACATTTTGTCACCAGCCGAGTCCAAAATTCAGCGCTTCCCCATCCCAGCCCAGAAAGCAGGTAGAACAAGTTTTGTGGTGTCCTTCAGCTGCCTTTCGGGGTAGTGTAAGAACTACCAACAGAACTCCTTTCTGGCACCTTCCCCGGTGGAGTTGTGCATGGGGTGTGGATGGAACATTTTGTCACCAGCCGAGTCCAAAATTCAGCGCTTCCCCATCTCAGCCCAGAAAGCAGGTAGAACAAGTTTTGTGGTGACTTTCAACTGCCTACGCAAGTAATGTAAAAACTGCCAACAGAACTCCTTTCTGGCACCTTCCCCGGTGGAGTTGTGCATGGGGTGTGTTTGGAACATTTTGTCACCAGCCGAGTCCTAAATTCAGCGCTTCCCCATCTCAGCCCAGAAAGCAGGTAGAACAAGTTTTGTGGTGTCCTTCAGTTGCCTTTTGGGGTAGTGTAAGAACTACCAACAGACGTCCTTTCTGGCACCTTCTCCGGTGGAGTTGTGCATGGGGTGTGTTTGGAACATTTTGTCACCAGCCGAGTCCAAAATTCAGCGCTTCCCCATCTCAGCCCAGAAAGCAGGTAGAACAAGTTTTGTGGGGCCATTCAGCTGCCTTTCGGGGTAGTGTAAGAACTACCAACAGACGTCCTTTCTGGCACCTTCTCCGGTGGAGTTGTGCATGGGGTGTGTATGGAACATTTTGTCACCAGCCGAGTCCAAAATTCAGCGCTTCCCCATCCCAGCCCAGAAAGCAGGTAGAACAAATTTTGTGGTGTCCTTCAGCTGCCTTTCGGGGTAGTGTAAGAACTACCAACAGAACTCCTTTCTGGCACCTTCTCCGGTGGAGTTGTGCATGGGGTGTGTATGGAACATTTTGTCACCAGCCGAGTCCAAAATTCAGCTCTTCCCCATCCCAGCCCAGAAAGCAGGTAGAACAACTTTTGTGGTGTCCTTCAGCTGCCTTTCGGGGTGGTGTAAGAACTACCAACAGAACTCCTTTCTGGCACGTTCCCCGGTGGAGTTGTGCATGGGGTGTGTATGGAACATTTTGTCACCAGCCGAGTCCAAAATTCAGCGCTTCCCCATCTCAGCCCAGAAAGCAGGTAGAACAAGTTTTGTGATGACTTTCAACTGCCGACGCAAGTAATGTAAAAACTACCAACAGAACTCCTTTCTGGCACCTTCCCCGGTGGAGTTGTGCATGGGGTGTGTTTGGAGCATTTTGTCACCAGCCAAGTCCAAAATTCAGCGCTTCCCCATCTCAGCCCAGAAAGCAGGTAGAACAAGTTTTGTGGTGTCCTTCAGCTACCTTTCGGGGTAGTGTAAGAACTACCAACAGACGTCCTTTCTGGCACCTTCTCCGGTGGAGTTGTGCATGGGGTGTGTATGGAACATTTTGTCACCAGCCGAGTCCAAAGTTCAGCGCTTCCCCATCTCAGCCCAGAAAGCAGGTAGAACAAGTTTTGTGGTGACTTTAAACTGCCTACTGGAGCAATGTAAAAACTACCAAGGGAACTCCTTTCTGGCCCCTTCTCCGGTGGAGTTGTGCATGGGGTGTGTTTGGAACATTTTGTCACCAGCCGAGTCCAAAATTCAGCGCTTCCCCATCTCAGCCCAGAAAGCAGGTAGAACAAGTTTTGTGGTGTCCTTCAGCTACCTTTCGGGGTAGTGTAAGAACTACCAACAGACGTCCTTTCTGGCACGTTCCCCGGTGGAGTTGTGCATGGGGTGTGTATGGAACATTTTGTCACCAGCCGAGTCCAAAATTCAGCGCTTCCCCATCCCAGCCCAGAAAGCAGGTAGAACAACTTTTGTGGGGCCATTCAGCTGCCTTTCGGGGTAGTGTAAAAACTACCCACAGAAGTCCTTTCTGGCACCTTCCCCGGTGGAGTTGTGCATGGGGTGTGTATGGAACATTTTGTCACCAGCCGAGTCCAAAATTCAGCGCTTCCCCATCTCAGCCCAGAAAGCAGGTAGAACAAGTTTTGTGGTGTCCTTCAGCTGCCTTTTGGGGTAGTTTAAGAACTACCAACAGACGTCCTTTCTGGAACCTTCTCCGGTGGAGTTGTGCATGGGGTGTGTTTGGAACATTTTGTCACCAGCCGAGTCCAAAATTCAGCGCTTCCCCATCTCAGCCCAGAAAGCAGGTAGAACAAGTTTTGTGGGGCCATTGAGCAT
Source organism: Falco biarmicus (assembly GCF_023638135.1). NCBI lineage: Eukaryota > Metazoa > Chordata > Aves > Falconiformes > Falconidae > Falco > Falco biarmicus. Next base: position 275,975 of record NC_079296.1, read on the forward strand.
CCTACCCGAGCAATGCAAAAAGTACCAAGAGAAGTCCTTTCTGGCACCTTCCCCGGTGGAGTTGTCCATGGGGTGTGTATGGAACATTTTGTCACCAGCCGAGTCCAAAATTCAGCGCTTCCCCATCTCGGCCCAGAAAGCAGGTAGAACAAGTTCTGTGGGGCCATTCAGGTGCCTACCGATGTAGTATAGAAAGTACCAACAGAAGTCCTTTCTGGCACCTTCCCCGGTTAAGTTTTGCATGGGGTGTGTTTGGAACATTTTGTCACCAGCCGAGTCCAAAATTCAGCGCTTCCCCATCTCAGCCCAGAAAGCAGGTAGAACAAGTTTTGTGGTGTCCTTCAGCTGCCTTTCGGGGTAGTGTAAGAACTACCAAGAGAACTCCTTTCTGGCACCTTCCCCGGTGGAGTTGTGCATGGGGTGTGTTTGGAACATTTTGTCACCAGCCGAGTCCAAAATTCAGCGCTTCCCCATCTCAGCCCAGAAAGCAGGTAGAAGAACTGTCGTGGTGCCTTTCAGCTGCCTACGCAAGTAATGTAAAAACTACCAAGGGACGTCCTTTCTGGCCCCTTCCCCGGTGGAGTTGTGCATGGGGTGTGTTTGGAACATTTTGTCACCAGCCGAGTCCAAAATTCAGCGCTTCCCCATCTCAGCCCAGAAAGCAGGTAGAACAAGTTTTGTGGTGTCCTTCAGCTGCCTTTCAGGGCAGTGTAAGAACTACCAACAGACGTCCTTTCTGGCACCTTCTCCGGTGGAGTTGTGCATGGGGTGTGTATGGAACATTTTGTCACCAGCCGAGTCCAAAATTCAGCGCTTCCCCATCTCAGCCCAGAAAGCTGGTAGAACAAGTTTTGTGGTGACTTTCAACTGCCTACCCGAGAATGTAAAAAGTACCAAGAGTACTCCTTTCTGGCACCTTCCCCGGTGCAGTTGTGCATGGGGTGTGTTTGGAACATTTTGTCACCAGCCGAGTCCAAAATTCAGCGCTTCCCCATCCCAGCCCAGAAAGCAGGTAGAACAAGTTTTGTGGTGTCCTTCAGCTGCCTTTCGGGGTAGTGTAAGAACTACCAACAGAACTCCTTTCTGGCACGTTCCCCGGTGGAGTTGTGCATGGGGTGTGGATGCAACATTTTGTCACCAGCCGAGTCCAAAATTCAGCGCTTCCCCATCTCAGCCCAGAAAGCAGGTAGAACAAGTTTTGTGGTGACTTTCAACTGCCTACGCAAGTAATGTAAAAACTGCCAACAGAACTCCTTTCTGGCACCTTCCCCGGTGGAGTTGTGCATGGGGTGTGTTTGGAACATTTTGTCACCAGCCGAGTCCAAAATTCAGCGCTTCCCCATCTCAGCCCAGAAAGCAGGTAGAACAAGTTTTGTGGTGTCCTTCAGTTGCCTTTTGGGGTAGTGTAAGAACTACCAACAGACGTCCTTTCTGGCACCTTCTCCGGTGGAGTTGTGCATGGGGTGTGTTTGGAACATTTTGTCACCAGCCGAGTCCAAAATTCAGCGCTTCCCCATCTCAGCCCAGAAAGCAGGTAGAACAAGTTTTGTGGGGCCATTCAGCTGCCTTTCGGGGTAGTGTAAGAACTACCAACAGACGTCCTTTCTGGCACCTTCTCCGGTGGAGTTGTGCATGGGGTGTGTATGGAACATTTTGTCACCAGCCGAGTCCAAAATTCAGCGCTTCCCCATCCCAGCCCAGAAAGCAGGTAGAACAAGTTTTGTGGTGTCCTTCAGCTACCTTTCGGGGTAGTGTAAGAACTACCAACAGACGTCCTTTCTGGCACCTTCTCCGGTGGAGTTGTGCATGGGGTGTGTATGGAACATTTTGTCACCAGCCGAGTCCAAAGTTCAGCGCTTCCCCATCTCAGCCCAGAAAGCAGGTAGAACAAGTTTTGTGGTGACTTTAAACTGCCTACTGGAGCAATGTAAAAACTACCAAGGGAACTCCTTTCTGGCCCCTTCTCCGGTGGAGTTGTGCATGGGGTGTGTTTGGAACATTTATTCACCAGCCGAGTCCAAAATTCAGCGCTTCCCCATCTCAGCCCAGAAAGCAGGTAGAACAAGTTTTGTGGTGTCCTTCAGCTACCTTTCGGGGTAGTGTAAGAACTACCAACAGACGTCCTTTCTGGCACGTTCCCCGGTGGAGTTGTGCATGGGGTGTGTATGGAACATTTTGTCACCAGCCGAGTCCAAAATTCAGCGCTTCCCCATCCCAGCCCAGAAAGCAGGTAGAACAACTTTTGTGGGGCCATTCAGCTGCCTTTCGGGGTAGTGTAAAAACTACCCACAGAAGTCCTTTCTGGCACCTTCCCCGGTGGAGTTGTGCATGGGGTGTGTATGGAACATTTTGTCACCAGCCGAGTCCAAAATTCAGCGCTTCCCCATCTCAGCCCAGAAAGCAGGTAGAACAAGTTTTGTGGTGTCCTTCAGCTGCCTTTTGGGGTAGTTTAAGAACTACCAACAGACGTCCTTTCTGGCACCTTCTCCGGTGGAGTTGTGCATGGGGTGTGTTTGGAACATTTTGTCACCAGCCGAGTCCAAAATTCAGCGCTTCCCCATCTCAGCCCAGAAAGCAGGTAGAACAAGTTTTGTGGGGCCATTGAGCATCCTACCCGAGCAATGCAAAAAGTACCAAGAGAAGTCCTTTCTGGCACCTTCCCCGGTGGAGTTGTCCATGGGGTGTGTATGGAACATTTTGTCACCAGCCGAGTCCAAAATTCAGCGCTTCCCCATCTCGGCCCAGAAAGCAGGTAGAACAAGTTCTGTGGGGCCATTCAGGTGCCTACCGATGTAGTATAGAAAGTACCAACAGAAGTCCTTTCTGGCACCTTCCCCGGTTAAGTTTTGCATGGGGTGTGTTTGGAACATTTTGTCACCAGCCGAGTCCAAAATTCAGCGCTTCCCCATCTCAGCCCAGAAAGCAGGTAGAACAAGTTTTGTGGTGTCCTTCAGCTGCCTTTCGGGGTAGTGTAAGAACTACCAAGAGAACTCCTTTCTGGCACCTTCCCCGGTGGAGTTGTGCATGGGGTGTGTTTGGAACATTTTGTCACCAGCCGAGTCCAAAATTCAGCGCTTCCCCATCTCAGCCCAGAAAGCAGGTAGAAGAACTGTCGTGGTGCCTTTCAGCTGCCTACGCAAGTAATGTAAAAACTACCAACAGAACTCCTTTCTGGCCCCTTCCCCGGTGGAGTTGTGCATGGGGTGTGTTTGGAACATTTTGTCACCAGCCGAGTCCAAAATTCAGCGCTTCCCCATCTCAGCCCAGAAAGCAGGTAGAACAAGTTTTGTGGTGTCCTTCAGCTGCCTTTCAGGGCAGTGTAAGAACTACCAACAGACGTCCTTTCTGGCACCTTCTCCGGTGGAGTTGTGCATGGGGTGTGTATGGAACATTTTGTCACCAGCCGAGTCCAAAATTCAGCGCTTCCCCATCTCAGCCCAGAAAGCTGGTAGAACAAGTTTTGTGGTGACTTTCAACTGCCTACCCGAGAATGTAAAAAGTACCAAGAGTACTCCTTTCTGGCACCTTCCCCGGTGCAGTTGTGCATGGGGTGTGTTTGGAACATTTTGTCACCAGCCGAGTCCAAAATTCAGCGCTTCCCCATCCCAGCCCAGAAAGCAGGTAGAACAAGTTTTGTGGTGTCCTTCAGCTGCCTTTCGGGGTAGTGTAAGAACTACCAACAGAACTCCTTTCTGGCACCTTCCCCGGTGGAGTTGTGCATGGGGTGTGGATGGAACATTTTGTCACCAGCCGAGTCCAAAATTCAGCGCTTCCCCATCTCAGCCCAGAAAGCAGGTAGAACAAGTTTTGTGGTGTCCTTCAGCTGCCTTTCGGGGTAGTGTAAGAACTACCAACAGACGTCCTTTCTGGCACCTTCTCCGGTGGAGTTGTGCATGGGGTGTGTATGGAACATTTTGTCACCAGCCGAGTCCAAAATTCAGCGCTTCCCCATCCCAGCCCAGAAAGCAGGTAGAACAAGTTTTGTGGTGTCCTTCAGCTGCCTTTCGGGGTAGTGTAAGAACTACCAACAGAACTCCTTTCTGGCACCTTCTCCGGTGGAGTTGTGCATGGGGTGTGTATGGAACATTTTGTCACCAGCCGAGTCCAAAATTCAGCTCTTCCCCATCCCAGCCCAGAAAGCAGGTAGAACAACTTTTGTGGTGTCCTTCAGCTGCCTTTCGGGGTGGTGTAAGAACTACCAACAGAACTCCTTTCTGGCACGTTCCCCGGTGGAGTTGTGCATGGGGTGTGTATGGAACATTTTGTCACCAGCCGAGTCCAAAATTCAGCGCTTCCCCATCTCAGCCCAGAAAGCAGGTAGAACAAGTTTTGTGATGACTTTCAACTGCCGACGCAAGTAATGTAAAAACTACCAACAGAACTCCTTTCTGGCACCTTCCCCGGTGGAGTTGTGCATGGGGTGTGTTTGGAGCATTTTGTCACCAGCCAAGTCCAAAATTCAGCGCTTCCCCATCTCAGCCCAGAAAGCAGGTAGAACAAGTTTTGTGGTGTCCTTCAGCTACCTTTCGGGGTAGTGTAAGAACTACCAACAGACGTCCTTTCTGGCACCTTCTCCGGTGGAGTTGTGCATGGGGTGTGTATGGAACATTTTGTCACCAGCCGAGTCCAAAGTTCAGCGCTTCCCCATCTCAGCCCAGAAAGCAGGTAGAACAAGTTTTGTGGTGACTTTAAACTGCCTACTGGAGCAATGTAAAAACTACCAAGGGAACTCCTTTCTGGCCCCTTCTCCGGTGGAGTTGTGCATGGGGTGTGTTTGGAACATTTTGTCACCAGCCGAGTCCAAAATTCAGCGCTTCCCCATCTCAGCCCAGAAAGCAGGTAGAACAAGTTTTGTGGTGTCCTTCAGCTACCTTTCGGGGTAGTGTAAGAACTACCAACAGACGTCCTTTCTGGCACGTTCCCCGGTGGAGTTGTGCATGGGGTGTGGATGCAACATTTTGTCACCAGCCGAGTCCAAAATTCAGCGCTTCCCCATCTCAGCCCAGAAAGCAGGTAGAACAAGTTTTGTGGTGACTTTCAACTGCCTACGCAAGTAATGTAAAAACTGCCAACAGAACTCCTTTCTGGCACCTTCCCCGGTGGAGTTGTGCATGGGGTGTGTTTGGAACATTTTGTCACCAGCCGAGTCCAAAATTCAGCGCTTCCCCATCTCAGCCCAGAAAGCAGGTAGAACAAGTTTTGTGGTGTCCTTCAGTTGCCTTTTGGGGTAGTGTAAGAACTACCAACAGACGTCCTTTCTGGCACCTTCTCCGGTGGAGTTGTGCATGGGGTGTGTTTGGAACATTTTGTCACCAGCCGAGTCCAAAATTCAGCGCTTCCCCATCTCAGCCCAGAAAGCAGGTAGAACAAGTTTTGTGGGGCCATTGAGCATCCTACCCGAGCAATGCAAAAAGTACCAAGAGAAGTCCTTTCTGGCACCTTCCCCGGTGGAGTTGTCCATGGGGTGTGTATGGAACATTTTGTCACCAGCCGAGTCCAAAATTCAGCGCTTCCCCATCTCGGCCCAGAAAGCAGGTAGAACAAGTTCTGTGGGGCCATTCAGGTGCCTACCGATGTAGTATAGAAAGTACCAACAGAAGTCCTTTCTGGCACCTTCCCCGGTTAAGTTTTGCATGGGGTGTGTTTGGAACATTTTGTCACCAGCCGAGTCCAAAATTCAGCGCTTCCCCATCTCAGCCCAGAAAGCAGGTAGAACAAGTTTTGTGGTGTCCTTCAGCTGCCTTTCGGGGTAGTGTAAGAACTACCAAGAGAACTCCTTTCTGGCACCTTCCCCGGTGGAGTTGTGCATGGGGTGTGTTTGGAACATTTTGTCACCAGCCGAGTCCAAAATTCAGCGCTTCCCCATCTCAGCCCAGAAAGCAGGTAGAAGAACTGTCGTGGTGCCTTTCAGCTGCCTACGCAAGTAATGTAAAAACTACCAACAGACGTCCTTTCTGGCACCTTCTCCGGTGGAGTTGTGCATGGGGTGTGTTTGGAACATTTTGTCACCAGCCGAGTCCAAAATTCAGCGCTTCCCCATCTCAGCCCAGAAAGCAGGTAGAACAAGTTTTGTGGTGTCCTTCAGCTGCCTTTCAGGGCAGTGTAAGAACTACCAACAGACGTCCTTTCTGGCACCTTCTCCGGTGGAGTTGTGCATGGGGTGTGTATGGAACATTTTGTCACCAGCCGAGTCCAAAATTCAGCGCTTCCCCATCTCAGCCCAGAAAGCTGGTAGAACAAGTTTTGTGGTGACTTTCAACTGCCTACCCGAGAATGTAAAAAGTACCAAGAGTACTCCTTTCTGGCACCTTCCCCGGTGCAGTTGTGCATGGGGTGTGTTTGGAACATTTTGTCACCAGCCGAGTCCAAAATTCAGCGCTTCCCCATCCCAGCCCAGAAAGCAGGTAGAACAAGTTTTGTGGTGTCCTTCAGCTGCCTTTCGGGGTAGTGTAAGAACTACCAACAGAACTCCTTTCTGGCACGTTCCCCGGTGGAGTTGTGCATGGGGTGTGGATGCAACATTTTGTCACCAGCCGAGTCCAAAATTCAGCGCTTCCCCATCTCAGCCCAGAAAGCAGGTAGAACAAGTTTTGTGGTGACTTTCAACTGCCTACGCAAGTAATGTAAAAACTGCCAACAGAACTCCTTTCTGGCACCTTCCCCGGTGGAGTTGTGCATGGGGTGTGTTTGGAACATTTTGTCACCAGCCGAGTCCAAAATTCAGCGCTTCCCCATCTCAGCCCAGAAAGCAGGTAGAACAAGTTTTGTGGTGTCCTTCAGTTGCCTTTTGGGGTAGTGTAAGAACTACCAACAGACGTCCTTTCTGGCACCTTCTCCGGTGGAGTTGTGCATGGGGTGTGTTTGGAACATTTTGTCACCAGCCGAGTCCAAAATTCAGCGCTTCCCCATCTCAGCCCAGAAAGCAGGTAGAACAAGTTTTGTGGGGCCATTCAGCTGCCTTTCGGGGTAGTGTAAGAACTACCAACAGACGTCCTTTCTGGCACCTTCTCCGGTGGAGTTGTGCATGGGGTGTGTATGGAACATTTTGTCACCAGCCGAGTCCAAAATTCAGCGCTTCCCCATCCCAGCCCAGAAAGCAGGTAGAACAAGTTTTGTGGTGTCCTTCAGCTGCCTTTCGGGGTAGTGTAAGAACTACCAACAGAACTCCTTTCTGGCACCTTCTCCGGTGGAGTTGTGCATGGGGTGTGTATGGAACATTTTGTCACCAGCCGAGTCCAAAATTCAGCTCTTCCCCATCCCAGCCCAGAAAGCAGGTAGAACAACTTTTGTGGTGTCCTTCAGCTGCCTTTCGGGGTGGTGTAAGAACTACCAACAGAACTCCTTTCTGGCACGTTCCCCGGTGGAGTTGTGCATGGGGTGTGTATGGAACATTTTGTCACCAGCCGAGTCCAAAATTCAGCGCTTCCCCATCTCAGCCCAGAAAGCAGGTAGAACAAGTTTTGTGGTGACTTTCAACTGCCGACGCAAGTAATGTAAAAACTACCAACAGAACTCCTTTCTGGCACCTTCCCCGGTGGAGTTGTGCATGGGGTGTGTTTGGAGCATTTTGTCACCAGCCAAGTCCAAAATTCAGCGCTTCCCCATCTCAGCCCAGAAAGCAGGTAGAACAAGTTTTGTGGTGTCCTTCAGCTACCTTTCGGGGTAGTGTAAGAACTACCAACAGACGTCCTTTCTGGCACCTTCCCCGGTGGAGTTGTGCATGGGGTGTGTATGGAACATTTTGTCACCAGCCGAGTCCAAAGTTCAGCGCTTCCCCATCTCAGCCCAGAAAGCAGGTAGAACAAGTTTTGTGGTGACTTTAAACTGCCTACTGGAGCAATGTAAAAACTACCAAGGGAACTCCTTTCTGGCCCCTTCTCCGGTGGAGTTGTGCATGGGGTGTGTTTGGAACATTTTGTCACCAGCCGAGTCCAAAATTCAGCGCTTCCCCATCTCAGCCCAGAAAGCAGGTAGAACAAGTTTTGTGGTGTCCTTCAGCTACCTTTCGGGGTAGTGTAAGAACTACCAACAGACGTCCTTTCTGGCACGTTCCCCGGTGGAGTTGTGCATGGGGTGTGTATGGAACATTTTGTCACCAGCCGAGTCCAAAATTCAGCGCTTCCCCATCCCAGCCCAGAAAGCAGGTAGAACAACTTTTGTGGGGCCATTCAGCTGCCTTTCGGGGTAGTGTAAAAACTACCCACAGAAGTCCTTTCTGGCACCTTCCCCGGTGGAGTTGTGCATGGGGTGTGTATGGAACATTTTGTCACCAGCCGAGTCCAAAATTCAGCGCTTCCCCATCTCAGCCCAGAAAGCAGGTAGAACAAGTTTTGTGGTGTCCTTCAGCTGCCTTTTGGGGTAGTTTAAGAACTACCAACAGACGTCCTTTCTGGCACCTTCTCCGGTGGAGTTGTGCATGGGGTGTGTTTGGAACATTTTGTCACCAGCCGAGTCCAAAATTCAGCGCTTCCCCATCTCAGCCCAGAAAGCAGGTAGAACAAGTTTTGTGGGGCCATTGAGCATCCTACCCGAGCAATGCAAAAAGTACCAAGAGAAGTCCTTTCTGGCACCTTCCCCGGTGGAGTTGTCCATGGGGTGTGTATGGAACATTTTGTCACCAGCCGAGTCCAAAATTCAGCGCTTCCCCATCTCGGCCCAGAAAGCAGGTAGAACAAGTTCTGTGGGGCCATTCAGGTGCCTACCGATGTAGTATAGAAAGTACCAACAGAATTCCTTTCTGGCACCTTCCCCGGTGGAGTTGTGCATGGGGTGTGTATGGAACATTTTGTCACCAGCCGAGTCCAAAATTCAGCGCTTCCCCATCTCAGCCCAGAAAGCAGGTAGAACAAGTTTTGTGGTGACTTTCAACTGCCTACCGGAGCAATGTAAAAACTACCAACAGACGTCCTTTCTGGCCCCTTCCCCGGTGGAGTTGTGCATGGGGTGTGTTTGGAACATTTTGTCACCAGCCGAGTCCAAAATTCAGCGCTTCCCCATCTCAGCCCAGAAAGCAGGTAGAACAAGTTTTGTGGGGCCATTCAGCTGCCTTTCGGGGTAGTGTAAGAACTACCAACAGACGTCCTTTCTGGCACCTTCTCCGGTGGAGTTGTGCATGGGGTGTGTATGGAACATTTTGTCACCAGCCGAGTCCAAAATTCAGCGCTTCCCCATCCCAGCCCAGAAAGCAGGTAGAACAAGTTTTGTGGTGTCCTTCAGCTGCCTTTCGGGGTAGTGTAAGAACTACCAACAGAACTCCTTTCTGGCACCTTCTCCGGTGGAGTTGTGCATGGGGTGTGTATGGAACATTTTGTCACCAGCCGAGTCCAAAATTCAGCTCTTCCCCATCCCAGCCCAGAAAGCAGGTAGAACAACTTTTGTGGTGTCCTTCAGCTGCCTTTCGGGGTGGTGTAAGAACTACCAACAGAACTCCTTTCTGGCACGTTCCCCGGTGGAGTTGTGCATGGGGTGTGTATGGAACATTTTGTCACCAGCCGAGTCCAAAATTCAGCGCTTCCCCATCTCAGCCCAGAAAGCAGGTAGAACAAGTTTTGTGGTGACTTTCAACTGCCGACGCAAGTAATGTAAAAACTACCAACAGAACTCCTTTCTGGCACCTTCCCCGGTGGAGTTGTGCATGGGGTGTGTTTGGAGCATTTTGTCACCAGCCAAGTCCAAAATTCAGCGCTTCCCCATCTCAGCCCAGAAAGCAGGTAGAACAAGTTTTGTGGTGTCCTTCAGCTACCTTTCGGGGTAGTGTAAGAACTACCAACAGACGTCCTTTCTGGCACCTTCCCCGGTGGAGTTGTGCATGGGGTGTGTATGGAACATTTTGTCACCAGCCGAGTCCAAAGTTCAGCGCTTCCCCATCTCAGCCCAGAAAGCAGGTAGAACAAGTTTTGTGGTGACTTTAAACTGCCTACTGGAGCAATGTAAAAACTACCAAGGGAACTCCTTTCTGGCCCCTTCTCCGGTGGAGTTGTGCATGGGGTGTGTTTGGAACATTTATTCACCAGCCGAGTCCAAAATTCAGCGCTTCCCCATCTCAGCCCAGAAAGCAGGTAGAACAAGTTTTGTGGTGTCCTTCAGCTACCTTTCGGGGTAGTGTAAGAACTACCAACAGACGTCCTTTCTGGCACGTTCCCCGGTGGAGTTGTGCATGGGGTGTGTATGGAACATTTTGTCACCAGCCGAGTCCAAAATTCAGCGCTTCCCCATCCCAGCCCAGAAAGCAGGTAGAACAACTTTTGTGGGGCCATTCAGCTGCCTTTCGGGGTAGTGTAAAAACTACCCACAGAAGTCCTTTCTGGCACCTTCCCCGGTGGAGTTGTGCATGGGGTGTGTATGGAACATTTTGTCACCAGCCGAGTCCAAAATTCAGCGCTTCCCCATCTCAGCCCAGAAAGCAGGTAGAACAAGTTTTGTGGTGTCCTTCAGCTGCCTTTTGGGGTAGTTTAAGAACTACCAACAGACGTCCTTTCTGGCACCTTCTCCGGTGGAGTTGTGCATGGGGTGTGTTTGGAACATTTTGTCACCAGCCGAGTCCAAAATTCAGCGCTTCCCCATCTCAGCCCAGAAAGCAGGTAGAACAAGTTTTGTGGGGCCATTGAGCATCCTACCCGAGCAATGCAAAAAGTACCAAGAGAAGTCCTTTCTGGCACCTTCCCCGGTGGAGTTGTCCATGGGGTGTGTATGGAACATTTTGTCACCAGCCGAGTCCAAAATTCAGCGCTTCCCCATCTCGGCCCAGAAAGCAGGTAGAACAAGTTCTGTGGGGCCATTCAGGTGCCTACCGATGTAGTATAGAAAGTACCAACAGAATTCCTTTCTGGCACCTTCCCCGGTGGAGTTGTGCATGGGGTGTGTATGGAACATTTTGTCACCAGCCGAGTCCAAAATTCAGCGCTTCCCCATCTCAGCCCAGAAAGCAGGTAGAACAAGTTTTGTGGTGACTTTCAACTGCCTACCGGAGCAATGTAAAAACTACAAACAGACGTCCTTTCTGGCCCCTTCCCCGGTGGAGTTGTGCATGGGGTGTGTTTGGAACATTTTGTCACCAGCCGAGTCCAAAATTCAGCGCTTCCCCATCTCAGCCCAGAAAGCAGGTAGAACAAGTTTTGTGGGGCCATTGAGCATCCTACCCGAGCAATGCAAAAAGTACCAAGAGAAGTCCTTTCTGGCACCTTCCCCGGTGGAGTTGTCCATGGGGTGTGTATGGAACATTTTGTCACCAGCCGAGTCCAAAATTCAGCGCTTCCCCATCTCGGCACAGAAAGCAGGTAGAACAAGTTCTGTGGGGCCATTCAGGTGCCTACCGATGTAGTATAGAAAGTACCAACAGAAGTCCTTTCTGGCACCTTCCCCGGTTAAGTTTTGCATGGGGTGTGTTTGGAACATTTTGTCACCAGCCGAGTCCAAAATTCAGCGCTTCCCCATCCCAGCCCAGAAAGCAGGTAGAACAAGTTTTGTGGTGTCCTTCAGCTGCCTTTCGGGGTAGTGTAAGAACTACCAACAGAACTCCTTTCTGGCACCTTCCCCGGTGGAGTTGTGCATGGGGTGTGGATGGAACATTTTGTCACCAGCCGAGTCCAAAATTCAGCGCTTCCCCATCTCAGCCCAGAAAGCAGGTAGAACAAGTTTTGTGGTGACTTTCAACTGCCTACGCAAGTAATGTAAAAACTGCCAACAGAACTCCTTTCTGGCACCTTCCCCGGTGGAGTTGTGCATGGGGTGTGTTTGGAACATTTTGTCAACAGCCGAGTCCAAAATTCAGCGCTTCCCCATCTCAGCCCAGAAAGCAGGTAGAACAAGTTTTGTGGTGTCCTTCAGTTGCCTTTTGGGGTAGTGTAAGAACTACCAACAGACGTCCTTTCTGGCACCTTCTCCGGTGGAGTTGTGCATGGGGTGTGTTTGGAACATTTTGTCACCAGCCGAGTCCAAAATTCAGCGCTTCCCCATCTCAGCCCAGAAAGCAGGTAGAACAAGTTTTGTGGGGCCATTCAGCTGCCTTTCGGGGTAGTGTAAGAACTACCAACAGACGTCCTTTCTGGCACCTTCTCCGGTGGAGTTGTGCATGGGGTGTGTATGGAACATTTTGTCACCAGCCGAGTCCAAAATTCAGCGCTTCCCCATCCCAGCCCAGAAAGCAGGTAGAACAAGTTTTGTGGTGTCCTTCAGCTGCCTTTCGGGGTAGTGTAAGAACTACCAACAGAACTCCTTTCTGGCACCTTCTCTGGTGGAGTTGTGCATGGGGTGTGTATGGAACATTTTGTCACCAGCCGAGTCCAAAATTCAGCTCTTCCCCATCCCAGCCCAGAAAGCAGGTAGAACAACTTTTGTGGTGTCCTTCAGCTGCCTTTCGGGGTGGTGTAAGAGCTACCAACAGAACTCCTTTCTGGCACGTTCCCCGGTGGAGTTGTGCATGGGGTGTGTATGGAACATTTTGTCACCAGCCGAGTCCAAAATTCAGCGCTTCCCCATCTCAGCCCAGAAAGCAGGTAGAACAAGTTTTGTGATGACTTTCAACTGCCGACGCAAGTAATGTAAAAACTACCAACAGACGTCCTTTCTGGCACCTTCCCCGGTGGAGTTGTGCATGGGGTGTGTTTGGAGCATTTTGTCACCAGCCAAGTCCAAAATTCAGCGCTTCCCCATCTCAGCCCAGAAAGCAGGTAGAACAAGTTTTGTGGTGTCCTTCAGCTGCCTTTTGGGGTAGTGTAAGAACTACCAACAGACGTCCTTTCTGGCACCTTCTCCGGTGGAGTTGTGCATGGGGTGTGTATGGAACATTTTGTCACCAGCCGAGTCCAAAGTTCAGCGCTTCCCCATCTCAGCCCAGAAAGCAGGTAGAACAAGTTTTGTGGTGACTTTAAACTGCCCACTGGAGCAATGTAAAAACTACCAAGGGAACTCCTTTCTGGCCCCTTCTCCGGTGGAGTTGTGCATGGGGTGTGTTTGGAACATTTTGTCACCAGCCGAGTCCAAAATTCAGCGCTTCCCCATCTCAGCCCAGAAAGCAGGTAGAACAAGTTTTGTGGTGTCCTTCAGCTACCTTTCGGGGTAGTGTAAGAACTACCAACAGACGTCCTTTCTGGCACGTTCCCCGGTGGAGTTGTGCATGGGGTGTGTATGGAACATTTTGTCACCAGCCGAGTCCAAAATTCAGCGCTTCCCCATCCCAGCCCAGAAAGCAGGTAGAACAACTTTTGTGGGGCCATTCAGCTGCCTTTCGGGGTAGTGTAAAAACTACCCACAGAAGTCCTTTCTGGCACCTTCCCCGGTGGAGTTGTGCATGGGGTGTGTATGGAACATTTTGTCACCAGCCGAGTCCAAAATTCAGCGCTTCCCCATCTCAGCCCAGAAAGCAGGTAGAACAAGTTTTGTGGTGTCCTTCAGCTGCCTTTCGGGGTAGTTTAAAAACTACCAACAGACGTCCTTTCTGGCACCTTCTCCGGTGGAGTTGTGCATGGGGTGTGTTTGGAACATTTTGTCACCAGCCGAGTCCAAAATTCAGCGCTTCCCCATCTCAGCCCAGAAAGCAGGTAGAACAACTTTTGTGGGGCCATTGAGCATCCTACCCGAGCAATGCAAAAAGTACCAAGAGAAGTCCTTTCTGGCACCTTCCCCGGTGGAGTTGTCCATGGGGTGTGTATGGAACATTTTGTCACCAGCCGAGTCCAAAATTCAGCGCTTCCCCATCTCGGCCCAGAAAGCAGGTAGAACAAGTTCTGTGGGGCCATTCAGGTGCCTACCGATGTAGTATAGAAAGTACCAACAGAACTCCTTTCTGGCACCTTCCCCGGTGGAGTTGTGCATGGGGTGTGTTTGGAACATTTTGTCACCAGCCGAGTCCAAAATTCAGCGCTTCCCCATCTCAGCCCAGAAAGCAGGTAGAAGAACTGTCGTGGTGCCTTTCAGCTGCCTACGCAAGTAATGTAAAAACTACCAAGGGAACTCCTTTCTGGCACCTTCCCCGGTGGAGTTGTGCATGGGGTGTGTTTGGAACATTTTGTCACCAGCCGAGTCCAAAATTCAGCGCTTCCCCATCCCAGCCCAGAAAGCAGGTAGAACAAGTTTTGTGGTGTCCTTCAGCTGCCTTTCAGGGTAGTGTAAGAACTACCAACAGAACTCCTTTCTGGCACGTTCCCCGGTGGAGTTGTGCATGGGGTGTGTATGGAACATTTTGTCACCAGCCGAGTCCAAAATTCAGCGATTCCCCATCTCAGCCCAGAAAGCAGGTAGAACAAGTTTTGTGGTGACTTTCAACTGCCTACCGGAGCAATGTAAAAACTACCAAGGGAACTCCGTTCTGGCCCCTTCCCCGGTGGAGTTTTGCATGGGGTGTGTTTGGAACATTTTGTCACCAGCCGAGTCCAAAATTCAGCGCTTCCCCATCTCAGCCCAGAAAGCAGGTAGAACAAGTTTTGTGGTGTCCTTCAGCTGCCTTTCGGGGTAGTGTAAGAACTACCAGGAGAAGTCCTTTCTGGCACCTTCCCCGGTGGAGTTGTGCATGGGGTGTGTTTGGAACATTTTGTCACCATCCAAGTCCAAAATTCAGCGCTTCCCCATCTCAGCCCAGAAAGCAGGTAGAACAAATTTTGGGGGGCCATTGAGCATCCTACCCGAGCAATCTAAAAAGTACCAAGAGAAGTCGTTCCTGGCACCTTCCCCGGTGGAGTTGTGCATGGGGTGTGTTTGGAACATTTTGTCACCAGCCGAGTCCAAAATTCAGCGCTTCCCCATCTCAGCCCAGAAAGCAGGTAGAACAAGTTTTGTGGTGACTTTCAGCTGCCTACCGGGGTAGTGTAAGAACTACCAACAGACGTCCTTTCTGGCACCTTCTCCGGTGGAGTTGTGCATGGGGTGTGTTTGGAACATTTTGTCACCAGCCGAGTCCAACATTCAGCGCTTCCCCATCTCAGCCCAGAAAGCAGGTAGAACAAATTTTGGGGAGCCATTGAGCATCCTACCCTAGTAATCTAAAAAGTACCAAGAGAAGTCGTTCCTGGCACCTTCCCCGGTGGAGTTGTTCATGGGGTGTGTTTGGAACATTTTGTCACCAGCCGAGTCCAAAATTCAGCGCTTCCCCATCCCAGCCCAGAAAGCAGGTAGAACAAATTTTGTGGGGCCATTCAGCTGCCTTTCGGGGTAGTGTAAAAACTACCAACAGAAGTCCTTTCTGGCACCTTCCCCGGTGGAGTTGTGCATGGGGTGTGTTTGGAACATTTTGTCACCAGCCGAGTCCAAAATTCAGCGCTTCCCCATCTCAGCCCAGAAAGCCGGTAGAACAAGTTTTGTGGGGCCATTGAGCATCCTACCCGAGCAATGTAAAAAGTACCAACAGAAGTCCTTTCTGGCACCTTCTCCGGTGGAGTTGTGCATGGGGTGTGTTTGGAACATTTTGTCACCAGCCAAGTCCAAAATTCAGCGCTTCCCCATCTCAGCCCAGAAAGCAGGTAGAACAAATTTTGGGGGGCCATTGAGCATCCTACCCGAGCAATCTAAAAAGTACCAAGAGAAGTCCTTTCTGGCACCTTCCCCGGTGGAGTTGTGCATGGGGTGTGTATGGAACATTTTGTCACCAGCAGAGTCCAAAATTCAGCGCTTCCCCATCCCAGCCCAGAAAGCAGGTAGAACAAGTTTTGTGGGGCCATTCAGCTGCCTTTCGGGGTAGTGTAAAACTACCAACATAACTCCTTTCGGGCACGTTCCCCGGTGGAGTTGTGCATGGGGTGTGTTTGGAACATTTTGTCACCAGCCGAGTCCAACATTCAGCGCTTCCCCATCTCAGCCCAGAAAGCAGGTAGAACAAATTTTGGGGGGCCATTGAGCATCCTACCCGAGTAATCTAAAAAGTACCAAGAGAAGTCGTTCCTGGCACCTTCCCCGGTGGAGTTGTGCATGGGGTGTGTTTGGAACATTTTGTCACCAGCCGAGTCCAAAATTCAGCGCTTCCCCATCCCAGCCCAGAAAGCAGGTAGAACAACTTTTGTGGGGCCATTCAGCTGCCTTTCGGGGTAGTGTAAAAACTACCAACAGAAGTCCTTTCTGGCACCTTCCCCGGTGCAGTTGTGCATGGGGTGTGTTTGGAACATTTTGTCACCAGGCGACTCCAAAATTCAGCGCTTCCCCATCTCAGCCCAGAAAGCAGGTAGAACAAGTTTTGTGGTGACTTTCAACTGCCTACCGGAGCAATGTAAAAACTACCAACAGACGTCCTTTCTGGCACCTTCCCCGGTGGAGTTGTGCATGGGGTGTGTTTGGAACATTTTGTCACCAGCCGAGTCCGAAATTCAGCGCTTCCCCATCTCAGCCCAGAAAGCAGGTAGAACAAGTTTTGTGGTGACTTTCAACTGCCTACCGGAGCAATGTAAAAACTACCAACAGACGTCCTTTCTGGCACCTTCCCCGGTGGAGTTGTGCATGGGGTGTGTATGGAACATTTTGTCACCAGCCGAGTCCAAAATTCAGCGCTTCCCCATCTCAGCCCAGAAAGCAGGTAGAACAAGTTTTGTGGTGACTTTCAACTGCCTACCGGATCAATGTAAAAACTACCAAGGGAACTCCCTTCTGGCCCCTTCCCCGGTGGAGTTTTGCATGGGGTGTGTTTGGGACATTTTGTCACCAGCCGAGTCCAAAATTCAGCGCTTCCCCATCTCAGCCCAGAAAGCAGGTAGAACAAGTTTTGTGGTGTCCTTCAGCTGCCTTTCGGGGTAGTGTAAGAACTACCAACAGACGTCCTTTCTGGCACCTTCTCTGGTGGAGTTGTGCATGGGGTGTGTATGGAACATTTTGTCACCAGCCGAGTCCAAAATTCAGCGCTTCCCCATCTCAGCCCAGAAAGCAGGTAGAACAAGTTTTGTGGGGCCATTGAGCATCCTACCCGAGCAATGTAAAAAGTACCAACAGAAGTCCTTTCTGGCACCTTCCCCGGTGGAGTTGTGCATGGGGTGTGTTTGATACATTTTGTCACCAGCCAAGTCCAAAACTCAGCGCTTCCCCATCTCAGCCCAGAAAGCAGGTAGAACAAATTTTGGGGGGCCATTGAGAATCCTACCCGAGCAATTTAATAAGTACCAACAGAAGTCCTTTCTGGCACCTTCCCCGGTGGAGTTGTGCATGGGGTGTGTTTGGAACATTTTGTCACCAGCCGAGTCCAAAATTCATCGGTTCCCCATCTCAGCCCAGTAAGCAGGTAGAACAAGTTTTGTGGGGCCATTGCGCATCCTACCCGAGCAATGTAAAAAGTACCAAGAGAAGTCCTTTCTGGCACCCTCCCCGGTGGAGTTGTGCATGGGGTGTGTTTGGAACTTTTTGTCACCAGCCGAGTCCAAAATTCAGCGCTTCCCCATCTCAGCCCAGAAAGCAGGTAGAACAAGTTTTGTGGTGTCCTTCAGCTGCCTTTCGGGGTAGTGTAAGAACTACCAACACAACTCCTTTCTGGCACCTTCTCCGGTGGAGTTGTGCATGGGGTGTGTATGGAACAATTTGTCACCAGCCAAGTCCAAAATTCAGCGCTTCCCCATCTCAGCCCAGAAAGCAGGTAGAACAAATTTTGTGGGGCCATTGAGAATCCTACCCGAGCAATTTAATAACTACCAAGAGAAGTCCTTTCTGGCACCTTCCCCGGTGGAGTTGTGCATGGGGTGTGTTTGGAACATTTTGTCACCAGCCGAGTCCAAACTTCATCGGTTCCCCATCTCAGCCCAGAAAGCAGGTAGAACAAGTTTTGTGGGGCCATTGCGCATCCTACCCGAGCAATGTAAAAAGTACCAAGAGAAGTCCTTTCTGGCACCTTCCCCGGTGGAGTTGTGCATGGGGTGTGTTTGGAACTTTTTGTCACCAGCCGAGTCCAAAATTCAGCGCTTCCCCATCTCAGCCCAGAAAGCAGGTAGAACAAGTTTTGTGGTGTCCTTCAGCTGCCTTTCGGGGTAGTGTAAGAACTACCAACAGACGTCCTTTCTGGCACCTTCTCCGGTGGAGTTGTGCATGGGGTGTGTATGGAACATTTTGTCACCAGCCGAGTCCAAAATTCAGCACTTCCCCATCTCAGCCCAGAAAGCAGGTAGAACAAGTTTTATGGGGCCATTGAGCATCCTACCCGAACAATCTAAAAAGTACCAAGAGAAGTCCTTTCTGGCACCTTCCCCGGTGGAGTTGTGCATGGGGTGTGTATGGAACATTTTGTCACCAGCCGAGTCCAAAATTCAGCGCTTCCCCATCTCAGCCCAGAAAGCAGGTAGAACAAGTTTTGTGGGGCCATTGAGCATCCTACCCAAGCAATCTAAAAAGTACCAACAGAAGTCCTTTCTGGCACCTTCCCCGGTGGAGTTGTGCATGGGGTGTGTATGGAACATTTTATCACCAGCAGAGTCCAAAACTCAGCGCTTCCCCATCTCAGCCCAGAAAGCAGGTAGAACAAGTTTTGTGGTGACTTTCAACTGCCTACCGGAGCAATGTAAAAACTACCAACAGACGTCCTTTCTGGCACCTTCCCCGGTGGAGTTTTGCATGGGGTGTGTTTGGAATATTTTGTCACCAGCCGAGTCCAAAATTCAGCGCTTCCCCATCTCAGCCCAGAAAGCAGGTAGAACAAGTTTTGTGGTGTCCTTCAGCTGCCTTTCGGGGTAGTGTAAGAACTACCAACAGAACTCCTTTCTGGCACCTTCTCCGGTGGAGTTGTGCATGGGGTGTGTATGGAACAATTTGTCACCAGCCAAGTCCAAAATTCAGCGCTTCCCCATCTCAGCCCAGAAAGCAGGTAGAACAAGTTTTGTGGGGCCATTGTGCATCCTACCCGAGCAATGTAAAAACTACCAACAGAACTCCTTTCTGGCACCTTCCCCGGTGGAGTTGTGCATGGGGTGTGTTTGGAACATTTTGTCACCAGCCGAGTCCAAAATTCAGCGCTTCCCCATCTCAGCCCAGAAAGCAGGTAGAACAAATTTTGGGGGGCCATTGAGCATCCTACCCGAGTAATCTAAAAAGTACCAAGAGAAGTCGTTCCTGGCACCTTCCCCGGTGGAGTTGTTCATGGGGTGTGTTTGGAACATTTTGTCACCAGCCGAGTCCAAAATTCAGCGCTTCCCCATCCCAGCCCAGAAAGCAGGTAGAACAAATTTTGTGGGGCCATTGAGAATCCTACCCGAGCAATTTAATAAGTACCAAGAGAAGTCCTTTCTGGCACCTTCCCCGGTGGAGTTGTGCATGGGGTGTGTTTGGAACATTTTGTCACCAGCCGAGTCCAAACTTCATCGGTTCCCCATCCCAGCCCAGTAAGCAGGTAGAACAACTTTTGTGGGGCCATTGCGCATCCTACCCGAGCAATGTAAAAACTACCAACAGAAGTCCTTTCTGGCACCTTCCCCGGTGGAGTTGTGCATGGGGTGTGTTTGGAACTTTTTGTCACCAGCCGAGTCCAAAATTCAGCGCTTCCCCATCTCAGCCCAGAAAGCAGGTAGAACAAGTTTTGTGGTGTCCTTCAGCTGCCTTTCGGGGTAGTGTAAGAACTACCAACAGACGTCCTTTCTGGCACCTTCTCCAGTGGAGTTGTGCATGGGGTGTGTATGGAACATTTTGTCACCAGCCGAGTCCAAAATTCAGCGCTTCCCCATCTCAGCCCAGAAAGCAGGTAGAACAAGTTTTATGGGGCCATTGAGCATCCTACCCGAGCAATCTAAAAAGTACCAAGAGAAGTCCTTTCTGGCACCTTCCCCGGTGGAGTTGTGCATGGGGTGTGTTTGGAACATTTTGTCACCAGCCGAGTCCAAAATTCAGCGCTTCCCCATCCCAGCCCAGAAAGCAGGTAGAACAAGTTTTGTGGGGCCATTGAGCATCCTACCCAAGCAATCTAAAAAGTACCAACAGAAGTCCTTTCTGGCACCTTCCCCGGTGGAGTTGTGCATGGGGTGTGTATGGAACATTTTGTCACCAGCCGAGTCCAAAATTCAGCGCTTCCCCATCTCAGCCCAGAAAGCAGGTAGAACAAGTTTTGTGGTGACTTTCAACTGCCTACACAAGTAATGTAAAAACTACCAACAGACGTCCTTTCTGGCACCTTCCCCGGTGGAGTTGTGCATGGGGTGTGTTTGGAACATTTTGTCACCAGCCGAGTATAAAATTCAGCGCTTCCCCATCTCAGCCCAGAAAGCAGGTAGAACAAGTTTTGTGGTGTCCTTCAGCTGCCTTTCGGGGTAGTGTAAGAACTACCAACAGACGTCCTTTCTGGCACCTTCCCCGGTGGAGTTGTGCATGGGGTGTGTATGGAACATTTTGTCACCAGCCGAGTCCAAAATTCAGCGCTTCCCCATCTCAGCCCAGAAAGCAGGTAGAACAAGTTTTGTGGGGCCATTGCGCATCCTACCCGAGTAATGTAAAAAGTACCAAGAGAAGTCCTTTCTGGCACCTTCCCCAGTGGAGTTGTGCATGGGGTGTGTTTGGAACATTTTGTCACCAGCCGAGTCCAAAATTCAGCGCTTCCCCATCTCAGCCCAGAAAGCAGGTAGAACAAATTTTGGGGGGCCATTTAGCATCCTACCCGAGTAATCTAAAAAGTACAAAGAGAAGTCGTTCCTGGCACCTTCCCCGGTGGAGTTGTTCATGGGGTGTGTATGGAACATTTTGTCACCAGCCGAGTCCAAAATTCAGCGCTTCCCCATCCCAGCCCAGAAAGCAGGTAGAACAACTTTTGTGGTGTCCTTCAGCTGCCTTTCAGGGTAGTGTAAGAACTACCAACAGAACTCCTTTCTGGCACCTTCTCCGGTGGAGTTGTGCATGGGGTGTGTTTGGAACATTTTGTCACCAGCCGAGTCCAAAATTCAGCTCTTCCCCATCTCAGCCCAGAAAGCAGGTAGAACAAGTTTTGTGGGGCCATTGAGCATCCTACACGAGCAATTTAAAAAGTACCAAGAGAACTCCTTTCTGGCACCTTCCCCGGTGGAGTTGTGCATGGGGTGTGTTTGGAACATTTTGTCACCAGCCGAGTCCAAAATTCAGCGCTTCCCCATCTCAGCCCAGAAAGCAGGTAGAACAAGTTTTGTGGTGACTTTCAACTGCCTACCGGAGCAATGTAAAAAGTACCAACAGAACTCCTTTCTGGCACCTTCCCCGGTGGAGTTGTGCATGGGGTGTGTTTGGAACATTTTGTCACCAGCCGAGTCCAAAATTCAGCGCTTCCCCATCTCAGCCCAGAAAGCAGGTAGAACAAATTTTGTGGTGTCCTTTAGCTGCCTTTCCGGGTAGTGTAAGAACTAGCAACAGAACTCCTTTCTGGCCCCTTCCCCGGTGGAGTTGTGCATGGGGTGTGTTTGGAACATTTTGTCACCAGCCGAGTCCAAAATTCAGCGCTTCCCCATCTCAGCCCAGAAAGGAGGTAGAACAAGTTTTGTGGTGACTTTCAACTGCCTACTGGAGCAATGTAAAAAGTACCAAGAGAACTCCTTTCTGGCACCTTCCCCGGTGGAGTTGTGCATGGGGTGTGTTTGGAACATTTTGTCACCAGCCGAGTCCAAAATTCAGCGCTTCCCCATCCCAGCCCAGAAAGCAGGTAGAACAACTTTTGTGGGGCCATTCAGCTGCCTTTCGGGGTAGTGTAAAAACTACCAACAGAACTCCTTTCTGGCACCTTCCCCGGTGGAGTTGTGCATGGGGTGTGTTTGGGACATTTTGTCACCAGCCGAGTCCAAAATTCAGCGCTTCCCCATCCCAGCCCAGAAAGCAGGTAGCACAAGTTTTGTGGTGTCCTTCAGCTGCCTTTCGGGGTAGTGTAAGAACTAGCAACAGAACTCCTTTCTGGCACCTTCTCCGGTGGAGTTGTGCATGGGGGATGTGTGGAACATTTTGTCACCAGCCGAGTCCAAAATTCAGCGCTTCCCCATCTCAGCCCAGAAAGCAGGTAGAACAAATTTTGTGGGGCCATTGAGCATCCTACCCGAGCAATGTAAAAAGTACCAACATAACTCCTTTCTGGCACCTTCCCCGGTGGAGTTGTGCATGGGGTGTGTTTGGGACATTTTGTCACCAGCCGAGTCCAAAATTCAGCGCTTCCCCATCTCAGCCCAGAAAGCAGGTAGAACAAGTTTTGTGGTGACTTTCAACTGCCTACCGGAGCAATGTAAAAACTACCAACAGACGTCCTTTCTGGCACCTTCCCCGGTGGAGTTGTGCATGGGGTGTGTTTGGAACATTTTGTCACCAGCCGAGTCCAAAATTCAGCGCTTCCCCATCCCAGCCCAGAAAGCAGGTAGAACAAGTTTTGTGGTGTCCTTCAGCTGCCTTTCGGGGTAGTGTAAGAACTACCAACAGAACTCCTTTCTGGCACCTCTCCGGTGGAGTTGTGCATGGGGTGTGTATGGAACATTTTGTCACCAGCCGAGTCCAAAATTCAGCTCTTCCCCATCTCAGCCCAGAAAGCAGGTAGAACAAATTTTGTGGGGCCATTGAGCATCCTACCCGAGCAATTTAAAAAGTACCAACAGAATTCCTTTCTGGCACCTTCCCTGGTTAAGTTCTGCATGGGGAGTGTTTGGGACGTTTTGTCACCAGCCGAGTCCAAAATTCAGCGCTTCCCCATCTCAGCCCAGAAAGCAGGTAGAACAAGTTTTGTGGTGTCCTTCAGCTGCCTACCGGGGTAGTGTAACAACTAGCAACAGAAGTCCTTTCTGGCACCTTCCCCGGTGGAGTTGTGCATGGGGTGTGTATGGAACATTTTGTCACCAGCCGAGTCCAAAATTCAGCGCTTCCCCATCTCAGCCCAGAAAGCAGGTAGAACAAGTTTTGTGGTGACTTTCAACTGCCTACCGGAGCAATGTAAAAACTACCAACAGATGTCCTTTCTGGCACCTTCCCCGGTGGAGTTGTGCATGGGGTGTGTTTGGAACATTTTGTCACCAGCTGAGTCCAATATTCATCGGTTCCCCATCTCAGCCCAGAAAGGAGGTAGAACAAATTTTGTGGGGCCATTGAGCATCCTACCTGAGCAATCTAAAAAGTACCAACAGAACTCCTTTCCGGCACCTTCCCCGGTGGAGTTGTGCATGGGGGATGTGTGGAACATTTTGTCACCAGGCGAGTCCAAAATTCAGCGCTTCCCCATCTCAGCCCAGAAAGCAGGTAGAAAGGGTTTTGTGGTGACTTTCAACTGCCTACCGGAGCAATGTAAAAAGTACCAACAGAACTCCTTTCTGGCACCTTCCCCGGTGGAGTTGTGCATGGCTTGTGTTTGGAACATTTTGTCACCAGCCGAGTCCAAAATTCAGCGCTTCCCCATCTCAGCCCAGAAAGCAGGTAGAACAAGTTTTGTGGGGCCATTCAGGTGCCTACCGACGTAGTGTAAAAACTACCAACAGACGTCCTTTCTGGCACCTTCCCCGGTGGAGTTGTGCATGGGGTGTGTTTGGGACATTTTGTCACCAGCCGAGTCCAAAATTCAGCGCTTCCCCATCTCAGCCCAGAAAGCAGGTAGAACAAGTTTTGTGGTGTCCTTCAGCTTCCTACCAGGGTAGTGTAAGAACTACTAACAGACGTCCTTTCTGGCACCTTCCCCGGTGGAGTTGTGCATGGGGTGTTTATGGAACATTTTGTCACCAGCCGAGTCCAAAATTCAGCGCTTCCCCATCTCAGCCCAGAAAGCAGGTAGAACAAGTTTTGTGGGGCCATTGAGCATCCTACACGAACAATCTAAAAAGTACCAACAGAACTCCTTTCCGGCACCTTCCCTGGTGGAATTGTGCATGGGGTGTGTTTGGAACATTTTGTCACCAGCCGAGTCCAAAATTCAGCGCTTCCCCATCCCAGCCCAGAAAGCAGGTAGAACAAGTTTGGTGGTGTCCTTCAGCTGCCTTTCGGGGTAGTGTAAGAACTACCAACAGAACTCCTTTCTGGCACCTTCTCCGGTGGAGTTGTGCATGGGGTGTGTATGGAACATTTTGTCACCAGCCGAGTCCAAAATTCAGCGCTTCCCCATCTCAGCCCAGAAAGCAGGTAGAACAAATTTTGTGGGGCCATTGAGCATCCTACACGAGCAAATTAAAAAGGACCAACAGAAGTCCTTTCTGGCACCTTCCCCGGTGGAGTTGTGCATGGGGTGTGTATGGAACATTTTGTCGCCAGCCGAGTCCAAAATTCAGCGCTTCCCCATGCCAGCCCAGAAAGCAGGTAGAAGAACTGTCGTGGTGCCTTTCAGCTGCCTACCAGGGTACTGTAAAAACTACCAACAGAACTCCTTTCTGGCCCCTTCCCCGGTGGAGTTGTGCATGGGGTGTGTTTGGAACATTTTGTCACCAGCCGAGTCCAAAATTCAGCGCTTCCCCATCTCAGCCCAGAAAGCAGGTAGAACAAGTTTTGTGGGGCCATTCAGGTGCCTACCGACGTAGTGTAAAAACTACCAACAGACGTCCTTTCTGGCACCTTCCCCGGTGGAGTTGTGCATGGGGTGTGTTTGGGACATTTTGTCACCAGCCGAGTCCAAAATTCAGCGCTTCCCCATCTCAGCCCAGAAAGCAGGTAGAACAAGTTTTGTGGTGTCCTTCAGCTTCCTACCAGGGTAGTGTAAGAACTACTAACAGACGTCCTTTCTGGCACCTTCCCCGGTGGAGTTGTGCATGGGGTGTGTTTGGAACATTTTGTCACCAGCCGAGTCCAAAATTCAGCGCTTCCCCATCTCAGCCCAGAAAGCAGGTAGAAAGGGTTTTGTGGTGACTTTCAACTGCCTACCGGAGCAATGTAAAAAGTACCAACAGAACTCCTTTCTGGCACCTTCCCCGGTGGAGTTGTGCATGGCTTGTGTTTGGAACATTTTGTCACCAGCCGAGTCCAAAATTCAGCGCTTCCCCATCTCAGCCCAGAAAGCAGGTAGAACAAGTTTTGTGGGGCCATTCAGGTGCCTACCGACGTAGTGTAAAAACTACCAACAGACGTCCTTTCTGGCACCTTCCCCGGTGGAGTTGTGCATGGGGTGTGTTTGGGACATTTTGTCACCAGCCGAGTCCAAAATTCAGCGCTTCCCCATCTCAGCCCAGAAAGCAGGTAGAACAAGTTTTGTGGTGTCCTTCAGCTTCCTACCAGGGTAGTGTAAGAACTACTAACAGACGTCCTTTCTGGCACCTTCCCCGGTGGAGTTGTGCATGGGGTGTTTATGGAACATTTTGTCACCAGCCGAGTCCAAAATTCAGCGCTTCCCCATCTCAGCCCAGAAAGCAGGTAGAACAAGTTTTGTGGGGCCATTGAGCATCCTACACGAACAATCTAAAAAGTACCAACAGAACTCCTTTCCGGCACCTTCCCTGGTGGAATTGTGCATGGGGTGTGTTTGGAACATTTTGTCACCAGCCGAGTCCAAAATTCAGCGCTTCCCCATCCCAGCCCAGAAAGCAGGTAGAACAAGTTTGGTGGTGTCCTTCAGCTGCCTTTCGGGGTAGTGTAAGAACTACCAACAGAACTCCTTTCTGGCACCTTCTCCGGTGGAGTTGTGCATGGGGTGTGTATGGAACATTTTGTCACCAGCCGAGTCCAAAATTCAGCGCTTCCCCATCTCAGCCCAGAAAGCAGGTAGAACAAATTTTGTGGGGCCATTGAGCATCCTACACGAGCAAATTAAAAAGGACCAACAGAAGTCCTTTCTGGCACCTTCCCCGGTGGAGTTGTGCATGGGGTGTGTATGGAACATTTTGTCGCCAGCCGAGTCCAAAATTCAGCGCTTCCCCATGCCAGCCCAGAAAGCAGGTAGAAGAACTGTCGTGGTGCCTTTCAGCTGCCTACCAGGGTACTGTAAAAACTACCAACAGAACTCCTTTCTGGCCCCTTCCCCGGTGGAGTTGTGCATGGGGTGTGTTTGGAACATTTTGTCACCAGCCGAGTCCAAAATTCAGCGCTTCCCCATCTCAGCCCAGAAAGCAGGTAGAACAAGTTTTGTGGGGCCATTCAGGTGCCTACCGACGTAGTGTAAAAACTACCAACAGACGTCCTTTCTGGCACCTTCCCCGGTGGAGTTGTGCATGGGGTGTGTTTGGAACATTTTGTCACCAGCCGAGTCCAAAATTCAGTGCTTCCCCATCTCAGCCCAGAAAGCAGGTAGAACAAGTTTTGTGGGGCCATTCAGGTGCCTACCGACGTAGTGTAAAAAGTACCAACAGTTCTCCTTTCTGGCACCTTCCCCGGTGGAGTTGTGCATGGGGTGTGTTTGGAACATTTTGTCACCAGCCGAGTCCAAAATTCAGCGCTTCCCCATCTCAGCCCAGAAAGCAGGTAGAACAAGTTTTGTGGTGACTTTCAACTGCCTACCGGAGCAATGTAAAAACCACCAACAGACGTCCTTTCTGGCACCTTCCCCGGTGGAGTTGTGCATGGGGTGTGTTTGGAACATTTTGTCACCAGCCTAGTCCAAAATTCAGCGCTTCCCCATCTCAGCCCAGAAAGCAGGTAGAACAAGTTTTGTGGGGCCATTCAGCTTCCTACCCAGGCAATGTAAAATTAGCAAGAGTAGTCCTTTCCGGCACCTTCCACGGTGGGGTTGTGCATGGGGTGTGTGTGGAACATTTTGTCACCAGCCGAGTCCAAAATTCAGTGCTTCCCCATCTCAGCCCAGAAAGCAGGTAGAACAAGTTTTGTGGGGCCATTCAGGTGCCTACCGACGTAGTGTAAAAAGTACCAACAGTTCTCCTTTCTGGCACCTTCCCCGGTGGAGTTGTGCATGGGGTGTGTTTGGAACATTTTGTCACCAGCCGAGTCCAAAATTCAGCGCTTCCCCATCTCAGCCCAGAAAGCAGGTAGAACAAGTTTTGTGGTGACTTTCAACTGCCTACCGGAGCAATGTAAAAACCACCAACAGACGTCCTTTCTGGCACCTTCCCCGGTGGAGTTGTGCATGGGGTGTGTTTGGAACATTTTGTCACCAGCCTAGTCCAAAATTCAGCGCTTCCCCATCTCAGCCCAGAAAGCAGGTAGAACAAGTTTTGTGGGGCCATTCAGCTTCCTACCCAGGCAATGTAAAATTAGCAAGAGTAGTCCTTTCCGGCACCTTCCACGGTGGGGTTGTGCATGGGGTGTGTGTGGAACATTTTGTCACCAGCCGAGTCCAAAATTCAGTGCTTCCCCATCTCAGCCCAGAAAGCCGGTAGAACAGGTTTTGTGGGGCCATTCAGGTGCCTACCGATGTAGTATAAAAAGTACCAACAGTTCTCCTTTCTGGCACCTTCCCCGGTGGAGTTGTGCATGGGGTGTGTTTGGAACATTTTGTCACCAGCCGAGTCCAAAATTCAGCGCTTCCCCATCTCAGCCCAGAAAGCAGGTAGAACAAGTTTTGTGGGGACTTTCAACTGCCTACCGGAGCAATGTAAAAACTACCAACAGACGTCCTTTCTGGCACCTTCCCCGGTGGAGTTGTGCATGGGGTGTGTTTGGAACATTTTGTCACCAGCCTAGTCCAAAATTCAGCGCTTCCCCATCTCAGCCCAGAAAGCAGGTAGAACAACTTTTGTGGGGCCATTCAGCTTCCTACCCAGGCAATGTAAAATTAGCAAGAGTAGTCCTTTCCGGCACCTTCCACGGTGGGGTTGTGCATGGGGTGTGTGTGGAACATTTTGTCACCAGCCGAGTCCAAAATTCGGCTGTTCCCCATCTCAGCCCAGAAAGCAGGTAGAACAAGTTTCGTGGGGCCATTCAGGTGCCTACCGACGTAGTGTAAAAACTACCAACAGACGTCCTTTCTGGCACCTTCCCCGGTGGAGTTGTGCATGGGGTGTGTTTGGAACATTTTGTCACCAGCCGAGTCCAAAATTCAGTGCTTCCCCATCTCAGCCCAGAAAGCAGGTAGAACAAGTTTTGTGGTGACTTTCAACTGCCTACCGGAGCAATGTAAAAACTACCAACAGACGTCCTTTCTGGCACCTTCCCCGGTGGAGTTGTGCATGGGGTGTGTTTGGAACATTTTGTCACCAGCCGAGTCCAAAATTCAGCGCTTCCCCATCTCAGCCCAGAAAGCAGGTAGAACAAGTTTTGTGGTGACTTTCAACTGCCTACCGGAGCAATGTAAAAACCACCAACAGACGTCCTTTCTGGCACCTTCCCCGGTGGAGTTGTGCATGGGGTGTGTTTGGAACATTTTGTCACCAGCCTAGTCCAAAATTCAGCGCTTCCCCATCTCAGCCCAGAAAGCAGGTAGAACAAGTTTTGTGGGGCCATTCAGGTGCCTACCGACGTACTGTAAAAAGTACCAACAGTTCTCCTTTCTGGCACCTTCCACGGTGGGGTTGTGCATGGGGTGTGTGTGGAACATTTTGTCACCAGCCGAGTCCAAAATTCAGTGCTTCCCCATCTCAGCCCAGAAAGCCGGTAGAACAGGTTTTGTGGGGCCATTCAGGTGCCTACCGATGTAGTATAAAAAGTACCAACAGTTCTCCTTTCTGGCACCTTCCCCGGTGGAGTTGTGCATGGGGTGTGTTTGGAACATTTTGTCACCAGCCGAGTCCAAAATTCAGCGCTTCCCCATCTCAGCCCAGAAAGCAGGTAGAACAAGTTTTGTGGGGACTTTCAACTGCCTACCGGAGCAATGTAAAAACTACCAACAGACGTCCTTTCTGGCACCTTCCCCGGTGGAGTTGTGCATGGGGTGTGTTTGGAACATTTTGTCACCAGCCTAGTCCAAAATTCAGCGCTTCCCCATCTCAGCCCAGAAAGCAGGTAGAACAACTTTTGTGGGGCCATTCAGCTTCCTACCCAGGCAATGTAAAATTAGCAAGAGTAGTCCTTTCCGGCACCTTCCACGGTGGGGTTGTGCATGGGGTGTGTGTGGAACATTTTGTCACCAGCCGAGTCCAAAATTCGGCTGTTCCCCATCTCAGCCCAGAAAGCAGGTAGAACAAGTTTCGTGGGGCCATTCAGGTGCCTACCGACGTAGTGTAAAAACTACCAACAGACGTCCTTTCTGGCACCTTCCCCGGTGGAGTTGTGCATGGGGTGTGTTTGGAACATTTTGTCACCAGCCGAGTCCAAAATTCAGCGCTTCCCCATCTCAGCCCAGAAAGCAGGTAGAACAAGTTTTGTGGTGACTTTCAACTGCCTACCGGAGCAATGTAAAAACTACCAACAGACGTCCTTTCTGGCACCTTCCCCGGTGGAGCTGTGCATGGGGTGTGTTTGGAACATTTTGTCACCAGCCGAGTCCAAAATTCAGCGCTTCCCCATCTCAGCCCAGAAAGCAGGTAGAACAAGTTTTGTGGGGCCATTCAGCTTCCTACCCAGGCAATGTAAAATTAGCAAGAGTAGTCCTTTCCGGCACCTTCCACGGTGGGGTTGTGCATGGGGTGTGTGTGGAACATTTTGTCACCAGCCGAGTCCAAAATTCAGTGCTTCCCCATCTCAGCCCAGAAAGCAGGTAGAACAAGTTTTGTGGGGCCATTCAGGTGCCTACCGACGTACTGTAAAAAGTACCAACAGTTCTCCTTTCTGGCACCTTCCCCGGTGGAGTTGTGCATGGGGTGTGTTTGGAACATTTTGTCACCAGCCGAGTCCAAAATTCAGCGCTTCCCCATCTCAGCCCAGAAAGCAGGTAGAACAAGTTTTGTGGTGACTTTCAACTGCCTACCGGAGCAATGTAAAAACTACCAACAGACGTCCTTTCTGGCACCTTCCCCGGTGGAGTTGTGCATGGGGTGTGTTTGGAACATTTTGTCACCAGCCTAGTCCAAAATTCAGCGCTTCCCCATCTCAGCCCAGAAAGCAGGTAGAACAAGTTTTGTGGGGCCATTCAGCTTCCTACCCAGGCAATGTAAAATTAGCAAGAGTAGTCCTTTCCGGCACCTTCCACGGTGGGGTTGTGCATGGGGTGTGTGTGGAACATTTTGTCACCAGCCGAGTCCAAAATTCAGTGCTTCCCCATCTCAGCCCAGAAAGCCGGTAGAACAGGTTTTGTGGGGCCATTCAGGTGCCTACCGATGTAGTATAAAAAGTACCAACAGTACTCCTTTCTGGCACCTTCCCCGGTGGAGTTGTGCATGGGGTGTGTTTGGAACATTTTGTCACCAGCCGAGTCCAAAATTCAGCGCTTCCCCATCTCAGCCCAGAAAGCAGGTAGAACAAGTTTTGTGGTGACTTTCAACTGCCTACCGGAGCAATGTAAAAACTACCAACAGACGTCCTTTCTGGCACCTTCCCCGGTGGAGTTGTGCATGGGGTGTGTTTGGAACATTTTGTCACCAGCCTAGTCCAAAATTCAGCGCTTCCCCATCTCAGCCCAGAAAGCAGGTAGAACAAGTTTTGTGGGGCCATTCAGCTTCCTACCCAGGCAATGTAAAATTAGCAAGAGTAGTCCTTTCCGGCACCTTCCACGGTGGGGTTGTGCATGGGGTGTGTGTGGAACATTTTGTCACCAGCCGAGTCCAAAATTCGGCTGTTCCCCATCTCAGCCCAGAAAGCAGGTAGAACAAGTTTTGTGGGGCCATTCAGGTGCCTACCGACGTAGTGTAAAAACTACCAACAGACGTCCTTTCTGGCACCTTCCCCGGTGGAGTTGTGCATGGGGTGTGTTTGGAACATTTTGTCACCAGCCGAGTCCAAAATTCAGCGCTTCCCCATCTCAGCCCAGAAAGCAGGTAGAACAAGTTTTGTGGTGACTTTCAACTGCCTACCGGAGCAATGTAAAAACTACCAACAGACGTCCTTTCTGGCACCTTCCCCGGTGGAGCTGTGCATGGGGTGTGTTTGGAACATTTTGTCACCAGCCGAGTCCAAAATTCAGCGCTTCCCCATCTCAGCCCAGAAAGCTGGTAGAACAAGTTTTGTGGTGACTTTCAACTGCCTACCCAGGCAATGTAAAATTAGCAAGAGTAGTCCTTTCCGGCACCTTCCACGGTGGGGTTGTGCATGGGGTGTGTGTGGAACATTTTGTCACCAGCCGAGTCCAAAATTCAGTGCTTCCCCATCTCAGCCCAGAAAGCCGGTAGAACAGGTTTTGTGGGGCCATTCAGGTGCCTACCGATGTAGTATAAAAAGTACCAACAGTACTCCTTTCTGGCACCTTCCCCGGTGGAGTTGTGCATGGGGTGTGTTTGGAACATTTTGTCACCAGCCGAGTCCAAAATTCAGCGCTTCCCCATCTCAGCCCAGAAAGCAGGTAGAACAAGTTTTGTGGTGACTTTCAACTGCCTACCGGAGCAATGTAAAAACTACCAACAGACGTCCTTTCTGGCACCTTCCCCGGTGGAGTTGTGCATGGGGTGTGTTTGGAACATTTTGTCACCAGCCTAGTCCAAAATTCAGCGCTTCCCCATCTCAGCCCAGAAAGCAGGTAGAACAAGTTTTGTGGGGCCATTCAGCTTCCTACCCAGGCAATGTAAAATTAGCAAGAGTAGTCCTTTCCGGCACCTTCCACGGTGGGGTTGTGCATGGGGTGTATGTGGAACATTTTGTCACCAGCCGAGTCCAAAATTCAGTGCTTCCCCATCTCAGCCCAGAAAGCAGGTAGAACAAGTTTTGTGGGGCCATTCAGGTGCCTACCGATGTAGTATAAAAAGTACCAACAGAAGTCCTTTCTGGCACCTTCCCCGGTGGAGTTGTGCATGGGGTGTGTTTGGAACATTTTGTCACCAGCCGAGTCCAAAATTCAGCGCTTCCCCATCCCAGCCCAGAAAGCAGGAAGAAAAAGTTTTGTGGTGACTTTCAACTGCCTACCGGAGCAATCTAAAAGGACCAACAGACGTCCTTTCTGGCACCTTCTCCGGTGGAGCTGTGCATGGGGTGTGTTTGGAACATTTTGTCACCAGCCGAGTCCAAAATTCAGCGCTTCCCCATCTCAGCCCAGAAAGCACGCAGAACAAGTTTTGTGGGGCCATTGAGCATCCTACCCGAGCAATTTAAAAAGTACCAACAGACGTCCTTTCTGGCACCTTCCCCGGTGGAGTTGTGCATGGGGTGTGTTTTGGACATTTTGCAACCAGCCGAGTCCAAAATTCAGCGCTTCCCCATCTCAGCCCAGAAAGCAGGTAGAACAAGTTTTGTGGTGACTTTCAACTGCCTACCGGAGCAATGTAAAAACTACCAACAGAACTCCTTTCTGGCACCTTCCCCGGTGGAGTTGTGCATGGGGTGTGTTTGGAACATTTTGTCACCAGTCGAGTCCAAAATTCAGCGCTTCCCCATCTCAGCCCAGAAAGCACGTAGAACAAGTTTTGTGGGGCCATTCAGCTTCCTACCCAGGGAATGTAAAAAGTAGCAAGAGTAGTCCTTTCCGGCACCTTCCACGGTGGGGTTGTGCATGGGGTGTGTGTGGAACATTTTGTCACCAGCCGAGTCCAAAATTCTGTGCTTCCCCATCTCAGCCCAGAAAGCAGGTAGAACAAGTTTTGTGGGGCCATTCACGTGCCTACCGATGTAGTATAAAAAGTACCAACAGAATTCCTTTCTGGCACCTTCCCCGGTGGAGTTGTGCATGGGGTGTGTTTGGAACATTTTGTCACCAGCCAAGTCCAACATTCATCGGTTCCCCATCTCAGCTCAGAAAGCAGGTAGAACAAATTTTGTGGGGCCATTGAGCATCCTACCCGAGCAATCTAAAAAGTACCAACAGAACTCCTTTCCGGCACCTTCCCCGGTGGAGTTGTGCATGGGGTGTGTATGGAACATTTTGTCACCAGCCGAGTCCAAAATTCAGCGCTTCCCCATCTCAGCCCAGAAAGCAGGTAGAACAAATTTTGTGGGGCCATTGAGCATCCTACACGAGCAAATTAAAAAGTACCAACAGACGTCCTTTCTGGCACCTTCCCCGGTGGAGTTGTGCATGGGGTGTGTATGGAACATTTTGTCGCCAGCCGAGTCCAAAATTCAGCGCTTCCCCATGCAAGCCCAGAAAGCAGGTAGAAGAACTGTCGTGGTGCCTTTCAGCTGCCTACCAGGGTACTGTAAAAACTACCAACAGAACTCCTTTCTGGCCCCTTCCCCGGTGGAGTTGTGCATGGGGTGTGTTTGGAACATTTTGTCACCAGCCGAGTCCAAAATTCAGCGCTTCCCCATCTCAGCCCAGAAAGCAGGTAGAACAAGTTTTGTGGGGCCATTCAGGTGCCTACCGACGTAGTGTAAAAACTACCAACAGACGTCCTTTCTGGCACCTTCCCCGGTGGAGTTGTGCATGGGGTGTGTATGGAACATTTTGTCACCAGCCGAGTCCAAAATTCAGCGCTTCCCCATCTCAGCCCAGAAAGCAGGTAGAACAAGTTTTGTGGGGCCATTGAGCATCCTACACGAGCAAATTAAAAAGTACCAACAGAAGTCCTTTCTGGCACCTTCCCCGGTGGAGTTGTGCATGGGGTGTGTATGGAACATTTTGTCGCCAGCCGAGTCCAAAATTCAGCGCTTCCCCATCTCAGCCCAGAAAGCAGGTAGAACAAGTTTTGTGGTGACTTTCAACTGCCTACCGGAGCAATGTAAAAACTACCAACAGACGTCCTTTCTGGCCCCTTCCCCGGTGGAGTTGTGCATGGGGTGTGTTTGGAACATTTTGTCACCAGCCTAGTCCAAAATTCAGCGCTTCCCCATCTCAGCCCAGAAAGCAGGTAGAACAAGTTTTGTGGGGCCATTCAGCTTCCTACCCAGGCAATGTAAAATTAGCAAGAGTAGTCCTTTCCGGCACCTTCCACGGTGGGGTTGTGCATGGGGTGTGTGTGGAACATTTTGTCACCAGCCGAGTCCAAAATTCAGTGCTTCCCCATCTCAGCCCAGAAAGCAGGTAGAACAAGTTTTGTGGGGCCATTCAGGTGCCTACCGACGTAGTGTAAAAAGTACCAACAGTTCTCCTTT
Organism: Falco biarmicus; assembly: GCF_023638135.1. Taxonomy (NCBI): domain Eukaryota; kingdom Metazoa; phylum Chordata; class Aves; order Falconiformes; family Falconidae; genus Falco; species Falco biarmicus. The sequence continues at coordinate 309,755 of NC_079296.1, forward strand.
CTGGCACCTTCCCCGGTGGAGTTGTGCATGGGGTGTGTTTGGAACATTTTGTCACCAGCCGAGTCCAAAATTCAGCGCTTCCCCATCTCAGCCCAGAAAGCAGGTAGAACAAGTTTTGTGGTGACTTTCAACTGCCTACCGGAGCAATGTAAAAACTACCAACAGACGTCCTTTCTGGCACCTTCCCCGGTGGAGTTGTGCATGGGGTGTGTTTGGAACATTTTGTCACCAGCCTAGTCCAAAATTCAGCGCTTCCCCATCTCAGCCCAGAAAGCAGGTAGAACAAGTTTTGTGGGGCCATTCAGCTTCCTACCCAGGCAATGTAAAATTAGCAAGAGTAGTCCTTTCCGGCACCTTCCACGGTGGGGTTGTGCATGGGGTGTGTGTGGAACATTTTGTCACCAGCCGAGTCCAAAATTCAGTGCTTCCCCATCTCAGCCCAGAAAGCCGGTAGAACAGGTTTTGTGGGGCCATTCAGGTGCCTACCGATGTAGTATAAAAAGTACCAACAGTACTCCTTTCTGGCACCTTCCCCGGTGGAGTTGTGCATGGGGTGTGGATGGAACATTTTGTCACCAGCCGAGTCCAAAATTCAGCGCTTCCCCATCTCAGCCCAGAAAGCAGGTAGAACAAGTTTTGTGGTGACTTTCAACTGCCTACCGGAGCAATGTAAAAACTACCAACAGACGTCCTTTCTGGCACCTTCCCCGGTGGAGTTGTGCATGGGGTGTGTTTGGAACATTTTGTCACCAGCCTAGTCCAAAATTCAGCGCTTCCCCATCTCAGCCCAGAAAGCAGGTAGAACAAGTTTTGTGGGGCCATTCAGCTTCCTACCCAGGCAATGTAAAATTAGCAAGAGTAGTCCTTTCCGGCACCTTCCACGGTGGGGTTGTGCATGGGGTGTGTGTGGAACATTTTGTCACCAGCCGAGTCCAAAATTCAGCTGTTCCCCATCTCAGCCCAGAAAGCAGGTAGAACAAGTTTTGTGGGGCCATTCAGGTGCCTACCGACGTAGTGTAAAAACTACCAACAGACGTCCTTTCTGGCACCTTCCCCGGTGGAGCTGTGCATGGGGTGTGTTTGGAACATTTTGTCACCAGCCGAGTCCAAAATTCAGCGCTTCCCCATCTCAGCCCAGAAAGCAGGTAGAACAAGTTTTGTGGGGCCATTCAGCTTCCTACCCAGGCAATGTAAAATTAGCAAGAGTAGTCCTTTCGGGCACCTTCCACGGTGGGGTTGTGCATGGGGTGTGTGTGGAACATTTTGTCACCAGCCGAGTCCAAAATTCAGTGCTTCCCCATCTCAGCCCAGAAAGCAGGTAGAACAAGTTTTGTGGGGCCATTCAGGTGCCTACCGACGTAGTGTAAAAAGTACCAACAGTTCTCCTTTCTGGCACCTTCCCCGGTGGAGTTGTGCATGGGGTGTGTTTGGAACATTTTGTCACCAGCCGAGTCCAAAATTCAGCGCTTCCCCATCTCAGCCCAGAAAGCAGGTAGAACAAGTTTTGTGGTGACTTTCAACTGCCTACCGGAGCAATGTAAAAACTACCAACAGACGTCCTTTCTGGCACCTTCCCCGGTGGAGTTGTGCATGGGGTGTGTTTGGAACATTTTGTCACCAGCCTAGTCCAAAATTCAGCGCTTCCCCATCTCAGCCCAGAAAGCAGGTAGAACAAGTTTTGTGGGGCCATTCAGCTTCCTACCCAGGCAATGTAAAATTAGCAAGAGTAGTCCTTTCCGGCACCTTCCACGGTGGGGTTGTGCATGGGGTGTGTTTGGAACATTTTGTCACCAGCCGAGTCCAAAATTCAGTGCTTCCCCATCTCAGCCCAGAAAGCCGGTAGAACAAGTTTTGTGGGGCCATTCAGCTTCCTACCCAGGCAATGTAAAATTAGCAAGAGTAGTCCTTTCCGGCACCTTCCACGGTGGGGTTGTGCATGGGGTGTATGTGGAACATTTTGTCACCAGCCGAGTCCAAAATTCAGTGCTTCCCCATCTCAGCCCAGAAAGCAGGTAGAACAAGTTTTGTGGGGCCATTCAGGTGCCTACCGATGTAGTATAAAAAGTACCAACAGAAGTCCTTTCTGGCACCTTCCCCGGTGGAGTTGTGCATGGGGTGTGTTTGGAACATTTTGTCACCAGCCGAGTCCAAAATTCAGCGCTTCCCCATCCCAGCCCAGAAAGCAGGAAGAAAAAGTTTTGTGGTGACTTTCAACTGCCTACCGGAGCAATCTAAAAGGACCAACAGACGTCCTTTCTGGCACCTTCCCCGGTGGAGCTGTGCATGGGGTGTGTTTGGAACATTTTGTCACCAGCCGAGTCCAAAATTCAGCGCTTCCCCATCTCAGCCCAGAAAGCACGTAGAACAAGTTTTGTGGGGCCATTGAGCATCCTACCCGAGCAATTTAAAAAGTACCAACAGACGTCCTTTCTGGCACCTTCCCCGGTGGAGTTGTGCATGGGGTGTGTTTTGGACATTTTGCAACCAGCCGAGTCCAAAATTCAGCGCTTCCCCATCTCAGCCCAGAAAGCAGGTAGAACAAGTTTTGTGGTGACTTTCAACTGCCTACCGGAGCAATGTAAAAACTACCAACAGAACTCCTTTCTGGCACCTTCCCCGGTGGAGTTGTGCATGGGGTGTGTTTGGAACATTTTGTCACCAGCCGAGTCCAAAATTCAGCGCTTCCCCATCTCAGCCCAGAAAGCAGGTAGAACAAGTTTTGTGGGGCCATTCAGCTTCCTACCCAGGCAATGTAAAAAGTAGCAAGAGTAGTCCTTTCCGGCACCTTCCACGGTGGGGTTGTGCATGGGGTGTGTGTGGAACATTTTGTCACCAGCCGAGTCCAAAATTCTGTGCTTCCCCATCTCAGCCCAGAAAGCAGGTAGAACAAGTTTTGTGGTGTCCTTCAGGTGCCTACCGATGTAGTATAAAAAGTACCAACAGAATTCCTTTCTGGCACCTTCCCCGGTGGAGTTGTGCATGGGGTGTGTTTGGAACATTTTGTCACCAGCCAAGTCCAACATTCATCGGTTCCCCATCTCAGCCCAGAAAGCAGGTAGAACAAATTTTGTGGGGCCATTGAGCATCCTACCCGAGCAATCTAAAAAGTACCAACAGAACTCCTTTCCGGCACCTTCCCCGGTGGAGTTGTGCATGGGGGATGTGTGGAACATTCTGTCACCAGGCGAGTCCAAAATTCAGCTGTTCCCCATCTCAGCCCAGAAAGCAGGTAGAACAAGTTTTGTGGGGCCATTCAGGTGCCTACCGACGTAGTATAAAAAGTACCAACAGACGTCCTTTCTGGCCCCTTCCCCGGTGGAGTTGTGCATGGGGTGTGTTTGGAACATTTTGTCACCAGCCGAGTCCAAAATTCAGCGCTTCCCCATCTCAGCCCAGAAAGCAGGTAGAACAAGTTTTGTGGTGACTTTCAACTGCCTACCGGAGCAATGTAAAAAGTACCAACAGACGTCGTTTCTGGCCCCTTCCCCGGTGGAGTTGTGCATGGGGTGTGTTTGGAACATTTTGTCACCAGCCGAGTCCAAAATTCAGCGCTTCCCCATCTCAGCCCAGAAAGCAGGTAGAACAAGTTTTGTGGGGCCATTCAGGTGCCTACTGATGTAGTATAAAAAAGTACTAACAGACGTCCTTTCTGGCACATTCCCTGGTGGAGTTGTGCATGGGGTGTGTTTGGAACATTTTGTCACCAGCCGAGTCCAAAATTCAGCGCTTCCCCATCTCAGCCCAGAAAGCAGGTAGAACAAGTTTTGTGGGGCCATTCAGCTTCCTACCCAGGCAATGTAAAAAGTAGCAAGAGTAGTCCTTTCCGGCACCTTCCACGGTGGGGTTGTGCATGGGGTGTGTGTGGAACATTTTGTCACCAGCCGAGTCCAAAATTCTGTGCTTCCCCATCTCAGCCCAGAAAGCAGGTAGAACAAGTTTTGTGGGGCCATTCAGGTGCCTACCGATGTAGTATAAAAAGTACCAACAGACGTCCCTTCTGGCACCTTCCCCGGTGGAGTTGTGCATGGGGTGTGTTTGGAACATTTTGTCACCAGCCAAGTCCAACATTCATCGGTTCCCCATCTCAGCCCAGAAAGCAGGTAGAACAAATTTTGTGGGGCCATTGAGCATCCTACCCGAGCAATCTAAAAAGTACCAACAGAACTCCTTTCCGGCACCTTCCCCGGTGGAGTTGTGCATGGGGGATGTGTGGAACATTCTGTCACCAGGCGAGTCCAAAATTCAGCTGTTCCCCATCTCAGCCCAGAAAGCAGGTAGAACAAGTTTTGTGGGGCCATTCAGGTGCCTACCGACGTAGTATAAAAAGTACCAACAGACGTCCTTTCTGGCCCCTTCCCCGGTGGAGTTGTGCATGGGGTGTGTTTGGAACATTTTGTCACCAGCCGAGTCCAAAATTCAGCGCTTCCCCATCTCAGCCCAGAAAGCAGGTAGAACAAGTTTTGTGGTGACTTTCAACTGCCTACCGGAGCAATGTAAAAAGTACCAACAGACGTCGTTTCTGGCCCCTTCCCCGGTGGAGTTGTGCATGGGGTGTGTTTGGAACATTTTGTCACCAGCCGAGTCCAAAATTCAGCGCTTCCCCATCTCAGCCCAGAAAGCAGGTAGAACAAGTTTTGTGGGGCCATTCAGGTGCCTACTGATGTAGTATAAAAAAGTACTAACAGACGTCCTTTCTGGCACATTCCCTGGTGGAGTTGTGCATGGGGTGTGTTTGGAACATTTTGTCACCAGCCGAGTCCAAAATTCAGCGCTTCCCCATCTCAGCCCAGAAAGCAGGTAGAACAAGTTTTGTGGGGCCATTCAGCTTCCTACCCAGGCAATGTAAAAAGTAGCAAGAGTAGTCCTTTCCGGCACCTTCCACGGTGGGGTTGTGCATGGGGTGTGTGTGGAACATTTTGTCACCAGCCGAGTCCAAAATTCTGTGCTTCCCCATCTCAGCCCAGAAAGCAGGTAGAACAAGTTTTGTGGGGCCATTCAGGTGCCTACCGATGTAGTATAAAAAGTACCAACAGAATTCCTTTCTGGCCCCTTCCCCGGTGGAGTTGTGCATGGGGTGTGTTTGGAACATTTTGTCACCAGCCAAGTCCAACATTCATCGGTTCCCCATCTCAGCCCAGAAAGCAGGTAGAACAAATTTTGTGGGGCCATTGAGCATCCTACCCGAGCAATCTAAAAAGTACCAACAGAACTCCTTTCCGGCACCTTCCCCGGTGGAGTTGTGCATGGGGGATGTGTGGAACATTCTGTCACCAGGCGAGTCCAAAATTCAGCTGTTCCCCATCTCAGCCCAGAAAGCAGGTAGAACAAGTTTTGTGGGGCCATTCAGGTGCCTACCGACGTAGTATAAAAAGTACCAACAGACGTCCTTTCTGGCCCCTTCCCCGGTGGAGTTGTGCATGGGGTGTGTTTGGAACATTTTGTCACCAGCCGAGTCCAAAATTCAGCGCTTCCCCATCTCAGCCCAGAAAGCAGGTAGAACAAGTTTTGTGGTGACTTTCAACTGCCTACCGGAGCAATGTAAAAAGTACCAACAGACGCCGTTTCTGGCCCCTTCCCCGGTGGAGTTGTGCATGGGGTGTGTTTGGAACATTTTGTCACCAGCCGAGTCCAAAATTCAGCGCTTCCCCATCTCAGCCCAGAAAGCAGGTAGAACAAGTTTTGTGGGGCCATTCAGGTGCCTACTGATGTAGTATAAAAAAGTACTAACAGACGTCCTTTCTGGCACATTCCCTGGTGGAGTTGTGCATGGGGTGTGTTTGGAACATTTTGTCACCAGCCGAGTCCAAAATTCAGCGCTTCCCCATCTCAGCCCAGAAAGCAGGTAGAACAAGTTTTGTGGGGCCATTCAGCTTCCTACCCAGGCAATGTAAACAGTAGCAAGAGTAGTCCTTTCCGGCACCTTCCACGGTGGGGTTGTGCATGGGGTGTGTGTGGAACATTTTGTCACCAGCCGAGTCCAAAATTCTGTGCTTCCCCATCTCAGCCCAGAAAGCAGGTAGAACAAGTTTTGTGGGGCCATTCAGGTGCCTACCGATGTAGTATAAAAAGTACCAACAGACGTCCCTTCTGGCACCTTCCCCGGTGGAGTTGTGCATGGGGTGTGTTTGGAACATTTTGTCACCAGCCAAGTCCAACATTCATCGGTTCCCCATCTCAGCCCAGAAAGCAGGTAGAACAAATTTTGTGGGGCCATTGAGCATCCTGCCCGAGCAATCTAAAAAGGACCAACAGAACTCCTTTCCGGCACCTTCCCCGGTGGAGTTGTGCATGGGGGATGTGTGGAACATTCTGTCACCAGGCGAGTCCAAAATTCAGCTGTTCCCCATCTCAGCCCAGAAAGCAGGTAGAACAAGTTTTGTGGGGCCATTCAGGTGCCTACCGACGTAGTATAAAAAGTAACAACAGACGTCCTTTCTGGCCCCTTCTCTGGTGGAGTTGTGCATGGGGTGTGTTTGGAACATTTTGTCACCAGCCGAGTCCAAAATTCAGCGCTTCCCCATCTCAGCCCAGAAAGCAGGTAGAACAAGTTTTGTGGTGACTTTCAACTGCCTACCGGAGCAATGTAAAAAGTACCAACAGACGTCGTTTCTGGCCCCTTCCCCGGTGGAGTTGTGCATGGGGTGTGTTTGGAACATTTTGTCACCAGCCGAGTCCAAAATTCAGCGCTTCCCCATCTCAGCCCAGAAAGCAGGTAGAACAAGTTTTGTGGGGCCATTCAGGTGCCTACTGATGTAGTATAAAAAAGTACTAACAGACGTCCTTTCTGGCACATTCCCTGGTGGAGTTGTGCATGGGGTGTGTTTGGAACATTTTGTCACCAGCCGAGTCCAAAATTCAGCGCTTCCCCATCTCAGCCCAGAAAGCAGGTAGAACAAGTTTTGTGGGGCCATTCAGCTTCCTACCCAGGCAATGTAAAAAGTACCAAGAGTAGTCCTTTCCGGCACCTTCCACGGTGGGGTTGTGCATGGGGTGTGTGTGGAACATTTTGTCACCAGCCGAGTCCAAAATACTGTGCTTCCCCATCTCAGCCCAGAAAGCAGGTAGAACAAGTTTTGTGGGGCCATTCAGGTGCCTACCGATGTAGTATAAAAAGTACCAACAGAATTCCTTTCTGGCACCTTCCCCGGTGGAGTTGTGCATGGGGTGTGTTTGGAACATTTTGTCACCAGCCAAGTCCAACATTCATCGGTTCCCCATCTCAGCCCAGAAAGCAGGTACAACAAATTTTGTGGGGCCATTGAGCATCCTACCCGAGCAATCTAAAAAGTACCAACAGAACTCCTTTCAGGCACCTTCCCCTGTGGAGTTGTGCATGGGGGGTGTGTGGAACATTTTGTCACCAGCCGAGTCCAAAATTCAGTGCTTCCCCATCTCAGCCCAGAAAGCAGGTAGAACAAGTTTTGTGGGGCCATTCAGGTGCCTACTGATGTAGTATAAAAAAGTACTAACAGACGTCCTTTCTGGCACATATCCCTGGTGGAGTTGTGCATGGGGTGTGTTTGGAACATTTTGTCACCAGCCGAGTCCAAAATTCAGCGCTTCCCCATCTCAGCCCAGAAAGCAGGTAGAACAAGTTTTGTGGTGTCCTTCAGCTGCCTACCGGGGTAGTGTTAAAACTACCAACAGAACTCCTTTCTGGCACCTTTCCCGGTGGAGTTGTGCATGGGGTGTGTTTGGAACATTTTGTCACCAGCCGAGTCCAAACTTCATCGGTTCCCCATCTCAGCCCAGAAAGCAGGTAGAACAAGTTTTGTGGTGACTTTCAACTGCCTACCGGAGCAATGTAAAAACTACCAACAGACGTCCTTTCTGGCACCTTCCCCGGTGGAGTTGTGCATGGGGTGTGTTTGGAACATTTTGTCACCAGCCGAGTCCAAAATTCAGCGCTTCCCCATCTCAGCCCAGAAAGCAGGTAGAACAAGTTTTGTGGGGCCATTCAGCTTCCTACCCGAGCAATGTAAAAAGTAGCAAGAGTAGTCCATTCCGGCACCTTCCCCGGTTGGGTTGTGCATGGGGGGTGTGTGGAACATTTTGTCACCAGGCGAGTCCAAAATTCAGCGCTTCCCCATCTCAGCCCAGAAAGTAGGGAGAACATCTTTTTTGGGGCCATTGAGCATCCTACCCGAGCAATTTAAAAAGTACCAACAGAAGTCCTTTCTGGCACCTTCCCCGGTGGAGTTGTGCATGGGGTGTGTATGGAACATTTTGTCACCAGCCGAGTCCAAAATTCAGCGCTTCCCCATCCCAGCCCAGAAAGCAGGTAGAACAAGTTTTGTGGTGTCCTTCAGCTGCCTTTCGGGGTAGTGTAAGAACTACCAACAGAACTCCTTTCTGGCACCTTCCCCGGTGGAGTTGTGCATGGGGTGTGTATGGAACATTTTGTCACCAGCCGAGTCCAAAATTCAGCGCTTCCCCATCTCAGCCCAGAAAGCAGGTAGAACAAATTTTGTGGGGCCATTGAGCATCCTACCCGAGCAATTTAAAAAGTACCAACAGAAGTCCTTTCTGGCACCTTCCCCGGTGGAGTTGTGCATGGGGTGTGTTTGGAACATTTTGTCGCCAGCCGAGTCCAAAATTCAGCTCTTCCCCATCTCAGCCCAGAAAGCAGGTAGAAGGACTGTCGTGGTGCCTTTCAGCTGCCTACCAGGGTATTGTAAAAACTACCAACAGACGTCCTTTCTGGCACCTTCTCCGGTGGAGTTGTGCATGGGGTGTGTTTGGAACATTTTGTCACCAGCCGAGTCTAAAATTCAGCGCTTCCCCATCTCAGCCCAGAAAGCAGGTAGAAGAACTGTTGTTGTGCCTTTCAGCTGCCTACCAGGGTATTGTAAAAACTACCAACAGAACTCCTTTCTGGCCCCTTCCCCGGTGGAGTTGTGCATGGGGTGTGTTTGGAACATTTTGTCACCAGCCGAGTCCAAAATTCAGCGCTTCCCCATCTCAGCCCAGAAGGCAGGTAGAACAAGTTTTGTGGTGTCCTTCAGCTTCCTACCAAGGTAGTGTACGAACTAGCAACAGAACTCCTTTCTGGCACCTTCCCCGGTGGAGTTTGCATGGGGGATGTGTGGAATATTTTGTCACCAGCAGAGTCCAAAATTCAGCTGTTCCCCATCTCTAGCCCAGAAAGCAGGTAGAACAACTTTTGTGGGGCCATTCAGGTGCCTACCGACGTAGTATAAAAAGTAGCAACAGAAGTCCTTTCGGGTACCTTTCCCGGTGGAGTTGTGCATGGGGGGTGTTTTTGGAACATTTTGTCGCCAGCCGAGTCCAAAATTCAGCGCTTCCCCATCTCAGCCCAGAAAGCAGGTAGAACAAGTTTTGTGGTGACTTTCAACTGCCTACTGGAGCAATGTAAAAAGTACCAACAGACGTCCTTTCTGGCACCTTCCCCGGTGGAGCTGTGCATGGGGTGTGTTTGGAACATTTTGTCACCAGCCGAGTCCAAAATTCAGTGCTTCCCCATCTCACCCCAGAAAGCAGGTAGAACAAATTTCGTGGTGTCCTTCAGCTGCCTACCGGGGTAGTTTAAGAACTACCAACAGAACTCCTTTCTAGCACCTTCCCGGGTGGAGTTGTGCATGGAGGGTTTGTGGAACATTTTGTCACCAGCCGACTCCAAAAGTCAGCGCTTCCCCATCCCAGCCCAGAAAGCAGGTAGAACAACTTTTGTGGGGCCATTCCGGTGCCTACCGACGTAGTATAAAAAGTAGCAACAGTAGTCCTTTCGGGCACCTTCCCCGGTGGAGTTGTGCATGGGGGGTGTGTTTGGAACATTTTGTCGCCAGCCGAGTCCAAAATTCAGCGCTTCCCCATCTCAGCCCAGAAAGCAGGTAGAACAAGTTTTGTGGTGACTTTCAACTGCCTACTGAAGCATTGTAAAAAGTACCAAGAGAACTCCTTTCTGGCACCTTCCCTGGTGGAGTTGTGCATGGGTTGTGTTTGGAACATTTTGTCACCAGCCGAGTCCAAAATTCAGCGCTTCCCCATCCCAGCCCAGAAAGCAGGTAGAAGGACTGTCGTGGTGCCTTTCAGCTGCCTACCAGGGTATTGTAAAAACTACCAACAGAACTCCTTTCTGGCACCTTCCCCGGTGGAGTTGTGCATGGGGTGTGTTTGGAACATTTTGTCACCAGCCGAGTCCAAAATTCAGCGCTTCCCCATCTCAGCCCAGAAAGCAGGTAGAACAAGTTTTGTGGGGCCATTCAGGTGCCTACCCGAGCAATGCAAAAAGTAGCAAGAGTAGTCCTTTCTGGCACCTTCCCCGGTGGGGTTGTGCATGGGGGGTGTGTGGAACATTTTGTCACCAGCCGAGTCCAGAAGTCAGCGCTTCCCCATCTCAGCCCAGAAAGCAGGTAGAACAAATGTCCTGGTACCTTTCAGCTGCCTACCAGGTAAGTGTAAAAACTACCAACAAAAGTCCTTTCTGGCCCCTTCCCCGGTGGAGTTGTGCATGGGGTGTGTTTGGAACATTTTGTCACCAGCCGAGTCCAAAATTCAGCGCTTCCCCATCTCAGCCCCGAAAGCAGGTAGAAGGACTGTCGTGGTGCCTTTCAGCTGCCTACCAGGGTGTTGTAAAAACTACCAACAGAACTCCTTTCTGGCACCTTCCCCGGTGGAGTTGTGCATGGGGTGTGTTTGGAACATTTTGTCACCAGCCGAGTCCAAAATTCAGCGCTTCCCCATCTCAGCCCAGAAAGCAGGTAGAACAAGTTTTGTGGTGACTTTCAACTGCCTACCCGAGAATGTAAAAAGTACCAACAGAACTCCTTTCTGGCACCTTCCCCGGTGGAGTTGTGCATGGGGTGTGTTTGGAACATTTTGTCACCAGCTGAGTCCAAAATTCAGCGCTTCCCCATCCCAGCCCAGAAAGCAGGTAGAACAAGTTTTGTGGTGTCCTTCAGCTGCCTTTCGGGGTAGTGTAAGAACTACCAAGAGAACTCCTTTCTGGCACCTTCCCCGGTGCAGTTGTGCATGGGGTGTGTTTGGAACATTTTGTCACCAGCCGAGTCCAAAATTCAGCGCTTCCCCATCTCAGCCCAGAAAGCAGGTAGAAGAACTGTTGTGGTGCCTTTCAGCTGCCTACCGGAGCAATGTAAAAACTACCAACAGACGTCCTTTCTGGCACCTTCCCCGGTGGAGTTGTGCATGGGGGATGTGTGGAACATTTTGTCACCAGCAGAGTCCAAAATTCAGCGCTTCCCCATCTCAGCCCAGAAAGCAGGTAGAACAAGTTTTGTGGTGTCCTTCAGCTGCCTACCGGAGCAATGTAAAAACTACCAACAGAAGTCCTTTCTGGCACCTTCTCCGGTGGAGTTGTGCATGGGGTGTGTTTGGAACATTTTGTCACCAGCCGAGTCCAAAATTCAGCGCTTCCCCATCTCAGCCCAGAAAGCAGGTAGAACAAGTTTTGTGGTGACTTTCAACTGCCTACCGGAGCAATGTCAAAAGTACCAAGAGAACTCCTTTCTGGCACCTTCCCCGGTGGAGTTGTGCATGGGGTGTGTTTGGAACATTTTGTCACCAGGCGACTCCAAAATTCAGCGCTTCCCCATCTCAGCCCAGAAAGCAGGTAGAACAAGTTTTGTGGTGACTTTCAACTGCCTACCGGAGCAATGTAAAAACTACCAACAGACCTCCTTTCTGGCCCCTTCCCCGGTGGAGTTGTGCATGGGGTGTGTTTGGAACATTTATCACCAGCCGAGTCCAAAATTCAGCGCTTCCCCATCTCAGCCCAGAAAGCAGGTAGAACAAGTTCTGTGGGGCCATTCGGGTGCCTACCGATGTAGTATAAAAAGTACCAACAGAACTCCTTTCTGGCACCTTCCCCGGTGGAGTTGTGCATGGGGTGTGTTTGGGACATTTTGTCACCAGCCGAGTCCAAAATTCAGCGCTTCCCCATCTCAGCCCAGAAAGCAGGTAGAACAAGTTTTGTGGTGTCCTTCAACTGCCTACCGGAGCAATGTAAAAACTACCAACAGACCTCCTTTCTGGCCCCTTCCCCGGTGGAGTTGTGCATGGGGTGTGTTTGGAACTTTTTGTCACCAGCCGAGTCCAAAATTCAGCTGTTCCCCATCTCAGCCCAGAAAGCAGGTAGAACAAGTTCTGTGGGGCCATTCGGGTGCCTACCGATGTAGTATAAAAAGTACCAACAGAAGTCCTCTCTGGCACTTTCCCCGGTGGAGTTGTGCATGGGGTGTGTTTGGGACATTTTGTCACCAGCCGAGTCCAAAATTCAGCGCTTCCCCATCTCAGCCCAGAAAGCAGGTAGAACAAGTTTTGTGGTGTCCTTCAACTGCCTACCGGGGTAGTGTAAGAACTACCAACAGATGTCCTTTCTGGCACCTTCCCCGGTGGAATTGTGCATGGGGTGTGTTTGGAACATTTTGTCACCAGCCGAGTCCAAAATTCAGCGCTTCCCCATCTCAGCCCAGAAAGCAGGTAGAACAAATTTTGTGGGGCCATTGAGCATCCTACCCGAGCAATTCAAAAAGTACCAACAGAAGTCCTTTCTGGCACCTTCCCCGGTGGAGTTGTGCATGGGGTGTGTTTGGAACATTTTGTCGCCAGCAGAGTCCAAACTTCATCGGTTCCCCATCTCAGCCCAGAAAGCAGGTAGAACAAGTTTTGTGGTGACTTTCAACTGCCTACCGGAGCAATGTAAAAAGTACCAACAGAACTCCTTTCCGGCACCTTCCCCGGTGGAGTTGTGCATGGGGGATGTGTGGAACATTTTGTCACCAGCCGACTCCAAAATTCAGCGCTTCCCCATCTCAGCCCACAAAGCAGGTAGAACAAGTTTTGTGGTGCCTTTCAGCTGCCTACCCGAGCAATGTAAAAAGTACCAAGAGAAGTCCTTTCTGGCACCTTCTTCGGTGGAGTTGTGCATGGGGTGTGTTTGGAACATTTTGTCACCAGCCGAGTCCAAAATTCAGCACTTCCCCATCCCAGCCCAGAAAGCAGGTAGAACAAGTTTTGTGGTGACTTTCAACTGCCTACCGGAGCAATGTAAAAACTACCAACAGACGTCCTTTCTGGCACCTTTCCCGGTGGAGTTGTGCATGGGCTGTGTTTGGAACATTTTGTCGCCAGCCGAATCCAAAATTCAGCGCTACCTCATCTCAGCCCAGAAAGCAGGTAGAACAAGTTTTCTGGTGTCTTTCAGGTGCCTACTGGGGTAGTGTAAAAACTACCAACAGACCTCCTTTCTGGCACCTTTCCCGGTGGAGTTGTGCATGGAGTGTGTTTGGGAACATTTTGTCACCGCCGAGTCCAAAATTCAGCCCTTCCCCATCCCAGCCCAGAAAGCAGGTAGAACAAGTTTTGTGGTGTCCTTCAGCTGCCTACCGGGGTAGCGTAAGAACTACCAACAGACGTCCTTTCTGGCACCTTCCCCGGTGGAGTTGTGCATGGGGTGTGTTTGGAACATTTTGTCACCAGCCGAGTCCAAAATTCAGCGCTTCTCCATCTCAGCCCAGAAAGCAGGTAGAACAAGTTTTGTGGGGCCATTCAGGTGCCTACCTGTGCAGTGTAAAAACTACCAACAGACGTCCATTTTGGCACCTTCCCCGGTGGAGTTGTGCATGGGGTGTGTTTGGAACATTTTGTCACCAGCCGAGTCCAAAATTCAGCGCTTCCCCATCTCAGCCCAGAAAGCAGGTAGAACAAGTTTTGTGGGGCCTTTCAGCTTCCTACCCGAGCAAAGTAAAAATTACCAACAAAAGTCCTTTCTGGCCCCTTCCCCGGTGGAGTTGTGCATGGGGTGTGTTTGGAACATTTTGTCACCAGCCGAGTCCAAAATTCAGCGCTTCCCCATCTCAGCCCAGAAAGCAGGTAGAACAACTTTTGTGGGGCCATTGAGCATCCTACCCGAGCAATTTAAAAAGTACCAACAGAAGTCCTTTCTGGCACCTTCCCCAGTGGAGTTGTGCATGGGGTGTGTTTGGAACATTTTGTCACCAGCCGAGTCCAAAATTCAGCGCTTCCCCATCTCAGCCCAGAAAGCAGGTAGAACAAGTTTTGTGGTGACTTTCAACTGCCTACCGGAGCAATGTAAAAACTACCAACAGACGTCCTTTCTGGCACCTTCCCCGGTGGAGTTGTGCATGGGGTGTGTTTGGAACATTTTGTCGCCAGCCGAATCCAAAATTCAGCGCTTCCTCATCTCAGCCCAGAAAGCAGGTAGAACAAATTTTCTGGTGTCTTTCAGGTGCCTACTGGGGTAGTGTAAAAACTACCAACACACCTCCTTTCTGGCATCTTCCCCGGTGGAGTTGTGCATGGGGTGTGTTTGGAACATTTTGTCACCAGCCGAGTCCAAAATTCAGCGCTTCCCCATCTCAGCCCAGAAAGCAGGTAGAACAAATTTTGTGGGGCCATTGAGCATCCTACCCGAGCAATTCAAAAAGTACCAACAGAAGTCCTTTCTGGCACCTTCCCCGGTGGAGTTGTGCATGGGGTGTGTTTGGAACATTTTGTCACCAGCCGAGTCCAAAATTCAGCGCTTCCCCATCTCAGCCAAGAAAGCAGGTAGAACAAGTTTTGTGGTGACTTTCAACTGCCTACCCGAGAATGTAAAAAGTACCAAGAGAACTCCTTTCTGGCACCTTCCCCGGTGGAGTTGTGCATGGGGTGTGTATGGAACATTTTGTCACCAGCCGAGTCCAAAATTCAGCGCTTCCCCATCCCAGCCCAGAAAGCAGGTAGAACAAGTTTTGTGGTGTCCTTCAGCTGCCTTTCGGGGTAGTGTAAGAACTACCAACAGAACTCCTTTCTGGCACCTTCCCCGGTGGAGTTGTGCATGGGGTGTGTATGGAACATTTTGTCACCAGCCGAGTCCAAAATTCAGCGCTTCCCCATCTCAGCCCAGAAAGCAGGTAGAACAAATTTTGTGGGGCCATTGAGCATCCTACCCGAGCAATTTAAAAAGTACCAACAGAAGTCCTTTCTGGCACCTTCCCCGGTGGAGTTGTGCATGGGGTGTGTTTGGAACATTTTGTCGCCAGCCGAGTCCAAAATTCAGCTCTTCCCCATCTCAGCCCAGAAAGCAGGTAGAAGGACTGTCGTGGTGCCTTTCAGCTGCCTACCAGGGTATTGTAAAAACTACCAATAGACGTCCTTTCTGGCACCTTCCCCGTTGGAGTTGTGCATGGGGTGTGTTTGGAACATTTTGTCACCAGCCGAGTCCAAAATTCAGCGCTTCCCCATCTCAGCCCAGAAAGCAGGTAGAAGAACTGTTGTTGTGCCTTTCAGCTGCCTACCAGGGTATTGTAAAAACTACCAACAGAACTCCTTTCTGGCCCCTTCTCCGGTGGAGTTGTGCATGGGGTGTGTATGGAACATTTTGACACCAGCTGAGTCCAAAATTCAGCGCTTCCCCATCTCAGCCCAGAAGGCAGGTAGAACAAGTTTTGTGGTGTCCTTCAGCTTCCTACCAAGGTAGTGTACGAACTAGCAACAGAACTCCTTTCTGGCACCTTCAACGGTGGAGTTGTGCATGGGGTGTGTTTGGAACATTTTGTCACCAGCCGAGTCCAAAATTCAGCGCTTCCCCATCTCAGCCCAGAAAGCAGGTAGAACAAGTTTTGTGGTGACTTTCAACTGCCTACCGGAGCAATGTAAAAACTACCAACAGACGTCCTTTCTGGCCCCTTCCCTGGTGGAGTTGTGCATGGGGGATGTGTGGAATATTTTGTCACCAGCAGAGTCCAAAATTCAGCTGTTCCCCATCTCTAGCCCAGAAAGCAGGTAGAACAACTTTTGTGGGGCCATTCAGGTGCCTACCGATGTAGTATAAAAAGTACCAACAGAACTCCTTTCGGGTACCTTCCCCGGTGGAGTTGTGCATGGGGTGTGTTTGGGACATTTTGTCGCCAGCAGAGTCCAAACTTCATCGGTTCCCCATCTCAGCCCAGAAAGCAGGTAGAACAAGTTTTGTGGTGACTTTCAACTGCCTACCGGAGCAATGTAAAAAGTACCAACAGAACTCCTTTCCGGCACCTTCCCCGGTGGAGTTGTGCATGGGGGATGTGTGGAACATTTTGTCACCAGCCGAGTCCAAAATTCAGCGCTTCCCCATCTCAGCTCAGAAAGCAGGTAGAACAAGTTCTGTGGGGCCATTCAGGTGCCTACCGATGTAGTATAAAAAGTACCAACAGACGTCCATTTTGGCCCCTTCCCCGGTGGAGTTGTGCATGGGGTGTGTTTGGAACATTTTGTCACCAGCCGAGTCCAAAATTCAGCGCTTCCCCATCTCAGCCCAGAAAGCAGGTAGAACAAGTTTTGTGGGGCCTTTCAGCTTCCTACCCGAGCAAAGTAAAAATTACCAACAAAAGTCCTTTCTGGCCCCTTCCCCGGTGGAGTTGTGCATGGGGTGTGTTTGGAACATTTTGTCACCAGCCGAGTCCAAAATTCAGCGCTTCCCCATCTCAGCCCAGAAAGCAGGTAGAACAACTTTTGTGGGGCCATTGAGCATCCTACCCGAGCAATTTAAAAAGTACCAACAGAAGTCCTTTCTGGCACCTTCCCCGGTGGAGTTGTGCATGGGGTGTGTTTGGAACATTTTGTCACAAGCCGAGTCCAAAAGTCAGCGCTTCCCCATCTCAGCCCAGAAAGCAGGTAGAACAAGTTTTGTGGTGACTTTCAACTGCCTACCGGAGCAATGTAAAAACTACCAACAGACGTCCTTTCTGGCACCTTCCCCGGTGGAGTTGTGCATGGGGTGTGTTTGGAACATTTTGTCGCCAGCCGAATCCAAAATTCAGCGCTTCCTCATCTCAGCCCAGAAAGCAGGTAGAACAAGTTTTCTGGTGTCTTTCAGGTGCCTACTGGGGTAGTGTAAAAACTACCAACAGATGTCCTTTCTGGCACCTTCCCCGGTGGAGTTGTGCATGGGGTGTGTTTGGAACATTTTGTCACCAGCCGAGTCCAAAATTCAGCGCTTCCCCATCTCAGCCCAGAAAGCAGGTAGAACAAATTTTGTGGGGCCATTGAGCATCCTACCCGAGCAATTCAAAAAGTACCAACAGAAGTCCTTTCTGGCACCTTCCCCGGTGGAGTTGTGCATGGGGTGTGTTTGGAACATTTTGTCACCAGCCGAGTCCAAAATTCAGCGCTTCCCCATCTCAGCCCAGAAAGCAGGTAGAAAAAGTTTTGTGGTGACTTTCAACTGCCTACCCGAGAATGTAAAAAGTACCAAGAGAACTCCTTTCTGGCACCTTCTCCGGTGGAGTTGTGCATGGGGTGTGTATGGAACATTTTGTCACCAGCCGAGTCCAAAATTCAGCGCTTCCCCATCCCAGCCCAGAAAGCAGGTAGAACAAGTTTTGTGGTGTCCTTCAGCTGCCTTTCGGGGTAGTGTAAGAACTACCAACAGAACTCCTTTCTGGCACCTTCCCCGGTGGAGTTGTGCATGGGGTGTGTATGGAACATTTTGTCACCAGCCGAGTCCAAAATTCAGCGCTTCCCCATCCCAGCCCAGAAAGCAGGTAGAAGGACTGTCGTGGTGCCTTTCAGCTGCCTACCAGGGTATTGTAAAAACTACCAACAGAACTCCTTTCTGGCACCTTCCCCGGTGGAGTTGTGCATGGGGTGTGTTTGGAACATTTTGTCACCAGCCGAGTCCAAAATTCAGCGCTTCCCCATCTCAGCCCAGAAAGCAGGTAGAACAAGTTTTGTGGGGCCATTCAGGTGCCTACCCGAGCAATGCAAAAAGTAGCAAGAGTAGTCCTTTCTGGCACCTTCCCCGGTGGGGTTGTGCATGGGGGGTGTTTGGAACATTTTGTCACCAGCCGAGTCCAGAAGTCAGCGCTTCCCCATCTCAGCCCAGAAAGCAGGTAGAACAAGTTCTGTGGGGCCATTCAGGTGCCTACAGACATAGTATAAAAAGTACCAACAGAAGTCCTTTCTGGCACCTTCCCCGGTGGAGTTGTGCATGGGGTGTGTTTGGAACATTTTGTCACCAGCCGAGTCCAAAATTCAGCGCTTCCCCATCTCAGCCCAGAAAGCAGGTAGAACAACTTTTGTGGTGACTTTCAACTGCCTACCGGAGCAATGTAAAAACTACCAACAGACGTCCTTTCTGGCACCTTCCCCGGTGGAGTTGTGCATGGGGGATGTGTGGAACATTTTGTCACCAGCCGAGTCCAAAATTCAGCGCTTCCCCATCTCAGCCCAGAAAGCAGGTAGAACAAGTTTTGTGGTGTCCTTCAGCTGCCTACCGATGTATTATAAAAAGTACCAACAGAAGTCCTTTCTGGCACCTTCTCTGGTGGAGTTGTGCATGGGGTGTGTTTGGAACATTTTGTCACCAGCCGAGTCCAAAATTCAGCGCTTCCCCATCTCAGCCCAGAAAGCAGGTAGAACAAGTTTTGTGATGACTTTCAACTGCCTACCGGAGCATTGTCAAAAGTACCAAGAGAACTCCTTTCTGGCACCTTCCCCGGTGGAGTTGTGCATGGGGTGTGTTTGGAACATTTTGTCACCAGCCGAGTCCAAAATTCAGCGCTTCCCCATCTCAGCCCAGAAAGCAGGTAGAACAAGTTTTGTGGTGACTTTCAACTGCCTACCGGAGCAATGTAAAAACTACCAACAGACGTCCTTTCTGGCCCCTTCCCCGGTGGAGTTGTGCATGGGGTGTGTTTGGAACATTTTGTCACCAGCCGAGTCCAAAATTCAGCGCTTCCCCATCTCAGCCCAGAAAGCAGGTAGAACAAGTTCTGTGGGGCCATTCGGGTGCCTACCGATGTAGTATAAAAAGTACCAACAGACGTCCTTTCTGGCACTTTCCCCGGTGGAGTTGTGCATGGGGTGTGTTTGGGACATTTTGTCACCAGCCGAGTCCAAAATTCAGCGCTTCCCCATCTCAGCCCAGAAAGCAGGTAGAACAAGTTTTGTGGTGTCCTTCAACTGCCTACCGGAGCAATGTAAAAACCACCAACAGACCTCCTTTCTGGCCCCTTCCCCGGTGGAGTTGTGCATGGGGTGTGTTTGGAACATTTTGTCACCAGCCGAGTCCAAAATTCAGCTGTTCCCCATCTCAGCCCAGAAAGCAGGTAGAACAAATTTTGTGGGGCCATTGAGCATCCTACCCGAGCAATTTAAAAAGGACCAACAGAAGTCCTTTCTGGCACCTTCCCCGGTGGAGTTGTGCATGGGGTGTGTTTGGAACATTTTGTCGCCAGCAGAGTCCAAACTTCATCGGTTCCCCATCTCAGCCCAGAAAGCAGGTAGAACAAGTTTTGTGGTGACTTTTAACTGCCTACCGGAGCAATGTAAAAAGTACCAACAGAACTCCTTCCCGGCACCTTCCCCGGTGGAGTTGTGCATGGGGGATGTGTGGAACATTTTGTCACCAGCCGAGTCCAAAAGTCAGCGCTTCCCCATCTCAGCTCAGAAAGCAGGTAGAACAAGCTCTGTGGGGCCATTCAGGTGCCTACCGATGTAGTATAAAAAGTACCAACAGAAGTCCTTTCTGGCACCTTCCCCGGTGGAGTTGTGCATGGGGTGTGTTTGGAACATTTTGTCACCAGCCGAGTCCAAAATTCAGCACTTCCCCATCTCAGCCCAGAAAGCAGGTAGAACAAGTTTTGTGGGGCCATTGAGCATCCTACCCGAGCAAAGTAAAAAGTACCAAAAGAAGTCCTTTCTGGCACCTTCCTCGGTGGAGTTGTGCATGGGGTGTGTTTGGAACATTTTGTCACCAGCCGAGTCCAAAATTCAGCGCTTCCCCATCTCAGCCCAGAAGGCAGGTAGAACAAGTTTTGTGGTGTCCTTCAGCTTCCTACCAAGGTAGTGTACGAACTAGCAACAGAACTCCTTTCTGGCACCTTCCCCGGTGGAGTTGTGCATGGGGTGTGTTTGGAACATTTTGTCACCAGCCGAGTCCAAAATTCAGCGCTTCCCCATCTCAGCCCAGAAAGCAGGTAGAACAAGTTTTGTGGTGACTTTCAACTGCCTACCGGAGCAATGTAAAAACTACCAACAGACGTCCTTTCTGGCACCTTCCCCGGTGGAGTTGTGCATGGGGGATGTGTGGAATATTTTGTCACCAGCAGAGTCCAAAATTCAGCTGTTCCCCATCTCTAGCCCAGAAAGCAGGTAGAACAACTTTTGTGGGGCCATTCAGGTGCCTACCGACGTAGTATAAAAAGTAGCAACAGAAGTCCTTTCGGGTACCTTTCCCGGTGGAGTTGTGCATGGGGGGTGTGTTTGGAACATTTTGTCGCCAGCCGAGTCCAAAATTCAGCGCTTCCCCATCTCAGCCCGGAAAGCAGGTAGAACAAGTTTTGTGGTGACTTTCAACTGCCTACTGGAGCAATGTAAAAAGTACCAACAGACGTCCTTTCTGGCACCTTCCTTGGTGGAGTTGTGCATGGGGTGTGTTTGGAACATTTTGTCACCAGCCGAGTCCAAAATTCAGTGCTTCCCCATCTCAGCCCAGAAAGCAGGTAGAACAAATTTTGTGGTGTCCTTCAGCTGCCTACCGGGGTAGTTTAAGAACTACCAACAGAACTCCTTTCTAGCACCTTCCCGGGTGGAGTTGTGCATGGAGGGTTTGTGGAACATTTTGTCACCAGCCGACTCCAAAAGTCAGCGCTTCCCCATCCCAGCCCAGAAAGCAGGTAGAACAACTTTTCTGGGGCCATTCCGGTGCCTATCGACGTAGTATAAAAAGTAGCAACAGTAGTCCTTTCGGGCACCTTCCCCGGTGGAGTTGTGCATGGGGGGTGTGTTTGGAACATTTTGTCACCAGCCGAGTCCAAAATTCAGCGCTTCCCCATCTCAGCCCAGAAAGCAGGTAGAACAAGTTTTGTGGTGACTTTCAACTGCCTACTGAAGCATTGTAAAAAGTACCAAGAGAACTCCTTTCTGGCACCTTCCCTGGTGGAGTTGTGCATGGGTTGTGTTTGGAACATTTTGTCACCAGCCGAGTCCAAAATTCAGCGCTTCCCCATCCCATCCCAGAAAGCAGGTAGAAGGACTGTCGTGGTGCCTTTCAGCTGCCTACCAGGGTATTGTAAAAACTACCAACAGAACTCCTTTCTGGCACCTTCCCCGGTGGAGTTGTGCATGGGGTGTGTTTGGAACATTTTGTCACCAGCCGAGTCCAAAATTCAGCGCTTCCCCATCTCAGCCCAGAAAGCAGGTAGAACAAGTTTTGTGGTGCCTTTCAGCTGCCTACCCGAGCAATGTAAAAACCACCAACAGACCTCCTTTCTGGCCCCTTCCCCGGTGGAGTTGTGCATGGGGTGTGTTTGGAACATTTTGTCACCAGCCGAGTCCAAAATTCAGCTGTTCCCCATCTCAGCCCAGAAAGCAGGTAGAACAAATTTTGTGGGGCCATTGAGCATCCTACCCGAGCAATTTAAAAAGGACCAACAGAAGTCCTTTCTGGCACCTTCCCCGGTGGAGTTGTGCATGGGGTGTGTTTGGAACATTTTGTCGCCAGCAGAGTCCAAACTTCATCGGTTCCCCATCTCAGCCCAGAAAGCAGGTAGAACAAGTTTTGTGGTGACTTTTAACTGCCTACCGGAGCAATGTAAAAAGTACCAACAGAACTCCTTTCCGGCACCTTCCCCGGTGGAGTTGTGCATGGGGGATGTGTGGAACATTTTGTCACCAGCCGAGTCCAAAATTCAGCGCTTCCCCATCTCAGCTCAGAAAGCAGGTAGAACAAGCTCTGTGGGGCCATTCAGGTGCCTACCGATGTAGTATAAAAAGTACCAACAGAAGTCCTTTCTGGCACCTTCCCCGGTGGAGTTGTGCATGGGGTGTGTTTGGAACATTTTGTCACCAGCCGAGTCCAAAATTCAGCGCTTCCCCATCTCAGCCCAGAAAGCAGGTAGAACAAGTTTTGTGGTGACTTTGAACTGCCTACCGGAGCAATGTAAAAACTACCAACAGACGTCCTTTCTGGCACCTTCCCCGGTGGAGTTGTGCATGGGGTGTGTTTGGAACATTTTGACACCAGCCGAGTCCAAAATTCAGCGCTTCCCCATCTCAGCCCAGAAAGCAGGTAGAACAAATTTTGTGGGGCCAT
This sequence comes from Falco biarmicus, assembly GCF_023638135.1. NCBI lineage: Eukaryota > Metazoa > Chordata > Aves > Falconiformes > Falconidae > Falco > Falco biarmicus. The sequence goes on from NC_079296.1 coordinate 331,812, forward strand.
TGAGCATCCTACCCGAGCAATTTAAAAAGTACCAACAGAAGTCCTTTCTGGCACCTTCCCCGGTGGAGTTGTGCATGGGGTGTGTTTGGAACATTTTGTCACCAGCCGAGTCCAAAAGTCAGCGCTTCCCCATCTCAGCCCAGAAAGCAGGTAGAACAAGTTTTGTGGGGCCATTCAGGTGCCTACCGGAGCAATGTAAAAAGTACCAACAGACGTCCTTTCTGGCACCTTCCACGGTGGAGTTGTGCATGGGGTGTGTTTGGAACATTTTGTCACCAGCCGACTCCAAAATTCAGCGCTTCCCCATCTCAGCCCAGAAAGCAGGTAGAACAAGTTTTGTGGTGCCTTTCAGCTGCCTACCCGAGCAATGTAAAAAGTACCAAGAGAAGTCCTTTCTGGCACCTTCTTCGGTGGAGTTGTGCATGGGGTGTGTTTGGAACATTTTGTCACCAGCCGAGTCCAAAATTCAGGGCTTCCCCATCCCAGCCCAGAAAGCAGGTAGAACAAGTTTTGTGGTGACTTTCAACTGCCTACCGGAGCAATGTAAAAACTACCAACAGACGTCCTTTCTGGCACCTTTCCCGGTGGAGTTGTGCATGGGCTGTGTTTGGAACATTTTGTCGCCAGCCGAATCCAAAATTCAGCGCTACCTCATCTCAGCCCAGAAAGCAGGTAGAACAAGTGTTCTGGTGTCTTTCAGGTGCCTACTGGGGTAGTGTAAAAACTACCAACAGACCTCCTTTCTGGCACCTTTCCCGGTGGAGTTGTGCATGGGGTGTGTTTGGGAACATTTTGTCACCGCCGAGTCCAAAATTCAGCGCTTCCCCATCCCAGCCCAGAAAGCAGGTAGAACAACTTTTGTGGGGCCATTCAGCTGCCTACCGGGGTAGCATAAGAACTACCAACAGACGTCCTTTCTGGCACCTTCTCCGGTGGAGTTGTGCATGGGGTGTGTTTGGAACATTTTGTCACCAGCCGAGTCCAAAATTCAGCGCTTCCCCATCTCAGCCCAGAAAGCAGGTAGAACAAGTTTTGTGGGGCCTTTCAGCTTTCTACCCGAGCAAAGTAAAAATTACCAACAAAAGTCCTTTCTGGCCCCTTCCCCGGTGGAGTTGTGCATGGGGTGTGTTTGGAACATTTTGTCACCAGCCGAGTCCAAAAGTCAGCGCTTCCCCATCTCAGCCCAGAAAGCAGGTAGAACAAGTTTTGTGGTGACTTTCAACTGCCTACCGGAGCAATGTAAAAACTACCAACAGACGTCCTTTCTGGCACCTTCCCTGGTGGAGTTGTGCATGGGGTGTGTTTGGAACATTTTGTCACCAGCCGAGTCCAAAATTCAGCGCTTCCCCATCTCAGCCCAGAAAGCAGGTAGAACAAATTTTGTGGGGCCATTGAGCATCCTACCCGAGCAATTCAAAAAGTACCAACAGACGTCCTTTCTGGCACCTTCCCCGGTGGAGTTGTGCATGGGGTGTGTTTGGAACATTTTGTCGCCAGCCGAATCCAAAATTCAGCGCTTCCTCATCTCAGCCCAGAAAGCAGGTAGAACAAGTTTTGTGGTGCCTTTCAGCTGCCTACCCGAGCAATGTAAAAAGTACCAAGAGAAGTCCTTTCTGGCACCTTCTTCGGTGGAGTTGTGCATGGGGTGTGTTTGGAACATTTTGTCACCAGCCTAGTCCAAAATTCAGCACTTCCCCATCCCAGCCCAGAAAGCAGGTAGAACAAGTTTTGTGGTAACTTTCAACTGCCTACCGGAGCAATGTAAAAACTACCAACAGACGTCCTTTCTGGCACCTTCCCCGGTGGAGTTGTGCATGGGCTGTGTTTGGAACATTTTGTCGCCAGCCGAATCCAAAATTCAGCGCTTCCTCATCTCAGCCCAGAAAGCAGGTAGAACAAGTTTTCTGGTGTCTTTCAGGTGCCTACTGGGGTAGTGTAAAAACTACCAACACACCTCCTTTCTGGCACCTTCCCCGGTGCAGTTGTGCATGGGGTGTGTTTGGAACATTTTGTCACCAGCAGAGTCCAAAATTCAGTGCTTCCCCATCTCAGCCCAGAAAGCAGGTAGAACAAGTTTTGTGGTGTCCTTCAGCTGCCTACCGGGGTAGCGTAAGAACTACCAACAGACGTCCTTTCTGGCACCTTCCCCGGTGGAGTTGTGCATGGGGTGTGTATGGAACATTTTGTCACCAGCCGAGTCCAAAATTCAGCGCTTCCCCATCTCAGCCCAGAAAGCAGGTAGAACAAGTTTTGTGGGGCCATTGAGCATCCTACCTGAGCAATGCAAAAAGTACCAAAAGAAGCCCTTTCTGGCACCTTCCCCGGTGGAGTTGTGCTTGGGGTGTGTATGGAACATTTTGTCACCAGCCGAGTCCAAAATTCAGCGCTTCCCCATCTCAGCCCAGAAAGCAGGTAGAACAAGTTTTGTGGTGACTTTGAACTGCCTACCGGAGCAATGTAAAAACTACCAACAGACGTCCTTTCTGGCACCTTTCCCGGTGGAGTTGTGCATGGAGTGTGTTTGGGAACATTTTGTCACCGCCGAGTCCAAAATTCAGCGCTTCCCCATCCCAGCCCAGAAAGCAGGTAGAACAAGTTTTGTGGTGTCCTTCAGCTGCCTACCGGGGTAGCGTAAGAACTACCAACAGACGTCCTTTCTGGCACCTTCCCCGGTGGAGTTGTGCATGGGGTGTGTTTGGAACATTTTGTCACCAGCCGAGTCCAAAATTCAGCGCTTCTCCATCTCAGCCCAGAAAGCAGGTAGAACAAGTTTTGTGGGGCCATTCAGGTGCCTACCTGTGCAGTGTAAAAACTACCAACAGACGTCCCTTTTGGCACCTTCCCCGGTGGAGTTGTGCATGGGGTGTGTTTGGAACATTTTGTCACCAGCCGAGTCCAAAATTCAGCGCTTCCACATCTCAGCCCAGAAAGCAGGTAGAACAAGTTTTGTGGGGCCTTTCAGCTTCCTACCCGAGCAAAGTAAAAATTACCAACAGAAGTCCTTTCTGGCACCTTTCCCGGTGGAGTTGTGCATGGGGTGTGTTTGGAACATTTTGTCGCCAGCCGAATCCAAAATTCAGCGCTTCCTCATCTCAGCCCAGAAAGCAGGTAGAACAAGTTTTCTGGTGTCTTTCAGGTGCCTACTGGGGTAGTGTAAAAACTACCAACACACCTCCTTTCTGGCCCCTTCCCCGGTGGAGTTGTGCATGGGGTGTGTTTGGAACATTTTGTCACCAGCCGAGTCCAAAATTCAGCTGTTCCCCATCTCAGCCCAGAAAGCAGGTAGAACAAGTTTTGTGGTGTCCTTCAGCTGCCTACCGGGGTAGCGTAAGAACTACCAACAGAACTCCTTTCTGGCACCTTCCCCGGTGGAGTTGTGCATGGGGTGTGTTTGGAACATTTTGTCACCAGCCGAGTCCAAAACTCAGCGCTTCCCCATCTCAGCCCAGAAAGCAGGTAGAACAAGTTTTGTGGGGCCATTGAGCATCCTACCTGAGCAAAGTAAAAAGTACCAAAAGAAGTCCTTTCTGGCACCTTCCCCGGTGGAGTTGTGCATGGGGTGTGTATGGAACATTTTGTCACCAGCCGAGTCCAAAATTCAGCGCTTCCCCATCTCAGCCCAGAAAGCAGGTAGAACAAGTTTTGTGGTGTCCTTCAGCTGCCTACCGGAGCAATGTAAAAACTACCAACAGACGTACTTTCTGGCACCTTCCCCGGTGGAGTTGTGCATGGGGTGTGTTTGGAACATTTTGTCACCAGCCGAGTCCAAAATTCAGCGCTTCCCCATCTCAGCCCAGAAAGCAGGTAGAACAACTTTTGTGGTGTCCTTCAGCTGCCTACCGGGGTAGCGTAAGAACTACCAACAGAACTCCTTTCTGGCACCTTTCCCGGTGGAGTTGTGCATGGGGTGTGTTTGGAACATTTTGTCACCAGCCGAGTCCAAAATTCAGCCCTTCCCCATCTCAGCCCAGAAAGCAGGTAGAACAAGTTTTGTGGTGTCCTTCAGCTGCCTACCGGGGGTAGCATAAGAACTACCAACAGACGTCCTTTCTGGCACCTTTCCCGGTGGAGTTGTGCATGGGGTGTGTTTGGAACATTTTGTCACCAGCCGAGTCCAAAATTCAGCCCTTCCCCATCTCAGCCCAGAAAGCAGGTAGAACAACTTTTGTGGTGACTTTCAACTGCCTACCGGAGCAATGTAAAAACTGCCAACAGACGTCCTTTCTGGAACCTTCCCCAGTCGAGTTGTGCATGGGGTGTGTTTGGAACATTTTGTCACCAGCCGAGTCCAAAATTCAGCGCTTCCCCATCTCAGCCCAGAAAGCAGGTAGAACAAGTTTTGTGGTGTCCTTCAGCTGCCTTTCGGGGTAGTGTAAGAACTACCAACAGAACTCCTTTCTGGCACCTTCCCCGGTGGAGTTGTGCATGGGGTGTGTTTGGAACATTTTGTCACCAGCCGAGTCCAAAATTCAGCGCTTCCCCATCTCAGCCCAGAAAGCAGGTAGAACAAGTTTTGTGGGGCCATTGAGCATCCTACCCGAGCAATGTAAAAAGTACCAACAGACGTCCTTTCTGGCACCTTCCCCGGTGGAGTTGTGCATGGGGTGTGTTTGGAACATTTTGTCACCAGCCGAGTCCAAAATTCAGCGCTTCCCCATCTCAGCCCAGAAAGCAGGTAGAACAAGTTTTGTGGGGCCTTTCAGCTTCCTACCCGAGCAAAGTAAAAATTACCAACAAAAGTCCTTTCTGGCCCCTTCCCCGGTGGAGTTGTGCATGGGGTGTGTTTGGAACATTTTGTCACCAGGCGAGTCCAAAATTCAGCGGTTCCCCATCTCAGCCCAGAAAGCAGGTAGAACAAGTTTTGTGGGGCCATTCAGGTGCCTACCGACGTAGTGTAAAAAGTACCAACAGAACTCCTTTCTGGCACCTTTCCCGGTGGAGTTGTGCATGGGGTGTGTTTGGAACATTTTGTCACCAGCCGAGTCCAAAATTCAGCGCTTCTCCATCTCAGCCCAGAAAGCAGGTAGAATAAGTTTTGTGGTGTCTTACAGCTGCCTTTCGGGGTAGTGTAAGAACTACCAACAGAACTCCTTTCTGGCACCTTTCCCGGTGGAGTTGTGCATGGGGTGTGTTTGGGAACATTTTGTCACCGCCGAGTCCAAAATTCAGCGCTTCCCCATCCCAGCCCAGAAAGCAGGTAGAACAACTTTTGTGGGGCCATTCAGCTGCCTACCGGGGTAGAATAAGAACTACCAACAGACGTCCTTTCTGGCACCTTTCCCGGTGGAGTTGTGCATGGGGTGTGTTTGGAACATTTTGTCACCAGCCGAGTCCAAAATTCAGCGCTTCTCCATCTCAGCCCAGAAAGCAGGTAGAACAAGTTTTGTGGGGCCTTTCAGCTTTCTACCCGAGCAAAGTAAAAATTACCAACAAAAGTCCTTTCTGGCCCCTTCCCCGGTGGAGTTGTGCATGGGGTGTGTTTGGAACATTTTGTCACCAGCCGAGTCCAAAAGTCAGCGCTTCCCCATCTCAGCCCAGAAAGCAGGTAGAACAAGTTTTGTGGTGACTTTCAACTGCCTACCGGAGCAATGTAAAAACTACCAACAGACGTCCTTTCTGGCACCTTCCCCGGTGGAGTTGTGCATGGGGTGTGTTTGGAACATTTTGTCACCAGCCGAGTCCAAAATTCAGCGCTTCCCCATCTCAGCCCAGAAAGCAGGTAGAACAAATTTTGTGGGGCCATTGAGCATCCTACCCGAGCAATTCAAAAAGTACCAACAGAAGTCCTTTCTGGCACCTTCCCCGGTGGAGTTGTGCATGGGGTGTGTTTGGAACATTTTGTCGCCAGCTGAATCCAAAATTCAGCGCTTCCTCATCTCAGCCCAGAAAGCAGGTAGAACAAGTTTTGTGGTGCCTTTCAGCTGCCTACCCGAGCAATGTAAAAAGTACCAAGAGAAGTCCTTTCTGGCACCTTCTTCGGTGGAGTTGTGCATGGGGTGTGTTTGGAACATTTTGTCACCAGCCTAGTCCAAAATTCAGCACTTCCCCATCCCAGCCCAAAAAGCAGGTAGAACAAGTTTTGTGGTAACTTTCAACTGCCTACCGGAGCAATGTAAAAACTACCAACAGACGTCCTTTCTGGCACCTTCCCCGGTGGAGTTGTGCATGGGCTGTGTTTGGAACATTTTGTCGCCAGCCGAATCCAAAATTCAGCGCTTCCTCATCTCAGCCCAGAAAGCAGGTAGAACAAGTTTTCTGGTGTCTTTCAGGTGCCTACTGGGGTAGTGTAAAAACTACCAACACACCTCCTTTCTGGCACCTTCCCCGGTGCAGTTGTGCATGGGGTGTGTTTGGAACATTTTGTCACCAGCAGAGTCCAAAATTCAGTGCTTCCCCATCTCAGCCCAGAAAGCAGGTAGAACAAGTTTTGTGGTGTCCTTCAGCTGCCTACCGGGGTAGCGTAAGAACTACCAACAGACGTCCTTTCTGGCACCTTCCCCGGTGGAGTTGTGCATGGGGTGTGTATGGAACATTTTGTCACCAGCCGAGTCCAAAATTCAGCGCTTCCCCATCTCAGCCCAGAAAGCAGGTAGAACAAGTTTTGTGGGGCCATTGAGCATCCTACCTGAGCAATGCAAAAAGTACCAAAAGAAGCCCTTTCTGGCACCTTCCCCGGTGGAGTTGTGCTTGGGGTGTGTATGGAACATTTTGTCACCAGCCGAGTCCAAAATTCAGCGCTTCCCCATCTCAGCCCAGAAAGCAGGTAGAACAAGTTTTGTGGTGACTTTCAACTGCCTACCGGAGCAATGTAAAAACTACCAACAGACGTCCTTTCTGGCACCTTCCCCGGTGGAGTTGTGCATGGAGTGTGTTTGGGAACATTTTGTCACCGCCGAGTCCAAAATTCAGCGCTTCCCCATCCCAGCCCAGAAAGCAGGTAGAACAAGTTTTGTGGTGTCCTTCAGCTGCCTACCGGGGTAGCGTAAGAACTACCAACAGACGTCCTTTCTGGCACCTTTCCCGGTGGGTTGTGCATGGGGTGTGTTTGGAACATTTTGTCACCAGCCGAGTCCAAAATTCAGCGCTTCTCCATCTCAGCCCAGAAAGCAGGTAGAACAAGTTTTGTGGGGCCATTCAGGTGCCTACCTGTGCAGTGTAAAAACTACCAACAGAACTCCTTTCTGGCACCTTCCCCGGTGGAGTTGTGCATGGGGTGTGTTTGGAACATTTTGTCACCAGCCGAGTCCAAAATTCAGCGCTTCCCCATCTCAGCCCAGAAAGCAGGTAGAACAAGTTTTGTGGGGCCTTTCAGCTTCCTACCCGAGCAAAGTAAAAATTACCAACAGAAGTCCTTTCTGGCCCCTTCCCCGGTGGAGTTGTGCATGGGGTGTGTTTGGAACATTTTGTCACCAGCCGAGTCCAAAATTCAGCGCTTCCCCATCTCAGCCCAGAAAGCAGGTAGAACAACTTTTGTGGGGCCACTCAGGTGCCTACCGAGGTAGTGTAAAAAGTACCAAGAGAACTCCTTTCTGGCACCTTCCCCGGTGGAGTTGTGCATGGGGTGTGTTTGGAACATTTTGTCACCAGCCGAGTCCAAAATTCAGCCCTTCCCCATCTCAGCCCAGAAAGCAGGTAGAACAAGTTTTGTGGTGACTTTCAACTGCCTACCGGAGCAATGTAAAAACTGCCAACAGACGTCCTTTCTGGCACCTTCCCCGGTGGAGTTGTGCATGGGGTGTGTTTGGAACATTTTGTCACCAACCGAGTCCAAAATTCAGCGCTTCCCCATCTCAGCCCAAAAAGCAGGTAGATCAAATTTTGTGGGGCCATTGAGCATCCTACCCGAGCAATCTAAAAAGGACCAACAGAAGTCCTTTCTGGCACCTTTCCCGGTGGAGTTGTGCATGGGCTGTGTTTGGAACATTTTGTCGCCAGCCGAATCCAAAATTCAGCGCTTCCTCATCTCAGCCCAGAAAGCAGGTAGAACAAGTTTTCTGGTGTCTTTCAGGTGCCTACTGGGGTAGTGTAAAAACTACCAACACACCTCCTTTCTGGCACCTTCCCCGGTGGAGTTGTGCATGGGGTGTGTTTGGAACATTTTGTCACCAGCCGAGTCCAAAATTCAGCTGTTCCCCATCTCAGCCCAGAAAGCAGGTAGAACAAGTTTTGTGGTGTCCTTCAGCTGCCTACCGGGGTAGCGTAAGAACTACCAACAGACGTCCTTTCTGGCACCTTCCCCGGTGGAGTTGTGCATGGGGTGTGTTTGGAACATTTTGTCACCAGCCGAGTCCAAAACTCAGCGCTTCCCCATCTCAGCCCAGAAAGCAGGTAGAACAAGTTTTGTGGGGCCATTGAGCATCCTACCTGAGCAAAGTAAAAAGTACCAAAAGAAGTCCTTTCTGGCACCTTCCCCGGTGGAGTTGTGCATGGGGTGTGTATGGAACATTTTGTCACCAGCCGAGTCCAAAATTCAGCGCTTCCCCATCTCAGCCCAGAAAGCAGGTAGAACAAGTTTTGTGGTGTCCTTCAGCTGCCTACCGGAGCAATGTAAAAACTACCAACAGACGTACTTTCTGGCACCTTCCTTGGTGGAGTTGTGCATGGGGTGTGTTTGGAACATTTTGTCACCAGCCGAGTCCAAAATTCAGCGCTTCCCCATCTCAGCCCAGAAAGCAGGTAGAACAACTTTTGTGGTGTCCTTCAGCTGCCTTTCGGGGTAGTGTAAGAACTACCAACAGAACTCCTTTCTGGCACCTTCCCCGGTGGAGTTGTGCATGGGGTGTGTATGGAACATTTTGTCACCAGCCGAGTCCAAAATTCAGCGCTTCCCCATCTCAGCCCAGAAAGCAGGTAGAACAAGTTTTGTGGGGCCATTGAGCATCCTACCCGAGCAATGTAAAAAGTACCAACAGACGTCCTTTCTGGCACCTTCCCCGGTGGAGTTGTGCATGGGGTGTGTTTGGGACATTTTGTCACCAGCCGAGTCCAAAATTCAGCGCTTCCCCATCTCAGCCCAGAAAGCAGGTAGAACAAGTTTTGTGGGGCCTTTCAGCTTCCTACCCGAGCAAAGTAAAAATTACCAACAAAAGTCTTTTCTGGCCCCTTCCCCGGTGGAGTTGTGCATGGGGTGTGTTTGGAACATTTTGTCACCAGCCGAGTCCAAAATTCAGCGCTTCCCCATCTCAGCCCAGAAAGCAGGTAGAACAAGTTTTGTGGGGCCATTCAGGTGCCTACCGACGTAGTGTAAAAAGTACCAACAGAACTCCTTTCTGGCACCTTTCCCGGTGGAGTTGTGCATGGGGTGTGTTTGGAACATTTTGTCACCAGCCGAGTCCAAAATTCAGCGCTTCTCCATCTCAGCCCAGAAAGCAGGTAGAATAAGTTTTGTGGTGTCTTACAGCTGCCTTTCGGGGTAGTGTAAGAACTACCAACAGAACTCCTTTCTGGCACCTTTCCCGGTGGAGTTGTGCATGGGGTGTGTTTGGAACATTTTGTCACCAGCCGAGTCCAAAATTCAGCCCTTCCCCATCTCAGCCCAGAAAGCAGGTAGAACAAGTTTTGCGGTGACTTTCAACTGCCTACCGGAGCAATGTAAAAACTGCCAACAGACGTCCTTTCTGGCACCTTCCCCGGTGGAGTTGTGCATGGGGTGTGTTTGGAATATTTTCTCACCAGCCAAGTCCAAAATTCAGCGCTTCCCCATCTCAGCCCAAAAAGCAGGTAGATCAAATTTTGTGGGGCCATTGAGCATCCTACCCGAGCAATCTAAAAAGGACCAACAGAAGTCCTTTCTGGCACCTTTCCCGGTGGAGTTGTGCATGGGCTGTGTTTGGAACATTTTGTCGCCAGCCGAATCCAAAATTCAGCGCTTCCTCATCTCAGCCCAGAAAGCAGGTAGAACAAGTTTTCTGGTGTCTTTCAGGTGCCTACTGGGGTAGTGTAAAAACTACCAACACACCTCCTTTCTGGCACCTTCCCCGGTGGAGTTGTGCATGGGGTGTGTTTGGAACATTTTGTCACCAGCCGAGTCCAAAATTCAGCTGTTCCCCATCTCAGCCCAGAAAGCAGGTAGAACAAGTTTTGTGGTGTCCTTCAGCTGCCTACCGGGGTAGCGTAAGAACTACCAACAGACGTCCTTTCTGGCACCTTCCCCGGTGGAGTTGTGCATGGGGTGTGTTTGGAACATTTTGTCACCAGCCGAGTCCAAAACTCAGCGCTTCCCCATCTCAGCCCAGAAAGCAGGTAGAACAAGTTTTGTGGGGCCATTGAGCATCCTACCTGAGCAAAGTAAAAAGTACCAAAAGAAGTCCTTTCTGGCACCTTCCCCGGTGGAGTTGTGCATGGGGTGTGTATGGAACATTTTGTCACCAGCCGAGTCCAAAATTCAGCGCTTCCCCATCTCAGCCCAGAAAGCAGGTAGAACAAGTTTTGTGGTGTCCTTCAGCTGCCTACCGGAGCAATGTAAAAACTACCAACAGACGTACTTTCTGGCACCTTCCTTGGTGGAGTTGTGCATGGGGTGTGTTTGGAACATTTTGTCACCAGCCGAGTCCAAAATTCAGCGCTTCCCCATCTCAGCCCAGAAAGCAGGTAGAACAACTTTTGTGGTGTCCTTCAGCTGCCTTTCGGGGTAGTGTAAGAACTACCAACAGAACTCCTTTCTGGCACCTTCCCCGGTGGAGTTGTGCATGGGGTGTGTATGGAACATTTTGTCACCAGCCGAGTCCAAAATTCAGCGCTTCCCCATCTCAGCCCAGAAAGCAGGTAGAACAAGTTTTGTGGGGCCATTGAGCATCCTACCCGAGCAATGTAAAAAGTACCAACAGACGTCCTTTCTGGCACCTTCCCCGGTGGAGTTGTGCATGGGGTGTGTTTGGGACATTTTGTCACCAGCCGAGTCCAAAATTCAGCGCTTCCCCATCTCAGCCCAGAAAGCAGGTAGAACAAGTTTTGTGGGGCCTTTCAGCTTCCTACCCGAGCAAAGTAAAAATTACCAACAAAAGTCTTTTCTGGCCCCTTCCCCGGTGGAGTTGTGCATGGGGTGTGTTTGGAACATTTTGTCACCAGCCGAGTCCAAAATTCAGCGCTTCCCCATCTCAGCCCAGAAAGCAGGTAGAACAAGTTTTGTGGGGCCATTCAGGTGCCTACCGACGTAGTGTAAAAAGTACCAACAGAACTCCTTTCTGGCACCTTTCCCGGTGGAGTTGTGCATGGGGTGTGTTTGGAACATTTTGTCACCAGCCGAGTCCAAAATTCAGCGCTTCTCCATCTCAGCCCAGAAAGCAGGTAGAATAAGTTTTGTGGTGTCTTACAGCTGCCTTTCGGGGTAGTGTAAGAACTACCAACAGAACTCCTTTCTGGCACCTTTCCCGGTGGAGTTGTGCATGGGGTGTGTTTGGAACATTTTGTCACCAGCCGAGTCCAAAATTCAGCCCTTCCCCATCTCAGCCCAGAAAGCAGGTAGAACAAGTTTTGCGGTGACTTTCAACTGCCTACCGGAGCAATGTAAAAACTGCCAACAGACGTCCTTTCTGGCACCTTCCCCGGTGGAGTTGTGCATGGGGTGTGTTTGGAATATTTTCTCACCAGCCAAGTCCAAAATTCAGCGCTTCCCCATCTCAGCCCAAAAAGCAGGTAGATCAAATTTTGTGGGGCCATTGAGCATCCTACCCGAGCAATCTAAAAAGGACCAACAGAAGTCCTTTCTGGCACCTTTCCCGGTGGAGTTGTGCATGGGCTGTGTTTGGAACATCTTGTCGCCAGCCGAATCCAAAATTCAGCGCTTCCTCATCTCAGCCCAGAAAGCAGGTAGAACAAGTTTTCTGGTGTCTTTCAGGTGCCTACTGGGGTAGTGTAAAAACTACCAACACACCTCCTTTCTGGCACCTTTCCCGGTGGAGTTGTGCATGGGGTGTGTTTGGAACATTTTGTCACCAGCAGAGTCCAAAATTCAGTGCTTCCCCATCTCAGCCCAGAAAGCAGGTAGAACAAGTTTTGTGGGGCCATTCAGGTGCCTACCGGGGGTAGCGTAAGAACTACCAACAGAACTCCTTTCTGGCACCTTCCCCGGTGGAGTTGCGCATGGGGTGTGTATGGGACATTTTGTCACCAGCCGAGTCCAAAACTCAGCGCTTCCCCATCTCAGCCCAGAAAGCAGGTAGAACAAGTTTTGTGGTGACTTTCAACTGCCTACCCGAGAATGTAAAAAGTACCAAGAGTACTCCTTTCTGGCACCTTCCCCGGTGCAGTTGTGCATGGGGTGTGTTTGGAACATTTTGTCACCAGCCGAGTCCAAAATTCAGCGCTTCCCCATCTCAGCCCAGAAAGCAGGTAGAACAAGTTTTGTGGTGTCCTTCAGCTGCCTACCGGGGTAGCGTAAGAACTACCAACAGAACTCCTTTCTGGCACCTTTTCCGGTGGAGTTGTGCATGGGGTGTGTTTAGAACATTTTGTCACCAGCCGAGTCCAAAATTCAGCCCTTCCCCATCTCAGCCCAGAAAGCAGGTAGAACAAGTTTTGTGGTGTCCTTCAGCTGCCTACCGGGGTAGCGTAAGAACTACCAACAGACGTCCTTTCTGGCCCCTTCCCCGGTGGAGTTGCGCATGGGGTGTGTATGGGACATTTTGTCACCAGCCGAGTCCAAAATTCAGCGCTTCCCCATCTCAGCCCAGAAAGCAGGTAGAACAAGTTTTGTGGTGTCCTTCAGCTGCCTACCGGAGCAATGTAAAAACTACCAACAGACGTCCTTTCTGGCACATTCCCTGGTGGAGTTGTGCATGGGGTGTGTTTGGGAACATTTTGTCACCGCCGAGTCCAAAATTCAGCGCTTCCCCATCTCAGCCCAGAAAGCAGGTAGAACAACTTTTGTGGTGTCCTTCAGCTGCCTACCGGGGTAGCGTAAGAACTACCAACAGAACTCCTTTCTGGCACCTTTCCCGGTGGAGTTGTGCATGGGGTGTGTTTGGAACATTTTGTCACCAGCCGAGTCCAAAATTCAGCCCTTCCCCATCTCAGCCCAGAAAGCAGGTAGAACAAGTTTTGTGGTGACTTTCAACTGCCTACCGGAGCAATGTAAAAACTGCCAACAGACGTCCTTTCTGGCACCTTCCCCAGTGGAGTTGTGCATGGGGTGTGTTTGGAACATTTTGTCACCAGCCGAGTCCAAAATTCAGCGCTTCCCCATCTCAGCCCAGAAAGCAGGTAGAACAAGTTTTGTGGGGCCTTTCAGCTTCCTACCCGAGCAAAGTAAAAATTACCAACAAAAGTCCTTTCTGGCCCCTTCCCCGGTGGAGTTGTGCATGGGGTGTGTTTGGAACATTTTGTCACCAGCCGAGTCCAAAATTCAGCGCTTCCCCATCTCAGCCCAGAAAGCAGGTAGAACAACTTTTGTGGGGCCATTCAGGTGCCTACCGACGTAGTGTAAAAAGTACCAACAGAACTCCTTTCTGGCACCTTTCCCGGTGGAGTTGTGCATGGGGTGTGTTTGGAACATTTTGTCACCAGCCGAGTCCAAAATTCAGCGCTTCTCCATCTCAGCCCAGAAAGCAGGTAGAATAAGTTTTGTGGTGTCTTACAGCTGCCTTTCGGGGTAGTGTAAGAACTACCAACAGAACTCCTTTCTGGCACCTTTCCCGGTGGAGTTGTGCATGGGGTGTGTTTGGAACATTTTGTCACCAGCCGAGTCCAAAATTCAGCCCTTCCCCATCTCAGCCCAGAAAGCAGGTAGAACAAGTTTTGTGGTGACTTTCAACTGCCTACCGGAGCAATGTAAAAACTGCCAACAGACGTCCTTTCTGGCATCTTCCCCGGTGGAGTTGTGCATGGGGTGTGTTTTGAACATTTTGTCACCAGCCGAGTCCAAAATTCAGCGCTTCCCCATCTCAGCCCAGAAAGCAGGTAGAACAACTTTTGTGGTGTCCTTCAGCTGCCTTTCGGGGTAGTGTAAGAACTACCAACAGAACTCCTTTCTGGCACCTTCCCCGGTGGAGTTGTGCATGGGGTGTGTTTGGAACATTTTGTCACCAGCCGAGTCCAAAATTCAGCGCTTCCCCATCTCAGCCCAAAAAGCAGGTAGATCAAATTTTTTGGGGCCATTGAGCATCCTACCCAAGCAATCTAAAAAGGACCAACAGAAGTCCTTTCTGGCACCTTTCCCGGCGGAGTTGTGCATGGGGTGTGTTTGGAACATTTTGTCGCCAGCCGAATCCAAAATTCAGCGCTTCCTCATCTCAGCCCAGAAAGCAGGTAGAACAAGTTTTGTGGTGTCTTTCAGGTGCCTACTGGGATAGTGTAAAAACTACCAACAGACCTCCTTTCTGGCACCTTCCCCGGTGGAGTTGTGCATGGGGTGTGTTTGGAACATTTTGTCACCAGCCGAGTCCAAAATTCAGCGCTTCCCCATCTCAGCCTAGAAAGCAGGTAGAACAAGTTTTGTGGGGCCATTCAGGTGCCTACCTGTGCAGTGTAAAAACTACCAACAGACGTCCCTTCTGGCACCTTCCCCGGTGGAGTTGTGCATGGGCTGTGTTTGGAACATTTTGTCGCCAGCCGAATCCAAAATTCAGCGCTTCCTCATCTCAGCCCAGAAAGCAGGTAGAACAAGTTTTCTGGTGTCTTTCAGCTGCCTACTGGGGTAGTGTAAAAACTACCAACACACCTCCTTTCTGGCACCTTCCCCGGTGGAGTTGTGCATGGGGTGTGTTTGGAACATTTTGTCACCAGCCGAGTCCAAAATTCAGCCCTTCCCCATCTCAGCCCAGAAAGCAGGTAGAACAAGTTTTGTGGTGTCCTTCAGCTGCCTACCGGGGGTAGCGTAAGAACTACCAACAGACGTCCTTTCTGGCACCTTCCCCGGTGGAGTTGCGCATGGGGTGTGTATGGGACATTTTGTCACCAGCCGAGTCCAAAACTCAGCGCTTCCCCATCTCAGCCCAGAAAGCAGGTAGAACAAGTTTTGTGGGGCCATTGAGCATCCTACCTGAGCAAAGTAAAAAGTACCAAAAGAAGTCCTTTCTGGCACCTTCCCCGGTGGAGTTGTGCTTGGGGTGTGTATGGAACATTTTGTCACCAGCCGAGTCCAAAATTCAGCGCTTCCCCATCTCAGCCCAGAAAGCAGGTAGAACAAGTTTTGTGGTGTCCTTCAGCTGCCTACCGGAGCAATGTAAAAACTACCAACAGACGTCCTTTCTGGCACCTTTCCCGGTGGAGTTGTGCATGGGGTGTGTTTGGGAACATTTTGTCACCGCCGAGTCCAAAATTCAGCGCTTCCCCATCTCAGCCCAGAAAGCAGGTAGAACAACTTTTGTGGGGCCATTCAGGTGCCTACCGACGTAGTGTAAAAAGTACCAACAGAACTCCTTTCTGGCACCTTTCCCGGTGGAGTTGTGCATGGGGTGTGTTTGGGAACATTTTGTCACCGCCGAGTCCAAAATTCAGCGCTTCCCCATCTCAGCCCAGAAAGCAGGTAGAACAAGTTTTGTGGTGACTTTCAACTGCCTACCGGAGCAATGTAAAAACTGCCAACAGACGTCCTTTCTGGCACCTTCCCCAGTGGAGTTGTGCATGGGGTGTGTTTGGAACATTTTGTCACCAGCCGAGTCCAAAATTCAGCGCTTCCCCATCTCAGCCCAGAAAGCAGGTAGAACAACTTTTGTGGTGTCCTTCAGCTGCCTTTCGGGGTAGTGTAAGAACTACCAACAGAACTCCTTTCTGGCACCTTCCCCGGTGGAGTTGTGCATGGGGTGTGTTTGGAACATTTTGTCACCAGACGAGTCCAAAATTCAGCGCTTCCCCATCTCAGCCAAGAAAGCAGGTAGAACAAGTTTTGTGGGGCCATTCAGGTGCCTACCTGGGCAGTGTAAAAACTACCAACAGACGTCCCTTCTGGCACCTTCCCCGGTGGAGTTGTGCATGGGGTGTGTATGGAACATTTTGTCACCAGCCGAGTCCAAAATTCAACGCTTCCCCATCTCAGCCCAGAAAGCAGGTAGAACAAGTTTTGTGGGGCCTTTCAGCTTCCTACCCGAGCAAAGTAAAAATTACCAACAAAAGTCCTTTCTGGCCCCTTCCCCGGTGGAGTTGTGCATGGGGTGTGTTTGGAACATTTTGTCACCAGCCGAGTCCAAAATTCAGCGCTTCCCCATCTCAGCCCAGAAAGCAGGTAGAACAACTTTTGTGGGGCCATTCAGGTGCCTACCGACTTAGTGTAAAAAGTACCAACAGACGTCCTTTCTGGCACCTTTCCCGGTGGAGTTGTGCATGGGGTGTGTTTGGAACATTTTGTCACCAGCCGAGTCCAAAATTCAGCGCTTCTCCATCTCAGCCCAGAAAGCAGGTAGAATAAGTTTTGTGGTGTCTTACAGCTGCCTACCGGGGTAGTGTAAGAACTACCAACAGAACTCCTTTCTGGCACCTTTCCCGGTGGAGTTGTGCATGGGGTGTGTTTGGAACATTTTGTCACCAGCCGAGTCCAAAATTCAGCCCTTCCCCATCTCAGCCCAGAAAGCAGGTAGAACAAGTTTTGTGGTGACTTTCAACTGCCTACCGGAGCAATGTAAAAACTGCCAACAGACGTCCTTTCTGGCACCTTCCCCGGTGGAGTTGTGCATGGGGTGTGTTTGGAACATTTTGTCACCAGCCGAGTCCAAAATTCAGCGCTTCCCCATCTCAGCCCAGAAAGCAGGTAGAACAAGTTTTGTGGTGTCCTTCAGCTGCCTTTCGGGGTAGTGTAAGAACTACCAACAGACGTCCTTTCTGGCACCTTCCCCGGTGGAGTTGTGCATGGGGTGTGTTTGGAACATTTTGTCACCAGCCGAGTCCAAAATTCAGCGCTTCCCCATCTCAGCCCAGAAAGCAGGTAGAACAAATCTTGTGGGGCCTTTCAGCTGCCTACCCGAGCAAAGTAAAAAGTACCAAAAGAAGCCCTTTCTGGCACCTTCCCCGGTGGAGTTGTGCTTGGGGTGTGTATGGAACATTTTGTCACCAGCCGAGTCCAAAATTCAGCGCTTCCCCATCTCAGCCCAGAAAGCAGGTAGAACAAGTTTTGTGGTGACTTTGAACTGCCTACCGGAGCAATGTAAAAACTACCAACAGACGTCCTTTCTGGCACCTTTCCCGGTGGAGTTGTGCATGGGGTGTGTTTGGGAACATTTTGTCACCGCCGAGTCCAAAATTCAGCGCTTCCCCATCCCAGCCCAGAAAGCAGGTAGAACAAGTTTTGTGGTGTCCTTCAGCTGCCTACCGGGGTAGCGTAAGAACTACCAACAGAACTCCTTTCTGGCACCTTTCCCGGTGGAGTTGTGCATGGGGTGTGTTTGGAACATTTTGTCACCAGCCGAGTCCAAAATTCAGCCCTTCCCCATCTCAGCCCAGAAAGCAGGTAGAATAAGTTTTGTGGTGACTTTCAACTGCCTACCGGAGCAATGTAAAAACTGCCAACAGACGTCCTTTCTGGCACCTTCCCCGGTGGAGTTGTGCATGGGGTGTGTTTGGAACATTTTGTCACCAGCCGAGTCCAAAATTCAGCGCTTCCCCATCTCAGCCCAGAAAGCAGGTAGAACAAGTTTTGTGGTGTCCTTCAGCTGCCTTTCGGGGTAGTGTAAGAACTACCAACAGAACTCCTTTCTGGCACCTTCCCCGGTGGAGTTGTGCATGGGGTGTGTTTGGAACATTTTGTCACCAGCCGAGTCCAAAATTCAGCGCTTCCCCATCTCAGCCCAGAAAGCAGGTAGAACAAGTTTTGTGGTGACTTTGAACTGCCTACCGGAGCAATGTAAAAAGTACCAACAGAACTCCTTTCTGGCACCTTTCCCGGTGGAGTTGTGCATGGGGTGTGTTTGGAACATTTTGTCACCAGCCGAGTCCAAAATTCAGCCCTTCCCCATCTCAGCCCAGAAAGCAGGTAGAACAAGTTCTGTGGTGACTTTCAACTGCCTACCGGAGCAATGTAAAAACTGCCAACAGACGTCCTTTCTGGCACCTTCCCAGGTGGAGTTGTGCATGGGGTGTGTTTGGAACATTTTGTCACCAGCCAAGTCCAAAATTCAGCGCTTCCCCATCTCAGCCCAAAAAGCAGGTAGATCAAATTTTGTGGGGCCATTGAGCATCCTACCCGAGCAATCTAAAAAGGACCAACAGAAGTCCTTTCTGGCACCTTCCCCGGTGGAGTTGTGCATGGGGTGTGTTTGGAACATTTTATCACCAGCAGAGTCCAAAATTCAGCGCTTCCCCATCTCAGCCCAGAAAGCAGGTAGAACAAGTTTTGTGGTGTCCTTCAGCTGCCTTTCGGGGTAGTGTAAGAACTACCAACAGACGTCCTTTCTGGCCCCTTCCCCGGTGGAGTTGCGCATGGGGTGTGTATGGGACATTTTGTCACCAGCCGAGTCCAAAATTCAGCGCTTCCCCATCTCAGCCCAGAAAGCAGGTAGAACAAGTTTTGTGGTGTCCTTCAGCTGCCTACCGGAGCAATGTAAAAACTACCAACAGACGTCCTTTCTGGCACATTCCCTGGTGGAGTTGTGCATGGGGTGTGTTTGGGAACATTTTGTCACCGCCGAGTCCAAAATTCAGCGCTTCCCCATCTCAGCCCAGAAAGCAGGTAGAACAACTTTTGTGGTGTCCTTCAGCTGCCTACCGGGGGTAGCGTAAGAACTACCAACAGAACTCCTTTCTGGCACCTTTCCCGGTGGAGTTGTGCATGGGGTGTGTTTGGAACATTTTGTCACCAGCCGAGTCCAAAATTCAGCCCTTCCCCATCTCAGCCCAGAAAGCAGGTAGAACAAGTTTTGTGGTGACTTTCAACTGCCTACCGGAGCAATGTAAAAACTGCCAACAGACGTCCTTTCTGGCACCTTCCCCAGTGGAGTTGTGCATGGGGTGTGTTTGGAACATTTTGTCACCAGCCGAGTCCAAAATTCAGCGCTTCCCCATCTCAGCCCAGAAAGCAGGTAGAACAAGTTTTGTGGGGCCTTTCAGCTTCCTACCCGAGCAAAGTAAAAATTACCAACAAAAGTCCTTTCTGGCCCCTTCCCCGGTGGAGTTGTGCATGGGGTGTGTTTGGAACATTTTGTCACCAGCCGAGTCCAAAATTCAGCGCTTCTCCATCTCAGCCCAGAAAGCAGGTAGAATAAGTTTTGTGGTGTCTTACAGCTGCCTTTCGGGGTAGTGTAAGAACTACCAACAGAACTCCTTTCTGGCACCTTTCCCGGTGGAGTTGTGCATGGGGTGTGTTTGGAACATTTTGTCACCAGCCGAGTCCAAAATTCAGCCCTTCCCCATCTCAGCCCAGAAAGCAGGTAGAACAAGTTTTGTGGTGACTTTCAACTGCCTACCGGAGCAATGTAAAAACTGCCAACAGACGTCCTTTCTGGCATCTTCCCCGGTGGAGTTGTGCATGGGGTGTGTTTTGAACATTTTGTCACCAGCCGAGTCCAAAATTCAGCGCTTCCCCATCTCAGCCCAGAAAGCAGGTAGAACAACTTTTGTGGTGTCCTTCAGCTGCCTTTCGGGGTAGTGTAAGAACTACCAACAGAACTCCTTTCTGGCACCTTCCCCGGTGGAGTTGTGCATGGGGTGTGTTTGGAACATTTTGTCACCAGCCGAGTCCAAAATTCAGCGCTTCCCCATCTCAGCCCAAAAAGCAGGTAGATCAAATTTTTTGGGGCCATTGAGCATCCTACCCAAGCAATCTAAAAAGGACCAACAGAAGTCCTTTCTGGCACCTTTCCCGGCGGAGTTGTGCATGGGGTGTGTTTGGAACATTTTGTCGCCAGCCGAATCCAAAATTCAGCGCTTCCTCATCTCAGCCCAGAAAGCAGGTAGAACAAGTTTTGTGGTGTCTTTCAGGTGCCTACTGGGATAGTGTAAAAACTACCAACAGACCTCCTTTCTGGCACCTTCCCCGGTGGAGTTGTGCATGGGGTGTGTTTGGAACATTTTGTCACCAGCCGAGTCCAAAATTCAGCGCTTCCCCATCTCAGCCTAGAAAGCAGGTAGAACAAGTTTTGTGGGGCCATTCAGGTGCCTACCTGTGCAGTGTAAAAACTACCAACAGACGTCCCTTCTGGCACCTTCCCCGGTGGAGTTGTGCATGGGCTGTGTTTGGAACATTTTGTCGCCAGCCGAATCCAAAATTCAGCGCTTCCTCATCTCAGCCCAGAAAGCAGGTAGAACAAGTTTTCTGGTGTCTTTCAGCTGCCTTTCGGGGTAGTGTAAAAACTACCAACACACCTCCTTTCTGGCACCTTCCCCGGTGGAGTTGTGCATGGGGTGTGTTTGGAACATTTTGTCACCAGCCGAGTCCAAAATTCAGCCCTTCCCCATCTCAGCCCAGAAAGCAGGTAGAACAAGTTTTGTGGTGTCCTTCAGCTGCCTACCGGGGTAGCGTAAGAACTACCAACAGACGTCCTTTCTGGTACCTTCCCCGGTGGAGTTGCGCATGGGGTGTGTATGGGACATTTTGTCACCAGCCGAGTCCAAAACTCAGCGCTTCCCCATCTCAGCCCAGAAAGCAGGTAGAACAAGTTTTGTGGGGCCATTGAGCATCCTACCTGAGCAAAGTAAAAAGTACCAAAAGAAGTCCTTTCTGGCACCTTCCCCGGTGGAGTTGTGCTTGGGGTGTGTATGGAACATTTTGTCACCAGCCGAGTCCAAAATTCAGCGCTTCCCCATCTCAGCCCAGAAAGCAGGTAGAACAAGTTTTGTGGTGTCCTTCAGCTGCCTACCGGAGCAATGTAAAAACTACCAACAGACGTCCTTTCTGGCACCTTTCCCGGTGGAGTTGTGCATGGGGTGTGTTTGGGAACATTTTGTCACCGCCGAGTCCAAAATTCAGCGCTTCCCCATCTCAGCCCAGAAAGCAGGTAGAACAACTTTTGTGGGGCCATTCAGGTGCCTACCGACGTAGTGTAAAAAGTACCAACAGAACTCCTTTCTGGCACCTTTCCCGGTGGAGTTGTGCATGGGGTGTGTTTGGGAACATTTTGTCACCGCCGAGTCCAAAATTCAGCGCTTCCCCATCTCAGCCCAGAAAGCAGGTAGAACAAGTTTTGTGGTGACTTTCAACTGCCTACCGGAGCAATGTAAAAACTGCCAACAGACGTCCTTTCTGGCACCTTCCCCAGTGGAGTTGTGCATGGGGTGTGTTTGGAACATTTTGTCACCAGCCGAGTCCAAAATTCAGCGCTTCCCCATCCCAGCCCAGAAAGCAGGTAGAACAACTTTTGTGGTGTCCTTCAGCTGCCTTTCGGGGTAGTGTAAGAACTACCAACAGAACTCCTTTCTGGCACCTTCCCCGGTGGAGTTGTGCATGGGGTGTGTTTGGAACATTTTGTCACCAGACGAGTCCAAAATTCAGCGCTTCCCCATCTCAGCCAAGAAAGCAGGTAGAACAAGTTTTGTGGGGCCATTCAGGTGCCTACCTGGGCAGTGTAAAAACTACCAACAGACGTCCCTTCTGGCACCTTCCCCGGTGGAGTTGTGCATGGGGTGTGTATGGAACATTTTGTCACCAGCCGAGTCCAAAATTCAACGCTTCCCCATCTCAGCCCAGAAAGCAGGTAGAACAAGTTTTGTGGGGCCTTTCAGCTTCCTACCCGAGCAAAGTAAAAATTACCAACAAAAGTCCTTTCTGGCCCCTTCCCCGGTGGAGTTGTGCATGGGGTGTGTTTGGAACATTTTGTCACCAGCCGAGTCCAAAATTCAGCGCTTCCCCATCTCAGCCCAGAAAGCAGGTAGAACAACTTTTGTGGGGCCATTCAGGTGCCTACCGACTTAGTGTAAAAAGTACCAACAGACGTCCTTTCTGGCACCTTTCCCGGTGGAGTTGTGCATGGGGTGTGTTTGGAACATTTTGTCACCAGCCGAGTCCAAAATTCAGCGCTTCTCCATCTCAGCCCAGAAAGCAGGTAGAATAAGTTTTGTGGTGTCTTACAGCTGCCTACCGGGGTAGTGTAAGAACTACCAACAGAACTCCTTTCTGGCACCTTTCCCGGTGGAGTTGTGCATGGGGTGTGTTTGGAACATTTTGTCACCAGCCGAGTCCAAAATTCAGCCCTTCCCCATCTCAGCCCAGAAAGCAGGTAGAACAAGTTTTGTGGTGACTTTCAACTGCCTACCGGAGCAATGTAAAAACTGCCAACAGACGTCCTTTCTGGCACCTTCCCCGGTGGAGTTGTGCATGGGGTGTGTTTGGAACATTTTGTCACCAGCCGAGTCCAAAATTCAGCGCTTCCCCATCTCAGCCCAGAAAGCAGGTAGAACAAGTTTTGTGGTGTCCTTCAGCTGCCTACCGGGGTAGCGTAAGAACTACCAACAGACGTCCTTTCTGGCACCTTCCCCGGTGGAGTTGTGCATGGGGTGTGTTTGGAACATTTTGTCACCAGCCGAGTCCAAAATTCAGCGCTTCCCCATCTCAGCCCAGAAAGCAGGTAGAACAAGTTTTGTGGTGCCTTTCAGCTGCCTACCCGAGCAAAGTAAAAAGTACCAAAAGAAGCCCTTTCTGGCACCTTCCCCGGTGGAGTTGTGCTTGGGGTGTGTATGGAACATTTTGTCACCAGCCGAGTCCAAAATTCAGCGCTTCCCCATCTCAGCCCAGAAAGCAGGTAGAACAAGTTTTGTGGGGCCATTCAGGTGCCTACCTGTTTAGTGTAAAAAATACCAACAGACGTCCCTTCTGGCACCTTCCCCGGTGGAGTTGTGCATGGGGTGTGTATGGAACATTTTGTCACCAGCCGAGTCCAAAATTCAGCGCTTCCCCATCTCAGCCCAGAAAGCAGGTAGAACAAGTTTTGTGGGGCCTTTCAGCTTCCTACCCGAGCAAAGTAAAAATTACCAACAAAAGTCCTTTCTGGCCCCTTCTCCGGTGGAGTTGTGCATGGGGTGTGTTTGGAACATTTTGTCACCAGCCGAGTCCAAAATTCAGCGCTTCCCCATCTCAGCCCAGAAAGCAGGTAGAACAACTTTTGTGGTGTCCTTCAGCTGCCTTTCGGGGTAGTGTAAGAACTACCAACAGAACTCCTTTCTGGCACCTTCCCCGGTGGAGTTGTGCATGGGGTGTGTTTGGAACATTTTGTCACCAGCCGAGTCCAAAATTCAGCGCTTCCCCATCTCAGCCCAGAAAGCAGGTAGAACAACTTTTGTGGGGCCATTCAGGTGCCTACCGACGTAGTGTAAAAAGTACCAACAGACGTCCCTTCTGGCACCTTTCCCGGTGGAGTTGTGCATGGGGTGTGTTTGGAACATTTTGTCACCAGCCGAGTCCAAAATTCAGCCCTTCCCCATCTCAGCCCAGAAAGCAGGTAGAACAAGTTTTGTGGTGACTTTCAACTGCCTACCGGAGCAATGTAAAAACTGCCAACAGACGTCCTTTCTGGCCCCTTCCCCGGTGGAGTTGTGCATGGGGTGTGTTTGGAACATTTTGTCACCAGCCGAGTCCAAAATTCAGCGCTTCCCCATCTCAGCCCAGAAAGCAGGTAGAACAAGTTTTGTGGTGTCCTTCAGCTGCCTTTCGGGGTAGTGTAAGAACTACCAACAGACGTCCTTTCTGGCACCTTCCCCGGTGGAGTTGTGCATGGGGTGTGTTTGGAACATTTTGTCACCAGCCGAGTCCAAAATTCAGCGCTTCCCCATCTCAGCCCAGAAAGCAGGTAGAACAAGTTTTGTGGTGCCTTTCAGCTGCCTACCCGAGCAAAGTAAAAAGTACCAAAAGAAGCCCTTTCTGGCACCTTCCCCGGTGGAGTTGTGCTTGGGGTGTGTATGGAACATTTTGTCACCAGCCGAGTCCAAAATTCAGCGCTTCCCCATCTCAGCCCAGAAAGCAGGTAGAACAAGTTTTGTGGGGCCATTCAGGTGCCTACCTGTTTAGTGTAAAAAATACCAACAGACGTCCCTTCTGGCACCTTCCCCGGTGGAGTTGTGCATGGGGTGTGTTTGGAACATTTTGTCACCAGCCGAGTCCAAAATTCAGCGCTTCCCCATCTCAGCCCAGAAAGCAGGTAGAACAAGTTTTGTGGGGCCTTTCAGCTTCCTACCCGAGCAAAGTAAAAATTACCAACAAAAGTCCTTTCTGGCCCCTTCCCCGGTGGAGTTGTGCATGGGGTGTGTTTGGAACATTTTGTCACCAGCCGAGTCCAAAATTCAGCGCTTCCCCATCTCAGCCCAGAAAGCAGGTAGAACAACTTTTGTGGTGTCCTTCAGCTGCCTTTCGGGGTAGTGTAAGAACTACCAACAGAACTCCTTTCTGGCACCTTCCCCGGTGGAGTTGTGCATGGGGTGTGTTTGGAACATTTTGTCACCAGCCGAGTCCAAAATTCAGCGCTTCCCCATCTCAGCCCAGAAAGCAGGTAGAACAACTTTTGTGGGGCCATTCAGGTGCCTACCGACGTAGTGTAAAAAGTACCAACAGACGTCCTTTCTGGCACCTTCCCCGGTGGAGTTGTGCATGGGGTGTGTATGGAACATTTTGTCACCAGCCGAGTCCAAAATTCAGCGCTTCCCCATCTCAGCCCAGAAAGCAGGTAGAACAAGTTTTGTGGTGTCCTTCAGCTGCCTTTCGGGGTAGTGTAAGAACTACCAACAGACGTCCTTTCTGGCACCTTCCCCGGTGGAGTTGTGCATGGGGTGTGTTTGGAACATTTTGTCACCAGCCGAGTCCAAAATTCAGCGCTTCCCCATCTCAGCCCAGAAAGCAGGTAGAACAAGTTTTGTGGTGCCTTTCAGCTGCCTACCCGAGCAAAGTAAAAAGTACCAAAAGAAGCCCTTTCTGGCACCTTCCCCGGTGGAGTTGTGCTTGGGGTGTGTATGGAACATTTTGTCACCAGCCGAGTCCAAAATTCAGCGCTTCCCCATCTCAGCCCAGAAAGCAGGTAGAACAACTTTTGTGGGGCCATTCAGGTGCCTACCGACGTAGTGTAAAAAGTACCAACAGACGTCCTTTCTGGCACCTTTCCCGGTGGAGTTGTGCATGGGGTGTGTTTGGAACATTTTGTCACCAGCCGAGTCCAAAATTCAGCGCTTCCCCATCTCAGCCCAGAAAGCAGGTAGAATAAGTTTTGTGGTGTCTTACAGCTGCCTTTCGGGGTAGTGTAAGAACTACCAACAGAACTCCTTTCTGGCACCTTTCCCGGTGGAGTTGTGCATGGGGTGTGTTTGGAACATTTTGTCACCAGCCGAGTCCAAAATTCAGCCCTTCCCCATCTCAGCCCAGAAAGCAGGTAGAACAAGTTTTGTGGTGACTTTCAACTGCCTACCGGAGCAATGTAAAAACTGCCAACAGACGTCCTTTCTGGCACCTTCCCCGGTGGAGTTGTGCATGGGGTGTGTTTGGAACATTTTGTCACCAGCCGAGTCCAAAATTCAGCGCTTCCCCATCTCAGCCCAGAAAGCAGGTAGAACAAGTTTTGTGGTGCCTTTCAGCTGCCTACCCGAGCAAAGTAAAAAGTACCAAAAGAAGCCCTTTCTGGCACCTTCCCCGGTGGAGTTGTGCTTGGGGTGTGTATGGAACATTTTGTCACCAGCCGAGTCCAAAATTCAGCGCTTCCCCATCTCAGCCCAGAAAGCAGGTAGAACAAGTTTTGTGGGGCCATTCAGGTGCCTACCTGTTTAGTGTAAAAAATACCAACAGACGTCCCTTCTGGCACCTTCCCCGGTGGAGTTGTGCATGGGGTGTGTATGGAACATTTTGTCACCAGCCGAGTCCAAAATTCAGCGCTTCCCCATCTCAGCCCAGAAAGCAGGTAGAACAAGTTTTGTGGGGCCTTTCAGCTTCCTACCCGAGCAAAGTAAAAATTACCAACAAAAGTCCTTTCTGGCCCCTTCCCCGGTGGAGTTGTGCATGGGGTGTGTTTGGAACATTTTGTCACCAGCCGAGTCCAAAATTCAGCGCTTCCCCATCTCAGCCCAGAAAGCAGGTAGAACAAGTTTTGTGGGGCCATTCAGGTGCCTACCGACGTAGTGTAAAAAGTACCAACCGAACTCCTTTCTGGCACCTTTCCCGGTGGAGTTGTGCATGGGGTGTGTTTGGAACATTTTGTCACCAGCCGAGTCCAAAATTCAGCGCTTCCCCATCTCAGCCCAGAAAGCAGGTAGAACAAATTTTGTGGTGACTTTCAACTGCCTACCGGAGCAATGTAAAAACTGCCAACAGACGTCCTTTCTGGCCCCTTCCCCGGTGGAGTTGTGCATGGGGTGTGTTTGGAACATTTTGTCACCAGCCGAGTCCAAAATTCAGCGCTTCCCCATCTCAGCCCAGAAAGCAGGTAGAACAAGTTTTGTGGTGTCCTTCAGCTGCCTTTCGGGGTAGTGTAAGAACTACCAACAGACGTCCTTTCTGGCACCTTCCCCGGTGGAGTTGTGCATGGGGTGTGTTTGGAACATTTTGTCACCAGCCGAGTCCAAAATTCAGCGCTTCCCCATCTCAGCCCAGAAAGCAGGTAGAACAAGTTTTGTGGTGCCTTTCAGCTGCCTACCCGAGCAAAGTAAAAAGTACCAAAAGAAGCCCTTTCTGGCACCTTCCCCGGTGGAGTTGTGCTTGGGGTGTGTATGGAACATTTTGTCACCAGCCGAGTCCAAAATTCAGCGCTTCCCCATCTCAGCCAAGAAAGCAGGTAGAACAAGTTTTGTGGGGCCATTCAGGTGCCTACCTGTTTAGTGTAAAAAATACCAACAGACGTCCCTTCTGGCACCTTCCCCGGTGGAGTTGTGCATGGGGTGTGTTTGGAACATTTTGTCACCAGCCGAGTCCAAAATTCAGCGCTTCCCCATCTCAGCCCAGAAAGCAGGTAGAACAAGTTTTGTGGGGCCTTTCAGCTTCCTACCCGAGCAAAGTAAAAATTACCAACAAAAGTCCTTTCTGGCCCCTTCCCCGGTGGAGTTGTGCATGGGGTGTGTTTGGAACATTTTGTCACCAGCCGAGTCCAAAATTCAGCGCTTCCCCATCTCAGCCCAGAAAGCAGGTAGAACAACTTTTGTGGTGTCCTTCAGCTGCCTTTCGGGGTAGTGTAAGAACTACCAACAGAACTCCTTTCTGGCACCTTCCCCGGTGGAGTTGTGCATGGGGTGTGTTTGGAACATTTTGTCACCAGCCGAGTCCAAAATTCAGCGCTTCCCCATCTCAGCCCAGAAAGCAGGTAGAACAACTTTTGTGGGGCCATTCAGGTGCCTACCGACGTAGTGTAAAAAGTACCAACAGACGTCCCTTCTGGCACCTTTCCCGGTGGAGTTGTGCATGGGGTGTGTTTGGAACATTTTGTCACCAGCCGAGTCCAAAATTCAGCCCTTCCCCATCTCAGCCCAGAAAGCAGGTAGAACAAGTTTTGTGGTGACTTTCAACTGCCTACCGGAGCAATGTAAAAACTGCCAACAGACGTCCTTTCTGGCCCCTTCCCCGGTGGAGTTGTGCATGGGGTGTGTTTGGAACATTTTGTCACCAGCCGAGTCCAAAATTCAGCGCTTCCCCATCTCAGCCCAGAAAGCAGGTAGAACAAGTTTTGTGGTGTCCTTCAGCTGCCTTTCGGGGTAGTGTAAGAACTACCAACAGACGTCCTTTCTGGCACCTTCCCCGGTGGAGTTGTGCATGGGGTGTGTTTGGAACATTTTGTCACCAGCCGAGTCCAAAATTCAGCGCTTCCCCATCTCAGCCCAGAAAGCAGGTAGAACAAGTTTTGTGGTGCCTTTCAGCTGCCTACCCGAGCAAAGTAAAAAGTACCAAAAGAAGCCCTTTCTGGCACCTTCCCCGGTGGAGTTGTGCTTGGGGTGTGTATGGAACATTTTGTCACCAGCCGAGTCCAAAATTCAGCGCTTCCCCATCTCAGCCCAGAAAGCAGGTAGAACAACTTTTGTGGGGCCATTCAGGTGCCTACCGACGTAGTGTAAAAAGTACCAACAGACGTCCTTTCTGGCACCTTTCCCGGTGGAGTTGTGCATGGGGTGTGTTTGGAACATTTTGTCACCAGCCGAGTCCAAAATTCAGCGCTTCCCCATCTCAGCCCAGAAAGCAGGTAGAACAAATTTTGTGGTGACTTTCAACTGCCTACCGGAGCAATGTAAAAACTGCCAACAGACGTCCTTTCTGGCACCTTCCCCGGTGGAGTTGTGCATGGGGTGTGTTTGGAACATTTTGTCACCAGACGAGTCCAAAATTCAGCGCTTCCCCATCTCAGCCCAAAAAGCAGGTAGATCAAATTTTGTGGGGCCATTGAGCATCCTACCCGAGCAATCTAAAAAGGACCAACAGAAGTCCTTTCTGGCACCTTTCCCGGTGGAGTTGTGCATGGGCTGTGTTTGGAACATTTTGTCGCCAGCCGAATCCAAAATTCAGCGCTTCCTCATCTCAGCCCAGAAAGCAGGTAGAACAGGTTTTCTGGTGTCTTTCAGGTGCCTACTGGGGTGGTGTAAAAACTACCAACAGACGTCCTTTCTGGCACCTTCCCCAGTGGAGTTGTGCATGGGGTGTGTATGGAACATTTTGTCACCAGCAGAGTCCAAAATTCAGTGCTTCCCCATCTCAGCCCAGAAAGCAGGTAGAACAAGTTTTGTGGTGTCCTTCAGCTGCCTACCGGGGTAGCGTAAGAACTACCAACAGACGTCCTTTCTGGCACCTTCCCCGGTGGAGTTGCGCATGGGGTGTGTATGGGACATTTTGTCACCAGCCGAGTCCAAAATTCAGCACTTCCCCATCTCAGCCCAGAAAGCAGGTAGAACAACTTTTGTGGGGCCATTCAGGTGCCTACCGACGTAGTGTAAAAAGTACCAACAGACGTCCCTTCTGGCACCTTCCCCGGTGGAGTTGTGCATGGGCTGAGTTTGGAACATTTTG
Source organism: Falco biarmicus (assembly GCF_023638135.1). Classification (NCBI taxonomy): domain Eukaryota; kingdom Metazoa; phylum Chordata; class Aves; order Falconiformes; family Falconidae; genus Falco; species Falco biarmicus. Next base: position 360,622 of record NC_079296.1, read on the forward strand.
TCACCAGCCGAGTCCAAAATTCAGCGCTTCCCCATCTCAGCCCAGAAAGCAGGTAGAATAAGTTTTGTGGTGTCTTACAGCTGCCTTTCGGGGTAGTGTAAGAACTACCAACAGAACTCCTTTCTGGCACCTTTCCCGGTGGAGTTGTGCATGGGGTGTGTTTGGAACATTTTGTCACCAGCCGAGTCCAAAATTCAGCCCTTCCCCATCTCAGCCCAGAAAGCAGGTAGAACAAGTTTTGTGGTGACTTTCAACTGCCTACCGGAGCAATGTAAAAACTGCCAACAGACGTCCTTTCTGGCACCTTCCCCGGTGGAGTTGTGCATGGGGTGTGTTTGGAACATTTTGTCACCAGCCGAGTCCAAAATTCAGCGCTTCCCCATCTCAGCCCAGAAAGCAGGTAGAACAAGTTTTGTGGTGTCCTTCAGCTGCCTTTCGGGGTAGTGTAAGAACTACCAACAGACGTCCTTTCTGGCACCTTCCCCGGTGGAGTTGTGCATGGGGTGTGTTTGGAACATTTTGTCACCAGCCGAGTCCAAAATTCAGCGCTTCCCCATCTCAGCCCAGAAAGCAGGTAGAACAAGTTTTGTGGTGCCTTTCAGCTGCCTACCCGAGCAAAGTAAAAAGTACCAAAAGAAGCCCTTTCTGGCACCTTCCCCGGTGGAGTTGTGCTTGGGGTGTGTATGGAACATTTTGTCACCAGCCGAGTCCAAAATTCAGCGCTTCCCCATCTCAGCCCAGAAAGCAGGTAGAACAAGTTTTGTGGGGCCATTCAGGTGCCTACCTGTTTAGTGTAAAAAATACCAACAGACGTCCCTTCTGGCACCTTCCCCGGTGGAGTTGTGCATGGGGTGTGTATGGAACATTTTGTCACCAGCCGAGTCCAAAATTCAGCGCTTCCCCATCTCAGCCCAGAAAGCAGGTAGAACACGTTTTGTGGGGCCTTTCAGCTTCCTACCCGAGCAAAGTAAAAATTACCAACAAAAGTCCTTTCTGGCCCCTTCCCCGGTGGAGTTGTGCATGGGGTGTGTTTGGAACATTTTGTCACCAGCCGAGTCCAAAATTCAGCGCTTCCCCATCTCAGCCCAGAAAGCAGGTAGAACAACTTTTGTGGGGCCATTCAGGTGCCTACCGACGTAGTGTAAAAAGTACCAACCGAACTCCTTTCTGGCACCTTTCCCGGTGGAGTTGTGCATGGGGTGTGTTTGGAACATTTTGTCACCAGCCGAGTCCAAAATTCAGCGCTTCCCCATCTCAGCCCAGAAAGCAGGTAGAACAAATTTTGTGGTGACTTTCAACTGCCTACCGGAGCAATGTAAAAACTGCCAACAGACGTCCTTTCTGGCACCTTCCCCGGTGGAGTTGTGCATGGGGTGTGTTTGGAACATTTTGTCACCAGACGAGTCCAAAATTCAGCGCTTCCCCATCTCAGCCCAAAAAGCAGGTAGATCAAATTTTGTGGGGCCATTGAGCATCCTACCCGAGCAATCTAAAAAGGACCAACAGAAGTCCTTTCTGGCACCTTTCCCGGCGGAGTTGTGCATGGGGTGTGTTTGGAACATTTTGTCGCCAGCCGAATCCAAAATTCAGCGCTTCCTCATCTCAGCCCAGAAAGCAGGTAGAACAAGTTTTCTGGTGTCTTTCAGGTGCCTACTGGGGTGGTGTAAAAACTACCAACAGACGTCCTTTCTGGCACCTTCCCCAGTGGAGTTGTGCATGGGGTGTGTATGGAACATTTTGTCACCAGCAGAGTCCAAAATTCAGTGCTTCCCCATCTCAGCCCAGAAAGCAGGTAGAACAAGTTTTGTGGTGTCCTTCAGCTGCCTACCGGGGTAGCGTAAGAACTACCAACAGACGTCCTTTCTGGCACCTTCCCCGGTGGAGTTGCGCATGGGGTGTGTATGGGACATTTTGTCACCAGCCGAGTCCAAAATTCAGCACTTCCCCATCTCAGCCCAGAAAGCAGGTAGAACAACTTTTGTGGGGCCATTGAGCATCCTACCTGAGCAAAGTAAAAAGTACCAAAAGAAGTCCTTTCTGGCACCTTCCCCGGTGGAGTTGTGCTTGGGGTGTGTATGGAACATTTTGTCACCAGCCGAGTCCAAAATTCAGCGCTTCCCCATCTCAGCCTAGAAAGCAGGTAGAACAAGTTTTGTGGGGCCATTCAGGTGCCTACCTGTGCAGTGTAAAAACTGCCAACAGACGTCCCTTCTGGCACCTTCCCCGGTGGAGTTGTGCATGGGCTGAGTTTGGAACATTTTGTCGCCAGCCGAATCCAAAATTCAGCGCTTCCCCATCTCAGCCCAGAAAGCAGGTAGAACAAGTTTTGTGGGGCCATTGAGCATCCTACCTGAGCAAAGTAAAAAGTACCAAAAGAAGTCCTTTCTGGCACCTTCCCCGGTGGAGTTGTGCTTGGGGTGTGTTTGGAACATTTTGTCACCAGCCGAGTCCAAAATTCAGCGCTTCCCCATCTCAGCCCAGAAAGCAGGTAGAACAAGTTTTGTGGTGTCCTTCAGCTGCCTACCGGAGCAATGTAAAAACTACCAACAGACGTACTTTCTGGCACATTTCCCGGTGGAGTTGTGCATGGGGTGTGTTTGGGAACATTTTGTCACCGCCGAGTCCAAAATTCAGCGATTCCCCATCTCAGCCCAGAAAGCAGGTAGAACAACTTTTGTGGGGCCATTCAGGTGCCTACCGACGTAGTGTAAAAAGTACCAACAGAACTCCTTTCTGGCACCTTTCCCGGTGGAGTTGTGCATGGGGTGTGTTTGGAACATTTTGTCACCGCCGAGTCCAAAATTCAGCGCTTCCCCATCTCAGCCCAGAAAGCAGGTAGAACAAGTTTTGTGGTGTCCTTCAGCTGCCTACCGGGGTAGCGTAAGAACTACCAACAGAACTCCTTTCTGGCACCTTTCCCGGTGGAGTTGTGCATGGGGTGTGTTTGGAACATTTTGTCACCAGCCGAGTCCAAAATTCAGCCCTTCCCCATCTCAGCCCAGAAAGCAGGTAGAACAACTTTTGTGGTGACTTTCAACTGCCTACCGGAGCAATGTAAAAACTGCCAACAGACGTCCTTTCTGGCACCTTCCTTGGTGGAGTTGTGCATGGGGTGTGTTTGGAACATTTTGTCACCAGCCGAGTCCAAAATTCAGCGCTTCCCCATCTCAGCCCAGAAAGCAGGTAGAACAACTTTTGTGGTGTCCTTCAGCTGCCTTTCGGGGTAGTGTAAGAACTACCAACAGAACTCCTTTCTGGCACCTTCCCCGGTGGAGTTGTGCATGGGGTGTGTTTGGAACATTTTGTCACCAGACGAGTCCAAAATTCAGCGCTTCCCCATCTCAGCCCAGAAAGCAGGTAGAACAAGTTTTGTGGGCCTTTCAGCTTCCTACCCGAGCAAAGTAAAAATTACCAACAAAAGTCCTTTCTGGCCCCTTCCCCGGTGGAGTTGTGCATGGGGTGTGTTTGGAACATTTTGTCACCAGCCGAGTCCAAAATTCAGCGCTTCCCCATCTCAGCCCAGAAAGCAGGTAGAACAACTTTTGTGGGGCCATTCAGGTGCCTACCGACGTAGTATAAAAAGTACCAACAGACGTCCTTTCTGACACCTTTCCCGGTGGAGTTGTGCATGGGGTGTGTTTGGAACATTTTGTCACCAGCCGAGTCCAAAATTCAGCGCTTCTCCATCTCAGCCCAGAAAGCAGGTAGAATAAGTTTTGTGGTGTCTTACAGCTGCCTTTCGGGGTAGTGTAAGAACTACCAACAGAACTCCTTTCTGGCACCTTTCCCGGTGGAGTTGTGCATGGGGTGTGTTTGGAACATTTTGTCACCAGCCGAGTCCAAAATTCAGCCCTTCCCCATCTCAGCCCAGAAAGCAGGTAGAACAAGTTTTGTGGGCCTTTCAGCTTCCTACCCGAGCAAAGTAAAAATTACCAACAAAAGTCCTTTCTGGCCCCTTCCCCGGTGGAGTTGTGCATGGGGTGTGTTTGGAACATTTTGTCACCAGCCGAGTCCAAAATTCAGCGCTTCCCCATCTCAGCCCAGAAAGCAGGTAGAACAACTTTTGTGGGGCCATTCAGGTGCCTACCGACGTAGTATAAAAAGTACCAACAGACGTCCTTTCTGACACCTTTCCCGGTGGAGTTGTGCATGGGGTGTGTTTGGAACATTTTGTCACCAGCCGAGTCCAAAATTCAGCGCTTCTCCATCTCAGCCCAGAAAGCAGGTAGAATAAGTTTTGTGGTGTCTTACAGCTGCCTTTCGGGGTAGTGTAAGAACTACCAACAGAACTCCTTTCTGGCACCTTTCCCGGTGGAGTTGTGCATGGGGTGTGTTTGGAACATTTTGTCACCAGCCGAGTCCAAAATTCAGCGCTTCCCCATCTCAGCCCAGAAAGCAGGTAGAACAAGTTTTGTGGTGTCATTCAGCTGCCTTTCGGGGTAGTGTAAGAACTACCAACAGACGTCCTTTCTGGCACCTTCCCCGGTGGAGTTGTGCATGGGGTGTGTTTGGAACATTTTGTCACCAGCCGAGTCCAAAATTCAGCGCTTCCCCATCTCAGCCCAGAAAGCAGGTAGAACAAGTTTTGTGGGGCCTTTCAGCTGCCTACCCGAGCAAAGTAAAAAGTACCAAAAGAAGCCCTTTCTGGCACCTTCCCCGGTGGAGTTGTGCTTGGGGTGTGTATGGAACATTTTGTCACCAGCCGAGTCCAAAATTCAGCGCTTCCCCATCTCAGCCCAGAAAGCAGGTAGAACAAGTTTTGTGGTGACTTTGAACTGCCTACCGGAGCAATGTAAAAACTACCAACAGACGTCCTTTCTGGCACCTTTCCCGGTGGAGTTGTGCATGGGGTGTGTTTGGGAACATTTTGTCACCGCCGAGTCCAAAATTCAGCGCTTCCCCATCCCAGCCCAGAAAGCAGGTAGAACAAGTTTTGTGGTGTCCTTCAGCTGCCTACCGGGGTAGCGTAAGAACTACCAACAGACGTCCTTTCTGGCACCTTTCCCGGTGGAGTTGTGCATGGGGTGTGTTTGGAACATTTTGTCACCAGCCGAGTCCAAAATTCAGCGCTTCCCCATCTCAGCCTAGAAAGCAGGTAGAACAAGTTTTGTGGGGCCATTCAGGTGCCTACCTGTGCAGTGTAAAAACTACCAACAGACGTCCCTTCTGGCACCTTCCCCGGTGGAGTTGTGCATGGGGTGTGTATGGAACATTTTGTCACCAGCCGAGTCCAAAATTCAGCGCTTCCCCATCTCAGCCCAGAAAGCAGGTAGAACAAGTTTTGTGGGGCCTTTCAGCTTCCTACCCGAGAAAAGTAAAAATTACCAACAAAAGTCCTTTCTGGCCCCTTCCCCGGTGGAGTTGTGCATGGGGTGTGTTTGGAACATTTTGTCACCAGCCGAGTCCAAAATTCAGCGCTTCCCCATCTCAGCCCAGAAAGCAGGTAGAACAACTTTTGTGGGGCCATTCAGGTGCCTACCGACGTAGTGTAAAAAGTACCAACAGAACTCCTTTCTGGCACCTTTCCCGGTGGAGTTGTGCATGGGGTGTGTTTGGAACATTTTGTCACCAGCCGAGTCCAAAATTCAGCTGTTCCCCATCTCAGCCCAGAAAGCAGGTAGAACAAGTTTTGTGGTGACTTTCAACTGCCTACCGGAGCAATGTAAAAACTGCCAACAGACGTCCTTTCTGGCACCTTCCCCGGTGGAGTTGTGCATGGGGTGTGTTTGGAACATTTTGTCACCAGCCGAGTCCAAAATTCAGCGCTTCCCGATCTCAGCCCAAAAAGCAGGTAGATCAAATTTTGTGGGGCCATTGAGCATCCTACCCGAGCAATCTAAAAAGGACCAACAGAAGTCCTTTCTGGCACCTTTCCCGGTGGAGTTGTGCATGGGGTGTGTTTGGAACATTTTGTCGCCAGCCGAATCCAAAATTCAGCGCTTCCCCATCTCAGCCCAGAAAGCAGGTAGAACAAGTTTTGTGGTGTCCTTCAGCTGCCTACTGGGGTAGCGTAAGAACTACCAACAGACGTCCTTTCTGGCACCTTCCCCCGTGGAGTTGCGCATGGGGTGTGTATGGGACATTTTGTCACCAGCCGAGTCCAAAATTCAGCGCTTCCCCATCTCAGCCCAGAAAGCAGGTAGAACAAGTTTTGTGGGGCCTTTCAGCTGCCTACCCGAGCAAAGTAAAAAGTACCAAAAGAAGCCCTTTCTGGCACCTTCCCCGGTGGAGTTGTGCTTGGGGTGTGTATGGAACATTTTGTCACCAGCCGAGTCCAAAATTCAGCGCTTCCCCATCTCAGCCCAGAAAGCAGGTAGAACAAGTTTTGTGGTGACTTTGAACTGCCTACCGGAGCAATGTAAAAACTACCAACAGACGTCCTTTCTGGCACCTTTCCCGGTGGAGTTGTGCATGGGGTGTGTTTGGGAACATTTTGTCACCGCCGAGTCCAAAATTCAGCGCTTCCCCATCCCAGCCCAGAAAGCAGGTAGAACAAGTTTTGTGGTGTCCTTCAGCTGCCTACCGGGGTAGCGTAAGAACTACCAACAGACGTCCTTTCTGGCACCTTTCCCGGTGGAGTTGTGCATGGGGTGTGTTTGGAACATTTTGTCACCAGCCGAGTCCAAAATTCAGCGCTTCCCCATCTCAGCCTAGAAAGCAGGTAGAACAAGTTTTGTGGGGCCATTCAGGTGCCTACCTGTGCAGTGTAAAAACTACCAACAGACGTCCCTTCTGGCACCTTCCCCGGTGGAGTTGTGCATGGGGTGTGTATGGAACATTTTGTCACCAGCCGAGTCCAAAATTCAGCGCTTCCCCATCTCAGCCCAGAAAGCAGGTAGAACAAGTTTTGTGGGGCCTTTCAGCTTCCTACCCGAGAAAAGTAAAAATTACCAACAAAAGTCCTTTCTGGCCCCTTCCCCGGTGGAGTTGTGCATGGGGTGTGTTTGGAACATTTTGTCACCAGCCGAGTCCAAAATTCAGCGCTTCCCCATCTCAGCCCAGAAAGCAGGTAGAACAACTTTTGTGGGGCCATTCAGGTGCCTACCGACGTAGTGTAAAAAGTACCAACAGAACTCCTTTCTGGCACCTTTCCCGGTGGAGTTGTGCATGGGGTGTGTTTGGAACATTTTGTCACCAGCCGAGTCCAAAATTCAGCTGTTCCCCATCTCAGCCCAGAAAGCAGGTAGAACAAGTTTTGTGGTGACTTTCAACTGCCTACCGGAGCAATGTAAAAACTGCCAACAGACGTCCTTTCTGGCACCTTCCCCGGTGGAGTTGTGCATGGGGTGTGTTTGGAACATTTTGTCACCAGCCGAGTCCAAAATTCAGCGCTTCCCGATCTCAGCCCAAAAAGCAGGTAGATCAAATTTTGTGGGGCCATTGAGCATCCTACCCGAGCAATCTAAAAAGGACCAACAGAAGTCCTTTCTGGCACCTTTCCCGGTGGAGTTGTGCATGGGGTGTGTTTGGAACATTTTGTCGCCAGCCGAATCCAAAATTCAGCGCTTCCCCATCTCAGCCCAGAAAGCAGGTAGAACAAGTTTTGTGGTGTCCTTCAGCTGCCTACTGGGGTAGCGTAAGAACTACCAACAGACGTCCTTTCTGGCACCTTCCCCCGTGGAGTTGCGCATGGGGTGTGTATGGGACATTTTGTCACCAGCCGAGTCCAAAATTCAGCGCTTCCCCATCTCAGCCCAGAAAGCAGGTAGAACAAGTTTTGTGGGGCCATTGAGCATCCTACCCGAGCAAAGTAAAAAGTACCAAAAGAAGTCCTTTCTGGCACCTTCCCCGGTGGAGTTGTGCTTGGGGTGTGTATGGAACATTTTGTCACCAGCCGAGTCCAAAATTCAGCGCTTCCCCATCTCAGCCCAGAAAGCAGGTAGAACAAGTTTTCTGGTGTCCTTCAGCTGCCTACCGGGGTAGCGTAAGAACTACCAATAGAACTCCTTTCTGGCACCTTTCCCAGTGGAGTTGTGCATGGGGTGTGTTTGGAACATTTTGTTACCAGCCGAGTCCAAAATTCAGCGCTTCTCCATCTCAGCCCAGAAAGCAGGTAGAACAAGTTTTGTGGTGTCTTACAGCTGCCTTTCGGGGTAGTGTAAGAACTACCAACAGAACTCCTTTCTGGCACCTTTCCCGGTGGAGTTGTGCATGGGGTGTGTTTGGAACATTTTGTCACTAGCCGAGTCCAAAATTCAGCCCTTCCCCATCTCAGCCCAGAAAGCAGGTAGAACAACTTTTGTGGTGACTTTCAACTGCCTACCGGAGCAATGTAAAAAGTACCAAAAGAAGTCCTTTCTGGCACCTTCCCCAGTGGAGTTGTGCATGGGGTGTGTTTGGAACATTTTGTCACCAGCCGAGTCCAAAATTCAGCGCTTCCCCATCTCAGCCCAGAAAGCAGGTAGAACAACTTTTGTGGTGTCCTTCAGCTGCCTTTCGGGGTAGTGTAAGAACTACCAACAGAACTCCTTTCTGGCACCTTTCCCGGTGGAGTTGTGCATGGGGTGTGTTTGGAACATTTTGTCACCAGCCGAGTCCAAAATTCAGCGCTTCTCCATCTCAGCCCAGAAAGCAGGTAGAATAAGTTTTGTGGTGTCTTACAGCTGCCTTTCGGGGTAGTGTAAGAACTAGCAACAGAACTCCTTTCTGGCACCTTTCCCGGTGGAGTTGTGCATGGGGTGTGTATGGAACATTTTGTCACCAGCCGAGTCCAAAATTCAGCGCTTCCCCATCTCAGCCCAGAAAGCAGGTAGAACAAGTTTTCTGGTATCTTTTAGGAGCCTACCGGGGTAGTATAAAAACTACCAACAGACCTCCTTTCTGGCACCTTCCCCGGTGGAGCTGTGCATGGGGTGTGTTTGGAACATTTTCTCACCAGCCGAGTCCAAAATTCAGCGCTTCCCCATTCAGCCCAGAAAGCAGGTAGAACAACTTTTGTGGTGACTTTCAACTGCCTACTGGAGCAATGTAAAAAGTACCAACAGAACTCCTTTCCGGCACCTTCCCCGGTGGAGTTGTGCATGGGGTGTGTTTGGAACATTTTGTCACCAGCCGAGTCCAAAATTCAGCGCTTCCCCATCTCAGCCCAGAAAGCAGGTAGAACAAGTTTTGTGGGGGCATTCAGGTGCCTACAGACTTAGTATAAAAAGTACCAACAGAACTCCTTTCTGGCACCTTCCCCGGTGGAGTTGTGCATGGGGTGTGTTTGGAACATTTTGTCACCAGCCGAGTCCAAAATTCAGCGCTTCCCCATCTCAGCCCAGAAAGCAGGTAGAACAACTTTTGTGGTGTCCTTCAGCTGCCTTTCGGGTTAGCGTAAGAACTACCAACAGAACTCCTTTCTGGCACCTTCCCCGGTGGAGTTGTGCATGGGGTGTGTTTGGGACATTTTGTCACCAGCCGAGTCCAAAATTCAGTGCTTCCCCATCTCAGCCCAGAAAGCAGGTAGAACAAGTTTTGTGGGGCCATTCAGGTGCCTACCAGGGCAGTGTATAAAAAGTACCAACAAAACTCCTTTCTGGCACCTTTCCCAGTGGAGTTGTGCATGGGGTGTGTATGGAACATTTTGTCACCAGCCGAGTCCAAAATTCAGCGCTTCCCCATCTCAGCCCAGAAAGCAGGTAGAACAAGTTTTGTGGGGCCATTCAGCTTCCAACCCGAGCAATGTAAAAAGTACCAAGAGTAGTCCTTTCTGGCACCTTCCCCGGTGGGGTTGTGCATGGGGGGTGTGTGGAACATTTTGTCACCAGCCGAGTCCAAAATTCAGCGCTTCCCCATCTCAGCCCAGAAAGCAGGTAGAACAAATTTTGTGGTGTCCTTCAGCTGCCTACCGGGGTAGCGTAAGAACTACCAGCAAAACTCCTTTCTGGCACCTTCCCCGTTGGAGTTGTGCATTGGGTGTGTATGGAACATTTTGTCACCAGCCGAGTCCAAAATTCAGCGCTTCCCCATCTCAGCCCAGAAAGCAGGTAGAACAAGTTTTGTGGGGCCATTGAGCATCATACCCGAGCAATTTAAAAAGTACCAAAAGAAGTCCTTTCTGGCACCTTCCCCGGTGGAGTTGTGCTTGGGGTGTGTATGGAACATTTTGTCACCAGCCGAGTATAAAATTCAGCGCTTCCCCATCCCAGCCCAGAAAGCAGGTAGAACAAGTTTTGTGGTGTCCTTCAGCTGCCTACCGGGGTAGCGTAAGAACTACCAACAGACGTCCTTTCTGGCACCTTCCCCGGTGGAGTTGTGCATGGGGTGTGTTTGGAACATTTTGTCACCAGCCGAGTCCAAAATTCAGCGCTTCTCCATCTCAGCCCAGAAAGCAGGTAGAACAAGTTTTGTGGGGCCATTCAGGTGCCTACCTGTGCAGTGTAAAAACTACCAACAGACGTCCCTTCTGGCACCTTCCCCGGTGGAGTTGTGCATGGGGTGTGTATGGAACATTTTGTCACCAGCCGAGTCCAAAATTCAGCGCTTCCCCATCTCAGCCCAGAAAGCAGGTAGAACAACTTTTGTGGGGCCTTTCAGATTCCTACCCGAGCAAAGTAAAAATTACCAACAGAAGTCCTTTCTGGCCCCTTCCCCGGTGGAGTTGTGCATGGGGTGTGTTTGGAACATTTTGTCACCAGCCGAGTCCAAAAGTCAGCGCTTCCCCATCTCAGCCCAGAAAGCAGGTAGAACAAGTTTTGTGGTGTCCTTCAGCTGCCTACCGGGGTAGCGTAAGAACTACCAACAGACGTCCTTTCTGGCACCTTTCCCGGTGGAGTTGTGCATGGGGTGTGTTTGGAACATTTTGTCACCAGCCGAGTCCAAAAGTCAGCGCTTCCCCATCTCAGCCCAGAAAGCAGGTAGAACAACTTTTGTGGGGCCATTCAGGTGCCTACCGACGTAGTGTAAAAAGTACCAACAGAACTCCTTTCTGGCACCTTTCCCGGTGGAGTTGTGCATGGGGTGTGTTTGGAACATTTTGTCACCAGCCGAGTCCAAAATTCAGCCCTTCCCCATCTCAGCCCAGAAAGCAGGTAGAACAAGTTTTGTGGTGACTTTCAACTGCCTACCGGAGCAATGTAGAAAGGACCAACAGAAGTCCTTTCTGGCACCTTTCCCAGTGGAGTTGTGCATGGGGTGTGTTTGGAACATTTTGTCGCCAGCCGAATCCAAAATTCAGCGCTTCCCCATCTCAGCCCAGAAAGCAGGTAGAACAAGTTTTGTGGTGTCCTTCAGCTGCCTACCGGGGTAGCGTAAGAACTACCAACAGACGTCCTTTCTGGCACCTTCCCCGGTGGAGTTGTGCATGGGGTGTGTATGGGACATTTTGTCACCAGCCGAGTCCAAAATTCAGCGCTTCCCCATCTCAGCCCAGAAAGCAGGTAGAACAAGTTTTGTGGGGCCATTGAGCATCCTACCTGAGCAAAGTAAAAAGTACCAAAAGAAGTCCTTTCTGGCACCTTCCCCGGTGGAGTTGTGCTTGGGGTGTGTATGGAACATTTTGTCACCAGCCGAGTCCAAAATTCAGCGCTTCCCCATCTCAGCCCAGAAAGCAGGTAGAACAAGTTTTGTGGTGTCCTTCAGCTGCCTACCGGAGCAATGTAAAAACTACCAACAGACGTACTTTCTGGCACCTTCCCCGGTGGAGTTGTGCATGGGGTGTGTATGGAACATTTTGTCACCAGCCGAGTCCAAAATTCAGCGCTTCCCCATCTCAGCCCAGAAAGCAGGTAGAACAAGTTTTGTGGTGACTTTCAACTGCCTACCGGAGCAATGTAAAAACTACCAACAGACGTCCTTTCTGGCACCTTTCCCGGTGGAGTTGTGCATGGGGTGTGTTTGGAACATTTTGTCACCAGCCGAGTCCAAAATTCAGCGCTTCCCCATCTCAGCCCAGAAAGCAGGTAGAACAAGTTTTCTGGTGTCCTTCAGCTGCCTACCGGGGTAGCGTAAGAACTACCAACAGAACTCCTTTCTGGCACCTTTCCCAGTGGAGTTGTGCATGGGGTGTGTTTGGAACATTTTGTCACCAGCCGAGTCCAAAATTCAGCGCTTCTCCATCTCAGCCCAGAAAGCAGGTAGAACAAGTTTTGTGGTGTCTTACAGCTGCCTTTCGGGGTAGTGTAAGAACTACCAACAGAACTCCTTTCTGGCACCTTTCCCAGTGGAGTTGTGCATGGGGTGTGTTTGGAACATTTTGTCACCAGCCGAGTCCAAAATTCAGCCCTTCCCCATCTCAGCCCAGAAAGCAGGTAGAACAACTTTTGTGGTGACTTTCAACTGCCTACCGGAGCAATGTAAAAACTGCCAACAGACGTCCTTTCTGGCACCTTCCCCGGTGGAGTTGTGCATGGGGTGTGTTTGGAACATTTTGTCACCAGCCGAGTCCAAAATTCAGCGCTTCCCCATCTCAGCCCAGAAAGCAGGTAGAACAACTTTTGTGGTGTCCTTCAGCTGCCTTTCGGGGTAGTGTAAGAACTACCAACAGAACTCCTTTCTGGCACCTTTCCCGGTGGAGTTGTGCATGGGGTGTGTTTGGAACATTTTGTCACCAGCCGAGTCCAAAATTCAGCGCTTCTCCATCTCAGCCCAGAAAGCAGGTAGAATAAGTTTTGTGGTGTCTTACAGCTGCCTTTCGGGGTAGTGTAAGAACTACCAACAGAACACCTTTCTGGCACCTTCCCCGGTGGAGTTGTGCATGGGGTGTGTTTGGAACATTTTGTCACCGCCGAGTCCAAAATTCAGCGCTTCCCCATCTCAGCCCAGAAAGCAGGTAGAACAAGTTTTGTGGTGTCCTTCAGCTGCCTACCGGGGTAGCGTAAGAACTACCAACAGAACTCCTTTCTGGCACCTTCCCCGGTGGAGTTGTGCATGGGGTGTGTTTGGGACATTTTGTCACCAGCCGAGTCCAAAATTCAGTGCTTCCCCATCTCAGCCCAGAAAGCAGGTAGAACAAGTTTTGTGGGGCCATTCAGGTGCCTACCAGGGCAGTGTATAAAAAGTACCAACAGAACTCCTTTCTGGCACCTTTCCCAGTGGAGTTGTGCATGGGGTGTGTATGGAACATTTTGTCACCAGCCGAGTCCAAAATTCAGCGCTTCCCCATCTCAGCCCAGAAAGCAGGTAGAACAAGTTTTGTGGGGCCATTCAGCTTCCAACCCGAGCAATGTAAAAAGTACCAAGAGTAGTCCTTTCTGGCACCTTCCCCGGTGGGGTTGTGCATGGGGGGTGTGTGGAACATTTTGTCACCAGCCGAGTCCAAAATTCAGCGCTTCCCCATCTCAGCCCAGAAAGCACGTAGAACAAATTTTGTGGTGTCCTTCAGCTGCCTTTCGGGGTAGCGTAAGAACTACCAACAAAACTCCTTTCTGGCACCTTCCCCGTTGGAGTTGTGCATTGGGTGTGTATGGAACATTTTGTCACCAGCCGAGTCCAAAATTCAGCGCTTCCCCATCTCAGCCCAGAAAGCAGGTAGAACAAGTTTTGTGGGGCCATTGAGCATCATACCCGAGCAAAGTAAAAAGTACCAAAAGAAGTCCTTTCTGGCACCATCTCCGGTGGAGTTGTGCTTGGGGTGTGTATGGAACATTTTGTCACCAGCCGAGTCCAAAATTCAGCGCTTCCCCATCTCAGCCCAGAAAGCAGGTAGAACAAGTTTTGTGGTGTTCTTCAGCTGCCTACCGGAGCAATGTAAAAACTACCAACAGAACTCCTTTCTGGCACCTTTCCCGGTGGAGTTGTGCATGGGGTGTGTTTGGAACATTTTGTCACCAGCCGAGTCCAAAATTCAGCGCTTCCCCATCTCAGCCCAGAAAGCAGGTAGAACAACTTTTGTGGTGTCCTTCAGCTGCCTACCGGAGCAATGTAAAAACTGCCAACAGACGTCCTTTCTGGCACCTTCCCCGGTGGAGTTGTCCATGGGGTGTGTATGGAACATTTTGTCACCAGCCGAGTCCAAAATTCAGCGCTTCCCCATCTCAGCCCAGAAAGCTGGTAGAACAACTTTTGTGGTGTCCTTCAGCTGCCTTTCGGGGTAGTGTAAGAACTACCAACAGAACTCCTTTCTGGCACCTTTCCCGGTGGAGTTGTGCATGGGGTGTGTTTGGAACATTTTGTCACCAGCCGAGTCCAAAATTCAGCGCTTCTCCATCTCAGCCCAGAAAGCAGGTAGAATAAGTTTTGTGGTGTCTTACAGCTGCCTTTCGGGGTAGTGTAAGAACTACCAACAGAACTCCTTTCTGGCACCTTTCCCGGTGGAGTTGTGCATGGGGTGTGTATGGAACATTTTGTCACCAGCCGAGTCCAAAATACAGCGCTTCCCCATCTCAGCCCAGAAAGCAGGTAGAACAAGTTTTCTGGTATCTTTTAGGAGCCTACCGGGGTAGTGTAAAAACTACCAACAGACCTCCTTTCTGGCACCTTCCCCGGTGGAGCTGTGCATGGGGTGTGTTTGGAACATTTTGTCACCAGCCGAGTCCAAAATTCAGCGCTTCCCCATTCACCCAGAAAGCAGGTAGAACAAGTTTTGTGGTGACTTTCAACTGCCTACTGGAGCAATGTAAAAAGTACCAAAAGAACTCCTTTCCGGCACCTTCCCCGGTGGAGTTGTGCATGGGGGATGTGTGGAACATTTTGTCACCAGCCGACTCCAAAATTCAGTGCTTCCCCATCTCAGCCCAGAAAGCAGGTAGAACAAGTTTTGTGGGGCCATTCAGCTTCCAACCCGAGCAATGTAAAAAGTACCAAGAGTAGTCCTTTCTGGCACCTTCCCCGGTGGGGTTGTGCATGGGGGGTGTGTGGAACATTTTGTCACCAGCCGAGTCCAAAATTCAGCGCTTCCCCATCTCAGCCCAGAAAGCAGGTAGAACAAATTTTGTGGTGTCCTTCAGCTGCCTACCGGGGTAGCGTAAGAACTACCAACAAAACTCCTTTCTGGCACCTTCCCCGTTGGAGTTGTGCACTGGGTGTGTATGGAACATTTTGTCACCAGCCGAGTCCAAAATTCAGCGCTTCCCCATCTCAGCCCAGAAAGCAGGTAGAACAAGTTTTGTGGGGCCATTGAGCATCATACCCGAGCAAAGTAAAAAGTACCAAAAGAAGTCCTTTCTGGCACCTTCTCCGGTGGAGTTGTGCTTGGGGTGTGTATGGAACATTTTGTCACCAGCCGAGTCCAAAATTCAGCGCTTCCCCATCTCAGCCCAGAAAGCAGGTAGAACAAGTTTTGTGGTGTTCTTCAGCTGCCTACCGGAGCAATGTAAAAACTACCAACAGACGTCCTTTCTGGCACCTTCCCCGGTGGAGTTGTGCATGGGGTGTGTTTGGAACATTTTGTCACCAGCCGAGTCCAAAATTCAGCGCTTCCCCATCCCAGCCCAGAAAGCAGGTAGAACAAGTTTTGTGGTGTCCTTCAGCTGCCTTTCGGGGTAGTGTAAGAACTACCAACAGAACTCCTTTCTGGCACGTTATCCGGTGGAGTTGTGCATGGGGTGTGTATGGAACATTTTGTCACCAGCCGAGTCCAAAATTCAGCCCTTCCCCATCTCAGCCCAGAAAGCAGGTAGAACAAGTTTTGTGGTGACTTTCAACTGCCTACCGGAGCAATGTAAAAACTGCCAACAGACGTCCTTTCTGGCACCTTCCCCAGTGGAGTTGTGCATGGGGTGTGTTTGGAACATTTTGTCACCAGCCGAGTCCAAAATTCAGCCCTTCCCCATCTCAGCCCAGAAAGCAGGTAGAACAAGTTTTGTGGTGTCCTTCAGCTGCCTTTCGGGGTAGTGTAAAAACTACCAACAGACCTCCTTTCTGGCACCTTCCCCGGTGGAGTTGTGCATGGGGTGTGTTTGGAACATTTTGTACACCAGCCGAGTCCAAAATTCAGCGCTTCCCCATTCAGCCCAGAAAGCAGGTAGAACAATTTTTGTGGCGACTTTCAACTGCCTACCGGAGCAATGTAAAAAGTACCAACAGAACTCCTTTCCGGCACCTTCCCCGGTGGAGTTGTGCATGGGGGATGTGTGGAACATTTTGTCACCAGCCGAGTCCAAAATTCAGCGCTTCCCCATCTCAGCCCAGAAAGCAGGTAGAACAAGTTTTGTGGTGTCCTTCAGCTGCCTACCAGGTAAGTGTAAAAACTACCAACAGACGTCCTTTCTGGCACCTTCCCCGGTGGAGTTGTGCATGGGGTGTGTTTGGAACATTTTGTCACCAGCCGAGTCCAAAATTCAGCGCTTCCCCATCTCAGCCCAGAAAGCAGGTAGAACAAGTTTTGTGGGGCCATTCAGGTGCCTACCAGGGCAGTGTATAAAAAGTACCAACAGAACTCCTTTCTGGCACCTTTCCCAGTGGAGTTGTGCATGGGGTGTGTATGGAACATTTTGTCACCAGCCGAGTCCAAAATTCAGCGCTTCCCCATCTCAGCCCAGAAAGCAGGTAGAACAAGTTTTGTGGTGTCCTTCAGCTGCCTACCGGGGTAGCGTAAGAACTACCAACAAAACTCCTTTCTGGCACCTTCCCCGTTGGAGTTGTGCATTGGGTGTGTATGGAACATTTTGTCACCAGCCGAGTCCAAAATTCAGCGCTTCCCCATCTCAGCCCAGAAAGCAGGTAGAACAAGTTTTGTGGGGCCATTGAGCATCCTACCCGAGCAAAGTAAAAAGTACCAAAAGAAGTCCTTTCTGGCACCTTCCCCGGTGGAGTTGTGCTTGGGGTGTGTATGGAACATTTTGTCACCAGCCGAGTCCAAAAGTCAGCGCTTCCCCATCTCAGCCCAGAAAGCAGGTAGAACAAGTTTTGTGGTGTCCTTCAGCTGCCTACCGGAGCAATGTAAAAACTACCAACAGACGTACTTTCTGGCACCTTCCCCGGTGGAGTTGTGCATGGGGTGTGTTTGGAACATTTTGTCACCAGCCGAGTCCAAAATTCAGCGCTTCCCCATCCCAGCCCAGAAAGCAGGTAGAACAAGTTTTGTGGTGTCCTTCAGCTGCCTACCGGAGCAATGTAAAAACTACCAACAGAACTCCTTTCTGGCACCTTTCCCGGTGGAGTTGTGCATGGGGTGTGTTTGGAACATTTTGTCACCAGCCGAGTCCAAAATTCAGCGCTTCCCCATCTCAGCCCAGAAAGCAGGTAGAACAAGTTTTTTGGGGCCATTCAGGTGCCTACCAGGGCAGTGTATAAAAAGTACCAACAGACGTCCTTTCTGGCACCTTCCCCAGTGGAGTTGTGCATGGGGTGTGTTTGGAACATTTTGTCACCAGCCGAGTCCAAAATTCAGCGCTTCCCCATCTCAGCCCAGAAAGCAGGTAGAACAAGTTTTGTGGTGACTTTCAACTGCCTACCGGAGCAATGCAAAACTGCCAACAGACGTCCTTTCTGGCACCTTCCCCAGTGGAGTTGTGCATGGGGTGTGTTTGGAACATTTTGTCACCAGCCGAGTCCAAAATTCAGCGCTTCCCCATCTCAGCCCAGAAAGCAGGTAGAACAAGTTTTGTGGTGTCCTTCAGCTCCCTTTCGGGGTAGTGTAAGAACTAGCAACAGAACTCCTTTCTGGCACCTTCCCCGGTGGAGTTGTGCATGGGGTGTGTATGGAACATTTTGTCACCAGCCGAGTCCAAAATTCAGCGCTTCCCCATCTCAGCCCAGAAAGCAGGTAGAACAAGTTTTGTGGTGTCCTTCAGCTGCCTACCGGAGCAATGTAAAAACTACCAACAGACGTACTTTCTGGCACCTTCCTTGGTGGAGTTGTGCATGGGGTGTGTTTGGAACATTTTGTCACCAGCCGAGTCCAAAATTCAGCGCTTCCCCATCTCAGCCCAGAAAGCAGGTAGAACAACTTTTGTGGGGCCATTCAGGTGCCTACCGACGTAGTGTAAAAAGTACCAACAGAACTCCTTTCTGGCACCTTTCCCGGCGGAGTTGTGCATGGGGTGTGTTTGGAACATTTTGTCGCCAGCCGAATCCAAAATTCAGCGCTTCCCCATCTCAGCCCAGAAAGCACGTAGAACAAGTTTTCTGGTATCTTTTAGGTGCCTGCCGGGGTAGTGTAAAAACTACCAACAGACCTCCTTTTTGGCACCTTCCCCGGTGGAGTTGTGCATGGGGTGTGTTTGGAACATTTTGTCACCAGCCGAGTCCAAAATTCAGCGCTTCCCCATCTCAGCCCAGAAAGCAGGTAGAACAATTTTTGTGGCGACTTTCAACTGCCTACCGGAGCAATGTAAAAAGTACCAACAGAACTCCTTTCCGGCACATTCCCCGGTGGAGTTGTGCATGGGGGATGTGTGGAACATTTTGTCACCAGCCGAGTCCAAAATTCAGCGCTTCCCCATCTCAGCCCAGAAAGCAGGTAGAACAAGTTTTGTGGGGCCATTCAGGTGCCTACCTGGGCAGTGTAAAAACTACCAACAGACGTCCCTTCTGGCACCTTCCCCGGTGGAGTTGTGCATGGGGTGTGTATGGAACATTTTGTCACCAGCCGAGTCCAAAATTCAGCGCTTCCCCATCTCAGCCCAGAAAGCAGGTAGAACAAATTTTGAGGGGCATTCAGCTGCCTGTCGGGGTAGTGTAAAAACTACCAACAGAAGTCCTTTCTGGCATCTTCCCCGGTGGAGTTGTGCATGGGGTGTGTATGGAACATTTTGTCACCAGCCGAGTCCAAAATT
Source organism: Falco biarmicus (assembly GCF_023638135.1). Taxonomy (NCBI): domain Eukaryota; kingdom Metazoa; phylum Chordata; class Aves; order Falconiformes; family Falconidae; genus Falco; species Falco biarmicus. Next base: position 379,260 of record NC_079296.1, read on the forward strand.
CAGCGCTTCCCCATCTCAGCCCAGAAAGCAGGTAGAACAAGTTTTGTGGTGTCCTTCAGCTGCCTTTCGGGGTAGTGTAAGAACTACCAACAGACGTCCTTTATGGCACCTTCTCCGGTGGAGTTGTGCATGGGGTGTGTTTGGAACATTTTGTCACCAGACGAGTCCAAAATTCAGCTCTTCCCCATCTCAGCCCAGAAAGCACGTAGAAAAGATTTTGTGGGGCCATTGAGCATCCTACACGAGCAATTTAAAAAGTACCAACAGAACTCCTTTCTGGCACCTTTCCCGGCGGAGTTGTGCATGGGGTGTGTTTGGAACATTTTGTCACCAGCCGAGCCCAAAAGTCAGCGCTTCCCCATCTCAGCCCAGAAAGCAGGTAGAAGAACTGTCGTGGTGCCTTTCAGCTGCCTACCAGGGTATTGTAAAAACTACCAACAGAACTCCTTTCTGGCACCTTTCCCGGTGGAGTTGTGCATGGGGTGTGTTTGGAACATTTTGTCACCAGCCGAGTCCAAAATTCAGCGCTTCCCCATCTCAGCCCAGAAAGCAGGTAGAACAAGTTTTGTGGTGTCCTTCAGCTGCCTACCGGAGCAATGTAAAAACTACCAACAGACGTACTTTCTGGCACCTTCCTTGGTGGAGTTGTGCATGGGGTGTGTTTGGAACATTTTGTCACCAGCCGAGTCCAAAATTCAGCGCTTCCCCATCTCAGCCCAGAAAGCAGGTAGAACAACTTTTGTGGGGCCATTCAGGTGCCTACCGGGGTAGTGTAAAAAGTACCAACAGAACTCCTTTCTGGCACCTTTCCCGGCGGAGTTGTGCATGGGGTGTGTTTGGAACATTTTGTCGCCAGCCGAATCCAAAATTCAGCGCTTCCCCATCTCAGCCCAGAAAGCACGTAGAACAAGTTTTCTGGTATCTTTTAGGTGCCTGCCGGGGTAGTGTAAAAACTACCAACAGACCTCCTTTTTGGCACCTTCCCCGGTGGAGTTGTGCATGGGGTGTGTTTGGAACATTTTGTCACCAGCCGAGTCCAAAATTCAGCGCTTCCCCATCTCAGCCCAGAAAGCAGGTAGAACAATTTTTGTGGCGACTTTCAACTGCCTACCGGAGCAATGTAAAAAGTACCAACAGAACTCCTTTCCGGCACATTCCCCGGTGGAGTTGTGCATGGGGGATGTGTGGAACATTTTGTCACCAGCCGAGTCCAAAATTCAGCGCTTCCCCATCTCAGCCCAGAAAGCAGGTAGAACAAGTTTTGTGGGGCCATTCAGGTGCCTACCTGGGCAGTGTAAAAACTACCAACAGACGTCCCTTCTGGCACCTTCCCCGGTGGAGTTGTGCATGGGGTGTGTATGGAACATTTTGTCACCAGCCGAGTCCAAAATTCAGCGCTTCCCCATCTCAGCCCAGAAAGCAGGTAGAACAAATTTTGAGGGGCATTCAGCTGCCTGTCGGGGTAGTGTAAAAACTACCAACAGAAGTCCTTTCTGGCATCTTCCCCGGTGGAGTTGTGCATGGGGTGTGTATGGAACATTTTGTCACCAGCCGAGTCCAAAATTCAGCGCTTCCCCATCTCAGCCCAGAAAGCAGGTAGAACAAGTTTTGTGGTGTCCTTCAGCTGCCTTTCGGGGTAGTGTAAGAACTACCAACAGACGTCCTTTATGGCACCTTCTCCGGTGGAGTTGTGCATGGGGTGTGTTTGGAACATTTTGTCACCAGCCGAGTCCAAAATTCAGCGCTTCCCCATCTCAGCCCAGAAAGCAGGTAGAACAAGTTTTGTGGGGCCATTGAGCATCCTACCCGAGCAAAGTAAAAAGTACCAAAAGAAGTCCTTTCTGGCACCTTCCTCGGTGGAGTTGTGCTTGGGGTGTGTTTGGAACATTTTGTCACCAGCCGAGTCCAAAATTCAGCGCTTCCCCATCTCAGCCCAGAAAGCAGGTAGAACAAGTTTTGTGGTGTCCTTCAGCTGCCTACCGGAGCAATGTAAAAACTACCAACAGACGTCCTTTCTGGCACCTTTCCCGGTGGAGTTGTGCATGGGGTGTGTTTGGGAACATTTTGTCACCAGCCGAGTCCAAAATTCAGCGCTTCCCCATCTCAGCCCAGAAAGCAGGTAGAACAAGTTTTGTGGTGTCCTTCAGCTGCCTACCGGGGTAGTGTAAGAACTACCAACAAAACTCCTTTCTGGCACCTTCTCCGGTGGAGTTGTGCATGGGGTGTGTTTGGAACATTTTCTCACCAGCCGAGTCCAAAATTCAGCGCTTCCCCATCTCAGCCCAGAAAGCAGGTAGAACAAGTTTTGTGGGGCCATTCAGGTACCTACCTGGGCAGTGTAAAAACTACCAACAGACGTCCTTTCTGGCATCTTCCCCGGTGGAGTTGTGCATGGGCTGTGTATGGAACATTTTGTCACCAGACGAGTCCAAAATTCAGCGCTTCCCCATCTCAGCCCAGAAAGCAGGTAGAACAAGTTTTGTGGGGCCATTCAGGTGCCTACCTGGGCAGTGTAAAAACTACCAACAGACGTCCCTTCTGGCACCTTCCCCGGTGGAGTTGTGCATGGGGTGTGTTTGGAATATTTTGTCACCAGCCGAGTCCAAAATTCAGCGCTTCCCCATCTCAGCCCAGAAAGCAGGTAGAACAAGTTTTGTGGGGCCTTTCAGCTTCCTACCCGAGCAAAGTAAAAATTACCAACAAAAGTCCTTTCTGGCCCCTTCCCCGGTGGAGTTGTGCATGGGGTGTGTTTGGAACATTTTGTCACCAGCCGAGTCCAAAATTCAGCGCTTCCCCATCTCAGCCCAGAAAGCAGGTAGAACAACTTTTGTGGTGTCCTTCAGCTGCCTTTCGGGGTAGTGTAAGAACTACCAACAGAACTCCTTTCTGGCACCTCTCCGGTGGAGTTGTGCATGGGGTGTGTATGGAACATTTTGTCACCAGCCGAGTCCAAAATTCAGCTCTTCCCCATCTCAGCCCAGAAAGCAGGTAGAAAAGATTTTGTGGGGCCATTGAGCATCCTACACGAGCAATTTAAAAAGTACCAACAGAAGTCCTTTCTGGCACCTTCCCCGTTGGAGTTGTGCATGGGGTGTGTTTGGAACATTTTGTCACCAGCCGAGTCCAAAATTCAGCGCTTCCCCATCTCAGCCCAGAAAGCAGGTAGAAGAACTGTCGTGGTGCCTTTCAGCTGCCTACAAGGGTATTGTAAAAACTACCAACAGAACTCCTTTCTGGCACCTTCCCCGGTGGAGTTGTGCATGGGGTGTGTTTGGGAACATTTTGTCACCAGCCGAGTCCAAAATTCAGCGCTTCCCCATCTCAGCCCAGAAAGCAGGTAGAACAAGTTTTGTGGGGCCATTGAGCATCCTACCCGAGCAAAGTAAAAAGTACCAAAAGAAGTCCTTTCTGGCACCTTCCTCGGTGGAGTTGTGCATGGGGTGTGTTTGGAACATTTTGTCACCAGGCGAGTCCAAAATTCAGCGCTTCCCCATCTCAGCCCAGAAAGCAGGTAGAACAAGTTTTGTGGGGTCCTTCAGCTGCCTACCGATGTATTATAAAAAGTACCAACAGAAGTCCTTTCTGGCACCTTCCCCGGTGGAGTTGTGCATGGGGTGTGTTTGGAACATTTTGTCACCAGCCGAGTCCAAAATTCAGCGCTTCCCCATCTCAGCCCAGAAAGCAGGTAGAACAAATTTTGTGGTGTCCTTCAGCTGCCTTTCGGGGTAGTGTAAGAACTACCAACAGAACTCCTTTCTGGCACCTTCCCCGGTGGAGTTGTGCATGGGGTGTGTTTGGAACATTTTGTCACCAGGCGAGTCCAAAATTCAGCGCTTCCCCATCTCAGCCCAGAAAGCAGGTAGAACAAGTTTTTTGGGGCCATTCAGGTGCCTACCAGGGCAGTGTATAAAAAGTACCAACAGAACTCCTTTCTGGCACCTTTCCCGGTGGAGTTGTGCATGGGGTGTGTATGGAACATTTTGTCACCAGCAGAGTCCAAAATTCAGTGCTTCCCCATCTCAGCCCAGAAAGCAGGTAGAACAAGTTTTGTGGTGTCCTTCAGCTGCCTACCGGAGCAATGTAAAAACTACCAACAGACGTACTTTCTGGCACCTTCCTTGGTGGAGTTGTGCATGGGGTGTGTTTGGAACATTTTGTCACCAGCCGAGTCCAAAATTCAGCGCTTCCCCATCTCAGCCCAGAAAGCAGGTAGAACAAGTTTTGTGGGGCCATTCAGCTGCCTTTCGGGGTAGCGTAAGAACTACCAACAGACGTCCTTTCTGGCACCTTCCCCGTTGGAGTTGTGCATGGGGTGTGTATGGAACATTTTGTCACCAGCCGAGTCCAAAATTCAGCGCTTCCCCATCTCAGCCCAGAAAGCAGGTAGAACAAGTTTTGTGGGGCCATTGAGCATCCTACCCGAGCAAAGTAAAAAGTACCAAAAGAAGTCCTTTCTGGCCCCTTCCCCGGTGGAGTTGCGCATGGGGTGTGTTTGGAACATTTTGTCACCAGCCGAGTCCAAAATTCAGCGCTTCCCCATCTCAGCCCAGAAAGCAGGTAGAACAAATTTTGTGGTGTCCTTCAGCTGCCTTTCGGGGTAGCGTAAGAACTACCAACAAAACTCCTTTCTGGCACCTTCCCCAGTGGAGTTGTGCATGGGGTGTGTATGGAACATTTTGTCACCAGACAAGTCCAAAATTCAGCGCTTCCCCATCTCAGCCCAGAAAGCAGGTAGAACAAGTTTTGTGGGGCCATTCAGGTGCCTACCTGGGCAGTGTAAAAACTACCAACAGACGTCACTTCTGGCACCTTCCCCGGTGGAGTTGTGCATGGGGTGTGTATGGAACATTTTGTCACCAGCCGAGTCCAAAATTCAGCGCTTCCCCATCTCAGCCCAGAAAGCAGGTAGAACAAGTTTTGTGGTGTCCTTCAGCTGCCTACCGGGGTAGCGTAAGAACTACCAACAGAAGTCCTTTCTGGCACCTTCCCCGGTGGAGTTGTGCATGGGGTGTGTTTGGAACATTTTGTCACCAGCCGAGTCCAAAATTCAGCGCTTCCCCATCTCAGCCCAGAAAGCAGGTAGAACAAGTTTTGTGGGGCCATTCAGGTGCCTACCTGGGCAGTGTAAAAACTACCAACAGACGTCCCTTCTGGCACCTTCCCCGGTGGAGTTGTGCATGGGGTGTGTATGGAGCATTTTGTCACCAGCCGAGTCCAAAATTCAGCGCTTCCCCATCTCAGCCCAGAAAGCAGGTAGAACAAATTTTGAGGGGCATTCAGCTGCCTGTCGGGGTAGTGTAAAAACTACCAACAGAAGTCCTTTCTGGCATCTTCCCCGGTGGAGTTGTGCATGGGGTGTGTATGGAACATTTTGTCACCAGCCGAGTCCAAAATTCAGCGCTTCCCCATCTCAGCCCAGAAAGCAGGTAGAACAAGTTTTGTGGTGTCCTTCAGCTGCCTTTCGGGGTAGTGTAAGAACTAGCAACAGACGTCCTTTCTGGCACCTTCTCCGGTGGAGTTGGGCATGGGGTGTGTTTGGAACATTTTGTCACCAGCAGAGTCCAAAATTCAGCTCTTCCCCATCTCAGCCCAGAAAGCACGTAGAAAAGATTTTGTGGGGCCATTGAGCATCCTACACGAGCAATTTAAAAAGTACCAACAGAACTCCTTTCTGGCACCTTCCCCGTTGGAGTTGTGCATGGGGTGTGTTTGGAACATTTTGTCACCAGCCGAGTCCAAAAGTCAGCGCTTCCCCATCTCAGCCCAGAAAGCAGGTAGAAGAACTGTCGTGGTGCCTTTCAGCTGCCTACCAGGGTATTGTAAAAACTACCAACAGAACTCCTTTCTGGCACCTTCCCCGGTGGAGTTGTGCATGGGGTGTGTTTGGGAACATTTTGTCACCAGCCGAGTCCAAAATTCAGCGCTTCCCCATCTCAGCCCAGAAAGCAGGTAGAACAAGTTTTGTGGGGCCATTGAGCATCCTACCCGAGCAAAGTAAAAAGTACCAAAAGAAGTCCTTTCTGGCACCTTCCTCCGTGGAGTTGTGCTTGGGGTGTGTTTGGAACATTTTGTCACCAGCCGAGTCCAAAATTCAGCGCTTCCCCATCTCAGCCCAGAAAGCAGGTAGAACAAGTTTTGTGGTGTCCTTCAGCTGCCTACCGGAGCAATGTAAAAACTACCAACAGAACTCCTTTCTGGCACCTTTCCCGGTGGAGTTGTGCATGGGGTGTGTTTGGGAACATTTTGTCACCAGCCGAGTCCAAAATTCAGCGCTTCCCCATCTCAGCCCAGAAAGCAGGTAGAACAAGTTTTGTGGTGTCCTTCAGCTGCCTACCGGGGTAGTGTAAAAACTACCAACAGAACTCCTTTCTGGCACCTTTCCCGGTGGAGTTGTGCATGGGGTGTGTTTGGAACATTTTCTCACCAGCCGAGTCCAAAATTCAGCGCTTCCCCATCTCAGCCCAGAAAGCAGGTAGAACAAGTTTTGTGGGGCCATTCAGGTGCCTACCTGGGCAGTGTAAAAACTACCAACAGACGTCCCTTCTGGCACCTTCCCCGGTGGAGTTGTGCATGGGGTGTGTTTGGAATATTTTGTCACCAGCCGAGTCCAAAATTCAGCGCTTCCCCATCTCAGCCCAGAAAGCAGGTAGAACAAGTTTTGTGGGGCCTTTCAGCTTCCTACCCGAGCAAAGTAAAAATTACCAACAAAAGTCCTTTCTGGCCCCTTCCCCGGTGGAGTTGTGCATGGGGTGTGTTTGGAACATTTTGTCACCAGCCGAGTCCAAAATTCAGCGCTTCCCCATCTCAGCCCAGAAAGCAGGTAGAACAACTTTTGTGGTGTCCTTCAGCTGCCTTTCGGGGTAGTGTAAGAACTACCAACAGAACTCCTTTCTGGCACCTCTCCGGTGGAGTTGTGCATGGGGTGTGTATGGAACATTTTGTCACCAGCCGAGTCCAAAATTCAGCTCTTCCCCATCTCAGCCCAGAAAGCAGGTAGAAAAGATTTTGTGGGGCCATTGAGCATCCTACACGAGCAATTTAAAAAGTACCAACAGAAGTCCTTTCTGGCACCTTCCCCGTTGGAGTTGTGCATGGGGTGTGTTTGGAACATTTTGTCACCAGCCGAGTCCAAAATTCAGCGCTTCCCCATCTCAGCCCAGAAAGCAGGTAGAAGAACTGTCGTGGTGCCTTTCAGCTGCCTACCAGGGTATTGTAAAAACTACCAACAGAACTCCTTTCTGGCACCTTCCCCGGTGGAGTTGTGCATGGGGTGTGTTTGGGAACATTTTGTCACCAGCCGAGTCCAAAATTCAGCGCTTCCCCATCTCAGCCCAGAAAGCAGGTAGAACAAGTTTTGTGGGGCCATTGAGCATCCTACCCGAGCAAAGTAAAAAGTACCAAAAGAAGTCCTTTCTGGCACCTTCCTCGGTGGAGTTGTGCATGGGGTGTGTTTGGAACATGTTGTCACCAGCCGAGTCCAAAATTCAGCGCTTCCCCATCTCAGCCCAGAAAGCAGGTAGAACAAGTTTTGTGGTATCTTTCAGCTGCCTACCGGGGTAGCGTAAGAACTACCAACAGAACTCCTTTCTGGCACCTTTCCCGGTGGAGTTGTGCATGGGGTGTGTTTGGGAACATTTTGTCACCAGCCGAGTCCAAAATTCAGCGCTTCCCCATCTCAGCCCAGAAAGCAGGTAGAACAAGTTTTGTGGTGTCCTTCAGCTGCCTACCGGGGTAGTGTAAAAAGTACCAACAGAACTCCTTTCTGGCACCTTCCCCGTTGGAGTTGTGCATGGGGTGTGTTTGGAACATTTTCTCACCAGCCGAGTCCAAAATTCAGCGCTTCCCCATCTCAGCCCAGAAAGCAGGTAGAACAAGTTTTGTGGGGCCATTCAGGTGCCTACCTGGGCAGTGTAAAAACTACCAACAGACGTCCCTTCTGGCACCTTCCCCGGTGGAGTTGTGCATGGGGTGTGTATGGAACATTTTGTCACCAGCCGAGTCCAAAATTCAGCGCTTCCCCATCTCAGCCCAGAAAGCAGGTAGAACAAGTTTTGTGGGGCCATTCAGGTGCCTACCTGGGCAGTGTAAAAACTACCAACAGACGTCCCTTCTGGCACCTTCCCCGGTGGAGTTGTGCATGGGGTGTGTTTGGAATATTTTGTCACCAGCCGAGTCCAAAATTCAGCGCTTCCCCATCTCAGCCCAGAAAGCAGGTAGAACAAGTTTTGTGGGGCCTTTCAGCTTCCTACCCGAGCAAAGTAAAAATTACCAACAAAAGTCCTTTCTGGCCCCTTCCCCGGTGGAGTTGTGCATGGGGTGTGTTTGGAACATTTTGTCACCAGCCGAGTCCAAAATTCAGTGCTTCCCCATCTCAGCCCAGAAAGCAGGTAGAACAACTTTTGTGGGGCCATTCAGGTGCCTACCGACGTAGTGTAAAAAGTACCAACAGAACTCCTTTCTGGCACCTTTCCCGGTGGAGTTGTGCATGGGGTGTGTTTGGAACATTTTGTCGCCAGCCGAATCCAAAATTCAGCGCTTCCCCATCTCAGCCCAGAAAGCAGGTAGAACAAGTTTTCTGGTATCTTTTAGGTGCCTACCGGGGTAGTGTAAAAACTACCAACAGACCTCCTTTCTGGCACCTTCCCCGGTGGAGTTGTGCATGGGGTGTGTTTGGAACATTTTGTCAACCGCCGAGTCCAAAATTCAGCGCTTCCCCATCTCAGCCCAGAAAGCAGGTAGAACAAATTTTGTGGCGACTTTCAACTGCCTACCGGAGCAATGTAAAAAATACTAACAGAACTCTATTCCGGCACCTTCCCCGGTGGAGTTGTGCATGGGGTGTGTTTGGAACATTTTGTCACCAGCCGAGTCCAAAATTCAGCGCATCCCCATCTCAGCCCAGAAAGCAGGTAGAACAAATTTTGTGGTGTCCTTCAGCTGCCTTTCGGGGTAGTGTAAGAACTACCAACAGAACTCCTTTCTGGCACCTTCCCCGGTGGAGTTGTGCATGGGGTGTGTTTGGAACATTTTGTCACCAGCCGAGTCCAAAATTCAGCGCTTCCCCATCTCAGCCCAGAAAGCAGGTAGAACAAGTTTTGTGGGGCCATTCAGCTGCCTTTCGGGGTAGCATAAGAACTACCAACAGACGTCCTTTCTGGCACCTTCCCCGTTGGAGTTGTGCATGGGGTGTGTTTGGGACATTTTGTCACCAGCCGAGTCCAAAATTCAGCGCTTCCCCATCTCAGCCCAGAAAGCAGGTAGAACAAGTTTTGTGGGGCCGTTCAGGTGCCTACCAGGGCAGTGTATAAAAAGTACCAACAGAACTCCTTTCTGGCCCCTTCCCCGGTGGAGTTGTGCATGGGGTGTGTATGGAACATTTTGTCACCAGCCGAGTCCAAAATTCAGCGCTTCCCCATCTCAGCCCAGAAAGCAGGTAGAACAAGTTTTGTGGTGTCCTTCAGCTGCCTACCGGAGCAATGTAAAAACTACCAACAGACGTACTTTCTGGCACCTTCCTTGGTGGAGTTGTGCATGGGGTGTGTTTGGAACATTTTGTCACCAGCCGAGTCCAAAATTCAGCGCTTCCCCATCTCAGCCCAGAAAGCAGGTAGAACAAATTTTGTGGTGTCCTTCAGCTGCCTACCGGGGTAGCGTAAGAACTACCAACAAAACTCCTTTCTGGCACCTTCCCCGGTGGAGTTGTGCATGGGGTGTGTTTGGAACATTTTGTCACCAGCCGAGTCCAAAATTCAGCGCTTCCCCATCTCAGCCCAGAAAGCAGGTAGAACAAGTTTTGTGGTGTCCTTCAGCTGCCTACCGGGGTAGTGTAAAAACTACCAACAGAACTCCTTTCTGGCACCTTTCCCGGTGGAGTTGTGCATGGGGTGTGTTTGGAACATTTTCTCACCAGCCGAGTCCAAAATTCAGCGCTTCCCCATCTCAGCCCAGAAAGCAGGTAGAACAAGTTTTGTGGGGCCATTCAGGTGCCTACCTGGGCAGTGTAAAAACTACCAACAGACGTCCCTTCTGGCACCTTCCCCGGTGGAGTTGTGCATGGGGTGTGTATGGAACATTTTGTCACCAGCCGAGTCCAAAATTCAGCGCTTCCCCATCTCAGCCCAGAAAGCAGGTAGAACAAGTTTTGTGGGGCCATTCAGGTGCCTACCTGGGCAGTGTAAAAACTACCAACAGACGTCCCTTCTGGCACCTTCCCCAGTGGAGTTGTGCATGGGGTGTGTTTGGAATATTTTGTCACCAGCCGAGTCCAAAATTCAGCGCTTCCCCATCTCAGCCCAGAAAGCAGGTAGAACAAGTTTTGTGGGGCCTTTCAGCTGCCTACCCGAGCAAAGTAAAAATTACCAACAAAAGTCCTTTCTGGCCCCTTCCCCGGTGGAGTTGTGCATGGGGTGTGTTTGGAACATTTTGTCACCAGCCGAGTCCAAAATTCAGCGCTTCCCCATCTCAGCCCAGAAAGCAGGTAGAACAAGTTTTGTGGGGCCATTCAGCTGCCTTTCGGGGTAGCGTAAGAACTACCAACAGACGTCCTTTCTGGCACCTTCCCCGTTGGAGTTGTGCATGGGGTGTGTTTGGGACATTTTGTCACCAGCCGAGTCCAAAATTCAGCGCTTCCCCATCTCAGCCCAGAAAGCAGGTAGAACAAGTTTTTTGGGGCCGTTCAGGTGCCTACCAGGGCAGTGTATAAAAAGTACCAACAGAACTCCTTTCTGGCACCTTTCCCGGCGGAGTTGTGCATGGGGTGTGTATGGAACATTTTGTCACCAGCCGAGTCCAAAATTCAGCGCTTCCCCATCCCAGCCCAGAAAGCAGGTAGAACAAGTTTTGTGGTGTCCTTCAGCTGCCTACCGGAGCAATGTAAAAACTACCAACAGACGTACTTTCTGGCACCTTCCTTGGTGGAGTTGTGCATGGGGTGTGTTTGGAACATTTTGTCACCAGCCGAGTCCAAAATTCAGCGCTTCCCCATCTCAGCCCAGAAAGCAGGTAGAACAAATTTTGTGGTGTCCTTCAGCTGCCTACCGGGGGTAGCGTAAGAACTACCAACAAAACTCCTTTCTGGCACCTTTCCCGGTGGAGTTGTGCATGGGGTGTGTTTGGAACATTTTGTCACCAGCCGAGTCCAAAATTCAGCGCTTCCCCATCTCAGCCCAGAAAGCAGGTAGAACAAGTTTTGTGGGGCCATTGAGCATCCTACCCGAGCAAAGTAAAAAGTACCAAAAGAAGTCCTTTCTGGCCCCTTCCCCGGTGGAGTTGCGCATGGGGTGTGTTTGGAACATTTTGTCACCAGCCGAGTCCAAAATTCAGCGCTTCCCCATCTCAGGCCAGAAAGCAGGTAGAACAAATTTTGTGGTGTCCTTCAGCTGCCTTTCGGGGTAGCGTAAGAACTACCAACAAAACTCCTTTCTGGCACCTTCCCCAGTGGAGTTGTGCATGGGGTGTGTATGGAACATTTTGTCACCAGACGAGTCCAAAATTCAGCGCTTCCCCATCTCAGCCCAGAAAGCAGGTAGAACAAGTTTTGTGGGGCCATTCAGGTGCCTACCTGTGCAGTGTAAAAACTACCAACAGACGTCACTTCTGGCACCTTCCCCGGTGGAGTTGTGCATGGGGTGTGTATGGAACATTTTGTCACCAGCCGAGTCCAAAATTCAGCGCTTCCCCATCTCAGCCCAGAAAGCAGGTAGAACAAGTTTTGTGGTGTCCTTCAGCTGCCTACCGGGGTAGCGTAAGAACTACCAACAGAAGTCCTTTCTGGCACCTTCCCCGGTGGAGTTGTGCATGGGGTGTGTTTGGAACATTTTGTCACCAGCCGAGTCCAAAATTCAGCGCTTCCCCATCTCAGCCCAGAAAGCAGGTAGAACAAGTTTTGTGGGGCCATTCAGGTGCCTACCTGGGCAGTGTAAAAACTACCAACAGACGTCCCTTCTGGCACCTTCCCCGGTGGAGTTGTGCATGGGGTGTGTATGGAACATTTTGTCACCAGCCGAGTCCAAAATTCAGCGCTTCCCCATCTCAGCCCAGAAAGCAGGTAGAACAAATTTTGAGGGGCATTCAGCTGCCTGTCGGGGTAGTGTAAAAACTACCAACAGACGTCCTTTCTGGCATCTTCCCCGGTGGAGTTGTGCATGGGGTGTGTATGGAACATTTTGTCACCAGCCGAGTCCAAAATTCAGCGCTTCCCCATCTCAGCCCAGAAAGCAGGTAGAACAAGTTTTGTGGTGTCCTTCAGCTGCCTTTCGGGGTAGTGTAAGAACTACCAACAGACGTCCTTTATGGCACCTTCTCCGGTGGAGTTGTGCATGGGGTGTGTTTGGAACATTTTGTCACCAGCCGAGTCCAAAATTCAGCTCTTCCCCATCTCAGCCCAGAAAGCACGTAGAAAAGATTTTGTGGGGCCATTGAGCATCCTACACGAGCAATTTAAAAAGTACCAACAGAAGTCCTTTCTGGCACCTTCCCCGTTGGAGTTGTGCATGGGGTGTGTTTGGAACATTTTGTCACCAGACGAGTCCAAAAGTCAGCGCTTCCCCATCTCAGCCCAGAAAGCAGGTAGAAGAACTGTCGTGGTGCCTTTCAGCTGCCTACCAGGGTATTGTAAAAACTACCAACAGAACTCCTTTCCGGCACCTTCCCCGGTGGAGTTGTGCATGGGGTGTGTTTGGGAACATTTTGTCACCAGCCGAGTCCAAAATTCAGCGCTTCCCCATCTCAGCCCAGAAAGCAGGTAGAACAAGTTTTGTGGGGCCATTCAGCTGCCTTTCGGGGTAGCGTAAGAACTACCAACAGACGTCCTTTCTGGCACCTTCCCCGTTGGAGTTGTGCATGGGGTGTGTTTGGGACATTTTGTCACCAGCCGAGTCCAAAATTCAGCGCTTCCCCATCTCAGCCCAGAAAGCAGGTAGAACAAGTTTTTTGGGGCCGTTCAGGTGCCTACCAGGGCAGTGTATAAAAAGTACCAACAGAACTCCTTTCTGGCACCTTTCCCGGTGGAGTTGTGCATGGGGTGTGTATGGAACATTTTGTCACCAGCCGAGTCCAAAATTCAGCGCTTCCCCATCCCAGCCCAGAAAGCAGGTAGAACAAGTTTTGTGGTGTCCTTCAGCTGCCTACCGGAGCAATGTAAAAACTACCAACAGACGTACTTTCTGGCACCTTCCTTGGTGGAGTTGTGCATGGGGTGTGTTTGGAACATTTTGTCACCAGCCGAGTCCAAAATTCAGCGCTTCCCCATCTCAGCCCAGAAAGCAGGTAGAACAAATTTTGTGGTGTCCTTCAGCTGCCTACCGGGGTAGCGTAAGAACTACCAACAAAACTCCTTTCTGGCACCTTTCCCGGTGGAGTTGTGCATGGGGTGTGTTTGGAACATTTTGTCACCAGCCGAGTCCAAAATTCAGCGCTTCCCCATCTCAGCCCAGAAAGCAGGTAGAACAAGTTTTGTGGGGCCATTGAGCATCCTACCCGAGCAAAGTAAAAAGTACCAAAAGAAGTCCTTTCTGGCCCCTTCCCCGGTGGAGTTGCGCATGGGGTGTGTTTGGAACATTTTGTCACCAGCCGAGTCCAAAATTCAGCGCTTCCCCATCTCAGGCCAGAAAGCAGGTAGAACAAATTTTGTGGTGTCCTTCAGCTGCCTTTCGGGGTAGCGTAAGAACTACCAACAAAACTCCTTTCTGGCACCTTCCCCAGTGGAGTTGTGCATGGGGTGTGTATGGAACATTTTGTCACCAGACGAGTCCAAAATTCAGCGCTTCCCCATCTCAGCCCAGAAAGCAGGTAGAACAAGTTTTGTGGGGCCATTCAGGTGCCTACCTGTGCAGTGTAAAAACTACCAACAGACGTCACTTCTGGCACCTTCCCCGGTGGAGTTGTGCATGGGGTGTGTATGGAACATTTTGTCACCAGCCGAGTCCAAAATTCAGCGCTTCCCCATCTCAGCCCAGAAAGCAGGTAGAACAAGTTTTGTGGTGTCCTTCAGCTGCCTACCGGGGTAGCGTAAGAACTACCAACAGAAGTCCTTTCTGGCACCTTCCCCGGTGGAGTTGTGCATGGGGTGTGTTTGGAACATTTTGTCACCAGCCGAGTCCAAAATTCAGCGCTTCCCCATCTCAGCCCAGAAAGCAGGTAGAACAAGTTTTGTGGGGCCATTCAGGTGCCTACCTGGGCAGTGTAAAAACTACCAACAGACGTCCCTTCTGGCACCTTCCCCGGTGGAGTTGTGCATGGGGTGTGTATGGAACATTTTGTCACCAGCCGAGTCCAAAATTCAGCGCTTCCCCATCTCAGCCCAGAAAGCAGGTAGAACAAATTTTGAGGGGCATTCAGCTGCCTGTCGGGGTAGTGTAAAAACTACCAACAGACGTCCTTTCTGGCATCTTCCCCGGTGGAGTTGTGCATGGGGTGTGTATGGAACATTTTGTCACCAGCCGAGTCCAAAATTCAGCGCTTCCCCATCTCAGCCCAGAAAGCAGGTAGAACAAGTTTTGTGGTGTCCTTCAGCTGCCTTTCGGGGTAGTGTAAGAACTACCAACAGACGTCCTTTATGGCACCTTCTCCGGTGGAGTTGTGCATGGGGTGTGTTTGGAACATTTTGTCACCAGCCGAGTCCAAAATTCAGCTCTTCCCCATCTCAGCCCAGAAAGCACGTAGAAAAGATTTTGTGGGGCCATTGAGCATCCTACACGAGCAATTTAAAAAGTACCAACAGAAGTCCTTTCTGGCACCTTCCCCGTTGGAGTTGTGCATGGGGTGTGTTTGGAACATTTTGTCACCAGACGAGTCCAAAAGTCAGCGCTTCCCCATCTCAGCCCAGAAAGCAGGTAGAAGAACTGTCGTGGTGCCTTTCAGCTGCCTACCAGGGTATTGTAAAAACTACCAACAGAACTCCTTTCCGGCACCTTCCCCGGTGGAGTTGTGCATGGGGTGTGTTTGGGAACATTTTGTCACCAGCCGAGTCCAAAATTCAGCGCTTCCCCATCTCAGCCCAGAAAGCAGGTAGAACAAGTTTTGTGGGGCCATTGAGCATCCTACCCGAGCAAAGTAAAAAGTACCAAAAGAAGTCCTTTCTGGCACCTTCCTCGGTGGAGTTGTGCTTGGGGTGTGTTTGGAACATTTTGTCACCAGCCGAGTCCAAAATTCAGCGCTTCCCCATCTCAGCCCAGAAAGCAGGTAGAACAAGTTTTGTGGTGTCCTTCAGCTGCCTACCGGAGCAATGTAAAAACTACCAACAGACGTCCTTTCTGGCACCTTTCCCGGTGGAGTTGTGCATGGGGTGTGTTTGGGAACATTTTGTCACCAGCCGAGTCCAAAATTCAGCGCTTCCCCATCTCAGCCCAGAAAGCAGGTAGAACAAGTTTTGTGGTGTCCTTCAGCTGCCTACCGGGGTAGTGTAAAAACTACCAACAGAACTCCTTTCTGGCACCTTTCCCGGTGGAGTTGTGCATGGGGTGTGTTTGGAACATTTTCTCACCAGCCGAGTCCAAAATTCAGCGCTTCCCCATCTCAGCCCAGAAAGCAGGTAGAACAAGTTTTGTGGGGCCATTCAGGTACCTACCTGGGCAGTGTAAAAACTACCAACAGACGTCCCTTCTGGCACCTTCCCCGGTGGAGTTGTGCATGGGGTGTGTATGGAACATTTTGTCACCAGACGAGTCCAAAATTCAGCGCTTCCCCATCTCAGCCCAGAAAGCAGGTAGAACAAGTTTTGTGGGGCCATTCAGGTGCCTACCTGGGCAGTGTAAAAACTACCAACAGACGTCCCTTCTGGCACCTTCCCCGGTGGAGTTGTGCATGGGGTGTGTTTGGAATATTTTGTCACCAGCCGAGTCCAAAATTCAGCGCTTCCCCATCTCAGCCCAGAAAGCAGGTAGAACAAGTTTTGTAGGGCCTTTCAGCTTCCTACCCGAGCAAAGTAAAAATTACCAACAAAAGTCCTTTCTGGCCCCTTCCCCGGTGGAGTTGTGCATGGGGTGTGTTTGGAACATTTTGTCACCAGCCGAGTCCAAAATTCAGCGCTTCCCCATCTCAGCCCAGAAAGCAGGTAGAACAACTTTTGTGGTGTCCTTCAGCTGCCTTTCGGGGTAGTGTAAGAACTACCAACAGAACTCCTTTCTGGCACCTCTCCGGTGGAGTTGTGCATGGGGTGTGTATGGAACATTTTGTCACCAGCCGAGTCCAAAATTCAGCTCTTCCCCATCTCAGCCCAGAAAGCAGGTAGAAAAGATTTTGTGGGGCCATTGAGCATCCTACACGAGCAATTTAAAAAGTACCAACAGAAGTCCTTTCTGGCACCTTCCCCGTTGGAGTTGTGCATGGGGTGTGTTTGGAACATTTTGTCACCAGCCGAGTCCAAAATTCAGCGCTTCCCCATCTCAGCCCAGAAAGCAGGTAGAAGAACTGTCGTGGTGCCTTTCAGCTGCCTACCAGGGTATTGTAAAAACTACCAACAGAACTCCTTTCTGGCACCTTCCCCGGTGGAGTTGTGCATGGGGTGTGTTTGGGAACATTTTGTCACCAGCCGAGTCCAAAATTCAGCGCTTCCCCATCTCAGCCCAGAAAGCAGGTAGAACAAGTTTTGTGGGGCCATTGAGCATCCTACCCGAGCAAAGTAAAAAGTACCAAAAGAAGTCCTTTCTGGCACCTTCCTCGGTGGAGTTGTGCATGGGGTGTGTTTGGAACATTTTGTCACCAGCCGAGTCCAAAATTCAGCGCTTCCCCATCTCAGCCCAGAAAGCAGGTAGAACAAGTTTTGTGGTATCTTTCAGCTGCCTACCGGGGTAGCGTAAGAACTACCAACAGAACTCCTTTCTGGCACCTTTCCCGGTGGAGTTGTGCATGGGGTGTGTTTGGGAACATTTTGTCACCAGCCGAGTCCAAAATTCAGCGCTTCCCCATCTCAGCCCAGAAAGCAGGTAGAACAAGTTTTGTGGTGTCCTTCAGCTGCCTACCGGGGTAGTGTAAAAAGTACCAACAGAACTCCTTTCTGGCACCTTCCCCGTTGGAGTTGTGCATGGGGTGTGTTTGGAACATTTTCTCACCAGCCGAGTCCAAAATTCAGCGCTTCCCCATCTCAGCCCAGAAAGCAGGTAGAACAAGTTTTGTGGGGCCATTCAGGTGCCTACCTGGGCAGTGTAAAAACTACCAACAGACGTCCCTTCTGGCACCTTCCCCGGTGGAGTTGTGCATGGGGTGTGTATGGAACATTTTGTCACCAGCCGAGTCCAAAATTCAGCGCTTCCCCATCTCAGCCCAGAAAGCAGGTAGAACAAGTTTTGTGGGGCCATTCAGGTGCCTACCTGGGCAGTGTAAAAACTACCAACAGACGTCCCTTCTGGCACCTTCCCCGGTGGAGTTGTGCATGGGGTGTGTTTGGAATATTTTGTCACCAGCCGAGTCCAAAATTCAGCGCTTCCCCATCTCAGCCCAGAAAGCACGTAGAACAAGTTTTGTGGGGCCTTTCAGCTTCCTACCCGAGCAAAGTAAAAATTACCAACAAAAGTCCTTTCTGGCCCCTTCCCCGGTGGAGTTGTGCATGGGGTGTGTTTGGAACATTTTGTCACCAGCCGAGTCCAAAATTCAGTGCTTCCCCATCTCAGCCCAGAAAGCAGGTAGAACAACTTTTGTGGGGCCATTCAGGTGCCTACCGACGTAGTGTAAAAAGTACCAACAGAACTCCTTTCTGGCACCTTTCCCGGCGGAGTTGTGCATGGGGTGTGTTTGGAACATTTTGTCGCCAGCCGAATCCAAAATTCAGCGCTTCCCCATCTCAGCCCAGAAAGCAGGTAGAACAAGTTTTCTGGTATCTTTTAGGTGCCTACCGGGGTAGTGTAAAAACTACCAACAGACCTCCTTTCTGGCACCTTCCCCGGTGGAGCTGTGCATGGGGTGTGTTTGGAACATTTTGTCAACCGCCGAGTCCAAAATTCAGCGCTTCCCCATCTCAGCCCAGAAAGCAGGTAGAACAAATTTTGTGGCGACTTTCAACTGCCTACCGGAGCAATGTAAAAAGTACTAACAGAACTCTATTCCGGCACCTTCCCCGGTGGAGTTGTGCATGGGGTGTGTTTGGAACATTTTGTCACCAGCCGAGTCCAAAATTCAGCGCATCCCCATCTCAGCCCAGAAAGCAGGTAGAACAAATTTTGTGGTGTCCTTCAGCTGCCTTTCGGGGTAGTGTAAGAACTACCAACAGAACTCCTTTCTGGCACCTTCCCCGGTGGAGTTGTGCATGGGGTGTGTTTGGAACATTTTGTCACCAGCCGAGTCCAAAATTCAGCGCTTCCCCATCTCAGCCCAGAAAGCAGGTAGAACAAGTTTTGTGGGGCCATTCAGCTGCCTTTCGGGGTAGCGTAAGAACTACCAACAGACGTCCTTTCTGGCACCTTCCCCGTTGGAGTTGTGCATGGGGTGTGTTTGGGACATTTTGTCACCAGCCGAGTCCAAAATTCAGCGCTTCCCCATCTCAGCCCAGAAAGCAGGTAGAACAAGTTTTGTGGGGCCGTTCAGGTGCCTACCAGGGCAGTGTATAAAAAGTACCAACAGAACTCCTTTCTGGCACCTTTCCCGGTGGAGTTGTGCATGGGGTGTGTATGGAACATTTTGTCACCAGCCGAGTCCAAAATTCAGCGCTTCCCCATCTCAGCCCAGAAAGCAGGTAGAACAAGTTTTGTGGTGTCCTTCAGCTGCCTACCGGAGCAATGTAAAAACTACCAACAGACGTACTTTCTGGCACCTTCCTTGGTGGAGTTGTGCATGGGGTGTGTTTGGAACATTTTGTCACCAGCCGAGTCCAAAATTCAGCGCTTCCCCATCTCAGCCCAGAAAGCAGGTAGAACAAATTTTGTGGTGTCCTTCAGCTGCCTACCGGGGTAGCGTAAGAACTACCAACAAAACTCCTTTCTGGCACCTTCCCCGGTGGAGTTGTGCATGGGGTGTGTTTGGAACATTTTGTCACCAGCCGAGTCCAAAATTCAGCGCTTCCCCATCTCAGCCCAGAAAGCAGGTAGAACAAGTTTTGTGGTGTCCTTCAGCTGCCTACCGGGGTAGTGTAAAAACTACCAACAGAACTCCTTTCTGGCACCTTTCCCGGTGGAGTTGTGCATGGGGTGTGTTTGGAACATTTTCTCACCAGCCGAGTCCAAAATTCAGCGCTTCCCCATCTCAGCCCAGAAAGCAGGTAGAACAAGTTTTGTGGGGCCATTCAGGTGCCTACCTGGGCAGTGTAAAAACTACCAACAGACGTCCCTTCTGGCACCTTCCCCGGTGGAGTTGTGCATGGGGTGTGTATGGAACATTTTGTCACCAGCCGAGTCCAAAATTCAGCGCTTCCCCATCTCAGCCCAGAAAGCAGGTAGAACAAGTTTTGTGGGGCCATTCAGGTGCCTACCTGGGCAGTGTAAAAACTACCAACAGACGTCCCTTCTGGCACCTTCCCCGGTGGAGTTGTGCATGGGGTGTGTTTGGAATATTTTGTCACCAGCCGAGTCCAAAATTCAGCGCTTCCCCATCTCAGCCCAGAAAGCAGGTAGAACAAGTTTTGTGGGGCCTTTCAGCTGCCTACCCGAGCAAAGCAAAAATTACCAACAAAAGTCCTTTCTGGCCCCTTCCCCGGTGGAGTTGTGCATGGGGTGTGTTTGGAACATTTTGTCACCAGCCGAGTCCAAAATTCAGCGCTTCCCCATCTCAGCCCAGAAAGCAGGTAGAACAACTTTTGTGGGGCCATTCAGGTCCCTACCGACGTAGTGTAAAAAGTACCAACAGAACTCCTTTCTGGCACCTTTCCCGGCGGAGTTGTGCATGGGGTGTGTTTGGAACATTTTGTCGCCAGCCGAATCCAAAATTCAGCGCTTCCCCATCTCAGCCCAGAAAGCAGGTAGAACAAGTTTTCTGGTATCTTTTAGGTGCCTACCGGGGTAGTGTAAAAACTACCAACAGACCTCCTTTCTGGCACCTTCCCCGGTGGAGCTGTGCATGGGGTGTGTTTGGAACATTTTGTCAACCGCCGAGTCCAAAATTCAGCGCTTCCCCATCTCAGCCCAGAAAGCAGGTAGAACAAATTTTGTGGCGACTTTCAACTGCCTACCGGAGCAATGTAAAAACTGCCAACAGACGTCCTTTCTGGCACCTTCCCCGGTGGAGTTGTGCATGGGGTGTGTTTGGAACATTTTGTCACCAGCCGAGTCCAAAATTCAGCGCTTCCCCATCTCGGCCCAGAAAGCAGGTAGAACAAATTTTGTGGTGTCCTTCAGCTGCCTTTCGGGGTAGTGTAAGAACTACCAACAGAACTCCTTTCTGGCACCTTCCCCGGTGGAGTTGTGCATGGGGTGTGTTTGGAACATTTTGTCACCAGGCGAGTCCAAAATTCAGCGCTTCCCCATCTCAGCCCAGAAAGCAGGTAGAACAAGTTTTGTGGGGCCATTCAGCTGCCTTTCGGGGTAGCGTAAGAACTACCAACAGACATCCTTTCTGGCACCTTCCCCGTTGGAGTTGTGCATGGGGTGTGTTTGGGACATTTTGTCACCAGCCGAGTCCAAAATTCAGCGCTTCCCCATCTCAGCCCAGAAAGCAGGTAGAACAAGTTTTTTGGGGCCGTTCAGGTGCCTACCAGGGCAGTGTATAAAAAGTACCAACAGAACTCCTTTCTGGCACCTTTCCCGGTGGAGTTGTGCATGGGGTGTGTATGGAACATTTTGTCACCAGCCGAGTCCAAAATTCAGCGCTTCCCCATCCCAGCCCAGAAAGCAGGTAGAACAAGTTTTGTGGTGTCCTTCAGCTGCCTACCGGAGCAATGTAAAAACTACCAACAGACGTACTTTCTGGCACCTTCCTTGGTGGAGTTGTGCATGGGGTGTGTTTGGAACATTTTGTCACCAGCCGAGTCCAAAATTCAGCGCTTCCCCATCTCAGCCCAGAAAGCAGGTAGAACAAATTTTGTGGTGTCCTTCAGCTGCCTACCGGGGTAGCGTAAGAACTACCAACAAAACTCCTTTCTGGCACCTTCTCCGGTGGAGTTGTGCATGGGGTGTGTTTGGAACATTTTGTCACCAGCCGAGTCCAAAATTCAGCGCTTCCCCATCTCAGCCCAGAAAGCAGGTAGAACAAGTTTTGTGGGGCCATTGAGCATCCTACCCGAGCAAAGTAAAAAGTACCAAAAGAAGTCCTTTCTGGCCCCTTCCCCGGTGGAGTTGCGCATGGGGTGTGTTTGGAACATTTTGTCACCAGCCGAGTCCAAAATTCAGCGCTTCCCCATCTCAGCCCAGAAAGCAGGTAGAACAAGTTTTGTGGTGTCCTTCAGCTGCCTTTCGGGGTAGTGTAAGAACTACCAACAGAACTCCTTTCTGGCACCTTCCCCGGTGGAGTTGTGCATGGGGTGTGTTTGGAACATTTTGTCACCAGCCGAGTCCAAAATTCAGCGCTTCCCCATCTCAGCCCAGAAAGCAGGTAGAACAACTTTTGTGGGGCCATTCAGGTGCCTACCGACGTAGTGTAAAAAGTACCAACAGAACTCCTTTCTGGCACCTTTCCCGGCGGAGTTGTGCATGGGGTGTGTTTGGAACATTTTGTCGCCAGCCGAATCCAAAATTCAGCGCTTCCCCATCTCAGCCCAGAAAGCACATAGAACAAGTTTTCTGGTATCTTTTAGGTGCCTGCCGGGGTAGTGTAAAAACTACCAACAGACCTCCTTTCTGGCACCTTCCCCGGTGGAGTTGTGCATGGGGTGTGTTTGGAACATTTTGTCACCAGCCGAGTCCAAAATTCAGCGCTTCCCCATCTCAGCCCAGAAAGCAGGTAGAACAATTTTTGTGGCGACTTTCAACTGCCTACCGGAGCAATGTAAAAAGTACCAAAAGAAGTCCTTTCCGGCACATTCCCCGGTGGAGTTGTGCATGGGGTGTGTTTGGAACATTTTGTCACCAGCCGAGTCCAAAATTCAGCGCTTCCCCATCTCAGCCCAGAAAGCAGGTAGAACAAGTTCTGTGGGGTCATTCAGGTGCCTACAGACATAGTATAAAAAGTACCAACAGAAGTCCTTTCTGGCACCTTCCCCGGTGGAGTTGTGCATGGGGTGTGTTTGGAACATTTTGTCACCAGCCGAGTCCAAAATTCAGCGCTTCCCCATCTCAGCCCAGAAAGCAGGTAGAACAAATTTTGTGGTGTCCTTCAGCTGCCTTTCGGGGTAGTGTAAGAACTACCAACAGAACTCCTTTCTGGCACCTTCCCCGGTGGAGTTGTGCATGGGGTGTGTTTGGAACATTTTGTCACCAGCCGAGTCCAAAATTCAGCGCTTCCCCATCTCAGCCCAGAAAGCAGGTAGAACAAGTTTTGTGGGGCCATTCAGGTGCCTACCAGGGCAGTGTATAAAAAGTACCAACAGAACTCCTTTCTGGCACCTTTCCCGGTGGAGTTGTGCATGGGGTGTGTATGGAACATTTTGTCACCAGCCGAGTCCAAAATTCAGCGCTTCCCCATCTCAGCCCAGAAAGCAGGTAGAACAAGTTTTGTGGTGTCCTTCAGCTGCCTACCGGAGCAATGTAAAAACTACCAACAGACGTACTTTCTGGCACCTTCCTTGGTGGAGTTGTGCATGGGGTGTGTTTGGAACATTTTGTCACCAGCCGAGTCCAAAATTCAGCGCTTCCCCATCTCAGCCCAGAAAGCAGGTAGAACAAATTTTGTGGTGTCCTTCAGCTGCCTACCGGGGTAGCGTAAGAACTATCAACAGAACTCCTTTCTGGCACCTTCCCCGGTGGAGTTGTGCATGGGGTGTGTATGGAACATTTTGTCACCAGACGAGTCCAAAATTCAGCGCTTCCCCATCTCAGCCCAGAAAGCAGGTAGAACAAGTTTTGTGGGGCCATTCAGGTGCCTACCTGGGCAGTGTAAAAACTACCAACAGACGTCCCTTCTGGCACCTTCCCCGGTGGAGTTGTGCATGGGGTGTGTTTGGAATATTTTGTCACCAGCCGAGTCCAAAATTCAGCGCTTCCCCATCTCAGCCCAGAAAGCAGGTAGAACAAGTTTTGTGGGGCCTTTCAGCTTCCTACCCGAGCAAAGTAAAAATTACCAACAAAAGTCCTTTCTGGCCCCTTCCCCGGTGGAGTTGTGCATGGGGTGTGTTTGGAACATTTTGTCACCAGCCGAGTCCAAAATTCAGCGCTTCCCCATCTCAGCCCAGAAAGCAGGTAGAACAAGTTTTGTGGGGCCATTCAGGTGCCTACCGACGTAGTGTAAAAAGTACCAACAGAACTCCTTTCTGGCACCTTTCCCGGTGGAGTTGTGCATGGGGTGTGTTTGGAACATTTTGTCGCCAGCCGAATCCAAAATTCAGCGCTTCCCCATCTCAGCCCAGAAAGCAGGTAGAACAAGTTTTCTGGTATCTTTTAGGTGCCTACCGGGGTAGTGTAAAAACTACCAACAGACCTCCTTTCTGGCACCTTCCCCGGTGGAGCTGTGCATGGGGTGTGTTTGGAACATTTTGTCAACCGCCGAGTCCAAAATTCAGCGCTTCCCCATCTCAGCCCAGAAAGCAGGTAGAACAATTTTTGTGGCGACTTTCAACTGCCTACCGGAGCAATGTAAAAAGTACCAACAGAACTCTATTCCGGCACCTTCCCCGGTGGAGTTGTGCATGGGGGATGTGTGGAACATTTTGTCACCAGGCGAGTCCAAAATTCAGCGCTTCCCCATCTCAGCCCAGAAAGCAGGTAGAACAAGTTTTGTGGTGTCCTTCAGCTGCCTACAGACATAGTATAAAAAGTACCAACAGAAGTCCTTTCTGGCACCTTCTCCGGTGGAGTTGTGCATGGGGTGTGTTTGGAACATTTTGTCACCAGCCGAGTCCAAAATTCAGCGCTTCCCCATCTCAGCCCAGAAAGCAGGTAGAACAAATTTTGTGGTGTCCTTCAGCTGCCTTTCGGGGTAGTGTAAGAACTACCAACAGAACTCCTTTCTGGCACCTTCCCCGGTGGAGTTGTGCATGGGGTGTGTTTGGAACATTTTGTCACCAGCCGAGTCCAAAATTCAGCGCTTCCCCATCTCAGCCCAGAAAGCAGGTAGAACAAGTTTTGTGGGGCCATTTAGCTGCCTTTCGGGGTAGCGTAAGAACTACCAACAGACGTCCTTTCTGGCACCTCCCCGTTGGAGTTGTGCATGGGGTGTGTTTGGGACATTTTGTCACCAGCCGAGTCCAAAATTCAGCGCTTCCCCATCTCAGCCCAGAAAGCAGGTAGAACAAGTTTTTTGGGGCCGTTCAGGTGCCTACCAGGGCAGTGTATAAAAAGTACCAACAGAACTCCTTACTGGCACCTTTCCCGGTGGAGTTGTGCATGGGGTGTGTATGGAACATTTTGTCACCAGCCGAGTCCAAAATTCAGCGCTTCCCCATCTCAGCCCAGAAAGCAGGTAGAACAAGTTTTGTGGTGTCCTTCAGCTGCCTACCGGAGCAATGTAAAAACTACCAACAGACGTACTTTCTGGCACCTTCCTTGGTGGAGTTGTGCATGGGGTGTGTTTGGAACATTTTGTCACCAGCCGAGTCCAAAATTCAGCGCTTCCCCATCTCAGCCCAGAAAGCAGGTAGAACAAGTTTTGTGGTGTCCTTCAGCTGCCTACCGGGGTAGCGTAAGAACTACCAACAAAACTCCTTTCTGGCACCTTCCCCGGTGGAGTTGTGCATGGGGTGTGTTTGGAACATTTTGTCACCAGCCGAGTCCAAAATTCAGCGCTTCCCCATCTCAGCCCAGAAAGCAGGTAGAACAAGTTTTTTGGGGCCATTCAGGTGCCTACCTGGGCAGTGTAAAAACTACCAACAGACGTCCCTTCTGGCACCTTCCCCGGTGGAGTTGTGCATGGGGTGTGTTTGGAATATTTTGTCACCAGCCGAGTCCAAAATTCAGCGCTTCCCCATCTCAGCCCAGAAAGCAGGTAGAACAAGTTTTGTGGGGCCTTTCAGCTTCCTACCCGAGCAAAGTAAAAATTACCAACAAAAGTCCTTTCTGGCCCCTTCCCCGGTGGAGTTGTGCATGGGGTGTGTTTGGAACATTTTGTCACCAGCCGAGTCCAAAATTCAGCGCTTCCCCATCTCAGCCCAGAAAGCAGGTAGAACAAGTTTTGTGGGGCCATTCAGGTGCCTACCGACGTAGTGTAAAAAGTACCAACAGAACTCCTTTCTGGCACCTTTCCCGGCGGAGTTGTGCATGGGGTGTGTTTGGAACATTTTGTCGCCAGCCGAATCCAAAATTCAGCGCTTCCCCATCTCAGCCCAGAAAGCAGGTAGAACAAGTTTTCTGGTATCTTTTAGGTGCCTACCGGGGTAGTGTAAAAACTACCAACAGACCTCCTTTCTGGCACCTTCCCCGGTGGAGCTGTGCATGGGGTGTGTTTGGAACATTTTGTCAACCGCCGAGTCCAAAATTCAGCGCTTCCCCATCTCAGCCCAGAAAGCAGGTAGAACAATTTTTGTGGCGACTTTCAACTGCCTACCGGAGCAATGTAAAAAGTACCAACAGAACTCTATTCCGGCACCTTCCCCGGTGGAGTTGTGCATGGGGGATGTGTGGAACATTTTGTCACCAGGCGAGTCCAAAATTCAGCGCTTCCCCATCTCAGCCCAGAAAGCAGGTAGAACAAGTTCTGTGGGGCCATTCAGGTGCCTACAGACATAGTATAAAAAGTACCAACAGAAGTCCTTTCTGGCACCTTCCCCGGTGGAGTTGTGCATGGGGTGTGTTTGGAACATTTTGTCACCAGCCGAGTCCAAAATTCAGCGCTTCCCCATCTCAGCCCAGAAAGCAGGTAGAACAAATTTTGTGGTGTCCTTCAGCTGCCTTTCGGGGTAGTGTAAGAACTACCAACAGAACTCCTTTCTGGCACCTTCCCCGGTGGAGTTGTGCATGGGGTGTGTTTGGAACATTTTGTCACCAGCCGAGTCCAAAATTCAGCGCTTCCCCATCTCAGCCCAGAAAGCAGGTAGAACAAGTTTTGTGGGGCCATTTAGCTGCCTTTCGGGGTAGCGTAAGAACTACCAACAGACGTCCTTTCTGGCACCTCCCCGTTGGAGTTGTGCATGGGGTGTGTTTGGGACATTTTGTCACCAGCCGAGTCCAAAATTCAGCGCTTCCCCATCTCAGCCCAGAAAGCAGGTAGAACAAGTTTTTTGGGGCCGTTCAGGTGCCTACCAGGGCAGTGTATAAAAAGTACCAACAGAACTCCTTACTGGCACCTTTCCCGGTGGAGTTGTGCATGGGGTGTGTATGGAACATTTTGTCACCAGCCGAGTCCAAAATTCAGCGCTTCCCCATCTCAGCCCAGAAAGCAGGTAGAACAAGTTTTGTGGTGTCCTTCAGCTGCCTACCGGAGCAATGTAAAAACTACCAACAGACGTACTTTCTGGCACCTTCCTTGGTGGAGTTGTGCATGGGGTGTGTTTGGAACATTTTGTCACCAGCCGAGTCCAAAATTCAGCGCTTCCCCATCTCAGCCCAGAAAGCAGGTAGAACAAGTTTTGTGGTGTCCTTCAGCTGCCTACCGGGGTAGCGTAAGAACTACCAACAAAACTCCTTTCTGGCACCTTCCCCGGTGGAGTTGTGCATGGGGTGTGTTTGGAACATTTTGTCACCAGCCGAGTCCAAAATTCAGCGCTTCCCCATCTCAGCCCAGAAAGCAGGTAGAACAAGTTTTTTGGGGCCATTCAGGTGCCTACCTGGGCAGTGTAAAAACTACCAACAGACGTCCCTTCTGGCACCTTCCCCGGTGGAGTTGTGCATGGGGTGTGTTTGGAATATTTTGTCACCAGCCGAGTCCAAAATTCAGCGCTTCCCCATCTCAGCCCAGAAAGCAGGTAGAACAAGTTTTGTGGGGCCTTTCAGCTTCCTACCCGAGCAAAGTAAAAATTACCAACAAAAGTCCTTTCTGGCCCCTTCCCCGGTGGAGTTGTGCATGGGGTGTGTTTGGAACATTTTGTCACCAGCCGAGTCCAAAATTCAGCGCTTCCCCATCTCAGCCCAGAAAGCAGGTAGAACAAGTTTTGTGGGGCCATTCAGGTGCCTACCGACGTAGTGTAAAAAGTACCAACAGAACTCCTTTCTGGCACCTTTCCCGGCGGAGTTGTGCATGGGGTGTGTTTGGAACATTTTGTCGCCAGCCGAATCCAAAATTCAGCGCTTCCCCATCTCAGCCCAGAAAGCAGGTAGAACAAGTTTTCTGGTATCTTTTAGGTGCCTACCGGGGTAGTGTAAAAACTACCAACAGACCTCCTTTCTGGCACCTTCCCCGGTGGAGCTGTGCATGGGGTGTGTTTGGAACATTTTGTCAACCGCCGAGTCCAAAATTCAGCGCTTCCCCATCTCAGCCCAGAAAGCAGGTAGAACAATTTTTGTGGCGACTTTCAACTGCCTACCGGAGCAATGTAAAAAGTACCAACAGAACTCTATTCCGGCACCTTCCCCGGTGGAGTTGTGCATGGGGGATGTGTGGAACATTTTGTCACCAGGCGAGTCCAAAATTCAGCGCTTCCCCATCTCAGCCCAGAAAGCAGGTAGAACAAGTTCTGTGGGGCCATTCAGGTGCCTACAGACATAGTATAAAAAGTACCAACAGAAGTCCTTTCTGGCACCTTCCCCGGTGGAGTTGTGCATGGGGTGTGTTTGGAACATTTTGTCACCAGCCGAGTCCAAAATTCAGCGCTTCCCCATCTCAGCCCAGAAAGCAGGTAGAACAAATTTTGTGGTGTCCTTCAGCTGCCTTTCGGGGTAGTGTAAGAACTACCAACAGAACTCCTTTCTGGCACCTTCCCCGGTGGAGTTGTGCATGGGGTGTGTTTGGAACATTTTGTCACCAGCCGAGTCCAAAATTCAGCGCTTCCCCATCTCAGCCCAGAAAGCAGGTAGAACAAGTTTTGTGGGGCCATTTAGCTGCCTTTCGGGGTAGCGTAAGAACTACCAACAGACGTCCTTTCTGGCACCTCCCCGTTGGAGTTGTGCATGGGGTGTGTTTGGGACATTTTGTCACCAGCCGAGTCCAAAATTCAGCGCTTCCCCATCTCATCCCAGAAAGCAGGTAGAACAAGTTTTTTGGGGCCGTTCAGGTGCCTACCAGGGCAGTGTATAAAAAGTACCAACAGAACTCCTTTCTGGCACCTTTCCCGGTGGAGTTGTGCATGGGGTGTGTATGGAACATTTTGTCACCAGCCGAGTCCAAAATTCAGCGCTTCCCCATCTCAGCCCAGAAAGCAGGTAGAACAAGTTTTGTGGTGTCCTTCAGCTGCCTACCGGAGCAATGTAAAAACTACCAACAGACGTACTTTCTGGCACCTTCCTTGGTGGAGTTGTGCATGGGGTGTGTTTGGAACATTTTGTCACCAGCCGAGTCCAAAATTCAGCGCTTCCCCATCTCAGCCCAGAAAGCAGGTAGAACAAATTTTGTGGTGTCCTTCAGCTGCCTACCGGGGTAGCGTAAGAACTACCAACAAAACTCCTTTCTGGCACCTTCCCCGGTGGAGTTGTGCATGGGGTGTGTTTGGAACATTTTGTCACCAGCCGAGTCCAAAATTCAGCGCTTCCCCATCTCAGCCCAGAAAGCAGGTAGAACAAGTTTTTTGGGGCCATTGAGCATCCTACCCGAGCAAAGAAAAAAGTACCAAAAGAAGTCCTTTCTGGCCCTTTCCCCGGTGGAGTTGCGCATGGGGTGTGTTTGGAACATTTTGTCACCAGCAGAGTCCAAAATTCAGCGCTTCCCCATCTCAGCCCAGAAAGCAGGTAGAACAAGTTTTGTGGTGTCCTTCAGCTGCCTTTCGGGGTAGTGTAAGAACTACCAACAGAACTCCTTTCTGGCACCTTCCCCGGTGGAGTTGTGCATGGGGTGTGTTTGGAACATTTTGTCACCAGCCGAGTCCAAAATTCAGCGCTTCCCCATCTCAGCCCAGAAAGCAGGTAGAACAAGTTTTGTGGGGCCATTCAGGTGCCTACCTGTGCAGTGTAAAAACTACCAACAGACGTCACTTCTGGCACCTTCCCTGGTGGAGTTGTGCATGGGGTGTGTATGGAACATTTTGTCACCAGCCGAGTCCAAAATTCAGCGCTTCCCCATCTCAGCCCAGAAAGCAGGTAGAACAAGTTTTGTGGTGTCCTTCAGCTGCCTACCGGGGTAGCGTAAGAACTACCAACAGAACTCCTTTCTGGCACCTTCCCCGGTGGAGTTGTGCATGGGGTGTGTTTGGAACATTTTGTCACCAGCCGAGTCCAAAATTCAGCGCTTCCCCATCTCAGCCCAGAAAGCAGGTAGAACAAGTTTTGTGGGGCCATTCAGGTGCCTACCTGGGCAGTGTAAAAACTACCAACAGACGTACTTTCTGGCACCTTCCTTGGTGGAGTTGTGCATGGGGTGTGTATGGAACATTTTGTCACCAGCCGAGTCCAAAATTCAGCGCTTCCCCATCTCAGCCCAGAAAGCAGGTAGAACAACTTTTGTGGGGCATTCAGCTGCCTTTCGGGGTAGTGTAAAAACTACCAACAGAAGTCCTTTCTGGCACCTTCCCCGGTGGAGTTGTGCATGGGGTGTGTATGGAACATTTTGTCACCAGCCGAGTCCAAAAGTCAGCGCTTCCCCATCTCAGCCCAGAAAGCAGGTAGAACAAGTTTTGTGGTGTCCTTCAGCTGCCTACCGGAGCAATGTAAAAACTACCAACAGACGTACTTTCTGGCACCTTCCTTGGTGGAGTTGTGCATGGGGTGTGTTTGGAACATTTTGTCACCAGCCGAGTCCAAAATTCAGCGCTTCCCCATCTCAGCCCAGAAAGCAGGTAGAACAAATTTTGTGGTGTCCTTCAGCTGCCTACCGGGGTAGCGTAAGAACTACCAACAAAACTCCTTTCTGGCACCTTCCCCGGTGGAGTTGTGCATGGGGTGTGTTTGGAACATTTTGTCACCAGCCGAGTCCAAAATTCAGCGCTTCCCCATCTCAGCCCAGAAAGCAGGTAGAACAAGTTTTGTGGGGCCATTGAGCATCCTACCCGAGCAAAGTAAAAAGTACCAAAAGAAGTCCTTTCTGGCCCCTTCCCCGGTGGAGTTGCGCATGGGGTGTGTTTGGAACATTTTGTCACCAGCCGAGTCCAAAATTCAGCGCTTCCCCATCTCAGCCCAGAAAGCAGGTAGAACAAGTTTTGTGGTGTCCTTCAGCTGCCTTTCGGGGTAGTGTAAGAACTACCAACAGAACTCCTTTCTGGCACCTTCCCCGGTGGAGTTGTGCATGGGGTGTGTTTGGAACATTTTGTCACCAGCCGAGTCCAAAATTCAGCGCTTCCCCATCTCAGCCCAGAAAGCAGGTAGAACAAATTTTGTGGTGTCCTTCAGCTGCCTACTGGGGTAGTGTAAGAACTACCAACAGAACTCCTTTCTGGCACCTTCCCCGGTGGAGTTGTGCATGGGGTGTGTTTGGAACATTTTGTCACCAGCCGAGTCCAAAATTCAGCGCTTCCCCATCTCAGCCCAGAAAGCAGGTAGAACAAGTTTTGTGGGGCCATTCAGGTGCCTACCTGTGCAGTGTAAAAACTACCAACAGACGTCACTTCTGGCACCTTCCCCGGTGGAGTTGTGCATGGGGTGTGTTTGGGACATTTTGTCACCAGCCGAGTCCAAAATTCAGCGCTTCCCCATCTCAGCCCAGAAAGCAGGTAGAACAAGTTTTGTGGTGTCCTTCAGCTGCCTTTCGGGGTAGTGTAAGAACTACCAACAGAACTCCTTTCTGGCACCTCTCCGGTGGAGTTGTGCATGGGGTGTGTATGGAACATTTTGTCACCAGCCGAGTCCAAAATTCAGCTCTTCCCCATCTCAGCCCAGAAAGCAGGTAGAAAAGATTTTGTGGGGCCATTGAGCATCCTACACGAGCAATTTAAAAAGTACCAACAGAAGTCCTTTCTGGCACCTTCCCCGTTGGAGTTGTGCATGGGGTGTGTTTGGAACATTTTGTCACCAGCCGAGTCCAAAATTCAGCGCTTCCCCATCTCAGCCCAGAAAGCAGGTAGAAGAACTGTCGTGGTGCCTTTCAGCTGCCTACCAGGGTATTGTAAAAACTACCAACAGAACTCCTTTCTGGCACCTTCCCCTGTGGAGTTGTGCATGGGGTGTGTTTGGAACATTTTGTCACCAGCCGAGTCCAAAATTCAGCGCTTCCCCATCTCAGGCCAGAAAGCAGGTAGAACAAGTTTTGTGGGGCCATTGAGCATCCTACCCGAGCAAAGTAAAAAGTACCAAAAGAAGTCCTTTCTGGCACCTTCCTCGGTGGAGTTGTGCTTGGGGTGTGTATGGAACATTTTGTCACCAGCCGAGTCCAAAAGTCAGCGCTTCCCCATCTCAGCCCAGAAAGCAGGTAGAACAAGTTTTGTGGTGTCCTTCAGCTGCCTACCGGAGCAATGTAAAAACTACCAACAGACGTACTTTCTGGCACCTTCCCCGGTGGAGTTGTGCATGGGGTATGTTTGGAACATTTTGTCACCAGCCGAGTCCAAAATTCAGCGCTTCCCCATCTCAGCCCAGAAAGCAGGTAGAACAAGTTTTGTGGTGACTTTGAACTGCCTACCCGAGCAATGTAAAAACTACCAACAGACGTCCTTTCTGGCTCCTTCCTTGGTGGAGTTGTGCATGGGGTGTGTTTGGAACATTTTGTCACCAGCCGAGTCCAAAATTCAGCGCTTCCCCATCTCAGCCCAGAAAGCAGGTAGAACAAATTTTGTGGTGTCCTTCAGCTGCCTACCGGGGTAGCGTAAGAACTACCAACAAAACTCCTTTCTGGCACCTTCCCCGGTGGAGTTGTGCATGGGGTGTGTTTGGAACATTTTGTCACCAGCCGAGTCCAAAATTCAGCGCTTCCCCATCTCAGCCCAGAAAGCAGGTAGAACAAGTTTTGTGGGGCCATTGAGCATCCTACCCGAGCAAAGTAAAAAGTACCAAAAGAAGTCCTTTCTGGCACCTTCCCCGGTGGAGTTGCGCATGGGGTGTGTTTGGAACATTTTGTCACCAGCCGAGTCCAAAATTCAGCGCTTCCCCATCTCAGCCCAGAAAGCAGGTAGAACAAGTTTTGTGGGGCCTTTCAGCTTCCTACCCGAGCAAAGTAAAAATTACCAATAAAAGTCCTTTCTGGCCCCTTCCCCGTTGGAGTTGTGCATGGGGTGTGTTTGGAACATTTTGTCACCAGCCGAGTCCAAAATTCAGCGCTTCCCCATCTCAGCCCAGAAAGTAGGTAGAACAACTTTTGTGGGGCCATTCAGGTGCCTACCGAAGTAGTGTAAAAAGTACCAACAGAACTCCTTTCTGGCCCATTCCCCGGTGGAGTTGTGCATGGGGTGTGTTTGGAACATTTTGTCACCAGCCGAGTCCAAAATTCAGCGCTTCCCCATCTCAGCCCAGAAAGCAGGTAGAACAAGTTCTGTGGGGCCATTCAGGTGCCTACCGGAGCAATGTAAAAAGTACCAACAGAACTCCTTTCTGGCACCTTTCCCGGTGGAGTTGTGCATGGGGTGTGTTTGGAACATTTTGTCACCAGCCAAGTCCAAAATTCAGCGCTTCCCCATCTCAGCCCAGAAAGCAGGTAGAACAAGTTTTGTGGGGCCATTCAGCTGCCTACCAGGTAAGTGTAAAAACTACCAACAGACGTCCTTTCTGGCACCTTCCCCACTGGGGTTGTGCATGGGGTGTGTATGGAACATTTTGTCACCAGCCGAGTCCAAAATTCAGCGCTTCCCCATCTCAGCCCAGAAAGCAGGTAGAACAAATTTTGTGGTGTCCTTCAGCTGCCTACTGGGGTAGTGTAAGAACTACCAACAGACGTCCCTTCTGGCACCTTCCCCGGTGGAGTTGTGCATGGGGTGTGTATGGAACATTTTGTCACCAGCCGAGTCCAAAATTCAGCGCTTCCCCATCTCAGCCCAGAAAGCAGGTAGAACAAGTTTTGTGGTGACTTTGAACTGCCTACCGGAGCAATGTAAAAACTACCAACAGACGTCCTTTCTGGCACCTTTCCCGGTGGAGTTGTGCATGGGGTGTGTTTGGAACATTTTGTCACCAGCCGAGTCCAAAATTCAGCGCTTCCCCATCTCAGCCCAGAAAGCAGGTAGAACAACTTTTGTGGTGTCCTTCAGCTGCCTACCGGGGTAGCGTAAGAACTACCAACAGAACTCCTTTCTGGCACCTTCCCTGGTGGAGTTGTGCATGGGGTGTGTTTGCAACATTTTGTCACCAGCCGAGTCCAAAATTCAGCCCTTCCCCATCTCAGCCCAGAAAGCAGGTAGAACAAGTTTTGTGGCGACTTTCAACTGCCGACCAGAGCAATGTAAAAAGTACCAACAGAACTCCTTTCCGGCACCTTCCCCGGTGGAGTTGTGCATGGGGTGTGTTTGGGACATTTTGTCACCAGCCGAGTCCAAAATTCAGCGCTTCCCCATCTCAGCCCAGAAAGCAGGTAGAACAAGTTTTGTGGTGTCCTTCAGCTGCCTTTCGGGGTAGTGTAAAAACTACCAACAGACGTCCTTTCTGGCACCTTTCCCGGTGGGGTTGTGCATGGGGTGTGTTTGGAACATTTTGTCACCAGCAGAGTCCAAAATTCAGCGCTTCCCTATCTCAGCCCAGAAAGCAGGTAGAACAAATTTTGTGGTGTCCTTCAGCTGCCTACTGGGGTAGTGTAAGAACTACCAACAGAACTCCTTTCTGGCACCTTCCCCGGTGGAGTTGTGCATGGGGTGTGTTTGGAACATTTTGTCACCAGCCGAGTCCAAAATTCAGCGCTTCCCCATCTCAGCCCAGAAAGCAGGTAGAACAAGTTTTGTGGTGACTTTGAACTGCCTACCGGAGCAATGTAAAAACTACCAACAGACGTCCTTTCTGGCACCTTTCCCGGTGGAGTTGTGCATGGGGTGTGTATGGAACATTTTGTCACCAGCCGAGTCCAAAATTCAGCGCTTCCCCATCTCAGCCCAGAAAGCAGGTAGAACAACTTTTGTGGTATCTTTCAGCTGCCTACCGGGGTAGCGTAAGAACTACCAACAGAACTCCTTTCTGGCACCTTTCCCGGTGGAGTTGTGCATGGGGTGTGTTTGGAACAATTTTGTCACCAGCCGAGTCCAAAATTCAGCGCTTCCCCATCTCAGCCCAGAAAGCAGGTAGAACAACTTTTGTGGTGTCCTTCAGCTGCCTACCGGGGTAGCGTAAGAACTACCAACAGAACTCCTTTCTGGCACCTTTCCCGGTGGAGTTGTGCATGGGGTGTGTTTGGAACATTTTGTCACCAGCCGAGTCCAAAATTCAGCGCTTCCCCATCTCAGCCCAGAAAGCAGGTAGAACAAATTTTGTAGGGCCATTGAGCATCCTACCCGAGCAATCTAAAAAGTACCAACAGAACTCCTTTCTGGCACCTTCCCCGGTGGAGTTGTGCATGGGGTGTGTTTGGAACATTTTGTCACCAGCCGAGTCCAAAATTCAGCGCTTCCCCATCTCAGCCCAGAAAGCAGGTAGAACAAGTTTTGTGGGGCCTTTCAGCTTCCTACCCGAGCAAAGTACAAATTACCAACAAAAGTCCTTTCTGTCCCCTTCCCCGGTGGAGTTGTGCATGGGGTGTGTTTGGAACATTTTGTCACCAGCCGAGTCCAAAATTCAGTGCTTCCCCATCTCAGCCCAGAAAGCAGGTAGAACAACTTTTGTGGGGCCATTCAGGTGCCTACCGACGTAGTGTAAATAGTACCAACAGAACTCCTTTCTGGCACCTTTCCCGGCGGAGTTGTGCATGGGGTGTGTTTGGAACATTTTGTCGCCAGCCGAGTCCAAAATTCAGCGCTTCCCCATCTCAGCCCAGAAAGCAGGTAGAACAAGTTTTTTGGGGCCGTTCAGGTGCCTACCAGGGCAGTGTATAAAAAGTACCAACAGAACTCCTTTCTGGCACCTTTCCCGGTGGAGTTGTGCATGGGGTGTGTATGGAACATTTTGTCACCAGCCGAGTCCAAAATTCAGCGCTTCCCCATCCCAGCCCAGAAAGCAGGTAGAACAAGTTTTGTGGTGTCCTTCAGCTGCCTACCGGAGCAATGTAAAAACTACCAACAGACGTACTTTCTGGCACCTTCCTTGGTGGAGTTGTGCATGGGGTGTGTTTGGAACATTTTGTCACCAGCCGAGTCCAAAATTCAGCGCTTCCCCATCTCAGCCCAGAAAGCAGGTAGAACAAATTTTGTGGTGTCCTTCAGCTGCCTACCGGGGTAGCGTAAGAACTACCAACAAAACTCCTTTCTGGCACCTTCTCCGGTGGAGTTGTGCATGGGGTGTGTTTGGAACATTTTGTCACCAGCCGAGTCCAAAATTCAGCGCTTCCCCATCTCAGCCCAGAAAGCAGGTAGAACAAGTTTTGTGGGGCCATTGAGCATCCTACCCGAGCAAAGTAAAAAGTACCAAAAGAAGTCCTTTCTGGCCCCTTCCCCGGTGGAGTTGCGCATGGGGTGTGTTTGGAACATTTTGTCACCAGCCGAGTCCAAAATTCAGCGCTTCCCCATCTCAGCCCAGAAAGCAGGTAGAACAAGTTTTGTGGTGTCCTTCAGCTGCCTTTCGGGGTAGTGTAAGAACTACCAACAGAACTCCTTTCTGGCACCTTCCCCGGTGGAGTTGTGCATGGGGTGTGTTTGGAACATTTTGTCACCAGCCGAGTCCAAAATTCAGCGCTTCCCCATCTCAGCCCAGAAAGCAGGTAGAACAACTTTTGTGGGGCCATTCAGGTGCCTACCGACGTAGTGTAAAAAGTACCAACAGAACTCCTTTCTGGCACCTTTCCCGGCGGAGTTGTGCATGGGGTGTGTTTGGAACATTTTGTCGCTAGCCGAATCCAAAATTCAGCGCTTCCCCATCTCAGCCCAGAAAGCACATAGAACAAGTTTTCTGGTATCTTTTAGGTGCCTGCCGGGGTAGTGTAAAAACTACCAACAGACCTCCTTTCTGGCACCTTCCCCGGTGGAGTTGTGCATGGGGTGTGTTTGGAACATTTTGTCACCAGCCGAGTCCAAAATTCAGCGCTTCCCCATCTCAGCCCAGAAAGCAGGTAGAACAATTTTTGTGGCGACTTTCAACTGCCTACCGGAGCAATGTAAAAAGTACCAACAGAAGTCCTTTCCGGCACATTCCCCGGTGGAGTTGTGCATGGGGTGTGTTTGGAACATTTTGTCACCAGCCGAGTCCAAAATTCAGCGCTTCCCCATCTCAGCCCAGAAAGCAGGTAGAACAAGTTCTGTGGGGTCATTCAGGTGCCTACAGACATAGTATAAAAAGTACCAACAGAAGTCCTTTCTGGCACCTTCCCCGGTGGAGTTGTGCATGGGGTGTGTTTGGAACATTTTGTCACCAGCCGAGTCCAAAATTCAGCGCTTCCCCATCTCAGCCCAGAAAGCAGGTAGAACAAATTTTGTGGTGTCCTTCAGATGCCTTTCGGGGTAGTGTAAGAACTACCAACAGAACTCCTTTCTGGCACCTTCCCCGGTGGAGTTGTGCATGGGGTGTGTTTGGAACATTTTGTCACCAGCCGAGTCCAAAATTCAGCGCTTCCCCATCTCAGCCCAGAAAGCAGGTAGAACAAATTTTGTGGTGTCCTTCAGCTGCCTTTCGGGGTAGTGTATAAAAAGTACCAACAGAACTCCTTTCTGGCACCTTTCCCGGTGGAGTTGTGCATGGGGTGTGTATGGAACATTTTGTCACCAGCCGAGTCCAAAATTCAGCGCTTCCCCATCTCAGCCCAGAAAGCAGGTAGAACAAGTTTTGTGGTGTCCTTCAGCTGCCTACCGGAGCAATGTAAAAACTACCAACAGACGTACTTTCTGGCACCTTCCTTGGTGGAGTTGTGCATGGGGTGTGTTTGGAACATTTTGTCACCAGCCGAGTCCAAAATTCAGCGCTTCCCCATCTCAGCCCAGAAAGCAGGTAGAACAAATTTTGTGGTGTCCTTCAGCTGCCTACCGGGGTAGCGTAAGAACTACCAACAAAACTCCTTTCTGGCACCTTCCCCGGTGGAGTTGTGCATGGGGTGTGTTTGGAACATTTTGTCACCAGACGAGTCCAAAATTCAGCGCTTCCCCATCTCAGCCCAGAAAGCAGGTAGAACAAGTTTTGTGGGGCCATTCAGGTGCCTACCTGGGCAGTGTAAAAACTACCAACAGACGTCCCTTCTGGCACCTTCCCCGGTGGAGTTGTGCATGGGGTGTGTTTGGAATATTTTGTCACCAGCCGAGTCCAAAATTCAGCGCTTCCCCATCTCAGCCCAGAAAGCAGGTAGAACAAGTTTTGTGGGGCCTTTCAGCTTCCTACCCGAGCAAAGTAAAAATTACCAACAAAAGTCCTTTCTGGCCCCTTCCCCGGTGGAGTTGTGCATGGGGTGTGTTTGGAACATTTTGTCACCAGCCGAGTCCAAAATTCAGCGCTTCCCCATCTCAGCCCAGAAAGCAGGTAGAACAAGTTTTGTGGGGCCATTCAGGTGCCTACCGACGTAGTGTAAAAAGTACCAACAGAACTCCTTTCTGGCACCTTTCCCGGCGGAGTTGTGCATGGGGTGTGTTTGGAACATTTTGTCGCCAGCCGAATCCAAAATTCAGCGCTTCCCCATCTCAGCCCAGAAAGCAGGTAGAACAAGTTTTCTGGTATCTTTTAGGTGCCTACCGGGGTAGTGTAAAAACTACCAACAGACCTCCTTTCTGGCACCTTCCCCGGTGGAGCTGTGCATGGGGTGTGTTTGGAACATTTTGTCAACCGCCGAGTCCAAAATTCAGCGCTTCCCCATCTCAGCCCAGAAAGCAGGTAGAACAATTTTTATGGCGACTTTCAACTGCCTACCGGAGCAATGTAAAAAGTACCAACAGAACTCTATTCCGGCACCTTCCCCGGTGGAGTTGTGCATGGGGGATGTGTGGAACATTTTGTCACCAGGCGAGTCCAAAATTCAGCGCTTCCCCATCTCAGCCCAGAAAGCAGGTAGAACAAGTTTTGTGGTGTCCTTCAGCTGCCTACAGACATAGTATAAAAAGTACCAACAGAAGTCCTTTCTGGCACCTTCTCCGGTGGAGTTGTGCATGGGGTGTGTTTGGAACATTTTGTCACCAGCCGAGTCCAAAATTCAGCGCTTCCCCATCTCAGCCCAGAAAGCAGGTAGAACAAATTTTGTGGTGTCCTTCAGCTGCCTTTCGGGGTAGTGTAAGAACTACCAACAGAACTCCTTTCTGGCACCTTCCCCGGTGGAGTTGTGCATGGGGTGTGTTTGGAACATTTTGTCACCAGCCGAGTCCAAAATTCAGCGCTTCCCCATCTCAGCCCAGAAAGCAGGTAGAACAAGTTTTGTGGGGCCATTTAGCTGCCTTTCGGGGTAGCGTAAGAACTACCAACAGACGTCCTTTCTGGCACCTCCCCGTTGGAGTTGTGCATGGGGTGTGTTTGGGACATTTTGTCACCAGCCGAGTCCAAAATTCAGCGCTTCCCCATCTCAGCCCAGAAAGCAGGTAGAACAAGTTTTTTGGGGCCGTTCAGGTGCCTACCAGGGCAGTGTATAAAAAGTACCAACAGAACTCCTTACTGGCACCTTTCCCGGTGGAGTTGTGCATGGGGTGTGTATGGAACATTTTGTCACCAGCCGAGTCCAAAATTCAGCGCTTCCCCATCTCAGCCCAGAAAGCAGGTAGAACAAGTTTTGTGGTGTCCTTCAGCTGCCTACCGGAGCAATGTAAAAACTACCAACAGACGTACTTTCTGGCACCTTCCTTGGTGGAGTTGTGCATGGGGTGTGTTTGGAACATTTTGTCACCAGCCGAGTCCAAAATTCAGCGCTTCCCCATCTCAGCCCAGAAAGCAGGTAGAACAAGTTTTGTGGTGTCCTTCAGCTGCCTACCGGGGTAGCGTAAGAACTACCAACAAAACTCCTTTCTGGCACCTTCCCCGGTGGAGTTGTGCATGGGGTGTGTTTGGAACATTTTGTCACCAGCCGAGTCCAAAATTCAGCGCTTCCCCATCTCAGCCCAGAAAGCAGGTAGAACAAGTTTTTTGGGGCCATTCAGGTGCCTACCTGGGCAGTGTAAAAACTACCAACAGACGTCCCTTCTGGCACCTTCCCCGGTGGAGTTGTGCATGGGGTGTGTTTGGAATATTTTGTCACCAGCCGAGTCCAAAATTCAGCGCTTCCCCATCTCAGCCCAGAAAGCAGGTAGAACAAGTTTTGTGGGGCCTTTCAGCTTCCTACCCGAGCAAAGTAAAAATTACCAACAAAAGTCCTTTCTGGCCCCTTCCCCGGTGGAGTTGTGCATGGGGTGTGTTTGGAACATTTTGTCACCAGCCGAGTCCAAAATTCAGCGCTTCCCCATCTCAGCCCAGAAAGCAGGTAGAACAAGTTTTGTGGGGCCATTCAGGTGCCTACCGACGTAGTGTAAAAAGTACCAACAGAACTCCTTTCTGGCACCTTTCCCGGCGGAGTTGTGCATGGGGTGTGTTTGGAACATTTTGTCGCCAGCCGAATCCAAAATTCAGCGCTTCCCCATCTCAGCCCAGAAAGCAGGTAGAACAAGTTTTCTGGTATCTTTTAGGTGCCTACCGGGGTAGTGTAAAAACTACCAACAGACCTCCTTTCTGGCACCTTCCCCGGTGGAGCTGTGCATGGGGTGTGTTTGGAACATTTTGTCAACCGCCGAGTCCAAAATTCAGCGCTTCCCCATCTCAGCCCAGAAAGCAGGTAGAACAATTTTTGTGGCGACTTTCAACTGCCTACCGGAGCAATGTAAAAAGTACCAACAGAACTCTATTCCGGCACCTTCCCCGGTGGAGTTGTGCATGGGGGATGTGTGGAACATTTTGTCACCAGGCGAGTCCAAAATTCAGCGCTTCCCCATCTCAGCCCAGAAAGCAGGTAGAACAAGTTCTGTGGGGCCATTCAGGTGCCTACAGACATAGTATAAAAAGTACCAACAGAAGTCCTTTCTGGCACCTTCCCCGGTGGAGTTGTGCATGGGGTGTGTTTGGAACATTTTGTCACCAGCCGAGTCCAAAATTCAGCGCTTCCCCATCTCAGCCCAGAAAGCAGGTAGAACAAATTTTGTGGTGTCCTTCAGCTGCCTTTCGGGGTAGTGTAAGAACTACCAACAGAACTCCTTTCTGGCACCTTCCCCGGTGGAGTTGTGCATGGGGTGTGTTTGGAACATTTTGTCACCAGCCGAGTCCAAAATTCAGCGCTTCCCCATCTCAGCCCAGAAAGCAGGTAGAACAAGTTTTGTGGGGCCATTTAGCTGCCTTTCGGGGTAGCGTAAGAACTACCAACAGACGTCCTTTCTGGCACCTCCCCGTTGGAGTTGTGCATGGGGTGTGTTTGGGACATTTTGTCACCAGCCGAGTCCAAAATTCAGCGCTTCCCCATCTCATCCCAGAAAGCAGGTAGAACAAGTTTTTTGGGGCCGTTCAGGTGCCTACCAGGGCAGTGTATAAAAAGTACCAACAGAACTCCTTTCTGGCACCTTTCCCGGTGGAGTTGTGCATGGGGTGTGTATGGAACATTTTGTCACCAGCCGAGTCCAAAATTCAGCGCTTCCCCATCTCAGCCCAGAAAGCAGGTAGAACAAGTTTTGTGGTGTCCTTCAGCTGCCTACCGGAGCAATGTAAAAACTACCAACAGACGTACTTTCTGGCACCTTCCTTGGTGGAGTTGTGCATGGGGTGTGTTTGGAACATTTTGTCACCAGCCGAGTCCAAAATTCAGCGCTTCCCCATCTCAGCCCAGAAAGCAGGTAGAACAAATTTTGTGGTGTCCTTCAGCTGCCTACCGGGGTAGCGTAAGAACTACCAACAAAACTCCTTTCTGGCACCTTCCCCGGTGGAGTTGTGCATGGGGTGTGTTTGGAACATTTTGTCACCAGCCGAGTCCAAAATTCAGCGCTTCCCCATCTCAGCCCAGAAAGCAGGTAGAACAAGTTTTTTGGGGCCATTGAGCATCCTACCCGAGCAAAG
Organism: Falco biarmicus; assembly: GCF_023638135.1. Taxonomy (NCBI): domain Eukaryota; kingdom Metazoa; phylum Chordata; class Aves; order Falconiformes; family Falconidae; genus Falco; species Falco biarmicus. The sequence goes on from NC_079296.1 coordinate 420,254, forward strand.
AAAAAAGTACCAAAAGAAGTCCTTTCTGGCCCTTTCCCCGGTGGAGTTGCGCATGGGGTGTGTTTGGAACATTTTGTCACCAGCAGAGTCCAAAATTCAGCGCTTCCCCATCTCAGCCCAGAAAGCAGGTAGAACAAGTTTTGTGGTGTCCTTCAGCTGCCTTTCGGGGTAGTGTAAGAACTACCAACAGAACTCCTTTCTGGCACCTTCCCCGGTGGAGTTGTGCATGGGGTGTGTTTGGAACATTTTGTCACCAGCCGAGTCCAAAATTCAGCGCTTCCCCATCTCAGCCCAGAAAGCAGGTAGAACAAGTTTTGTGGGGCCATTCAGGTGCCTACCTGTGCAGTGTAAAAACTACCAACAGACGTCACTTCTGGCACCTTCCCTGGTGGAGTTGTGCATGGGGTGTGTATGGAACATTTTGTCACCAGCCGAGTCCAAAATTCAGTGCTTCCCCATCTCAGCCCAGAAAGCAGGTAGAACAAGTTTTGTGGTGTCCTTCAGCTGCCTACCGGGGTAGCGTAAGAACTACCAACAGAACTCCTTTCTGGCACCTTCCCCGGTGGAGTTGTGCATGGGGTGTGTTTGGAACATTTTGTCACCAGCCGAGTCCAAAATTCAGCGCTTCCCCATCTCAGCCCAGAAAGCAGGTAGAACAAGTTTTGTGGGGCCATTCAGGTGCCTACCTGGGCAGTGTAAAAACTACCAACAGACGTCCCTTCTGGCACCTTCCCCGGTGGAGTTGTGCATGGGGTGTGTATGGAACATTTTGTCACCAGCCGAGTCCAAAATTCAGCGCTTCCCCATCTCAGCCCAGAAAGCAGGTAGAACAACTTTTGTGGGGCATTCAGCTGCCTTTCGGGGTAGTGTAAAAACTACCAACAGAAGTCCTTTCTGGCACCTTCCCCGGTGGAGTTGTGCATGGGGTGTGTATGGAACATTTTGTCACCAGCCGAGTCCAAAAGTCAGCGCTTCCCCATCTCAGCCCAGAAAGCAGGTAGAACAAGTTTTGTGGTGTCCTTCAGCTGCCTACCGGAGCAATGTAAAAACTACCAACAGACGTACTTTCTGGCACCTTCCTTGGTGGAGTTGTGCATGGGGTGTGTTTGGAACATTTTGTCACCAGCCGAGTCCAAAATTCAGCGCTTCCCCATCTCAGCCCAGAAAGCAGGTAGAACAAATTTTGTGGTGTCCTTCAGCTGCCTACCGGGGTAGCGTAAGAACTACCAACAAAACTCCTTTCTGGCACCTTCCCCGGTGGAGTTGTGCATGGGGTGTGTTTGGAACATTTTGTCACCAGCCGAGTCCAAAATTCAGCGCTTCCCCATCTCAGCCCAGAAAGCAGGTAGAACAAGTTTTGTGGGGCCATTGAGCATCCTACCCGAGCAAAGTAAAAAGTACCAAAAGAAGTCCTTTCTGGCCCCTTCCCCGGTGGAGTTGCGCATGGGGTGTGTTTGGAACATTTTGTCACCAGCCGAGTCCAAAATTCAGCGCTTCCCCATCTCAGCCCAGAAAGCAGGTAGAACAACTTTTGTGGTGTCCTTCAGCTGCCTTTCGGGGTAGTGTAAGAACTACCAACAGAACTCCTTTCTGGCACCTTCCCCGGAGGAGTTGTGCATGGGGTGTGTTTGGAACATTTTGTCACCAGCCGAGTCCAAAATTCAGCGCTTCCCCATCTCAGCCCAGAAAGCAGGTAGAACAATTTTTGTGGCGACTTTCAACTGCCTACTGGGGTAGTGTAAGAACTACCAACAGAACTCCTTTCTGGCACCTTCCCCGGTGGAGTTGTGCATGGGGTGTGTTTGGGACATTTTGTCACCAGCCGAGTCCAAAATTCAGCGCTTCCCCATCTCAGCCCAGAAAGCAGGTAGAACAACTTTTGTGGTGTCCTTCAGCTGCCTTTCGGGGTAGTGTAAGAACTACCAACAGAACTCCTTTCTGGCACCTCTCCGGTGGAGTTGTGCATGGGGTGTGTATGGAACATTTTGTCACCAGCCGAGTCCAAAATTCAGCTCTTCCCCATCTCAGCCCAGAAAGCAGGTAGAAAAGATTTTGTGGGGCCATTGAGCATCCTACACGAGCAATTTAAAAAGTACCAACAGAAGTCCTTTCTGGCACCTTCCCCGTTGGAGTTGTGCATGGGGTGTGTTTGGAACATTTTGTCACCAGACGAGTCCAAAAGTCAGCGCTTCCCCATCTCAGCCCAGAAAGCAGGTAGAAGAACTGTCGTGGTGCCTTTCAGCTGCCTACCAGGGTATTGTAAAAACTACCAACAGAACTCCTTTCTGGCACCTTCCCCTGTGGAGTTGTGCATGGGGTGTGTTTGGGAACATTTTGTCACCAGCCGAGTCCAAAATTCAGCGCTTCCCCATCTCAGCCCAGAAAGCAGGTAGAACAAGTTTTGTGGTGTCCTTCAGCTGCCTACCGGAGCAATGTAAAAACTACCAACAGACGTACTTTCTGGCACCTTCCCCGGTGGAGTTGTGCATGGGGTATGTTTGGAACATTTTGTCACCAGCCGAGTCCAAAATTCAGCGCTTCCCCATCTCAGCCCAGAAAGCAGGTAGAACAAGTTTTGTGGTGACTTTGAACTGCCTACCCGAGCAATGTAAAAACTACCAACAGACGTCCTTTCTGGCTCCTTCCTTGGTGGAGTTGTGCATGGGGTGTGTTTGGAACATTTTGTCACCAGCCGAGTCCAAAATTCAGCGCTTCCCCATCTCAGCCCAGAAAGCAGGTAGAACAAATTTTGTGGTGTCCTTCAGCTGCCTACCGGGGTAGCGTAAGAACTACCAACAAAACTCCTTTCTGGCACCTTCCCCGGTGGAGTTGTGCATGGGGTGTGTTTGGAACATTTTGTCACCAGCCGAGTCCAAAATTCAGCGCTTCCCCATCTCAGCCCAGAAAGCAGGTAGAACAAGTTTTGTGGGGCCATTGAGCATCCTACCCGAGCAAAGTAAAAAGTACCAAAAGAAGTCCTTTCTGGCCCCTTCCCCGGTGGAGTTGCGCATGGGGTGTGTTTGGAACATTTTGTCACCAGCCGAGTCCAAAATTCAGCGCTTCCCCATCTCAGCCCAGAAAGCAGGTAGAACAAGTTTTGTGGGGCCTTTCAGCTTCCTACCCGAGCAAAGTAAAAATTACCAATAAAAGTCCTTTCTGGCCCCTTCCCCGTTGGAGTTGTGCATGGGGTGTATTTGGAACATTTTGTCACCAGCCGAGTCCAAAATTCAGCGCTTCCCCATCTCAGCCCAGAAAGCAGGTAGAACAAGTTTTGTGGGGCCATTCAGGTGCCTACCGAAGTAGTGTAAAAAGTACCAACAGAACTCCTTTCTGGCCCATTCCCCGGTGGAGTTGTGCATGGGGTGTGTTTGGAACATTTTGTCACCAGCCGAGTCCAAAATTCAGCGCTTCCCCATCTCAGCCCAGAAAGCAGGTAGAACAAGTTCTGTGGGGCCATTCAGGTGCCTACCGGAGCAATGTAAAAAGTACCAACAGAACTCCTTTCTGGCACCTTTCCCGGTGGAGTTGTGCATGGGGTGTGTTTGGAACATTTTGTCACCAGCCAAGTCCAAAATTCAGCGCTTCCCCATCTCAGCCCAGAAAGCAGGTAGAACAAGTTTTGTGGGGCCATTCAGCTGCCTACCAGGTAAGTGTAAAAACTACCAACAGACGTCCTTTCTGGCACCTTCCCCACTGGGGTTGTGCATGGGGTGTGTATGGAACATTTTGTCACCAGCAGAGTCCAAAATTCAGCGCTTCCCCATCTCAGCCCAGAAAGCAGGTAGAACAAATTTTGTGGTGTCCTTCAGCTGCCTACTGGGGTAGTGTAAGAACTACCAACAGACGTCCCTTCTGGCACCTTCCCCGGTGGAGTTGTGCATGGGGTGTGTATGGAACATTTTGTCACCAGCCGAGTCCAAAATTCAGCGCTTCCCCATCTCAGCCCAGAAAGCAGGTAGAACAAGTTTTGTGGCGACTTTCAACTGCCGACCAGAGCAATGTAAAAACTACCAACAGAACTCCTTTCCGGCACCTTCCCCGGTGGAGTTGTGCATGGGGTGTGTTTGGGACATTTTGTCACCAGCCGAGTCCAAAATTCAGCGCTTCCCCATCTCAGCCCAGAAAGCAGGTAGAACAAGTTTTGTGGTGTCCTTCAGCTGCCTTTCGGGGTAGTGTAAAAACTACCAACAGACGTCCTTTCTGGCACCTTTCCCGGTGGGGTTGTGCATGGGGTGTGTTTGGAACATTTTGTCACCAGCAGAGTCCAAAATTCAGCGCTTCCCTATCTCAGCCCAGAAAGCAGGTAGAACAAATTTTGTGGTGTCCTTCAGCTGCCTACTGGGGTAGTGTAAGAACTACCAACAGAACTCCTTTCTGGCACCTTCCCCGGTGGAGTTGTGCATGGGGTGTGTTTGGAACATTTTGTCACCAGCCGAGTCCAAAATTCAGCGCTTCCCCATCTCAGCCCAGAAAGCAGGTAGAACAAGTTTTGTGGTGACTTTGAACTGCCTACCGGAGCAATGTAAAAACTACCAACAGACGTCCTTTCTGGCACCTTTCCCGGTGGAGTTGTGCATGGGGTGTGTATGGAACATTTTGTCACCAGCCGAGTCCAAAATTCAGCGCTTCCCCATCTCAGCCCAGAAAGCAGGTAGAACAACTTTTGTGGTATCTTTCAGCTGCCTACCGGGGTAGCGTAAGAACTACCAACAGAACTCCTTTCTGGCACCTTTCCCGGTGGAGTTGTGCATGGGGTGTGTTTGGAACAATTTTGTCACCAGCCGAGTCCAAAATTCAGCGCTTCCCCATCTCAGCCCAGAAAGCAGGTAGAACAACTTTTGTGGTGTCCTTCAGCTGCCTACCGGGGTAGCGTAAGAACTACCAACAGAACTCCTTTCTGGCACCTTTCCCGGTGGAGTTGTGCATGGGGTGTGTTTGGAACATTTTGTCACCAGCCGAGTCCAAAATTCCGCGCTTCCCCATCTCAGCCCAGAAAGCAGGTAGAACAAATTTTGTAGGGCCATTGAGCATCCTACCCGAGCAATCTAAAAAGTACCAACAGAACTCCTTTCTGGCACCTTCCCCGGTGGAGTTGTGCATGGGGTGTGTTTGGAACATTTTGTCACCAGCCGAGTCCAAAATTCAGCGCTTCCCCATCTCAGCCCAGAAAGCAGGTAGAACAAGTTTTGTGGGGCCTTTCAGCTTCCTACCCGAGCAAAGTACAAATTACCAACAAAAGTCCTTTCTGTCCCCTTCCCCGGTGGAGTTGTGCATGGGGTGTGTTTGGAACATTTTGTCACCAGCCGAGTCCAAAATTCAGTGCTTCCCCATCTCAGCCCAGAAAGCAGGTAGAACAACTTTTGTGGGGCCATTCAGGTGCCTACCGACGTAGTGTAAATAGTACCAACAGAACTCCTTTCTGGCCCCTTCCCCGGTGGAGTTGAGCATGGGGTGTGTTTGGAACATTTTGTCGCCAGCCGAGTCCAAAATTCAGCGCTTCCCCATTCAGCCCAGAAAGCAGGTAGAACAATTTTTTTGGCGCCTTTCAACTGCCTACCGGAGCAATGTAAAAAGTACCAACAGAACTCCTTTCCGGCACCTTCCCCGGTGGAGTTGTGCATGGGGGATGTGTGGAACATTTTGTCACCAGGCGAGTCCAAAATTCAGCGCTTCCCCATCTCAGCCCAGAAAGCAGGTAGAACAAGTTCTGTGGGGCCATTCAGGTGCCTACCGATGTAGTATAGAAAGTACCAAAAGAAGTCCTTTCTGGCACCTTCCCCGGTGGAGTTGTGCATGGGGTGTGTTTGGAACATTTTGTCACCAGCCGAGTCCAAAATTCAGCGCTTCCCCATTCAGCCCAGAAAGCAGGTAGAACAATTTTTGTGGCGACTTTCAACTGCCTACCGGAGCAATGTAAAAAGTACCAACAGAACTCCTTTCCGGCACCTTCCCCGGTGGAGTTGTGCATGGGGGATGTGTGGAACATTTTGTCACCAGCCGAGTCCAAAATTCAGCGCTTCCCCGTCTCAGCCCAGAAAGCAGGTAGAACAAGTTTTGTGGTGCCCTTCAGCTGCCTACCAGGTAAGTGTAAAAACTACCAACAGACGTCCTTTCTGGCACCTTCCCCGGTGGAGTTGTGCATGGCGTGTGTTTGGAACATTTTGTCACCAGCCGAGTCCAAAATTCAGCGCTTCCCCATCTCAGCCCAGAAAGCAGGTAGAACAAGTTTTGTGGTGTCCTTCAGCTGCCTTTCGGGTTAGCGTAAGAACTACCAACAGAACTCCTTTCTGGCACCTTTCCCGGTGGAGTTGTGCATGGGGTGTGTTTGGGACATTTTGTCACCAGCCGAGTCCAAAATTCAGTGCTTCCCCATCCCAGCCCAGAAAGCAGGTAGAACAACTTTTGTGGGGCCATTCAGGTGCCTACCAGGGCAGTGTATAAAAAGTACCAACAGAACTCCTTTCTGGCACCTTTCCCAGTGGAGTTGTGCATGGGGTGTGTTTGGAACATTTTGTCACCAGCCGAGTCCAAAATTCAGCGCTTCCCCATTCAGCCCAGAAAGCAGGTAGAACAATTTTTGTGGCGACTTTCAACTGCCTACCGGAGCAATGTAAAAAGTACCAACAGAACTCCTTTCCGGCACCTTCCCCGGTGGAGTTGTGCATGGGGTGTGCATGGAACATTTTGTCACCAGCCGAGTCCAAAATTCAGCTGTTCCCCATCTCAGCCCAGAAAGCAGGTAGAACAAGTTTTGTGGGGCCATTCAGGTGCCTACAGACATAGTATAAAAAGTACCAACAGAAGTCCTTTCTGGCACCTTCCCCGGTGGAGTTGTGCATGGGGTGTGTTTGGAACATTTTGTCACCAGCCGAGTCCAAAATTCAGCGCTTCCCCATCTCAGCCCAGAAAGCAGGTAGAACAAATTTTGTGGTGTCCTTCAGCTGCCTACCAGGTAAGTGTAAAAACTACCAACAGACGTCCTTTCTGGGACCTTCCCCGGTGGAGTTGTGCATGGGGTGTGTTTGGAACATTTTGTCACCAGCCGAGTCCAAAATTCAGCGCTTCCCCATCTCAGCCCAGAAAGCAGGTAGAACAAGTTTTGTGGGGCCATTCAGCTGCCTTTCGTTGTAGCGTAAGAACTACCAACAGACGTCCTTTCTGGCACCTTCCCCGTTGGAGTTGTGCATGGGGTGTATTTGGGACATTTTGTCACCAGCCGAGTCCAAAAGTCAGCGCTTCCCCATCTCAGCCCAGAAAGCAGGTAGAACAACTTTTGTGGTGCCTTTCAGCTGCCTACCGGGGCAGTGTAAGAACTACCAACAGAAATCCTTTTTGGCAACGTCCCCGGTGGAGTTCAGCATTGGGTGTGTTTGGAACAGTTTGTCTCCAGCCGAGTCCAAAAGTCAGCGCTTCCCCATCTCAGCCCAGAAAGCAGGTAGAACAACTTTTGTGGTGCCTTTTCATCTGCCTACCGGGGCAGTGTGAGAACTACCAACAGAACTCCTTTCTGGCACCTTCCCCAGGAGTCTTGTGCATGGGTTTTGTTTGGAACATTTTGTCTCCAGCTGAGTCCAAACGTCGGCGATTCCCCATCTCAGCCCAGAAAGCAGGCAGAACAACTTTTGTGGTGCCTTTTTTCTTCCTACGGGGGCAGTGTAAGAACTACCAATAGAACTCCTTTCTGGCACCTTCCCCGGTGGAGTTGTGCATGGGTTGTGCCTTGGAAGAGTATGTTAAAAGCCAAGTACAAAAGTCAGCGATTCCCCATCTGAGACAAGAAAGCAGGTAGAACAATTTTTATGGTGCCTTTCAGCTTGCTACCCGGGCAGTGTGAGAACTACCAACAGAACTCCTTTCTGGCACCTTCCCCGGGTGACTTGTGCATGGGTTTTGTTTGGAACATTTTGTCACCAGCCGAGTCCAAAAGTTGGCGATTCCCCATCTCAGCACAGAAAGCACAAAGAACAAATTTTGAGGTGTCATTCATCTGGCTAGCAAGGCAGTGTGAGAACTACCAACAGAACTCCTTTCTGGCACCGTCCCTGGTGGAGTTGTGCATGGGGTGTGTTTGGAACATTTTGTCACCAGCCGAGTCCAAAAGTCAGCGATTCCCCACCTCAGCCCAGAAAGCAGGTAGAACAACTTTTGTGGTGCCTTTCAGCTGGCTACCGGGGCAGTGTAAGAACTACCAATAGAAATCCTTTTTGGCACCTTCGCCGGTGGAGTTGTGCATGGGGCATGTTTGGAACATTTTGTCTCCAGCCGAGTCCAAAAGTCAGCGGTTCCCCATCTCAGCCCAGAAAGCAGGTAGAACAACTTTTGTGGTGCCTTTCAGCTGGCTACAGGGGCACTGTGAGAACTACAAACAGAACTCCTTTCTGGCACCTTCCCCGGTGGAGTTGTTCATGGGGTGTGCCTTGGAACAGTTGGTCTGCCGCCGACTCCAAAAGTCAGCGGCTCCCCATCTCAGCCCAGAAAGCAGGTAGAACAACTTTTGTGGTGCCTTTCATCTGCCTACCGGGGCAGTGTAAGAACTACCAACAGAACTCCTTTCTGGCACCTTCCCCGGTGGAGTTGTACATGGGGTGTCTTTGGAACAGCTTGTCTTCAGCCGTGTCCAAAAGTCAGCAGTTCCCCATCTCAGCCCAGAAAGCAGGTAGAACAACTTTTGTGGTGCCTTTCAGCTGCATACCAGGGCTCTCTAAAAACTACCAACAGAACTACTTTTTGGCACCCTCTTTGGTGGAGTTCTGAATTGGGTGTTTTTGGAACAGTTTGTCTCCAGCCAAGTCCAAAAGTCAGCGCTTCCCCATCTCAGCCCAGAAAGCAGGTACAACAACTTTTCTGGTGCCTTTCTGCTGCCTACCAAGGAAGTGTAAGAACTATCATAAGAACTCCTTTCTGGCACATTCCCCGGAGGACTTGAGCATGGGGCGTGTTTGGAACATTTTGTCACCAGCCGACTCCAAAAGTCAGCGATTCCCCATCTCAGCCCAGAAAGCAGGTAGAACAACTTTTCGGGTGCCTTTTTGCTGCCTACGGGGGCTGTCTAAGAACTACCAATAGAACTCCTTTCTGGCACCTTACCCGGAGGACTTGAGCATGGGGCGTGTTTGGAACATTTTGTCACCAGCCGAGTGCAAAAGTCAGCGCTTCCCCATCTCAGCCCAGAAAGCAGGTAGAACAGCTTTTCTTGTGCCTTTCAGCTGGTTACAGGGGCAATGTAGAGAACTACCAACAGAACTTCTTTCTGGCACCTTCTCCGGTGGAGTTGTGGATGGGGTGTGCCTTGGAACAGTTTGTCTCCAGCCGAGTCCAAAAGTCAACGATTCCCCATCTCAGCCCAGAAAGCAGGTAGCCCTAATTTGTGCTGCCTTTCAGCTGGCTACCGGGACAGTGTGAGAACTACCAACAGAACTCATTTCTGGCACCTTCCCCAGTGGAGTTGTGCTTGGGGTGTGCCTTGGAGCAGTTGGTCTCCAGCCGAGTCCAAAAGTCAGCGGTTCCCCATCTAAGCCAATAAGCAGGTAGAAAGACATTTGTGGTGCCTTTCATCTGGCTACTGGGGCAGTGTGAGAACTACCAAAAGAAGTCCTTTCTAGCACCTTCCCCGGTGGAGTTGTGCATGGGTTGTGCCTTGGAACATTTTGTCACCAGCCGAGTCCAAAAGTCAGCGATTCCCCATCTCAGCCCAGAAAGCAGGTAGAACAACTTTTGTGGTGCCTTTCAGCTGCCTACCGGGGCAGTGTAAGAACTACCAACAGAACTCCTTTCTGGCACCGTCCCCGGTGGAGTTGCGCATGGGGAGTGCTTTGAAAATCTTGTCTTCAGCCGAGTCCAAAAGTCAGCGGTTCCCCATCTCAGCCCAGAAAGCAGCTAGAACAATTTTTGTGGTGCCTTTCAGCTGCGTACCAGGGCTCTGTAAAAACTACCAAAAGAACTCCTTTTTGGCACCTTCACCGGTGGAGTTCAGCATTGGGTGTGTTTGGAACAGTTTGTCTCCAGCCGAGTCCAAAAGTCAGCGGTTCCCCATCTCAGCCCAGAAAGCAGGTAGAACAACTTTTGTGGTGCCTTTCATCTGCCTACCGGGGCAGTGTGAGAACTACCAACAGAACTACTTTCTGGCACCTTCCCCAGGAGACTTGTGCATGGGTTTTGTTTGGAACATTTTGTCTCCAGCTGAGTCCAAACGTCGGCGATTCCCCATCTCAGCCCAGAAAGCAGGTAGAACAACTTTTGTGGTGCCTTTTTTCTTCCTACGGGGGCAGTGTAAGAACTACCAATAGAACTCCTTTCTGGCACCTTCCCCGGTGGACTTCTGCATGGGTTGTGCCTTGGAAGAGTATGTTAAAAGCCAAGTACAAAAGTCAGCGATTCCCCATCTCAGCCCAGAAAGCAGAACAACTTTTGTGGTGCCTTTCTGCTGCAGACCGGGGCAGTGTAAAAACTGCCATAAGATCTCCTTTCTGGCACCTTCCCGGTGGAGTTGTGCATGGGGCGTGTTTGGAATATTTTGTCACCAGCAGACTCCAAAAGTCAGCGATTCCCCATCTCAGCCCAGAAAGCAGGTAGAACAACTTTTGTGGGGCCTTTCTGCTGTTTATCAGGGCAGTGTGAGAACTACCAACAGAACTCCTTTCTGACATCTACCCCGGGGGACTTGTTCATATATTGTGCCTTGGAAGAGCATGTTAACAGCCGAGTCCAAAAGGCAGTGATTCCCCAACTTACCTCACTAAGCAGGTAGAAAAACTTTTGTGGTGCCTTTCATCTGGCTACCGAGGCTGTGTGAGAACTACCAACCGAACTCCTTTCTGGCACCTTCCCCGGATGACTTGTGCATGGGGTGTGTTTGGAACATTTTGTCTCCAGCCGAGTCCAAAAGTCAGCGGTTCCCCATCTCAGCCCAGAAAACAGGTAGAACAACTTTTGAGGTGCCTTTCAGCTTGCTACCCGGGCAGTGTGAGAACTACCAACAGAACTCCTTTCTGACACCTTCCCCGGTGGGGTTGTGCATGGCTTGTGCCTTGGAACAGTTAGTCTCCAGCAGAGTCCAAAACTCAGCGGTTCCCAATCTCAGCCCAGAAAGCAGGTACAACAACTTTTGTGGTGCCTTTCAGCTGCGTACCAGGGAAGTGTAAGAACTACCAAAGGAACTCCTTTCTGGCACCTTCCCCAGTGGAGTTGTGCATCGGTTGTGCCTTGGAAGAGTATGTTAAAAGCCAAGTACAAAAGTCAGCGTTTCCCCATCTCAGGCAAGAAAGCAGGTAGAAGAACTGTCGTGGTGCCTTTCAGCTTGCTACCCGGGCAGTGTGAGAACTACCAACAGAACTCCTTTCTGGCACCTTCCCCGGTGGGGTTGTGCATGGGGTGTGCCTTGGAAAACTTAGTCTCCAGCCGAGTCCAAAACTCAGCGGTTCCCAATCTCAGCCCAGAAAGCAGGTAGAACAACTTTTGTGGTGCCTTTCATCTGCCTACCGGGGCAGTGTAAGAACTACCAACAGAACTCCTTTCTGGCACCTTCCCCGGGTGACTTGTGCATGGGTTTTGTTTGGAACATTCTGTCACCAGCCTAGTCCAAAAGTTGGCGATTCCCCATCTCAGCACAGAAAGCAGGTAGAACAAATTTTGAGGTGTCATTCATCTGGCTAGCAAGGCAGTGTGAGAACTACCAACAGAACTCCTTTCTGGCACCGTCCCTGGTGGAGTTGTGCATGGGGTGTGTTTGGAACATTTTGTCACCAGCCGAGTCCAAAATTCAGCAGTTCCCCACCTCAACCCCGAAAAAAGGTAAAACAACTCTTGTGGTGCCTTTCATCTGCCTACCAGGGTATTGTAAAAAGTACCAACAGAACTCCTTTCTGGCACCTTCCCCGGTGGAGTTGTGCATGGGGTGTGTTTGGAACATTTTGTCACCAGCTGAGTCCAAAAGTCAGCTGTTCCCCATCCCAGCCCAGAAAGCAGGTAGAACAACTTTTGTGGTGTCTTTCATCTGGCTACCGGGGCAGTGTAAGGACTAGCAACGGAACTCCTTTCTGGCACCTTCTCCGGTGGAGTTGTGCATGGGGTGTGCCTTGGAACATTTTGTCACCAGCCGACTCCAAAAGTCAGCGATTCCCCATCTCAGCCCAGAAAGCAGGTAGAACAACTTTTCTGGTGCCTTTTTGCTTCCTACGGGGGCTGTGTAAGAACTACCAATAGAACTCCTTTCTGGCACCTTCCCCGGAGGACTTGAGCATGGGGCGTGTTTGGAACATTTTGTCACCAGCCGAGTCCAAAATTCAGCGATTCCCCATCTCAGCCCAGAAAGCAGGTAGCACAGCTTTTCTTGTGCCTTTCAGCTGGCTACAGGGGCACTGTAGAGAACTACCAACAGAACTCCTTTCTGGCATCTTCTCCGGTGGAGTTGTGGATGGGGTGTGCCTTGGAACATTTTGTCTCCAGCCGACTCCAAAAGTCAGCGATTCCCCATCTCAGACCAGATAGCAGGTAGAACAACTTTTGTGGTGCCTTTCAGCTGCGTACCAGGGCAGTGTGAGAACTACCAACAGAACTCCTTTCTGGCACCTTCCCCGGTGGAGTTGTGCATGGGGTGTGCCTTGGAACTGTTTTTCTCCAGCCGAGTCCAAAATTCAGCGGTTCCCCATCTCAGCCCAGAAAGCAGGTAGCCCTTCTTTTGTGGTGCCTGTGAGCTGGCTACAGGGGCAGTTTAAGAACTACCAACAGAACTCCTTTATGGAACCTTCCCCTGTGGAGTTGTGCATGGGGTGTTGTAGGACAAGGCCTCACGGACAAGAGTCCAAGTACTGATAGCCTGATGAATAGGGACTTGTTAGAACTTGTAGGGCACAAGCCCTGGGAGCAAAGGAACAAGCTAACTGCAGACCCCTGAGCCGTCACAGTTGAGGAGGCAACCAGACGGACAGAAAAACAAGTAGCCAGATAAGGGAACGGATGGCGCCAATATGTAATCAAGAAAGCAGCGTAGAAAGAAACTCCCTAACCTTGGAATAGAAATTATTGCTATGTCAAGATAAACTAGTAAGTTCCATTTGTTCTAACGGTGTGCCTTAAATATCAACCAATCAGTGTTTTTTTTGCTTAAGATTTAACCAATCAGTGTGTAATATGTAGAAGGTAGAAACGTATATATTTGTAAGAAAATCACTAATAAATGGACAACTTGCTTGCATCAAGCTGCGTCCCGTCTCTTCATTCGCCGCAAATTGGTGACCCCGACGTGATGCGTTTAAGGATCTAACGTGAAGGACTCTCGAATCGCCTATCTGAGCGACATGCGGCGAATCCCACAGAACTTTGAATGATCTGCTGAAAGGAAACAGGAGCCGGCCAGCCATAAATCCCTCCGGAGTTGAGAGGTGAGCTGTGGTAAATCTGTAACGGGGAATCAGGCTTCGTCCCCAGAAAGAGACGTATATGGACTCATAAAGGGTCTTCTAGTCAGATCAGGGAGTCCGTGCCTCAGGCTCCTCAAATGGTGACCCCTATGGTGGTGTTCCGAAGCCTTGGAAGAATAAGGACGGAAAAAAGACAGCTCGTGGAAGAGGGCTGCGTTCCGGAGGAGACAGCTTGGCTGAACGATCGTCTTGCTGTCTGGATCAGGTGGACAACATAAACCCCGAGGATAACGCCTGTACGCATCGAGACAGGTGAGCAGCCAAGAAACCTTAGAGATTTTAAATATTTGAAGAAATTTTAAGAAGCTTTAGAAACCTGTACTCATTGAGACAGGCGAGCAGTCAAGAAACTTTAGAGACTTTGAAAGAAATTAAAGCGGTCAGCAGACAATTGTATGATGCTGCCGCGGAGGGGAACTCCGTGTCGGGAATGCATTTAACATCTTGGTGGCAAATTCTGACTACTCTTTGCCAAGTGTGGACTAATTCTACTATCGGTGCTAAACCAGAGGAAGCTGTAAATTCCACCGACAGCGCGACTCTTCTCAAGACACCGTCAGCGATGGCGAGTCTGTCCACACCTCCTCTGCCCCCAAAGCTTCTGTCACCGACTGCAGCGACCCTCACAACACAGGACCAAGCACGGGAACAGGACAACTCGGACAATGATTCCATTGACACTGATAAACCTTTTGATCCAGGTCCTATAGATCTGGAAAAGGAGCTAGACCTTTCCCCAACCCCCTTGTCTCTCCTGATGCATTGATTGTATTTTGGGGGAGGGTGAAAGGGGGTCTGAGGGATTGGTGGCAGGAATGCAAGTGGGAAACACTTAAGTGACGGGTTTTGGGAGTCGCTAGGGCATGTTCAGTATTTTGTCAGACAAATCAACCTGCAGAGTGGCAGCCTGTGCAATACGAGGCTGTTAAAGAGTTAAGCAAAGCAGTGCGGGAAGGGAGGATTTATAATACATTTGCTATGTCCCTTCTTGAAGTGATGGCAGAGCCTTATACACTCACACTGCATGATTGGAAGTTATTGCTTTGTATGGTACTAACTGATACAGTATATGATGTGGTTATCTGATTTTTGTGAGCTATGTGTAGTGGCCTAGACTGAAAACCTTAATCGGGGAATTGCTGTTAACTATGAGCAGTTAGCTGGAGCAATTAACTGTGCCGATTCTGTGACTCAGGCAAGGTATCCCACGGACAGCTGTTTGCAAATGAATGAGATGGCTATTGAGGCAGTCAGGGTGCGGGAGTCTTGCCACAGTCTTGCAGGGTCCTAGAGAGTCACTAACTTTAATACTAACTTTATTGATTGGCTTCAGAATATTTTGCAACAAGTCGAACATCAGGAAGCTCAAGGGTTGCTTTTAAAACAACTAGCTGTGATAATGTCAATGAAAATTGTAAACGGGCAACTTTCACAATCGCAACCCCAACATGTGTCAAATGATTGTAACGCAGAACTCACAGCAGACTGTAATTCTCAGGCTGAGTTCTGGAATGCAGCATAACAGATTTTTGCTTCTCTAATCTCTTCTGTAAGAATAGTACACGCTTTTAACTTGCTTAGTAAATTAGGCTGCTAGCTTGCTAAACAAAGTAATACTACAAATACTATTTTTTTTTCTGGCTTATTAACAGATGTTGATTCTGTCCATCATATGTTGCTACTGAACTGAGTTGCTATTGATTTTTATTATTAGCACAGGGACACAAGTGTAAAGACTTTGATAGGATGTGTTACGTGAATCTGAGTGACCACTGTGAATTAATTTACAAAAGTATACAAAACTCAAAAGCCTTAAAACAAAGATCTGCAACAGAGCCAGGGGCGGGATGCCTTTGGTCTCTTCTCACGGCTGGGAAACTTTGGGCCATGACTCAAAAGTATTACAGGATTTATTATAATTATCTTTAACCACCTTATTGATGTTTGCCTTATGTCTCCCATACCTTTTTTTCCTGTATTCAGTGTTTAGTTGATTGTAACATAAATCAGGTCATGGTCACCCAGCTACACACAACCTTTGCCTTGTCGCAAATAACAAGCAAAAAAGAGGAGGATAGAGAATGTCTGAAGAGAGAGATAGGAGAGGAAGCTGGAGAATATTTGACCTAACAAGAGATGAGAGAACAGCTGGGTATTGTGAAGGAGACTAGGAAAGATAAACATGGTTATCTAGTGTTTAATAGCTGTCTGCATGCTTGTAGTGATATAAAGCTATGTAACTACATGAATGATTTCTGCCCTGAGCCTGGTGGAGCATACAGCTGCGGTTTGTGTCCGGGCTCAGAGATCTAAATAGGGGCTTCTCTGTTATGGTAAAAGTGTTTCTCTTTGCATAAAAAAAGAGAAAGGAATGAAGGGAATGACCCCGAGGTATGTTCAGAGAAGGCATGCTATGTTTCGAACTTTTTGACTGAACCAGTTCTTGTTTGGTGTGCCCTTCCACCTATGTATAATGTTAATCCAAAAGAAGATATTTTTTACACTTTGAATGTCGATAATTGTCTTTCTGTAGATGCTAATGTAGTAGGAGGCTAGGATGGGAACGTGTCGCAGCGGTTCTTCTCTTATCCAGAGTAACAGCAGGGAAAGCATTAAAGAGTTAAATCACCTTGTTTGGTAGGCAGTTAAGAATGTGAGTCAAAATTGCCACTGCTTTTTGTTGTTGGTTCAAGGACACGGCTGTGAGGATTTTGATGGTATGTGCTGCGTGGATTTTAAGGTGCACCATTGCAGCAACATGTTACCAAAATCTGAGAAAATTTCAGCCTTTTTGGCATCCATTCACTCAATTGGCAGTATTGTTTGTTTGCTGTTACCTTGGTTGCTGTCATGTTTGCAAGGGCCCTGCAGAACATGGCAAACCTGGTACTAGCTGTTCAAAAACAAAAAGGGGAAATTGTAAAATTGTACGGAACAAAGACAGTGGGTTATTCTGACATTGATAATATGTCTTAGTTGGTTTTTTATTTGTTCTATTACTTGTGCCTTGTTTTTGCTTGATTTCAGGGGTTCTTTTTGTGCAACAGGAAGGGGGAGATGTAGGACAAGGCCTCACGGACAAGAGTCCAAGTACTGATAGCCTGATGAATAGAGACTTGTTAGAACTTGTAGGGCACAAGCCCTGGGAGCAAAGGAACAAGCTAACTGCAGACCCCTGAGCCGTCACAGTTGAGGAGGCAACCAGACGGACAGAGAAACAAGTAGCCAGATAAGGGAACGGATGGCGCCAATATGTAATCAAGAAAGCAGCGTAGAAAGAAACTCCCTAACCTTGGAATAGAAATTATTGCTATGTCAAGATAAACTAGTAAGTTCCATTTGTTCTAACGGTGTGCCTTAAATATCAACCAATCAGTGTTTTTTACGCTTAAGATTTAACCAATCAGTGTGTAATATGTAGAAGGTAGAAACGTATATATTTGTAAGAAAATCACTAATAAATGGACAACTTGCTTGCATCAAGCTGTGTCCCGTCTCTTCATTCGCCGCAGTGTGTGCCTTGGAACAGTTTGTCTCCAGCCGAGTCCAAAATTCAATGTTTTCCCAAGTTAGACCAGAAAGCAGGTAGCCCTACTTTTGTGGTGCCTTTGGGCTGGCTACAGGGCCAGTGTAAGAACTACCAACAGAACTCCTTGCTGTCACCTTCCCCGGTGGAGTTGTGCATGGGGTGTGCCTTGGAACAGTTTGTCTCCAGCTGAGTCCAAAAGTCAGCGATTCCCCATCTCAGCCCAGAAAGCAAGTAGCCCTTACTTTGTGGTGCCTTTGAGCTGGCTGCAGGGGCAGTTTAAGAACTACCAACAGAAATCCTTTCTAGCACATTCTCCGGGGGAGCTGTGCATGGGGTGTGCCTTGGAGCAGCTGAACTCCAGCCGAGTCCAAAAGTCAGTGGTTCCCCATCTAAGCCCAGATACAAGGTAGAACAACTTTTGTGGTGCCTTTCAGCTTGCTACCCGGGCAGTATGAGAACTACCAACAGAACTCCTTTCTGGCACCTTCCCCGGTAGAGTTGTGCATGGGGTGTGCCTTGGAACAGTTTGTCTCCAGCCGAGTCCAAAAGTCAGTGATTCCCCATCTAGGCCAAGAAAGCAGGTAGAAAGACTTTTGTGGTGCCTTTCAGCTGGCTAACGGGGCAGTGTGAGAACTACCAACAGAACACCTTCTGGCACCTTCACCGGTGGACTTGTGCATGGGGAGTGCCTTGGAACAGTTTGTCTCCAGCCGAGTCCAAAAATCTACGATTCCTATGTTAGACCAGAAAGCAGGTAGAACAACTTTTATGGTGCCTTTCAGCTGACTACCCAGGCAGTGTAAGAACTACCAACAGAACTCCTTTCTGGCACCTTCCTTGTTTGAGTTGTGCATGGGGTGTGCCTTGGAACAGTTTGTCTCCGGCCGAGTATAAAAGTCAGCGGTTCGCCATCTCAGCCCGGAAAGAAGTAAGCCGAACTTTTGTGGTGACTTTTAGCGGCCTACTGGGGCAGTGTAAGAACTACCAACAGAATTCCTTACTGGCACGTTCCCCGGTGGAGTTGTGCATGGGGTATGCCTTGGAACAGTTTGTCTCCAGCTGATTCCAAAAGTCAGTGGTTCCCCATCTCAGCCCAGAAAGCAGGTAGCCCTACATTGTGGTGCCTTTCAGCTGGCTACAGGGGCAGTATGAGCACTACCAACACAACTCCTTTCTGACACATTCCCCGGGGGAGTTGTGCATGGGGTGTGCCTCAGAACAGTATGTTAACAGCCAAGTACAAAAGTCAGCGATTCCCCATCTAAGCCCAGAAAGCAGGTAGAACAACTTTTATGGTGCCTTTGAGCTGACTACAGGGGCAGTGTAAGAACTACCAAAAGCACTCCTTTCTGGCACCTTTCCCGGTGGAGTTGTGCATGGGGTGTGCCTTGGAACAGTTTGTCTCCGGCCGAGTACAAAAGTCAGTGGTTCCCCATCTCTAGCCCGGAAAGAAGTAAGCCAAACTTTTGTGGTGACTTTTAGCGGGCTACAGGGGCAGTGTAAGAACTACCAACAGAATTCCTTCCGTCCACTTTCCCCGATGGAGTTGTGCATGGGGTGTGCCTTGGAACAGTTTGTCTCCAGCCGAGTCCAAAAGTCTACGATTCCTATGTTAGACCAGAAAGCAGGTAGAACAACTTTTGTGGTGCCTTTCAGCTGGCTACCGGGACAGTGTGAGAACTACCAACAGAACTCCTTTCTGGCGCCTTCCCTGGGGGAGTTGTACATGGGGTGTGCCTTGGAAGAGTATCTCAACAGCCAAGTACGAAAGACAGCGATTCCCTATCACAGCTCAGAAAGCAGGTAGCCCTTCTTTTGTGCTGCCTTTGAGCTGGCTACAGGGGAGGTTTAAGAACTACCAACAGAACTCCTTCCTGGCACGTTCCCTGGGGGAGTTGTGCATGGGGTGTGCCTTAGAACAGTTTGTCTCCGGCCGAGTCCTAAAGTCAGTGGTTCGCCATCTCAACCCGGAAAGAAATAAGCAAATCTTTCATGGTGACTTTTAGCGGGCTACTGGCACAGTGTCAGACCTATCAACAGATTTCCTTCCTGCCACGTTCCCCGGTGGAGTTGTGCGTGGGGTGTGCCTTGGAACAGTTTGTCTCCAGCCGAGTCCAAAAGTCAGTGGCTCCCCATCTCAGCCCAGAAAGCAGGTAGCCCTACTTTTGTGGTGCCTTTCGTCTGGCTACCGGGGCAGTGTGAGAACTACCGAAAGAACTCCTTTCTAGCACCTTCCCCGGTGGAGTTGTGCATGGGGTGTGCCTTGGAACAGTTTGTCTCCAGCCAAGTCCAAAACTCTACGATTCCTATGCTAGACCAGAAAGCAGGTAGCCCTACTTTTGTGGTGCCTTTGAGCTGGCTTGCGGGACAGTGTGAGGACTACCAACAGAACTCCTTTGTGGCATTTTCCCTGGGGGAGTTGTGCATGGGGTGTGCCTTAGAAGAGTATCTCAAGAGCCAAGTACAAAAGTCAGCGATTCGCTATTACAGGTCAGAAAGCAGGTAGCCCTACTTTTGTGGTGCCTTTCATCTGGCTACAGGGGCAGTGTGAGAACTACCAACAGACGTTCTTTCTGGCACCTTCCCTGGTGGAGTTGTGCATGGAGTGTGCCTTGGAGCACTTTGTCTCCAACCAAGTACAAAAGTTAGTGGTTCCCCATCTCAGCCCAGAAAGCAGGTAGAACAAATTTTGTGGTGCCTTTCATCTGGCTACAGGGGCAGTGTAAGAACTACCAACAGAACTCCTTTCTGGCACCGTCTCCGGGGGAGTTGTGCATGGGGTGTGCCTTGGAAGAGTATGTTAACAGCCAAGTAGAAACATCAACGATTCCCCATCTAAGCCCAGATAGCAGATAGAACAACTTTTATGGTGCATTTGAACTGGCTACAAGGGCAGTGTGAGAACTACCAACAGAACTCCTTACTGGCACCTTCCCCGGGGGAGCTCTGCATGGGGTGTGCCTTGGAAGAGTACGTCAACAGCCAATTACAAAAGTCAGCGATTCCCTATCACAGCTCAGAAAGCAGATAGCCCTTCTTTTGTGCTGCCTTTCATCTGACTACCGGCGAAGTTTAAGAACTACCAACAGAACTCCTTTCTGGCACCTTCCCCGGTGGAGTTGTGCATGGGGTGTGCCTTGGAAGAGTTTGTCTCCAGCCGAGTCCAAAAGTCAGCGCTTCCCCATCTCTGCCCAGAAAGCAGGTAGAACAACTTTTGTGGTGCCTTTCATCTGGCTACTGGGACAGTGTAAGAACTCCCAACAGAACTCCTTTCTGGCACATTCCTCGGTAAAGTTGTGCATGGGTTCTGCCTTGGAACAGTTTGTCTCCAGCCGAGTCCAAAAGTCAGTGGTTCCCCATGTTAGCCCAGAAAGCAGGTAGAAAGACTTTTGTGGTGCCTTTCAGCTGGCTACAGGGGCAGTGTAAGAACTACCAAGAGAATTCCTTCCTGGAACCTTCCCCGGTGGAGTTGTGCATGGGGTGTGCCTTGGAACATTTTGTCTACAGCTGAGTCCAAAAGTCAGCGGTTCCCCATCTCAGCCCAGAAAGCAGGTACAACAAGTTTTGCGGGGCCTTTCTGCTGGCTACTGAGGCAGTGTGAGAACTACCAACAGAACTCCTTTCAAGTACCTTCCCCGGTGGAGTTGTGCATGGGGTGTGCCTTTGAAGAGTATGTTAACAGCCCAGTACAAAACTCAGCGATTCCCCACCTCAGCCCAGAAAGCAGGTAGAAAGGCTTTTGTGGTGCCTTTCAGCTGGCTATAGGGGCTGTGTAAGAACTACCAACAGAACTCCTTTCTGACACCTTCCCCGGTGGGGTTGTGCATGGGATGTGCCTTGGAACAGTTTGTCTCCAGCCGAGTCCAAAATCAGCGGTTCGCCATCTCAGCCCGTAAAGAAGTAAGCCAAACTTTTGTGGTGCCTTTCAGCTGGCTACAGGGGCAGTGTAAGAACTACCAACAGAACTCCTTTCTGGCACCTTCCCAGGTGGAGTTTTGCATGGGGTGTGCCTTGGAACAGTTTGTCTCCAGCCGAGTCCAAAATCAGCGGTTCGCCATCTCAGCCCCTAAAGAAGTAAGCCATACTTTTGTGGTGCCTTTCATCTGGGTACCGGGGCAGTGTGAGAACTACCAACAGAATGCCTTTCTGGCACCTTCCCCGCTGGAGTTGTGCATGGGGTGTGCAAAACTCAGTGGTTCCCCATCTCAGCCCAGAAAGAAGTTAGCCCAACTTTTGTGGTTCCTTTCAGCTGGCTACCAGGGCATTTTGAGAACTACCAACAGAAGTTCTTTCTGGCACCTTCCCCGGTGGAGTTGTGCATGGGGTGTGTTTGGAACATTTTGTCACCAGCCGAGCCCAATAGTCAGCGGTTCCCCATCTCAGCCCAGTAAGCAGGGAGAACAACTTTTGTGGTGCCTTTCATCTGGCTACAGGGGCAGTGTGAGAACTACCATCAGAATTCCTTTCTGGCTCCTTCCCCGGTAGAGTTGTGCATGCGGTGTGCAAAAGTCTAAAATTCAGACTTAGAGTTATATCTTACAGGTAAGTCTTAGGGTTACGGGTTAAAGCTGAGTGTTCGGGTTAAGTTTTAGGCTTAAGTCTTTAGGTTAAGAAAGGGTTAACTCTCAGTGTTTAGTCTTAGGGTTACGTCTTAGGGTTCAGTCTAAGGTTTAAGTCTTAGGGTAAGTTTTAAGGTTACGTCTAAAGTTTTAGTCTTAGCGTTAAGTCTTAGAGTTCAGTTTTAAGGTTAATTTTTCAGGTTGAGTCTTTGTCTTATATCTCAGGGTTAAATTTTAGGGCTAAGTCTTAAAGTTGAATCTTAGGGTTAAGTCTCAGGGTTAAGCCTTAAGTTTAAGTGTTAGGTTCAAGAATTAGAGTAAGCCTTAAGGTTAAGTCTTAAGGTTAAATCTTACGGTTAAACTCTAGGGTCAGGTCTTAGGGTTAGGACTTTACCTCAAAATAATGCTTAAGTCGTAGGGTTACGTCTTAGGGTCAAGTCTTTACATTAAGTCTTAAGGTTCAGTCTATGGGTTAAGTCTCAAGTTTGAGTCTTAGAGTTAAGGCTTTGGGTTAAATCTATAGGGATAAGTCTTACAGTAAAGTATTAGGGTTAAGCCTTTAGGTAAAGTCTTAAGGTTGAAGTCTTAGGGTTAAGTCTTAAGGTTGAGTCTTAGGGTTAAGTCTTAGGGTTAAGACTTTAGGTTAAGTCCTAAGGTTACATTTTAAGTTTCAGTCTTAAGACTTATGGTTATGTCTTAGGGTCAAGTCTTTAGGTTAAGTCTTAAGGTCATAAGGTTGAGTCTTAAGGATGAGCCTCAGAGTTAAGTCATAGGGTTAAGCCTTAGGGATAAGTCTTAGTGTTAAGTCTCTACAATCAGGTCTTTAGGTTAAGTCTCAGTGTTAAATCTTAGGGTTGAGTCTTTAGGGTTAAGTCCTTAGTTTAAGTCTTACGGCTGAGTCTTCGGATTAAGCCTTAAGGATGAGCCTTAGAGTTAAGTCTTAGTGTTAAGGATCAGGCATAAGTCTTAGGGTTAAATCTCTAGGGTTGTCTCTTAGGTTAAGTCTTTAGGTTAAGTCTCAATGACAATTCCTAGGCTTGAGTCTTAGGGTTAAGTATTTGGGTTAAGACTTAGGGTTAAGTCTTAAGGTTAAATCTTAGGGTTAAGTCTTAAGGTTGAGTCTTAGGGTTAATTCTCTAATGTTAAGTTTTAGAGTTAAAGTCTTAAGGTTAATTTTTAAGGTTGTGTCTTAGGGTTAAATCTTAAGGTTGAGTCTTAGGGTTAATTCTCTAATGTTAAGTTTTAGAGTTAAAGTCTTAAGGTTAATTTTTAAGGTTGTGTCTTAGGGTTAAATCTTAAGGTTGAGTCTTAGGGTTAATTCTCTAATGTTAAGTTTTAGAGTTAAAGTCTTAAGGTTAATTTTTAAGGTTGTGTCTTAGGGTTAAGTCTTAAGGTTCAGTCTTAATAGTTAAGTGTTAGAGTTAAATCTTAAGGTTGAGTCTTAGGGTTAAGTCTTAAAGTTGAGTCTTAGGGTTGAGTTTTAGAGTTAAGTCTTAAGGTTAATTCTTAAGGTCGTGTCTTAGGGTTAGGTTTTAAGGTTCAGTCTTAGAGTTAAGCCTTAAGGTTAAGTCTTAAGGTTGAGTCTGAACGTTGAGCCTTAGAGTTAATCTTATAGTTAAGTCTTAGGGTTAAGTCTCTAGGGTTAAGTCTTTAGGTTAAGTCTCAATGTGAACTCTTAGGGTTGAGTCTTAGTGTTAAGTGTTCGCGTTAAGTCTTAAGGTTGAGTCTTTACAGTTAACTCTTAGGGATATGTCTCTAGTTTAGAGACAGAGTTAAAGTCTCATGGATAAGTCTTAGGTTTTAGTCTTAAGGTTATGTCTTAAGGTTAAGTCTTAAGAGGTTGAGTCTTGGGCTTAAGTATTAGTGTTAAGTCTTAGACTTAAGTCTTAAGGTTAATTAATAAGGTTGAGTCTTAGGGGTTAAGTCTTACGATTCAGTCTTAGAGTTAAGTCTTATAGATAAGTCTTAGGGTTAAGTTTTAGGGTTAAGTCTTTAGGTTAAGAAAGAGTGAAGTCTCAATGTTTAGTTAAGTTAAGGCTTTGGGTTAAATCTATAGGGATAAGTCTTACAGTAAAGTATTAGTGTTAAGTCTTTAGGTAAAGTCTTAAGGTTGAGTCTTAGGGTTAAGTCTTAAAGTTGAGTCTTAGGCTTAAGACTTTAGGTTAAGTCTAAGGTTAAATTTTAAGATTCATTCTTAAGACTTATGGTTATGTCTTAGGGTTAAGTCTTAAGGTCAAGTCAAAAGGTTGAGTCTTATGGTTAAGTCTTAAGGATGAGCCTTAGAGTTAAGTCTTAAGGTTAAGCCTTAGGGATAAGTCTTAATGTTAAGTCTGTACAATTAAGTCTTTAGGTTAAGTCTCAATGTTAACAACCCTAAGACTCAACCATGACTTAACCTTAAGACTAAACCTAAAGGCTTAACCCTAAGACTTCACCTTGAGACTTAACCCTAAGACTTAACTCTAAGACTTAACTCTGAAAAATTAACCTTAGACTTACCCCAAGACCTAACCCTAAGATTTAACCCTAAGTCTCAACCTTAAGACTTATCCTAAAGACTTTATCCTAAGACTTAACCCTAGAGTTATCGCTAAGACTTAACCCTATGACTCAACCTTAAAATTTAACCTTATAACTTACCCTTAAGACTCAACCTTAAGACTTAACCTATAAGACATAACTATAAGACTTAACCCTAAGACTTAAACCTTAGACTTATCCCTAAGACTTAACGCTAAGACTCAACCACAAGATTTAACTTTAAGACTAAACCTAAATACTTAACCTTAAGACTTAACCCTAAGGCTCAACCTTACAACTGAACCTTTAGATAACCTTAAGACTTAACCCTAAGACTTAAGAGTAAGACTTAACCCTAAGACTAAACCCTATAACTTAACCCTAATGCTTAACTCTAACACTGAACCTTTAGAACTTAGCCTTAAAACATAACCTGGACTTAACCCTAAGACTTAACCTAAAGACTTAACCCTGTAGACTTAACCTTAAGACTTATCGTAAAGACCTAACCCTGAGAGTTAACCCTAAGGCTCAGCCTTAAGACTTAACCTTATAACTTAGCCTAAAGACTTAACTCTAAGATTTAACCCTAAGACTTAACCCTATAACTTAACCCTAATGCTTAACTCTAACACTGAACCTTTAGAACTTAAAAAAAAGACTTAACCTAAAGACCTAATCCTAAGACTTAACCAAACGTCTTAACCCTAAGACCTAACCCTACGACTCAACCTTAAGACGTAACTGTAAGACTTAACCCTAAGATTCAACCTTAAGACTTAATCTTATAACTTAACCTAAATACTTAACTCTAAGATTTAACCCTAGGCCTTAACCCTAAGACTTAACCCTAAAACTTAACCCTAATAATTATACTCTAAAGACGTAACCCTAAGACTTAACCCTAAGACTCAACATAAAGACTTAACCTTAATACATAACTCTAAGAGTTAATGCTAAGTCTTTACCGTAATTCTCAACCTTAAGACTTTAAAGACTTAACCCTAACACTTACCCCTAAGTCTTATCCCTAAGACTTAACCCTAAGACTCAACCTTAAGACTTAACCTTATAACTTAGCCTAAAGACTTAACTCTAAGATTCATCCCTAGACCTTAGCCCTAAGACTTATCCCTGACTTAACTCTAAAGACTATACCTTTAGACTTAACCTTAAGACTTAACCCTATAACTCATCCTTAAGATATAACATTAAAATTAACCCTAAGAATTATAAAGACTTAACCCTTTAGAGTTAAACTGAAGACTTAGCCTAAAGACGTAACCCTTATGCTTAAACCTAAGACTTATAACTAAAACTTAATCCTAAGAATTAACCACAAAACTTAACCCTTAGATTTAACACTAAGACTCAACCTTACTACTGAACCTTTAGACTTAACCTTAAGACTTAACTCTAAGACTTAACCCTAAGACTCAACCTTAAAAACTTCACCTTACCACTTAACCTAAAGACTTAACTCTAAGATTTAACCCTAAGCCTTAACCCTAAGACTTAACCCTAAAACTTAACCCTAATAGTTATACTCTAAAGAGTTAATCCTTTAGACTTAAGACTTAACCTAAAGACCTGACCCTAAGACTTAACCCTAAGACTTACCCCTAAGATTCAACCTTCGGAAATAACCTTAAAACTTAACTCTAAGACTTAACACTAAGACTCAACCTTAAGACTTAAACTTAAGACTTATCCTTAAGACATAACTCTAAGACTTAACCCTAAGTCTTAACCTTAATTCTCAACCTTAAGACTTTAACCTAAAGACTTAACCTGAAGTCTTAACCCGAAGTCTTAACCCTGAGACTTAGCCCTAAGACTCAACCTTAAGACTTAACCTTATAACTTAGTCTAAAGTCTTAACTCTAAGATTTAACCCTTGGCCTTAACACTAAAACTTAACCCTAAGACTTAACTCTGAAGTCTATACCTTTAGACTTAACCTTAAGACTTAACCTAAAGATTTAACCATAAGACGTAACCCTAAGAATTACACTCTAATAACTTAACCCTTTAGACTTAAACTTAGAATTAACCTTAAAGGCCTAACCCTAAGACTTAACCCTAAGACTCATCCTTAAGACGTAACCTTAAAACTTAACTCGGTAAGACTTAACACTAAGATTCAACCTTAAGACTTAACCTAAAGACTTAACCTTGAGGCTTCTCTTACCACTAGTCCTCCTGCAGTTCTAAGTGCCCTGGCTCCTCCTTCGAAAACATTAGGGGCAAAAGGAGATCTAAGCATCCGTTATTGGGTACCGGGGGAAACATAGGCACTTAGGGACATGACTTAGTGGTAGAATATGCAGTGCCATGTGTCAGGTTGGTTAGGTTTATGGTCCTTGCAGCCAGAGGAGGGCTGTGTGTCACCTCTGTGCTGGGAGGCCACTTGCACGGGGAGACAAAGAGCACAGGCAGGGGATGGAGGGGATGTCAGCGGGATGACACAGACAGTAAAAGCCATCTCCCTGTCACACATGCCCTGGACACTGTGCCTGACTGCTGTACCTCGTGATGCAGCCTGCTGTTGGGCTGGGGGTGGGCATTTGCCTCCTCATACATGGGCACCTTTGGCGGCGTCTGCCGACGACCGGCCATGGTCACCCAGGGGAGATGCTGCCTCCTGAGGGAGTGGCTCTCCTGGGAGTAGGCACCCAGGGCTCTGGCTCCTTAAATACCCGCGGGGTCACCGTGGGGGCCCGCATCACAATGACCTCTGGGCATGGTGCGCCACCTGCATCACAAAGCCCTGGCTGTGGATGCTATGGAGCCTGGCGGGTCTATATAGATAACTAGAATGAGAAACAAAATATCAAAAGAATAATCAAAGTCTATAAGGAATAAAATAATTTGGGATTTGGTTTGGTCTATGTGGATATCTAAAAGATAGAGCAGACCACTGCTGTACACATATCCCAAATGTGACTCAAGATGTGGAATATGGTTTATATTTCTTGGAGAAAATAAAAACTGATACCCCAAAAGTTTCACCAAAACATACAAGAAAATTCGATAGATAAATTTTTCAGTGGACTGGGATGGAATTTGAGTTCATGAGTTAAATCATTGATTAACATTGCATTAGTTTTGTTAATAACCTTTTTGACAATTTTTCTGATTTATTATTTTCTAAAGAAGCAAATAAACAGCAAGACTGCCATTAATCGGATGCTAATCCTGGCAGTGACCAGACAACAAGATGAAAAAGGAGTGATTCTAAGGCTCCCACTAGCACATAACAGGTGAAAATATATTGATAGACAAATATTAGAAAGAGGGATGAAAGTCTTGAAATTATTTTCAGAACTTTCAAAGGGGGGAAATGTTGCAGATTATCTTAAGACTTTACCGTATCTTTCTATATTTTGTGTTTATGTAACACTCTTAGTTATAAGTGCATTTTGATTTTAAGGAGCTAACCTCCATGTTAGAATTCTGTTAGCACTTATGAACCAGTGACGTATGAATCACTGTGCTGCTTGTTATCCGAGACTGTTCCTGGAAGTCCCTATGCTATAGAGCATAACAGACTTAGTCCTTATTCTCTAGACCATAACCAGAGCGCCCAGGTTCTATTGTGTCTGGGATGAGTTATTGGACAGCTTGGCAAGGCCGATATCCAGCCGTCCAACCTGGCAACAAAACTTACTTGTAAGGTGTCCTGAAGTGATCTCCCTTCATTATAGTACTAAAAATCACACCGACAAGTCAAGAAGACCGTTACCCAAGTGAAGACCCGTCCCCTGCGCAAGCATAGTAACAGAAAAGGATGACACAGCAAATATTACAATTATATGCAAACTACTAACCAATCATTGTAACTGGGAGTGTACGACCTTGTAATTTTGTGTAGAAATGTAATGGCAAAATCTATACAGGTGCCTGATTTGTGGAGATGCCACCAAGCACCCAGCGCTGCAAGAAAGGAGTGCCTGCCTCTTAATGCTGTATTGATGTTACGAGGTTTGACTCCTGATTTCGGTGACACTGCCTGTGCTGGTCTGTGCCTCTGGCCCCCTTCCCGCCTCTCTGCTCCTCTCCCCGTCCCTCTCTCCTGCTGCTGATCCTGCATTCCCTGAGGCACGCCCCTGCCCCTCTGTCACTGTCCCACTCCATCCCTCTGCCCGCTCCTCACCACTCCTTGTCCTTTCTCCATCCCTGTGCAGCTTCTCCAGCTCCCCCTGCCCCTCTGGCCACCTCCGCCCCTCCCTGGCCACCCCTCCACCTTGACCCACCTCTCCCTCCAGCTCAGTGCCTCTCTCCCCCTC
This sequence comes from Falco biarmicus, assembly GCF_023638135.1. Lineage (NCBI taxonomy): Eukaryota > Metazoa > Chordata > Aves > Falconiformes > Falconidae > Falco > Falco biarmicus. The sequence goes on from NC_079296.1 coordinate 448,569, forward strand.
GTCCCTGCTCCACGGGGAAACCGGGGCCGGGGCCTGTGCTCGAGCAGCCCTGGGCAGTGGCCGTGGGGTCTGCAGGGCCTTGGCCCCCACAGGGCCAGGCTGCAGGGCAGAGGTGCCCCGTGGCCTGCTGGGAGAAGGCATGCTCTGAGGCATGCTGGGAGCTGTAGGCCTGGACAGCCCCATGGCCATGTTGTTCCAAAGGCATGCTGGGAGCTGTAGGCAAGGGGCCACCCCATGGCCAGGCTGTTCCCAGGGCATGCTGGGAGCTGTAGGTCTGGGACAGCCCCATGGCCAAGTTGTTCCAAAGGCATGCTGGGAGCTGTAGGCCCAGTGCTGCAGGGCAGCCATGTTGTTCCCGTGGCATGCTGGAAGCTGCCATTGCCCACCCTCAGCCTCCCAGCAGCCATGTTGGGCTGGGCAGGCACAGCCTGTGCTGGGGCTGGGGCCCTGCTGGGGCTCTGCCCTTCAGTGGCAGAGCTGGACGCTTTTCCTCACTGATGGGATGAAGTTATAAAGAATCACTAGGAGAGGCTGCAGCTAAAGCAATTATTAACTCCACCTATTGAATTAGCTCACCAAGGTGTGGCAAGCCTTCTGAGGCAGCGGGACTATAACAGTAGCCAAGGGAAGTGGGGTAACGGAGCATTGCCTTCCAAACCATATAGCACAGAGAAGAAATGAAGTTCTATAAGAACAAGTAGAATGCAGGTGCCCCAGGAAAGTTCAGCTGAAGTTCACCAAGTTGTTGACCGCCAGCGCTCTCCAAAGGCCCCAACAAAGACCCCCCAGAAGCAAAGGGACATAGGCAAGTGCCTTATGCATATGTAAATAATTTTTAGGAAGTAGTTAGCACAAAGAACATCTTCCCATCTGAACATGCCCAGAACGGACCCTGAGGGGCTGGATATTGACCAGTGGAGCTTGCTGATGGGTGGTAGCTTGTTTGTTTTCCCTTCCCACACAAAATTCCATTTTGCTTTGTGGGTAAGCAAAACTGCATATTTCGATGCATTTACTGGATTGGTAGTTTTTGTATAACACGTGTGATCTCCAGGTTTAAGCCCTGGTGCCAGAAAACCCCAACAAGAAAACGTGCCTGGAATAAGGCTTCGCACTTCTGGGGTATACCTTGGTTCTATTTCACGACTCACATCAAATTGTTCACGAACAATTCCTGAGGGGAGTATTCGGATGGGGTAGGGGATTTATTTCCCATGGTTCAACTCTATTATCTGGTTTGGATGAGAAACGTTCATGGGACCAAGGCCATACCCCATTTGTTAGGCATTTGAAATGCCAACCTGGGGATAACATGACTTTCTATTTGTGGTGTACGGATTCACCGTGGGGTCTCAATACATACTGGATACCCCCTTTTCAAGGGGCACAGATCCCCTGCCCAGTAGGCATCTGGTTGAGGGGCCCACCAAGGCCTTCTCTGCCAAGCTGCTTTCCAGCAAGGTGACCCCCGCCTGTGCCAGGGCCTGGGCTTGTTCCTCCCCAGGGGCTGGACTCAGCACTTGTTGGACCTGATGAGGTCCCTGCTGGGCCCTTTCTCCAGCCCAACTCGGCCACCTGCCAGCACACCCACTGTGGTACCAGACACCCCCACCCCCGTTTTGTGGGTGCCAGCAGTGCCCAATGCCAGACTATCCCCCCTGGGTTCAGGCAGTGAGGGTGACGCAGCCCCAGCTGCGGGATGGATGGATGAGCTCCACAGATAGATCCATGGATAAAGAAAAGATTGAACATTTCAGATGAGGGGGCAGGCCAGGGGGGTCCCAGCCCTGCACCCCACCAGCTGCTCACTGGCAGGGGAACCCATTGCTCTTGTGGGAGCAGCGCTGCCACCACGGGGGCTTGCAGAAACGGACACAGTGGAGCCAGCAGTCGCATCTCCACCAAGCCTTTGGGCGGCCCCACAGGTGGGAGCAGCCCTCCTGCAGGCACAGTCCTGCCCGGCACAGTCCTGAGGACACCTGGCCACATGCCCTTCCCACGGGCACACAGTGCTGGGGCCTGGGCTCTGCGGGGGTGCTCCTGCCCAGCCCCACGTCTATGGTGCTGCCTAGGCCCATGGAGATGATTCTGTCTGGTGTCATAGGGTTCCTCTTCCTCACCCTCACTGGACTCCTTCTACCCACCTGCACAGGGCTGCTTCTGCTTGGCCACGTGTCCTCCCCTTGGTCTTTGTCCTCATCTGCCATCTTCTTCATGTGCGCATCTGCCCTCAGCAGCTCCACTCTAAGGCCCTGGGGCCACCCTCTGGGCTCCAGCAGCCCTGGCTAGAGCTGCTCCTCTTTCCTGGCAGGGTGGAGGGAGGCAACTGCGGGCAGGTGGTGTGTGTGCTGTGTGTCCCACCACAGGCCGCCTTTCGCCACTTGGCCATCATTACTTGCAGAAACTTTTGGTACTGCCTGGTCACTGTGAGGGTGCTGTCGACGATGTGGATGAGCTCCTCGGTGAGCTTCTCTGTGACTGTGGCCATGGCTGAGGAGCTGCCCCATCACATGGATGGTGCTCTATGCCCTCTCTCTGCCATCCAATGGGGAACTCCTCATGCTTTGGCATCCCTGCCATCCACAAGGAATTCATCCTCTGGCACCTCCAGGGAGAGGCCCTGGACAAGGGCAATTCCCAGCTTCCCCACTGGCACCCAGGTTGCCCTGATGGACCAGGAAGGTGCAGTGCCAGGTAGTGTGGAGTGGCTGGAAGACAACGGACATATTATGAGCAATGCAGACCAAGTAACTTTGTTGTAATAGCAGGCCGAGCAGGCCGCAGCTGTAACAAGCTGCAGGTGTTGTGAAGGACATATGCAAGGCCAAGAGAGACAAAGAGACTGTGTATTCGCAAAGAGATAAGCGATTTGGACAGAGAGGTGAGAAAAAACAGGATGCCTGCACAAGGGGGGAGCAGCGTGTGGGCACCTCACTGGGACCAATCCTAGGGGAGGTGGAAGCGTGTGGACAAGTAGTTTTAATCTATCACCTTTTACATAACAAAGCCTGCGTAGAGTGTTTATTTTTAGCTGGGGCTATAAATTGGTGTGATTCTATTAATAAAGTGGCACTAACTTGAAAAAAAAAAAAAAAAAAAAAAAAAGGGAAATGAAGGGAATGACCCCAGAGGCACTATTAAAGAAAGCATGTTATGTTTTGAACTTTCTGAAAATCTCTGCCGACCATGCGGTGCCTCCCACTGTGTGACATTTTGTGTCAATTGGTGACAAGGTGACTTAGTAAGCATGAAAGACCCTCATACTGGACATTGGTCGGGACTGCATGGATTGTTAGCTTGGGGGAGAGGTTATGCTTGTGTTTCTACAGATGAAGGTCCATGATGGATACCTGCTCGCTGCGTGCGGCCTGAGTTTAGTGTGCCGGATCGTGGGAGCGCTGCTGCCGACAGTCAACCCAACAACTAATGTGTGGCCTCCTTACTGAACCAGTCCTTGTCTGGTGTGCCCTTCCTTGAAACTGACTTGAAGACATTGTTGCAAAAAAGTGAATGTATGTGGGGAATAAAGGATCTTACTCAAAGCCTTGATATCTGTGATAATTGATTACTTCTGTATAATGTTAACCCAAAAGACAGTGATACTGTTTGCACTTTGAATGTCAATAGTTGTCTTTATGTAGATGCTAATGTAGTAGGAGGCTATGATGGGACCATGACACCCACATAAATCAACATGTGAACATGTTGATAAGCATAACGCGCTTAAACGCAATATAGCTTTGGATGAAGCATGTAATGATGTAGTTGATTTATGGAACTGATGGGAACGTATTGCAGTGGTTCTCCTTTTATCCAGAGTAACAGCAGGGAAAGCATTCAAGAGTTAAATCACCTTGTTTGTTAGGCAATTAAGAACGTGAGTCAAATTGGCCACTATTACATACAAAACAGAGCAAGTATTGGCTTTTTGTTGTTGGCTCAAGGACACAGCTGTGAGGATTTTGATGGTATGTGCTGCATGGATTTTAGGGGCCCCATTGCAGCAACATGTTACCAAAATCTGAGAAAATGTCAGCCTTTTTGGCATCCATTCACTCAATTGGCAGTATTGTCTGTTTGCTATTGCCTTGGTTGCTGTCATGTTTGCAAGGGCCCCGCAGAACATGGCAAACCTGGTACTAGCTGTTCAAAAAACAAAAAGAGAGAATTTTTGGGGTCTGCAGACAAGACTTCAAAGAGCTTAGCAAATACTACAGGGATATCATTTTCAAAAGCTCAAGAAATTGTGCAGTGTGTCCACACTGTCAAACATCACCGCTCTGGCAAATGGGAGTCAACCTGCGGGGATTGGCTCCACCAGCGGCTTGGCAAACAGATGTTACAGTCTATGAACCTTTTAAACCTATTTCTAATTTCTTTGTAACCATTGTAACCTATAGTGGTGTCTTAGTTGTTACAGCTAAAAGGAGGGCCCGTGTGAAAGAAACAATAACACATTGGCAGACAGCTATGACGTGGCTAGGAAAACCAGATAACATCAAAACGGACAAGGGACCAAATTTTGTGGCCCAATCTGTAAAAGAATGGGCAGACCATTGGAATATCACTATCACACGTGGTATCCCCTATAACACAACAGGTCAGGCGATTGTAGAGCGTGCTCACCGTACATTGAAAGAATCTTTAAATCCCGTTATAGAAAACACATGTCCCTTTAGATCAACAGGATGTCGTCTTAATGAAAGCGCTGTATCTCTGGAATCTATTTGATAGGCATGGCACAGACTGTACACCCATGAGAAAGCACTATAATCTTCCCATCACTGATGTAAAAGCAAAAGTGTTAGTACGTTTTCTGGGAACAGATACATGGTTGCCTGGGTGGTCACTTGTAGTTTTTGGTCGGGGATACGCAGCTGTATCTCATCCTCATGAACCAGAAGTTAGGTGGGTCCCTGCAAAATGTAACAAACCTGACCTTAGCCGCTATAATAACACGTGACTTTAGATTCTTTTACAGGGAAAAGGAGGGATCCGAAGTTTTTAGCACTGCTACTGGTTTTGGTGCCCTTGGTCAAAGGTGATCGCCTGTACAACTGGACACTGATACAACTTCAAGAATCGCGAATACTACAATCTATAGTGCCTCCGGGTGCTCCCTCCTTCAATGTCATGGTCTGTCAGCTGATGGGCCCAGATCTACTGGACAGTTGGCAAGCCCTGAATTGTGCTAGTAACAGTAGCAGATGGGACACTGGGGGTAGCAATACATATTGGTGCCCAAGTTCAAATCGTGGTAGAAGTTATTGTAATTCCCCTGGTTATTTTTATAGTGCCTACTGGGGCTGCAAAACTATTGCCACAGCGTGGACCCTGAGTCAACCTGATAGATTTCTTACGGTAACGTGGGGTCCCTTTGGCTGTAAGACCCCTTCTAAAACTGATGGTGGGACAGTATGGCACCGTGGGACTTGTAAGTACCTCTGGATAAACATCACTAACCTGTCCAGTCCAGCTTGGTTTATTACAAAACTTGGGGAGTAATGCTTTGGACATCAGGTACTGATAGGGGCCCCCTTATTAAAATCATAAAAGAACTCCCACGGTACACCCCTCAACCTCAACCCCTAGGCCCCAACGTAGTAATCTCAGGGCTTCTACCCCCACAGACCCGCATCCCTGACACAGCTCCTGAAGTGCTTAAAGGTACAATTCGTGTCCCTCAAAGGACTCATACCAAAAGCCCTGACCCGTATCCCCTTTGGTCTGTGATGCAGATGATGTATTTCACCTTGAATGAATCTAATCCAAACCTCACTAACCCCTGTTGGTTCTGCTATGACAGCGAACCCCCGTTTTATGAAGGTATTGCTTGGAATGGCACCTATAATTTCTCCCCCTGCACAAGGGGGGAGCAGCGTGTAGGCACCACACCAGGACCACTCCTAGGGGAGGTGGAAGCGTGTGGATGAGTAGTTTTAATCTGTCACCTTTTACATAACAAAGCCTGCGTAGAGTGTTTATTTTTAGCTGGGGCTATAAATTGGTGTGAGTCTATTAATAGCATCTGTAGAGTATAAATTGCTGTCACATTGGTTGTATCAGTTGTGTCCGAGCCTTCTGCGTCTACAGGGTAGTGCCACTGGCTCTGCCATCACACCAGGCCAGTGGCGTGGGACACAGTAGAGGTACCCCAGGGTAGAAGAGCCGCTGCATGACAGCAACAGCAGCAGGGCCTGTGCAGACTGGGGCTCCCTTGGCAGCACATCTGCGCTCGCCCAGCAGTAAAGGATGGGGAAGAGAGAGAAGGCTGTTGCCCTGCAGTGCTCATGCACATCTGCAAGCCCACGTGTGCAGGTCCAACTTCTGTTAGTGAGGACTGGCATGTTTCTTGGACAGGAACTGGGAAGGCAGTCAGGTGTCGGGTGACCTGAGGATCCTGACTTCAGCCAAAGTGCCACGAGTCCCAGAATCACACAATGGTCGTTGTTGGAGGGAACCTCTGGAGATTTTCTAGTCCAACACCCTGCAAAAGCAGGCTGTGCTAGAGCAGGTTGCACAAAATCATGTGCAGGTGGTGCTGGAATGTTTCCAGAGGCCTCTCTGGGCAGCCGGTGCCAGTGATCTTAAGCTGGAGTGCTGTGCAAGGGTCCCTGTGCTGGCAGGTGGTCGTGTCTGGACTAGCTGCAACGTCAAGGCACTGCAAAGGGGCAGGGAGATGATGAGCACAACAAGCCCATGCCACGCTCCCTGCCTCCGCACATGACAGTGCCTGTGCCCAGGTCCCTGATGGCTGTGGAGGCCACCTGGCCCTGCGCACCTTTTCCCCTGGCTACCCGGAGGCTGCCTTAGGCTCTCTCTAGTACACTCAGGCCCCCTTCTGAGGCCTTCATTGCACCCCAGACCCCTCTGCAGAGCCTCAAGCACTCAAAGGAAGCCCGCTGGACTGGGGGCCTGCCCCCCTAGACTCAACCATTCCACTCAAGTCCCTGCTACACTCCTCCATAGGTGTCTGGTATGCCCCAGAGTCTCTGGTTGATCGTCTAGCGTGGCCGATACTACAGCCAGAAGGCGGCCAGGGAGGGGGGCAGCTGCTGAGCAGCAGCAGCAGCCTCTGCTCCCCACTCAAAGCTCATGGCGCTCCCTGCAGCCACTGCAGCCCTATGCTTGGGCTTGGAAATATGGTGCAGCTGTGAAAGCAGAGCAGCCTGGGGAAGCCCAGGAACTCCGTGGCATGAGCAAAGGCCCCAGCTCATGGATTTCCCCTGAAGCCCAGCTGGCCCTGAGAGGCCACTTTCAAGCTGGCTTGCACCTCGTACAGAAGCCCACAGGGATGCCAGCAGGAGCCAGCCTAAGGCATTCTCTGCTTCCAACTGCCACCCCCAAGGCCCTGAGCCCTCCTATGACCTGCCTTCCTTGTAGAAGAATGGCTGCAGAAGCATGGCCTTAGAATCTCTGAAGATCTGCACAATCCAGACCTGGTATTAGAATAGGCCTGTAATCAGAATTGTACTGAAGCTGCTGTGCTGAAGTTAACAAGAAAGGTAGCCTTGAGCTATTCTTGAATCCTGAGACCAAGTAATTATGTTGTGCCAACAGGCTGTGGCTGTAACAAGCTACAGCTGCTGGGAAAGCAGGTGCAGGGCCAAGAAAGATAGGGAGCGGCATGGGAATATAGGGAGTAACAAAGTACAAGGCCGAAGCACAGCAACACAATTAGCTACATGGATAGAATGCTTATTTTAGTCATGATAATTAGGGGTGTGAGAACCGCGCGCACTTAGAGACTAATAACCAATTCTCTATCTGCTTTACAAATATGCATGTGTATCGGTTCTATATAAGTAGTGTTAGAAACTAATAGAGTTGAGCAAGATGCATAACTCATATTGAGCGTCTTCTTGACTCCGGCGAACCCTTCTTCCAACATTTGGCACCCGAACAATGGAAAAGCTGGAAATTGCTGGAAAAACTCTGCCTTTGCATCGCGACGGTGGGCTTTGCAAAATTGAGAGTCACTGTGAAGAGTTCGAGCAGGAAGACGTCCGTAAGGAGTAAAGGTGTCTGAATCCGGCAGTGAGCTCCTGCACGGACCTGCACCGGTAAGACCGTTTTTCCCTTGATAATGGAAAGGGAGGCAGCACTCACGCTATTAACTGATATTCTTGCTAAGCAAGAGGCTAGCATGAGCACTAAGAAGCTCCATGAGCTCTGTAGGTGGGCGGCTGAAAGTGGACACTTAAAAGACCCGCAACTGATGTTTAGTGTGATTGAGTGGCAAGAGGTCGGGGATTCCCTTTGCGGTGCGATCCTTAGTGGCAGGAAGTCGGCCAAGGACTTGGGGACTGCCTGCCGGGAGGTCATAAACCATTTATGATCCCTGGTTGCGGAGAAAAAAATGGCCATGGCTGCCTCAGACCTCCTCAGTTGGGAAACCGAGTCGCAGTCTACCCGATTATTTGGTCTAGGTGCTCCATCTGCAAAAGGCATAATTGTGCCCATTAAAAAACCTGCGACAGAGCTATTACACCCGACACCATCTCTGGAGGGTGCTGCTGTAACGGGTGCTCCACACCGCTCTGAAAGCTACCGAGAGCCACCCCCCCCCCCTATTAGATGAGGATGAGAGTACTACGGCGGGTCCGAATGCGCCTCTGAATGAGAACACGGAGTCTGATAAAGAAAATGAACCCACCCCACCTGCACCTGCCCCCATTCCCCTTCCCCGAACCAAACCTTCCGACCGGACCCTAAACCGCTTGCAGCAGCAATTGACTGAATGCCATCTGCCTACTGCCAATCGTGATGTTCAGATCCTGACCCAGGAAGGTGTTATCCTCCACCCTGCCGCTCCCAAAAGTTGTTGGTCTGGGGTTGTAAGAGACTATATTAGAGGGAGAGTGGGAAGCTGCTTCTGCTGTTGCTTGTCTGGTGTGGACTACTGCTTTAGTGTGGACTACTGCTTTACCTGCTGGTTCAGCAGCCGCAGTGTGGAAACCTTTTGATTGGAAATTTATGCAGCAGCTACGACAAGCCGTTACACGATATGGATTACAATCTGAACCAGTCAAACACTTGTTGAATTATTTGTTTGAGTCTGAAATCATGACACCCAGTGCCTGTACTTTGCTAGCCAGATTGTTTCTTACACCAGCACAGTTCCCCGCGCCCAACCAGCATGCCGTGCCATGCCCCGTGGCTCCCCCGGCTCGCCAGCCCACCCATGGCCACGGATCTCCCCAGCTGCTGGCGAAAAGTGGAGTCCAGAGTTTTGTGTAGAGCTGTAGATGCACCCCTGCCAGTGGTAAGACCGCGTAGAGTAAATCGCGGCAGGACTCTATGCTAAATTCCTCACTGTGAGGGGGGGTGGGGGGGTGGGGGGCACTATGGAAGGCCGCAACGAGTAAATTGCGGCAGGGCTTCTCTGCGCTGATAACCTTTCTGTTAAAGGGGAGAGCTCTGAGAAGACTGTGATGGAATTAGACGCGGCAATTAAACTGTTAACTGGCATCTTCCTTAAGGGAGGGGAGGGCGTTAAAGAGACAGAAGTGGAGACCTTAGTTTGCTGGGCACGAAAAAAGAATAAGATCCGTGAGCCCGCGTTATTGTTTAGTATTGCGGAATGGAGAGTAGTGGGAAATTGCCTCTGGGATACTACGATTGAGGGAGGCAAAGAAGGAAAAGAAGTTAAAGTGTTAGGAGTGATGTGGCGGTTGATAGTTAACACTCTGGAAACTATGAAAACGGAAAAAAAAAAAAAAAGTAGCGGTGGCAGCCATAGAAGCGTTGGGGAGAGATGTGTAGAAAAGCTGGTGGAGCAGAAGGGTGATTCACCTAAGCCTTCTTTCCTGGCTACACTTTTCGAGTTGGGCATACTCATCCCATCCTATGAAGGGTATGTCCGCCCCTGCGTGTTCAACAGTGCCAGAGCTTTTAGATAAGACAGCGGACAAATTGAAAGTTACTCCTCGGCAGCCTGCGGTAACTGAGCTGAACCTGGAAGAGGCTGCCAAGCCTCCCCAGGAGGGTGGGGCAGCGAGTCCTGCTGCACCAATCATGTCAGGGCGGGCAGAAGCGCCGTGCGATGACGTATCCTCCTCGTCCTGAAACATTATCGGATGGGTTTGAGGAAGAAGGCGGGGAGAAACTTTGTGATAACAATACAGAGAAATCCTTACAGGAGGTAATAGATAAATTAAGAAACCTGGTAAAGTGAGTTAAAATGAACCTGCCTACTACTTCAATACCTGTAATTCCTCCAGTTAGCCCAACTACCCCGCTGATGCTGAACTCGAGACAAGATCCAATTCTACAGTGTTGGTCTGGTGTTCTTCATGATGCTATTTTGGAGGGTGATTGGCAGGTGACCAGCTCATTAGCTTGTCCAATACTGATTAATAATCTTGATGCACATAACTGGGACATGATTTATGGAAAGTTAATGATCAGATTTTAGTGATGGGAGTGTTGCAACCTGCTCTTCCACCTTTTATGATGATCCCTCAGATTTGGCAAATTGTTGTGATAGACTTGAAAGACTGTTCTGTCTTTTTCACGATTCCCTTACACCCTGATGACACACAAACTCACTAACGATAATTTGCAACCGTTCCAATCCTGGTTGCATGGCACTGAAGCCAACAGTCCTCAAACTTGTTCACCAGAATGGTGGGCTGCCCTAGAAGTTGTGTCCTGCAAGATTCAGACTGGCTGGTGTGGTCGCCGAATGGCAAATCATCTGTTATCTTTTTTGGTTTGTAATGTTGCCACTTCACCTTTTGCCCTTATTTTGCAATGGCAAAAGAAAAAGGGGGAAAATATGGCAATCATTTTAGAGTGGTTGTTTTTGCCATTGCAACCCAGACATCATATTTTAAGTCGCCCTGAAGCAGTAGCGGCCTTGGTGACAAAAGGAAGAGACAGGATTGTTGAAATTGATGGGACTGAACCAGCAGATATCAGTATTCCAGTCTGTGGTGATGATTATGAATGGCTTCTGAGACATTCAACAGCCATACAGGAAGCCTTGATCGGTTATACAGGTGTTGTACACAACAACCGGCCAAAGGGACCTCTCTGGAAGATGTTAGAACATTATCAGTGGATTGCGAGACCGTTTGAGGACCTCTAGTCTAAAATTTACTAGAATATATGGTAGCTTTTACTATAATGATGCAGGCTGATGTTGTTGGTCAGTAATATCATTAAATGTGGGTTTGGTTTTGGTTTTTTTTTTTAGAGTGAGATACTGATACGTGGAATGAATACAGTCATGTTATATTGTCTCAGATATCAATTTGAAAAGCACTTAAGGTTCCCTCTTACACATGTCTGAACTAATTAGGTACTTTATGGTATAAAGGATCAACTCCTTCTTGCAAAAGCAACAATAGAAATGGAAATCAAATTACTTTTCAATACCTCTGAAAGTCGAGGTTTAACTAGTACTGGATGCATGTAGAAAAATTCTTAAATTAGGTACTAATTAATTAGGATGTCTCCTACATTTAAAACCTTCCTTAAATTAAAATTATTTATTTTATGATAGTCTTTTAAAAATAAATAGAGAGAGGGGAAGTAGGTTTTTTAAAAATTATTTTTAAACTCAGTTTTGCCAAGTTTTTTCAGGCCCTACAAATAGATCAAACCCCAATCTGTGATTCCAAGGAAAGGTGTGGGTCTGAAGCTGGCAAGATTGGTGGAAGGAAGATACAGTTTCGACTTCTTTTAGACTGCGGTTTGGAACCAGGCTTGCAATAATTCCTGTAAATCAAAGCATTACATTAGCGCTTTCTGTGCTGGCACCTATGACTTGTTCCCAGATCCCTGGGGCTCTGGAGCTACTGCACCTCTTGCTAGCACCATCCCAGGGCCCTGCGAGGACCAGACAAATCTGCTTTTTGCCAGCCCTCTGACGACAAAAAGCTCATTAGGTCCCTCTTGGGCCCAGCATAACAGAGGAGCAGTATTTAGAGCCTAAAGGGTGTAAATTGTGGTTTGGGGGTTTTATTACTATTTAAATAGTAATTTACTATTATTATTTAAATACTATTGCTATTTAAAGAAAGTGAAGCTCTAGGTTTTCTATGCTTATCTAGCATAAAGCTTTCCATGAAAGGGAAAACATAGGAAGCAATACTGTCCTGTGTCCCTTGTGTTGACAATAATTACAAAAGATACTCACAGTCTTCACATCCAAAGTGTTCTGCAATTGCATGTTCTCAGTTCTGCTCCTGTTTAAGTCAACAGCAAAACTCCAACCACCTTTAAAGTGACTGGGTTAGGATCCCTCAGCTCTCACAGAGTAGCAGCAAAGGACTAGAGCCAGTTTGTATTCCCTGTTTACAAACACATTAATATTCTGGTTTATGGCCATAGTCTGGCTCAGTATCAGCCTTTTATTTTGAACTCTGGAGTTTGTAATTTCTCGTCATGTACTTAGACCGTTTGATCTAGACCTTGGCATCTTCTTTTCCATAAAATAGTAAGAAAATAAGTAAGTTTTAATGTGAAATTGATTTCTTGAAATTCCATGAGACTGCTTCTCCTCACGATACTTTGCTAACAAGTTAATGATCCCATTTATTTCTTAATCAATACACAGCAAGGAACCCCAGGGGCTTACCTCTCAGGCCTTTAAAACATCTATAATTTTAGCCTTGAGGATGCCTTAGAAAATTGGAACATGCAGTCATTTTTATTCTCTTCTGCTGAGGAGCAGATCCTTGCAGTTACAGAGGGGCTACCTGTTAATGGTATATTTGGAGGCTCAGAGATTGAATGGGTCAGTGTATTTTTTTGCTGTGTCATATCTGGAGAGCAGATGTTACTTTATGTCCTGAAAAGAAATTTGGTATTTCTGATTATTTATTTAAAAAGCAGAGAAAGTGATTTTACTTGTAGTTAATGGCTTGTGCAATATGTGCAGTAAAAGAGTGCTGCTAGATGAAAGCAAGCTGCAAAAGCTGAGATCTTCTCCCCTGTTTATTGTAATGTAATTTGTAATTGGAGATTTTTTTTGATAGCAGCCTCATCCAAATGCAGTGGAAACAGTGCAACCAGTATGACAAAGTAACTTGCTGTTGAAACTTAATTCATCACTACATGAAGGATTTTGCATGCATTTTATGACTAGTGTTAAAGACTCTAGTCATTCTGTAGTAGTAGATGTCACACGTGAGTCCTGGGAATTGGTTTTGGTTTAGCTTACTGCCCATCCTTAATGTTTAAGCATTACTAGAGTCTCCATAAAAGTTCTAAAGTTTCATCTTGTCTTGTTCTTGCCCAAGCACTTTGTCAATGCTCAGGAGAGCAGGCAGACAGAGGCATCTGCTCTCTCCTAGATAGTGCTTCTGGGAGGGAATTAAAATGGATGCTGAATTCACTCCTTAGTCTCCATAGGAACAGCTGCTGCGGGCATTTCGGGCGAGCGGGAGTCAGATTCAAATACTCACAGAGTTCAAGATCTGATCCGTTTATTGTACAAACCAGGTAGACTTTTATAAGGCATTCTATAAGCGTGCAATAATGTGGTTGGCTATTTTACAAGCGTATAATAATATGATTGGTTAACAATTGTTTACTGGGAAGATTTCTGTTTCTGCTTTCTCTGGCACGTAGGCTCCTTTCTGCGGTTTCCCAGCTCCTCTTATCACGTCCGGTTGGCCTTGCTTTTGAGCAAACATCTGCAATTTGCTCCTTTTTCTTCATCCCACTGTTCTGGCCGTAACCTCGTCTTATTTCTTCAGTATTTTTCCACTTGCTTCAGAGTTCAGTATAATCATTCAATACAGCAAGAGCCCCAACACCTCCCCCTTTCTTTTTAAATACAGCATTAATATTACGTTCCACACAGCTCTGAAAACATTGTAAAAGGCAAGGCACTAAAAGTAACAAAAGAATAACAAACAACAATAATTGTAAGGCCTCGTTTATACCTGAAAAAGTAGGGGCATGTGTCCCAGTAAGAAGGGAAAAAAACCGCCGGAACCAAAACGTAAGATTCTATACCGACAGGGTGGACACAGCCAAGAGTGTAAAGCCTTTCGCCTATATACTTCAACTTTTTACAATATTCACGATACAGGGTAACTCTTGAATTACAAGAAGTAGCACATATAGGACAAGAGTTCTCTGTTTTTATCGGTCCTTGTCCGAAAAGATCCTGCAACGCATGCACGATACGATTATAGTGTAACAAAGACAATTCACCAGAGGGTAATTGACATTGTATCTCTCGAGGCAACTGCTATAAGATGGGCAGAATAATGTATGTTAACTTATTTACAAACCGCTTTTCTTCATCTGGTCGTGGTGGTCGGAATAACTGTTCTCAATGCCGGGTCCACTGTACCCACTGATCCCTCCTGTCCATTTAGGAATCAATCTTGTTGTAATTACCCTGCTCTTTCTTTTCAGTGGGTCGGTTTTCAATCCACGGGCGAACCCATTTTGCCGGAATCCACTTAGTCACTGCCCCTGTGGAGATACATGCATAACCCCGACCCCACGTTAATAAATTATGAGGCCCTGACCAACAATTTGAGACAGGGTCAAATACCTGGACAGCTATGTCACGAGTCGAAAAATCGTTGGGATTATTAGAAAAGTGATAGAAAATCGGCTGTTCAGTACATTCCGTTCTGGGGTTCAACCAGTTCAGTACATAGCATGCTTTTGCCACTATTACATGAGGACTCTTCTCCCCCTCTTTTCGAAAAACAGACAGATAATGTTTTAATGATTGATGGGCACGTTCAATAATTGCTTGACCACCAGCATTATATGGAATTCCGGTAACGTGCTTCACCTGCCAGTGCAGCAAAAAGGTCTTTACTCGGGCACTAAGATACGCAGGGGCATTATCTGTTTTCACCATATCTGGGTGGCCCAACACAGCCATGGCTGACGTCCAATGCTGAATACAGGCAACAGCATTGGTAGACTTATGAGCAGTCGCCCAAATAGCTTTCGAGCAGGTATCAATTGTGACATGGACGTATTTAAGTACTCCAAATGGAGTGAATTCTGTGACATCAGTTTGCCAGATTTGTCGAGGTTGTAACCCCCTAGGATTTGTACCTTCCTGTTGAAGAGGTGTCAGCCTGGCACAATCAGGACAGGCCGCTATGACAGTCCTAGCGTCCTGACGAGACAGGCCAAACTGTTTTTGGAGAGACCGAGCGGATTGGTGAAAAAAGGCATGTGACTCTGTTGCTTGTTTTAAAGGGGAATTTTGTAATACTGGGGATGCCACCTGAGTGTCTATATAAGCATTGCCTTCCGATAAAACACCAGGTAAATCTAGATGACTTCTAATATGTGTAACCCACCAAGGAACTTGTCTAAAATTTATTTCATTCCACATCTGAATAACCAGGGCCATAAGTCTGTTATTTATAAAAGACCCTAAAAGGGAACGCGAAAGACGTGAAACTACTCCAACAACATATTTAGAATCGCTTACAATATTAAGAGGGACATTGCGAAATTCCTGAAACACCATTAATACCGCTTTTAATTCCAAAATTTGAACTGAACCTTCCATTTGTTCTATATGAGAAATCCAATTGTTCCTGTCATCCTTATAGGCATAACCACATTTTTGAGTTTTGCTGCTAGCGTCGGTAAAAACCGTAAGTGCATTTTTTATAGGATTTTGTTGTTGTAAAGATTTTTCCTCCAATACTAAGGAAGTTTTGAATAAGGGGTGATTGGGATAATGATTATCTAATTGAATACCTAGGGTCGCCACAGCAAAACACTCAGAAATCTGAATCCACCAGTTAGCCAAGGACAAATTTTTCACAGGTAAAATAATTTTTTCAGGGTCGCATCCTGCAAGAGTACGCAAACGTTCTCGTGCCTTCAGCAATAACTGTCCTACTGCGTCCGCTCTAGTAGTAACTGTGGTTTTTAAGGTGTTACTGTGGAAAACCCATTCTAACAAAATCATAGATCGATCGACAGGCAATTGTGCTATTATAGCCACAATTTCTGTGTCTTGGTTATACACGAGTAGGGTAAATGGACAATTCAATAATCGCCTGTCCACTCCGGCATTTTGAATTTTCTGTGTAATTTTTTCTAGGGCTTTTTCAGCTTCAGGTGAAAGAGATCTGGGATCAGCGGGTGATGAACTACCCTTCAATAACGCGAATAAAGGAGCCAAATCCGTATTGGCAATACCACAAAAAGTTCTTAACCATTGAATGTCTCCGACTAGCTTCTGGACATCGTTAACGTTTTTTATATTTGGGACACTAATAATTTTTTGTGGCTGAATTCTTGTTTCTGAGATGCGCAAGCCAAGATAATTCCAGGGCGCTATTTTTTGTACCTTTTCTTTTGCTATAACCAATCCAAAAGTATGTAGACACTGTATAAGTTCCTGTTGTTTTTCATGGGCTAGTGTGTAAGGGCTGGCTATTAAAAGATCATCCATATAATGATAGGTAATGAGGTTAGGATTATTTTCTCTCCAGGATTGTAAAGCTAAATCCACAAACCACTGACATATTGTTGGGGAGTTTTTCATACCCTGAGGTAGTACAACCCACTCATACCTTTTTGCTGGAGCGGCACGGTTTATAGCTGGTACTGTGAATGCAAATTTTTCACAATCATCTTCATGCAGGGGAATAGTGAAAAAACAATCTTTTAAATCAATAATTAATAGGTCCCAATTTTGTGGTAACATAGCGGGAGAAGGCAGTCCAGGCTGAAGGGCACCCATGTCAACCATTTTTTCATTTATTGCTCTTAAATCATGTAATAATCTCCATTTCCCTGATTTCTTTTGAATTGTAAAAATGGGTGTATTCCATGGGCTAACAGAAGGTCTGATATGACCTAAATCCAATTGTTCTTGGACTAATTCTTGAATGTGTTGCAGCTTCTCTTGAGGTAAGGGCCATTGATCAACCCATACAGGAGTTTCTGATTTCCATTTTAATTTTAAAGTTGGGCGAGAGCTGCTATCAATGGCCCCAATCAAAAATCTGTAGAGATTCTCATTCCCCATTGGGAGAGTACATCCCTACCTAACAAGGACAATGATGTATGTAGGACATATGGTTTTACCCATGCTTGATGTCCTTCTTGATCCGTGAAAAGAATGAAGTTTTTACTGACCTGTGTCAGACGACTTCCCCCAATGCCTGAAATGGTTGAACCCGCACTATCTAATTCCCACATGGTAGGCCAAACTGAGAAAGGAAGAACAGTAACATCAGCGCCAGTATCAATCATCATTGAAACATTAGGAAGAATTACACCTTGTGGACCAGATATCTTAACATTACATTTTGGCCGTTCGGCACCAACAAGTTGACAAAAGGCAATATTAGGCATACCCGTTGAGCCAAATGCACCTCGACCCCTGTCCTTTTCTCCTTTTTTAGGGACAGTAGCTTGGAATGGAACGAGCTGTGCAATAGTGCTTCCTGCTGGAATATGAACAGGTGGAGAAAAAACTTTTACCATAATTCCAATAGGTCCGGTATAATCGGCATCAATGCAACCAGGAAGAACAAAAATCCCCTTTTTTGACGCAGAAGAGCGTCCTATAAGGAGTGCAGATAAACCATAACCCAAAGGGCCACTAACTGTAGAAGGAAGTACATGTACTTTGTCATCGGTAATATTTATGGGTTCTGCCACGGCCAGATCGACTCCTGCACTTCCTCTGGTGGCTGAACACAGCTCGCCGAGGCAGCCATGGACTTTGTTGGGTTCTGGGGATATTTCTTGGCCGCGTCCCTCAGAACGCGGCTGTTCCCGTTTCCCGGAACAGAAAGGGGTGTACCATCTTTTTTAAATTTTGAGCGACAATCGGCCGCTTTATGACCAAATTTTTGACAACGCAAACAATTTCCATTCAACAAAGACTTGTCTCCTAGATTCTTTTTGCAGTCACGTTTAAAGTGACCTTCCTGTCCACATTGATAACATTTTGGCCTAGATCCCCGATCCCCTCGGCCGTGCACTTTGTTGTTGTTTAGAGCTACTGCTAGAGCATTGGCATGTATTTTTGCCTTGGCCTCTTCCTCAACCAAAGGAGCCCTTGCGCATGCCTCTATCATCTGAGTGATGGATGCCCCAGGGGGTAAGGATGCTATAAGTTGTTTACAAGTGGCATTTGCATTTTGTACAGCGATTTCTTTAGTCAAAATAATTTTGAGATCTGGAGTGACGTTAGGAGCATTATCAATGGCCTCTCTTAACTTGTCAACAAAACTAAAAAAGGATTCATTAGGTTTTTGCAAAATTTTTGTATATGGTAAGGTTGGCGTATGCAATTGAGGTAGCGCCAAGAAAGCTGCTAACCCAGCTTGTTTCGATTGTTGTAATACTCTGGTATGTAACGCTGCTTGTGCAGCTCCATCACGATAAGGACCCGTACCCATTAAGGCATCTAACGGCGCTACTCGTAAAGGATCCCCTTGTGGCAAATGAATATTATCTATAAGTTTCAACTCTAGATTTTCCTGCCACTTTGCTAACCAAAGCATGAATGTTGTTGGAGACAGGATAAGCTCCATAACTGCTCTTAAGTCGGCTGGCACCAACTCAGTATACTTAATTAAGGCTGTTACCTGATTTCTCACTAGCTTATTATTATGACCATATTGCATTATAGCTTTTTGAATACCCTGCACCAATTTCCAATCCAGGGGTTCCCATGTCGGTTGACCCTGACGCAACACTACAGGGGCAGCTAATGGGGTAAACGAAAAATCCCCTTCTATGCTACAATTCTCTACCAGGCCCCTGTATCGCCTTCGAGGATCAAAATTAGGGTCTATAGGTACCGCGCACGCATCCCGTTCAATTTTATCCCCCAGAGCCTCTAACCCCTCAATTATAGCCTTATGGGCACTTTTATACGCTTTTTTAACATCTTTCTTTTTAGAGTCCTTGTCGAGCCTCTCCATATGATGTAATAGGTCGGACATCTTCTTTTCCTGCTCTCGCAGCTGTTTCCGTAATGCCGAATAAGGCGTCGGTGCTCCCTCCTCATCACTACTGTAAAGACTGCCACTTTCGGGAGGTAAAGGAGGCAGATTGTTAAACGGTTCAGGCTCAGTCTCCATTTCCTCCTTAAGAGGAGCTGTGGGCTGTGTTGTTCCCATCCCAGCAGACTTACAGCCAGTTACCGGTACTAATGTCTGTCTGCCGCTTGCCGTTTGTTCCTTTTCAGGACACCAGGGTGGCAGTTCATCATCTAATCCCCACGCTATTCGTTCAGCAGTAGTCAGTACTGGATAAGCTTTGGATGTATAATCGGGGGGATTTTCACACGGAGGCTGTCCCTCTGGCTCTTCCTCCCACTGAGCAGCAGGATCGCTGGGAGACCGCACTGCAGCTTTAACAGCTGCAGCGACTTGCGCCTCACCGTGTAACTGCGCGACCATGCCCCGTACCGCTCGATACGTGCGAGCCAAAGTCTTTACCCCCTTAGTCCCAACTTGCACAGATTCCCATAAGTCCTCTCCTACTTTCTTCCATGTTTCATTATTATATACATCTTGCGTAGAAGCAAGGTAACCACGGCGGCGACTCCAACATAGCAGATCAACTACTGCCTGCCGTGAGACTGGCGTTTCAGTTTTTTCTGCCAGTTTCATCAAATTGTCTACGATTGCTTTTTCCACCACTGATGCAGTGATTCCCATCCTGCTTAAATTCCCTGACTCACCGGTCAGCCGTGCACGTTCCGCCTTTCTTCGGGCGCCCAGCTCTCTCTCCGCTGGCAGCAGGATCCTCGCCGGCTCCGCAGCTTGTAACACGATCCTTAATGAATCTTCCTGACTTTTAACCGATCCTGTCGACCCTCATCGGATCGTCGGGGTCACCAGATGCTGCGGGCATTTCGGGCGAGCGGGAGTCAGATTCAAATACTCACAGAGTTCAAGATCTGATCCGTTTATTGTACAAACCAGGTAGACTTTTATAAGGCATTCTATAAGCGTGCAATAATGTGGTTGGCTATTTTACAAGCGTATAATAATATGATTGGTTAACAATTGTTTACTGGGAAGATTTCTGTTTCTGCTTTCTCTGGCACGTAGGCTCCTTTCTGCGGTTTCCCAGCTCCTCTTATCACGTCCGGTTGGCCTTGCTTTTGAGCAAACATCTGCAATTTGCTCCTTTTTCTTCATCCCACTGTTCTGGCCGTAACCTCGTCTTATTTCTTCAGTATTTTTCCACTTGCTTCAGAGTTCAGTATAATCATTCAATACAGCAAGAGCCCCAACAAACAGCCACTCTAAATGTAACACTAATAGGCTTTTCATTATAGGGCAAATTTAAAAAGCACTTACTGTCATGAATAGTCCTTTCTTTCTTGGGCCCCCACAGTAAGAGCACTTAAGGCTTATGGCTACCTTTAAGCAATGAATAGGTCTATTGACTTCATGCACTAAAGTGCTTTACTGGATCAAGTTTATTTCAGGAGACTTCTCAGATGAGAAAAGGTTTACAGAATCAGACACACAGATAGGAGACTGACAGGAGTATGTTTCATCAGGGCACAGTTAATATATCCAGTAGCAAGATAGATATATATATAGATATAGATAGATAGATAGATATAGATATATAGATATATAGATATTTAATAACCTACTGAAGATAACCAGGAAAAAAGCTTACAAAAGAATGAAGATGGCATAGAGGAAAAATAGAATATTAGATGTGGTGGGGGAAGACAGTGATAAGTAAAAATAATTTTGTAATTTTAAGTCTGGTGTTATTGACTCTGTCTCAAAGCAAATGAGAATATAGAATTTAAAAGCACAGCTTCTGTCTTGAACCTGCGCAAAAAGGTTGTGTATTGCAGGCTCTGGCTGTCTCCAGCTTGTGGCTGCCTGGCTCCTGCCTGTATCAGATCTAGCTGGAAAAAAGGGGGCTGTGTCTGCACAGATGCACAGTCTCCGTGTCCTTTCCTGAAACGCAGATTTTAGTGGTCCATTTTGCTTAATTTTTATCCTGCCTGCTACTGCTATTTGGGTGTATGTCTACGCAACATGCTGCCTGACATGGCACAACGGCTGTCTGTGCTTGCTGCAACAGGCTTCCCAAACAACACTTTGGGCTTGCCCCCCTTTCTCAGTAACCTGATGAGAGGAGCATAATCTGTTCCAGCCTCTCACAGTTTAGTGCTTTGAATGGGAAAAGTCATCTTTCTTCTCTGTGCAAGACTATCTGGGAGTGTGGGGCTGGATTTGCCTGTTCTAGGACATTTGAAATAAATGGATTGGCTCTGGGTGAGCTGAAGCAAAGTCCACTTCTGGGCAGCTGTCACCCGGTAGGGACACCCCCTGGGGAAAAAAGGATGTGACATGCATGACAGCCCACCTACGTGAAATAGGCCACCTTTTACCCTCTTTAGATAATAAACTTGATTTTAGTGAGAGGGCTTTTTTTTCTACAATGAACCACATATGTGTGAGGGGAAAATAATTAACAAAAACAATGATAAAAAAAAAAAAGACCATTGTGACCACTTTTTTAAGAACCAAGTAATAATAATCTGCATTGGCTAAAAGGCATATGAGTTAATCCATGAGGATGAAATGACCCTTGGCAAAATTTGCAGTCTTTTATAATAAAACCATAAGAACTGAAGACTTAGATTTCTAAGAGTGTGTTGGAAGTCCAATACCAAAAGCAACTATGGGTCAACATCACCCCTCTCCGCCTCCCTGTCCCATAAAACTGTATGGCTTCAGGAAGCTTTATAGCTGCTCTGACAGTTTTGACTATATGTAGGACTAGAGAAGTGCACATGTTCAGACAAAAAGCCTTGCTATCAAGAATTTGACTTTCTGTAGTTAGAAATCTTAGTGTTTATTTGGGGTGGACTAGAGAGATGAAATGACAACATTGCCAGAACAACTCATTTTCTGTTTCTTTTTTAGCTAGAGCCATGTAAAGTAATTCTTATCCTGTATTTTATCTTATAAAATTTGTCTCTAGATGTTATTGTTTAGCAGGCAAGAAACTTAAATTGATGATTTGTATCCTATTGGTTATATTCACAGTTCCAATCGGTTATTTATATACTGTTTAGTGCCAATATTAAAACCGAGAGATATAAGTATTTACATAAGTTATGCATCAGATGTTTGTATTTCATCACAAAGTACAGAATCCTTAAATCAAAGATACTGTCAGACCAGAAGGTAACACTAATCATCATTAATTCTTTACATTAAAACAATGTTTTGGTGAGTACATTAAGTATCCAGATGTAATGACAATTCTATTAAACACCAGAAAATTCCTGAAAACTAACAGAAGAAGGAACACACTCAAAGTGGTCCTACTTCAAATTGGAAACAAATCTTGGTAAAACTGTTCGGTGTCACTACATAGCTTCAGTCCAAAGCGACAATGTCAAAGTCATTCCAGTGCTCTTCCCCAGTGGAGGAGCATCTTGTAAGAACTTTTTCTTGCAATCAACAGGGATAGCATAACCACTTTGGGTACTGGAAGTTCTCGTTTTCCTTCTGAAAGTTTTCTGACAGAGGTATGTCTCTTGTATGAATAGACTTGGCACACATCGCCCAGGAGGCTGGGGGGGGCGATACAGGGTCAGTGCTTGGTGCCTGGTTGCCAGTGACAGTGATGCATCTGCCACCGCAGCAGCGGGCATTCAAAAAGGTCAGCTTAGGAGTCGGGCTTCTGTTCAGGGTGTGTGAAAAATTGTATTTCATGCTGTGGGGTATTTTCACAATCCTATGAACATTTACATAAAGGGATCAAGGCCCTGTGTACTGCAGTAGCATATATTTTTCTTATCTTCAATGAATATTATTTAGATCTCTTAAATAGATATTTTTTAATGTTTTTTGGGGCTATAATTGATGTGTTAGGAGAGGAAATCTGAAACTCGGGTAACCTAACAAATTCTTAAGTTTTGTGGTGAATAAGTTTCTGGTTAATTGATGAATAAATTCTACCTATGAATATCTTCAGGCATTTCTGTGACTGATAAGAAGTTGCTCCATTTGCATCAAGAGATATCATTACCTTATAATTGCTAAGGTTATCAGTCTTTTAACAAAAGCAAGATACAAACAAAGCAGCCTTTTTTCTTTTTTTTTTCTTAGAGATGAAACCTAGTGCACTTTTGAATGCATGGTTAGTTGTTTTACTTAGAAAAAATATGCATTCCATACTTAAGTACATGAAATGAGTATAAAGGCATAGTGTTAACTAGAACACAATATGTGCCTTTAAGAGCTCAATAGCTGTCCCATACCGAAGTATCAGACTACCAGAGCTTTTTTCATGCTTTAAGCTATTCAAAATCTCTTTGCTAATTGATTTCTTTCTTTTAAGGCCAAAAGATGTCATGCAAATTTTGGGACAGATGATTTAATGTATTAAAGTATAAATCAAAAAGCACATGCAAGAACAGGAAGGGTCTTTGAAAACCAGGCTGCAATACTATGGGAAAGAGCTGCCAAAAAATGATTTTTAGTTGCCATCTGTGTGTTTCACTTGATGATCCATTGTCAGTGGACTTTTATTTTCTCTGATGTTAACAGATGTTTCTGATACTTGTTTGAGATTTGAGTGCTTTTGGATTTGTAATGTTTTAAAGAGTGACCTGCTGTGCACCGTGAGCTGGTGGATTAGGTGATCCTATTTCTGTATTTGCCATTCTTTTTGCTTCAAAGTTCTCTTTACAGTGCTAGTAATAGTAGAGTGAATGTTTGCTAGGAATTGAGATGTTTGAAAAATTCTGTTTCAAAGGCAATAGCTAAGTGCATACATCAAGAAATGAACTTGGATTTTTTTTTTTAACCCTAATAGAATGTCTTACTAAATTAGAGGGAAGGAGGGAAAAGAACTAATTTCATGCAGCAGATTTTCCACTGGTCAGAAAAACTCCATAGTCCTGGATAAGTGTTTGAGCACTACCAGGCTATTAGGGGTTAAAACATCAGCAGGAAATCTGAAGTTATTGTGCCCTGCCATTATAATGCAATACCACACTTCCAGTTGTTTCTCATGCATCCTTTCCAGATTCAGGGCAGAAAAAATAGAAGTCTTTTTAAAATATCATGTCTGTATTAGTGCTGCAGGGGGAGATGGTCTTCCCAGACTCCTTGGTGATCTTGGTCTTGCCAGCAGGAATCCCAGGTGGTGGGCAGGGAGGATTCCTCAGTGTGCTCCAGTAAGTATGGGTACTAGGGCAAGCAGCCTGAGGGATGTGTGAATGGTACCCACTCCTTGGGTCTGCAGTGACCACTTCTGGCATCCCAGGAATGTGGGAAGTGTACTGGGGAAGACAAGTGCCCTGCAGTTTGCAGACAGCCAAATGTCCCATGTGTCATTTATAAACCATCTGAGACTGGATCGCTGCTTACCTGCACTGGTTTCAAAGACCTAATGAAGACTCTCAGGCAGATTCCTGCTGTTATGTTGTGATAGACAGCACAGGGCAGGAGAACCTGCCTCCCATGTTAACTTAGTTTGATGCAATCAGTAAGACAACAGTTTTTATAAAAATTGATCAGAATTCACCAACTGTAGATAAACTGTTTGCAGCGCAGGTTATATCAAACCACCGCCACCGTTATAGTACAGGCAATTTTATGTTGTCTACAAGCACACTTTCTAGTCGGGTATTGATTTTAAGCCAACTATTATAACATTAGAGTACCTCTCAAAAATAGATTTTCTGCATGTATGGCATGGATTATTAAATTACTTAGATGAATTATTTAACATTTTCATTTTTATTTGTATTTCTAGCTTGAATTTCTACTTGTAGAACAGCATGTTTTACAAAACAAACTTTGCGCAATCAGATAATAAATTTTCATTATATTTTATCTTACCATTCTATTTCTATGTTCCAGTTAAGTATCTGAATACCTAATGTAGTCAATATTAATTTTTCATGATTGCTATAACAAATCTCATTTGATAAATGAAAATAAATATGCAAAGCATTTCAATCTATATATCTCAGAAGACAGAGAAACGTATTGAAAATCCTGTTGTGCTTTTCCTTTCCACTATTCTGTATGCTTCCAGATTTGAAGAACGTGATTGTTCCCTTTTGGTTAGTTTGGGGTTTTTTTTCCTACACACTGGAGAGAAAATCTGCCTGTTTCTGCTTGAGGGTTGTCATTTAATTTAACATTTAATGGAAAAGCAGGGTTTATGCTGCTGCTTATAGAGGGACAGTCAAGACTTTCAGCTGTTTACCTCCGAGAATATTGGAATTCCAGCATGAACTAGTACTGTGCACGAGGGTTTCTGTGCTTTCACATCGCCATTTCCAACTCAGCCACTTTCCTATACACTTTGTCAGAAACAGGCCTGAGCCGAGGTCTAGAATATACAATCTCTGTGGGCAAAAGATGAAAGAACTGGGATTTTTGAGCAAAAGAAAAAGATGAGTCATAGGAAGACCTGGTAGAGATAATCACATATGTAAAAAGCTGTGAATTAGAAGGAAATAAACTGTTTTCTGTGTTAATTGCACATAAAAAGTTATAATCATAACTGGCAGCAAAGGAACTGTAATTTAGACATAGGAAGCTCTTATTAACTATAAGGGTAATTAGACATTCTAGGATACTCCTTAACTACCCATAATCATATAAATTTGAGAATAAAGCAAGTAAGGATGGCAGGGATGATTGTGGTACCATTGGTTCTCAGTTGCTGCAGGGAATTGGATGTCTTGGGCTCTCTTTTTTTATATGGATGTTCCTACAGGTATGTGTTCCAAAAGTTGGAGGGGGGAACACGAGCCTTAAATATTTTTTTCTATTCCTGTAACTACTTATTTTCTTCCTCCTGTGCTTTTCCTATCTGGAACCCTACAGTCTCTCAGCATTTTCCTGAGGAGTGCTCCTAAAAGAAAGAGGAAAAAATGGAAAAGGAATGTGCTTAGCAGCTGTAATATATCCTTCTGAGTTTTTCCTTTCATGTCTAGAATATCCTATTCTATAATGATGGTAAAATATGGAGTGTTCTGGGATGTAGTCTTTAGGCATATCTGCAACAGTGTTTGATGCAGCCATAACAGCAGTGTTTGCTAATACAACTATTAATATTCAGTACACTCATTCCTACAGTGAAGTGTACACTTATTTTTAAAAACGGGCACATAATAATTAATCTGAAACAGTCAAAGTTAAGTCTCAAGACATTAAAAATCTTTATGAATTTGGGAACTTGTGTGTGCTATTTTTCTTCATTTCTGTATCATTTACTGCAAAGAAAGATCTTTGATTTCTGGACAGTGAATAATTCAAAGTAAAATAAAGTATTTTTGAAGTGATATAGTGGAGACCAAATATGTTCATTAAGCAGATATTTCATTAAGTGGATATAACGGAAAGGGGAAATAATTTTGGACAGGGAGAGCATTCTCTGTAGTGTGAAGATTGGTTTTGGGGAAGAAAAAGTTGGGTGTGGTTTTTTTGTTGTTGTTGTTGTTTGGTGGTTTTTGGGGGGGGAGGGGTGTGGGGGTGTGGGTTGGGGAGCTATTAGGCTGTCAAAGAAAACAGCTTAGTGTGATTGTACCTTGTACCAAAATAAAAAATAAGAAGCTCTGAGCTCACAGTATACGCTCATAGTGTAGTTTTCACTGTTTCTCTCCACTTTTTAGCCTCAATCCTAAAATGTGGTACTGCAGACATGTTACTGTGTTTTTTATGTTACTAATGAGCATATACTGTGGATTATCACAGTCTAATTCTGCATGATTCTGGATCTGTCTTGACTACACTGCAAATTAAAATAAAACAAAGCAAAAAAAAAGCCCCCAAAACAACACAAAAACCCCTACTGAAATCAGTTGCCAGGAAATTAAATATGTACGTGTCCACCCCCGTGTCCCCTAGGAAAGGAAGAAAGCAGTACAGATGTGACAAGGATATGAGGAAAGTTCTTTTCCTTTTATATCTCAGTGGTTCCTGTGCTGTTTCAAGAGTCAAAAAGCTGGGTTCGCTGTTCCTCTCTGCTAGCAGCTTGGCTCAAACCTACTTTAGACTTGCCGCTTGCAAGACTTGCCAAGCTGCCCAGGTTTCAGTGGTCTGAGACGGACACCCTTTGATTTCTCATGCTGGGGAGCCCTTCTGTCTTGAACAAAATACTTTCCCAGCTGGCTAGGCAGAAGGGAGAGGGCATGAGTGATAGCCTAGCCTGCAGGGCAGAGCCGCAGCCCGACAGGCTTCCCTGGTGTTCCCAGCATCTACTGCACACAGCAATCAGATCGGGTACGAACCATCTGTTCCCGTGAACCTTCAGTTCAGGCAAAAGCTGAAAAGTTCTTTTTGTGAGCCAGATAGAGCATGATGTACTCCAGAATATATTTTGGCTGATAGCTGGTGTGCCGTCTTGGAGTGGCTGCAGATCTCCTCAGGAGGCAACTGAACTTCAGATTCCCAAATTCTTGGTGAGTGTTAATATGCTGAGCTATGGCATAGAAGTACAGCACAGGCATCTCCTCCACCTCCTTGTCCCATTCTTTCCTACCAGTCTTTTCAGTCTATTCTTGCAATATTTTGTAAAAAATGTACTTCCCTGGGATATTTTTTTTAGTGGTGTCAATGGAGGGACAAAGACAAGAGGTCCAAATATGCTTATAGTCACTTTGCACGTGTTGGAAGTTTGCTTGCTTGTAGCATTTCATTTGCCTGAGCACATAGACAGATGAATGTAAGTGTAGGTTATAGGTTTCTATGTGACAGAGTGTGCATAATGATTTTGAAATGTATTTCACAGTTGGGTTGGTTTTTTTTCTTTAAACTTTTATTAAATGATTGTTCCCAGCAGGGAGCTGATCCACAGAGATGGTTTTGCCTTCTGCCCAAGCCTTGTTCTAATGAATTTTACATTTTCAAAAAGATTTCAAAGTACTTGGAACTCAGTCTCCTGGCATTTACCTAAATTGTTGCTAATTCATGTTCATTCCTCTGCCATTGTGTCAGCCACTTACAGAATGAGTGTATTTTACAATTTATTTTTTTTTTAAATTGAAGATTCACATTTTGTATTTTCTTAAATTGTTATTAAATCACTTCATTTTGCCATCATTTGAGCCACTTACATTTGAAAAGTAGTGGAATGTAGTTCCTTCGTTTTTAGGGTATAATGAGGATTTCGTATGACACTCTTGGGGAAATTATCTTGCTTGCTTTTTTATCTTTTTTTCCTGCTAAGCTATTTCACTTTAACAACAGATATTAAAATCCCTTCAGTTTGACATCTGAATGTATAGCAAAGGACATATCCTTAGGGAAATGGCCACTGAGCTTTCCAAAAGGAAAGAAAAGGTACAGATGTTATTCCTTTTTCTGTCCTTTGATAGTTCTGAGCTTCATTTTCACTGTTTAAAAGAAGATGTTTGATCATGTGATAAATACTCGTTATCTATCACCTTCCAAAATACTAGTGAATACAAAGCACCGTAACTTTGCTGTAAGAGCAGATAGAGAAGCACAGATTTAATACTCTTTCATCGTAACAGCTACAGGGAGTCAGTCTGCACCGGATTGCTTAGCCTGTATTCCCATCTCCACCAGCATCCTGCTGCAAAACCTGAAAATACAAGTGTTTACATTTGCAGTGCCCATGTTTTCCTCCTTGTAAAGCAGGGATAATAAAATAACCTGCCATCAGGAAACCCTGTACACTGCAAGTCTTCAAAACCTGTTACATGGCAAGATGAGTAGTGCATTTAAAACCATACTGGGTTTTTTTGCAAAGTCTTCTCCTCCTGTCTACTGTGAGAAAGAGAGAACTGTGTAGAATCACAACACACACATTCATTGCTTGATAGATATTTTGGAAATGCTTTCCATTAAACTCCATCATCATCCTTCCTTCATTACAGAATAGAGAGATGGCAGCTACAAGAATAAATAAGTTAGTGAAAGTGTTATAGTGAAATATATTCGTCTGCCTTCTTCTACAGCTTAACATTTTTCTTCTTCGTTTTTCACAAAATAAAGATGATTAAAAAAAAAAACCAACAAAACAAAAACACGAGGAAAAGGATCAAGTTAGTGCTTTTGTAGCAAATTTTAACCATGTTTGAGTGGCAGAGAGGTACCCTCTCAGATGTTTTCTCTGTAGTTCAGGAATATTGCTGTCTCCTGTAGCATTCTCCTCTGCTAGAATGTAGAGTAGAAAGATAAAAGCAGAAATTTGTTGGTGTGTTGGCCCACCTCAAGGTCCATTCTCTAAGGAAGCTGAAATAGAAGAAGAAGGGGAAGATGAAGGTTTGGTTATCTACATAGCCTAATTCTACTTGCATTCCTTTCTCATCTTTTAATTTTAATTTCATTAGGCTTAAAGAGGGCGCTACCTTGTCAGGGGAAGCCCTAACAGTGCAACCCAAGTACCAGGACACCTCAGAAAATCTCCATGATCTCCTGTGATTTTTGGACAATCTAGTAGATTATTTTTTTCCTCCTGTTTATGCTTGGTTTCTGACACTTCTGTGAATGGTGATGCAGAAGGACTGTTTTGAACACTGTTACAAAGAAGACAACTGCAATTTTTCTGAAGAGGGAAAAAAAAATCAGGGAAGACCTGAAGATCTGCAGGAGATGATTTGCTGACCTGTATGATTTTGCATCTCTGAAGCACTTTTCCCAGGTACTTCCAGGCAGATGTTCTGAAACATTATCAGTTACAAGCCACAGCGCATGTCATTAAGGGCTTCCCCCCTCCCCAGCTTTATTAGGGCTTGGTTGTAAATAGAATGTCCTTATCCAAAAGTATGTTTAGTTTTATGAAACCGTGTTTTTTAGCAAGAGCTATTAAGGGTAATGGGGAAAAGCTAAAGAAATAGACACAAGCATTGTTAACTTTCATGCTATGGTTGTATGATAATATTCTGAGGAAATGCCATAAAATCTGAAAAAGTAGTGATAGATGACTGCTCATTTTATCAGCAGTTTTAACTGTCATTTGCAAACTGGCTTGGCAAGTTTTATAGGAAAAGACACTTTATCTTGCTTCCTGAATTTGAGGTACATTAGCTATACCAACAGTTGTGTGCTGCTATGCTGATAATGATGTTGCTTTCTGTCTAAACATCACTATAAAAGGGAAAGAAACTGTCTTGGATTTACAATAATATTTCCAAATTTAATTACAGTATCTGATACTATAGGTACCATATGTGCCACGTGTTGCAATTCTAAGTCAGAGGACGAAGGCTGAAAAAAACCAAGTTTTTCCCTGTTTGGGGAGAGAGACATTATACTGAGAGAATGGAGGATTCAGCTTTAGGGAAAACTGACTAGGAAAAAAATCCCAGATGCTGTGCAGCCATGAGATCAGAGCACAGGGAGATACTGTGGCAAGGGCTGTGGGGCCACAAAGTCACCTGCTGCTGGAGAGCTGCTCAGCCCTCCTGAATTCAGCCCTGGCACAAGGGCTTCCCCAGCTATTAACAATGCAACCCCATCATTCTGCCTATAAATTTGGAAACTGAAGCTTGTTTTTAAAATATTAAACTTTTATAAACACTGAGCATTAGCTGAACAGCCAGTGTTCCAAGAGCTCCTTTGATAGGCGCTCAGGAAAATGCCACTGCTTGAAGTTTTTACAAGGAAAATGTGCACTGGTTTTTGAGGGATTCCCTTAGGCAGCCTCAGCACTGTCTCAGTGAAAACTGTCTTATAATAGCCCAGGTAAAAAGCTTGTCAGAGCTTCTCAAATGTAATGTTATTTTACACTGAATATTTTGGTCAGTTCATGAGAGGAATCCTGTAGGAGATAATTAGTGTGTTGTCCTGAAATTGGATGGGTTTTGTCCAATGTAAATAGTCTTTGATATGTCACAAGAAGGTCTATGTGGAAGAAGTGTCAGTCTGGACCAAATTACTTTCACCAAAAGGCTCCCGTTCCATGTAAAGAAGTTTGTTTTATTTTGTTGTCTGCTAGCTTGGTGACGTTAAATGTAACCAGCACGTATGGTGTCCTGTAGATCCTGAACTTGTAGGGCAAGATACTCTTGAGGTGTCTGGTGGCTTCAGGTTTGAAGTCAGTTTCTTGTCCAGTCTTAGACAGATCCCATCAGGCTGAGCCTGAGGAAATGGAGATGCCAATCGGTAAAAGAAACTGTATTATGCAAGTTTTTAATAAGATTCCCTTCTTCTTCTTCTTTTATTTTTTATAAAACCGTGATGGTCGCTGTAGGTTAAACCTGACAGAGGAGTGCAGCTCCTGTCAGGGATGGTTTTATATGTTTCCAGCCCCAAGCAAGCAGGAAGGAATATGTGTGTTGTAGCCATATCAAATTGGCTTCTGTGCACAGCACAGACAATTCATCTTGAGAATGAACAATAGCTGAAAAAAGAACTTAAGTCAAACTTTTTTTAAAAAATCAGTTTTCTTGGAGTCGTCGACTTGTGGACTTCTGTATATTTGGTTGATGCTTTGAAAGGAGCTTGGTAAACAACGAGTAGCTGATTCATCTGGGGATAAATTTAGCCGCAGTCCTGATTCACACTTTCTGTCAAACACTTGCAAAAAGCAGCTACACAGAAAGGTGCTAGAAAGCTCCTCCTAGCTTGAATTCATTCTCTTCAAGAGTACTGGCTGCATCACATCTTCAAAGCCTCATATATTTTATTTCTAAAGAGTGTCTCATTTTTTTTTCTGAGAGCAGCTGTTACTGTGAACATGTGCAACTTGAGTGAAGCTGTGGTAAATGTAAATCATTACAATATTGTCTATAGGCAAGCAGCTGTGGTGCTGAAAAGTTAATGACAAGCAAACTAAATGCATTCTAATCATCAATAGCGTTAATTTTGATTTCCTTAGGAGTTTTTCAAAGCCTCTTAAATTATGTTATGTTATGGCTCAGGGTGGGGTAGGGGAACAGAACAACCACCCCCACCACCACCCACCTCCATACACACTAAAACATTTGCAAATGTGAATACATCATTTACTTCTAATACAAATAGGGGTTTGAGTGGTGAATGGAAATTTGCCTACATAATTCTTAAAGATTTGTCAGGTACCTTTAGTCTGGGAATGTAAAAGTTGTCTGTATATAAAAACTTAGTGCCTTGTTGGAGTTTCCAGGTAGTGGTAGATGCTGCTCTTTTTCCCTCTCATGTCTTTAGCATCAGCTGGTGCTGATATGCCTGAATCATTCAAAATGATGTAATCAGTTAACATTTATAACGTGAAATATCATCAGACTTAAAGTTCCTGCTACTTTGCCTGTCAAAACATGAAGAGTTTGCGGTGGAGCCAGGGAGGAGTAAATAAATCCTTCACCTTCGCATCCTTCAGATTAAGAGATTTCCATGGAGTGCCTGAGCAAGCGCTGGAGGGGAACAGCTGCATCCATACATATCTTTGTGTATATTGTATACCTTATCCATACAATGTATCACAGAAGTGATGTCACTTTTGCATCACAAAATATTTATGAAAATTAAAAGTACTTACTGTTCATATAATACTATACCAATAAGCATTTCACAGGGTCATTCAATGCTAGTTGGGGTTTTTTGTGGTTTTTTAAGCAGGCAAATCTTGTTAGTGTCCTAGCAGTTTAATACCTGTAAATGTTTTTTCTTTCAAGCCTTCTGATAATAATCAGGACAGAGGTGACTTTACAATCTTAGCTTTTTGGAAAACGATGAATTTGTAATCACAAACGTTTAGGTCTGGAAAAGTGTACAGTTTGGAAAAACAGGTGATGCAAAGCTGAGTTACATGTATATGATATGCCATTTTCACTTCTCTGGTATTATTCTGTTTCATCTAGCTTGCTCACAAATCTTCATTGGAACTGAGAGTGTGATAAAAGTAACAGCTTCTATCTCAGCAGTAAAACTTTGAATCTGTGCTACAGTTACACCTTCAGCTCTTTGTTGTGAGTAATTTCAGTGCATTTAGACTGAGAAAGCCAGATGTCCTTTGAAGAACTGCAGACCTTTCCTTTGTTCGTGTTAGCAGGAAGATCAGGAAGATGCTTGTGAACACAAACGTCATCAAACCCTGTTACTGCTGCCCTTTGACTTGGTGACACAGTTCTTGTTTCTGGCAAAAATTGGGAATTCTTGCCATTGGATGTAGTGTGTGACAGCCTGGCAAAGGTAACTGGGATCCTGCTGGGTCAGGCGGCCAGGATGCTAGGAGCGGGGTGAGGCAGGGCGGGCAGAGCAAGGACCAGGAATGCTGCCTCTCGCTTCCTTTCTCTGCACGGGTTAGTGCATGGTTCCCCAGGGTGCCTCTGGCCTTTGCCTTCTCTCCATCCCAAACCTAATGGACTAACCCTCTAACCCGGCTATAAAGCCCACAATAGTTTCACTCTCTCTCCAAAATGAAACTTTATCTGTAAACAGAAAAACAACCGCTGCTCTGGTCATACCCATGTAAAATATTTTCCAGTAGTTTCTCTCACCTGTCTGCACAGAAACATAAGTAACTTTTCACTTCAGCTACCCAACACCCTGAGAGAGATGAAAGCAGGCCAGGAATTTCACCTGGTTGTATGTGCACATAGTCAGGGTTAATACTGAAATCTTACAGCAGTGTTCACTTCAGTAAAGTTATTTACTGATAATTTTCTCTTAATGGGTTTAACTTTTGCAAGTTTTTTGACACAGTCTTGATAAGGTAATACAGAGAGTGATTATATCAATACCATTTTTGATCAGGTTGTCATTGAAGTATCCCATTTATGCAGGGTGCCTGTGGCAGCTCTGCACAGACTCTGCCTCAGACTCTGTGTCACCAGGCGGTACAGAAGTGACGAGCTCAGCCAAAACGTGCCGTGCCAGCGGTTATCTCCAGTTTCTGTTCAGCACGTTACTTTGCTTGGGAGGTTTTGTGGTGGTGGTTTAATACAGTGTAAAATGTAACAATGTGGAGGCCACTGGTGAGCAGCTGAAGGCCAGACTCATGGAGCTGTTTGAGCTACCTCAGGAGTGATATTCTGAGGTTGTAGTAACACCCTTTTATACATCCAGTGTAAATACAAATGCCGTTTTTCAGTCTGAAATAGGGACATGGAGCAATAGCACGCAAAGTATGAAGTACTGTGTGTCTTTAATAGTCATAAACAGTTTCATTTCACTGGCCCAACAGATAATGTTTCAAAGGTTTTGAGACTTTTCTGTAACACTCTTGGTGACCTTCGTGGACACTGAGACTGATAACACTTCAGTTATATTTGGGATGAAGGTGTTTGCAAGAGGGAAGATCTGTTTTGTGACAGATCCTAGTTTTCTAAGGCTTTCTCATGCTAGACTGTGGAAAGATGTAATTAGAACTTTCTTGTCCCAAATAACTAACCTACACATTACTAGGTAATAAGCATGCAGATATGAAATTAAAACAAACACACAAAAACCTCCGCAGGGTGCCCAGTGACAACAGAAGTGGTAATGTCAAAACAATGGAACAGCAATGGAAATATCTTGAATATTTCATGCATTTCTCGGAGCTCTTTACAAATGACTCTGTTTTGAGGTGAGTTTCACCTCAGCTGAACAAAAAGAAATGCTTTTCTTAAGTCACTTCAACATTAGAAGGACCTATCTGTGTGTTCAACACTTGAAGTGTTGATTCTGTTGACATTATGCCCTTACAACCCATGAGTAAACTACACGTTTCCATGAAGCTTTCTCACTGTTCCCCCTTATATTCACAAGGGGCTCTCTATCCCTTTCCAGCTACTGGTTTCCCTCCATTTTCTCTCTCTTTTTATTCTCCTCCTGGTTCCCTAGGGAGATTAGGTTCATGGTAGTCAAATGATTCATGAATGGTAAAATGGAGGACCACAGACAAATCAGTGTTTTTTATTCAGTGGACAAATAATATGAATTATTAAGGAAGAACCAAACAAGAATGCCACCAGCAAGGCTACTTTTACCAAAATTAACTGACTTTTTAGTTTTAATAATAAAAAGCCAATTTACCTGTTGGTAACCTTCAACTTTCATATTCTGGGAGCGGCAATGTGTCAGAGATTTTGTTACTAACTTTTTTTTTTTAAGGTCTGTCCACTCAGCCTTGACATCTGTTTGGGTTTTTTTTCCCCTGTGCAGGCTGTTTAGTGTAAAAGGAGAGAGGTGCATTTTATGACAACCCTGATCACTGGTTGTGTTTCCCATATATGCCTGACTATTACAGCAAATAGGAAACATTTAGATATGCAGTGTGTAATCAGTGCTCAGTATGTTAAAACAGAATAGAACAGTTCAGCTGGAAGGGACCTACAATTATCATCTAGTCCAATTGCCTAATCACACCAGGGCTGACCAAAGGTTAAAGCAGGGCATTAAGGGCATTGTCTTCCTGATAGAATGAATGGAATGAATAAGATAAAGGCTAAAATGGTTGCCATAGCTATCAAGCATGAAGGCCAAAGAAGGAAAAGAACTACTGAAGTGCAAGAAGCAAATTGGTCAAATACAAAAAAAATCTCTACATCTTTCCAAGAAGACCTCACCTTAAGCATGGTAGTAAGGAATGGAGAGGAAATCCTGCATGCTCTACATCTCTGCAAATGTCACACAGAGGGAACCAAAAATCTTTCATTCACCTCTCACATCCCGACAATAAAATTGATATCGGTGGTGTAGATACCCTTGTTTACACAGTCTGCCCATCCAGATGGATGGAGAGGGACACCCAGCAGCTGTGCTCCTGTGTGGCCACCGAGGGCAGGGACAGCCCCCCGAGCCTCCTGGGCACAGGGGTTGACTTGGGGCCAGCACCCAAAGCCCTTCCTCCCAGGGGTGCTGGGCGAGGGATGGGGCAGAACCTGGGGGCCTTGTCACCCCTGTGTCACCCCGGTGTCACAGTGCCATCACCCAGCAACGCAGCAGTCACAGTGCCCCGGAGGAGTATAAAAGGGGCATCGTCCTGTGTCCCCCAGCCAGAGCTGGCCTGGCACCGGCCTGAAGACACCCGAGAGGAAGGCCTGGAGGGGCCGGTGGGATTCCCTGAGGGCTGAGGGAGGAAGGCTGGAGCCTGGATGAGGCTGCTAGCAGGGCCACATTCAAAGGTCATCTGAGGTCTGGAAATCCTCAGCTGGACAGCCATGGCAACACCAAGGGAATGCCTTCTTAAGAAGCACTGCAGAGCTCACCATCCTCACCCCTGTGGAGCCAGGGGCAACAGCCGTAAGACATGGAATGCAGAGATATTGCCAGGGAACCCAGAGCTTTGGAGCACCCACTGGTGCCCTGCCAGGCACGGGAAGGATTCTTGCCCCCCTGGTCGATCAGGCCAGGGGTGTTTGGTCACTCTTGGAAGCCCCTGAGGTGGCTCCGGGCTGAGGGAGAAGAGGGCTGGGGCATCTCCCGGGAGGCGTGCCCAGCCCATGGGACGAGGAGGCCGGTCCCGCTCACGTGCTCAGGGAACAGCCCATCGCCAGCACTGCCTGGGGTCAGGAAGGAATTTTCCCCCGGGGCACATTGGCACTGGCCCCCGGGGGTTTTTTGCCTTCCTCTGCAGCACTGAGTTCGACCACTTGTCAGGGCTCCTGTGGTCCCTTGGGCCAGGTCACCGCCTGCTGCTGGTGCCCCACGAAGGTGGCCTCTCGTGCCCTGCAGCTGGGGGGAGGAAGGCTTTTTTTCCCTCGCGGTGGGTGAGCAAGTGTCCCTGCCCAGGGGTTTTTGCCTGCCTCTGCAGCACCCAACGGGGCCCCTGGCCAGGGCTCCTTTGGGCCATTCTGGCCAGGTGCCTGCTGCTGGTGCCCCACGAAGGTGGCCTCATGCCCCGCATCTGGGGGGAGGAAGCTTTCGGGGATCCCAGGGGGCCCCCAGCATGGCCCCCGCGGGTTGCTGCTTTTCCTTGGTAGCACTGAGCACAGCCCCTGGCCAGGGCTCCTCAAGGGCCCTTTCGGCCAGGTTCTTGCCCACTGCCCTCGCACCTCTGAGGCACCCCCGTGCCCTGGCGCTCTGGCTCTCTTGCCCATCGCAAGCCTTAGCAGGAGCGAGCTGCGCAAAGCAATCGCATTGTTTTATCAGCCTGTGATGAACGCTGGGAACAGAAGGCTCTCCTTGTCGTGATGTTTATGGTTGGCCATTTTGGAGACAATGCCACTAGGCCATGGACGTCTGCCCTGAGGGAGTACTGCTGTTCTCAGGATATTGAAGTTTAGCTTGTTTCTCCAAGGAAAACAGCTCAGGCATTTCTAAAAATGAGTACAAAGGGGATAAAAAGTCCATGGGGAAATGAGCAGGTATTGCTCACCTCACAAGGGTTTGCAGCCATTCCATTGAGGAGCATGTCCTGCTCCAGACTGAGGGCTTGGTCTCAGCCTCCCCAGGGTCAGAGACGTGGGGGTTTGCCATCCTGTGGAAACCCAGTGAAACTGGATGAACACAGAACCCCTTCACAAACCACCCGCAACACCTGCTCTTTGCAAATTTGCCTGGATGGTCAAATGATCTGGAAACGACCCACAGCTCTACCCCGCATCAGGAGGGACGTGACTCCTGACCAGAAGGTGACAGAGGCAATGCCCAGGCTGGGACATGACTGCCCATTCAATCCCTTCTGCTAGGGCAGGGCTGGGAAGAAATGTCAGCAGAGATTTCCTCAGCACATGCTGGTAGGGAAAGGAGGTAGGAAGAAAATGACAAGAGAAGAGAAAAGAATATTTAAGCTGGAAGGGACGTACAACAATCATTGAGTCCAGCTGCCTGACTGCTTCCCAGTGCTGACCAAACATTGAAGCACGGTTATTAAAGGCATTGTCCAAATGTCTCTTAAGCAGTGACAGGTGGGGCATTGACCACCTCACCAGGAAGCCTGTCCCAGGGTCTGACCACTCTGAAGAGCAAGGACAAAGATGATCAAGAAACAAAACAAGTTTTGGACTTTTTTCCAAGACGATGACCTCACCACAAGGAGGTTAGGAGCAAATGTCCATTGGTGCATTGGTAAGGAGTGGTGAGGAAATACTGCAACAGGGGGCTGCGCCACTACTATGTCACAGTGACAAAAGCAGTCACAGTGCCCCAGAGGACTATAAAAGGGGCATCGTCCTGTGTCCCCCAACCAGAGCTGGCGTGGCACCGGCCTGAAGGCACCTGAGAGAAAGGCCTGGAGGGGCTGGTGGGATTCCCTGAGGGCTGAGGGAGGAAAGCTGGGGGACACTGGATGAAGCTGCCGGAGCTTATCCACTGGAAGGACATATTCTGGCAGGGCCACATACAAAGTTCATCTGATGGATGGAAATCTTGCTTCAACCTTCAGGGAGCAGACACAAGCTCCTCAGGAGATGAGAAGAACCACCAGCACCTGGAGGTGCCCAAGGCTATCAGGCTTTTTCAGCTGGACAGCCAAGGCAACACCGAGGGAATGCCTTCTTCAACAGCACTGCAGTGCGCCTTGGAACAGTTTGTCTGCAGCCGAGTACAAAAGTCAGAAGTTCACCATCTCAGCCCAGGAAACCCAACTTTTGTGGTGCCTTTCAGCTGGCTACCAGGGCACTGTGAGAACTACAAAAAGAATTCCTTCCTGGCACCTTCCCCGGTGGAGTTTTGCATGGGGTGTGGAGAACTCAGTGGTTCACCATCTCAGCCCGGAAACAAGTTAGTCCAACTTTAGTGCTGCCTTTCAGCTGGCTACCTGCAGGAGTGGGCTGGAAACTAGGACCATGCATGGCAATCAGTTAGCTGAGGGGAATGTGCTCGAGCTTGTCTAGACAGCAATTAACATGATGAGGCATGTTTGCAGAGCACAGGGGAGTGGGAGACGGATGGCGCCAAGGATGGCGCCAAGGAAAGGTAACACCTTGCGGTTAATTGATGGCAGTTAACCACCAATCAGGGATTGCCTAGTATGCAATGCTTAGCTTCAAGAACCAATCTGTTTAAAACGCGCAGCTTCTGAAAGTGTATAAAAACACGTGCTTCTGTACAATAAATTGACATTTGCTTGCATCAAGCTGCGTCCCGTCTCTTCATTCGCCGCATAGTCCCGTAATTTACAAAGAAGAGCTCATGGGCTGATTTGCTGGGAATGCAGTAAAGCAAGATTATATTTCCCCACCGCCCACCCCTGTGTTTTCAAGTCTACAGATGCATCTTCTTTTAAACATCTCCTTTTCTGTGTCAGTTCTTGTGTGTCACATAGTGTCACGCGGGCCTTTAATCTGTCGGGAAAGAAATAAAAAAAACCTGAAGGGACCAGGAAGCTGTTGTGAAAATGAAGAAAAAGTTTGAGCAAAAGCACAGTGACCAGAGCTTTAATGATGAGTATTTTTTACCTCTTTCTCTGCTTACAATTTTCATAGACTGATGTCTGACAGTAGTAGTTGGTTAAACAGTTATTAGGGTTTTTTCCTGAGGTTTTAAGTCCAAATTGCCCTCATCTCTTAGCGTGTTAGAATGGGAACCTGCATGTTTCACCCTGGGGTGATAAAAGGAAACTAAAAATGCCAAGTCTAGACTCGGGACTGCTGCCCATAGGAAATGGCTGTGAAAAAGAGAGGAGGCTGAGTTTCTCTGGTTTTGGTGGGGTGTTTTGTATGAGCCCTTTTTTGCAAATTGTGTGAGGTGACATGGCATACTATTTGAGCTTTTATTTAGGACTTTTTCACCTGCTTTTCTGTTGTTTACCCCCGTAAGGTGATACTGTTGATTTGATTTTGCCTGCTATTGAAGTTTCTGTGCTTGGTAGGCACAGTGCTTTGCCATCCCCCAATCCCCAGGGATGTGCAAGGGGGCTTCAGGACTGCCTAGAGTTAGGGGGGAAAGCCCATACCACCACTCTGCATTCCCAACTTGACCTCTTGTATCATGGTGTTTTTACTCTCTTTGGTGATATCTCAGAAGGCAGTGTGCATTTGGAGAGGTTAAAGCTGGTGTTCACGACTTTCGACTTCCAAACCAAGTTTTGAAATACTGGTTATGAACCTGGAGCTTTCTGGGTTGTGTGTTTTCACTTCTGGTTTTTGACCACAAGGAAACGCTTGGTCAAGTGGTGATTCAAACGAAACACTTACAGATAGAAAGAAAGAAAAACCACGCAGATGAACCCTAAATGTCTGTTTCTCCCCCCACATCCAGTTCCTCGCAATTTTTGATCCTGACTCATGCTTTTGAAATGTCTCTTTGATCCATTGCTGCTCTTCTATATCACGTGGCCAGGAATGTCGCTACAGCCAGAGAGACTATTGATTAGGCCAGTGCAACTGCTTTTTGAAAGGCACATTGAGCCCAGTAAACGATTTTTGTTGAAAGTGAAGGTTTGGATGATGTTCAAAGCCTCTCCTGGAAGACTGCCCACT
Organism: Falco biarmicus; assembly: GCF_023638135.1. NCBI lineage: Eukaryota > Metazoa > Chordata > Aves > Falconiformes > Falconidae > Falco > Falco biarmicus. The sequence goes on from NC_079296.1 coordinate 488,797, forward strand.
TGCATGGTCTAGTCTACCTGTGATATCCCAGCCAAGCCACCTAAGTGTAAGTAGCAAGGGTGAGGACAACATAGTTACCCTGTTCTGTTAATTAAACTGTTTTTCTGTGTGTATAATAAAACTAGTCAGTTGCTGTGATAACTGTCATCTTTCAGCTAGGAAAAAAGAGAACAACCCAGCCCTCTGGATTATGTGTTATCCAGCAAAAGAGCCTGATGAGCAAGCGTATCAGCTCTTATTAATCTTTCCAAAAAATTAAAGAAAGTATGGAGCTTAAGGCAGTCACTAATGAATCAATTTTAATTTATGGGCTCAAATAAAATCTGCATTAAGGATGACAAACTGTAGCCTCAGGTAAACATGAAGCATTTCCACTGCAGACCTAAATGAGTTCTGTGCTGGATGTCACAGCTTCTGCTAGAAGAGCAGGAGTGTCAGGGGTCTTATGTCACATCAGAGGATGCAGCATCGCAGAGAAAGTAAATGCAATGAACTAGCCCTTAGGAGGTCTCTTTGTCGTGCAAAAGCATAAAAATCAAATGCTAACTATACTTCTCTCTCTTCACACACATACACACCCCCTCCCTCCAACAAACAAGCTGAGGATTCTTCTCTGTAAAACTGCTGTAAACGAAGTAATTTGGCATTCCACACATGCTGAAATCACTCACCCATGGATGTGAGTCATATGTGCCACAGAGAAAGCATCTCGCAAAGCCCAACCTGTGTGCGTACATAATCTTAACCTGAAAGATGCTTGCTGCAGCGGACAGGGTCGCTTCCTTCTCTGTGCACTTGTATGGCAAGTTCTTTAGTGAGAACAAGGTTTGCTTCTGGAAAAAATACATTGTCTCAGTAGGTGCATCCATGCTGGGCAGAATGAGTAACTAAAACTTGGCCATTTATAACTGATGTGTGTTGGCTCTGTGTGAAAAACTACTTGACAATTAAAAATCCACTTAAAATTAATGTGTTTTTAGACACCTTATTGGGTGATTATTTTTTTTCCCTCCGAGGTTGCTGTTTCTAGTCTTTGTATTAAACATTATTTGAGATGACTGTTTTTGTGGGAACACTTTATAAATATGTTGTAAAACGTATTTATTATGCCTGCTATAAAATAGACAATGATTATTTTTGCCACAAATGTTGCCGGTTTAGTCTTTGCATTTTGTTTCGTGGGAATGCTGGTATTTAAGGTTAGTTGAAATCACTGTGATGGAGTTTGGGTTTCAAGATTTAGAGGACCACATATCTGTAATTATTTGGGTTTTGTTATTGTTATTTGTTTTAAACCATGCTCTCAGTTCCGTTTTAAAAAAATAATTCCTAGTGCTGTAAGAACTGCTTGGAGGGAAAGGGGTTGTGCCACCATATGTCTTCGCTTCTGGCAATAAGCTGATGAAGACATCAGCGTTTGCCATCAGCCTTTACACGCTCTCTGTCGAGCTTCCCCAGCTGATGCTGAAGTCCTGGCTTCTGCATGTTCACTCCTGTTGACACTGTGGGGGCTGCTGCTCAACCTCTTGACCTGTCCTTCTGTCTGGACTGTTTTCTGACTCCCTTTTTTCTTGTTTTTCAGATGCAGTAATCGGACCCAATGTGCAGTTGTTGCTGGCCCTGATGTGTTTCCAGACCCTTGCCCTGGGACATACAAGTACCTGGAAGTGCAGTATGAATGCGTCCCTTACAGTATGTATTTTGATATATTTGCCTTGGTTTCTTTAATAGAGATCTGATTGATTGTGGAGACTAGGCCATCCTTGAGCTTGTCTGTTGTTGCCCAAGGGCAAGTAAATGCTTGGTGACAAACCAGGTACATCATATGAGACTGAGCTAGCAAGCTGTAAAAAAATTTCCTCTGTGCAAGATTTGTGTTCATGTTAAAAATATCCTAATAGTGCCCCATGTTTTCCATGTAGTACAGCGTAACAGTGACATGTCTCCTTTTGGAAAACACTTGGGAAGCAGACCGGGAGAATGAAGCACTATTGCTAGCTTATAGTTTCTCTTTCCAGGGTTTTATGCTCGTAATCATATAGCAGCGCACTTTGACCAGCATGTGTCCATGTAATTGGTGACATTTAATAAGTGCCTTAAATACAGTATTGTATCACTGAGGAGGTAGAAAGCTAGTGTTTCGGGAAATTTGATGTTTGATGATAGAAAATACTAATTTATAAGCTTCTAAGATTATGAAGGCAAATTACAGGCAAGCTATTTAGCCTAAATTTTTGCAGGTAGACAGACAGTCATCTGGGATTACAGAGTATGTGCCAAATGGGAAGTGTCAGAGCTACAAAAAGTTAAGTATATCTCAGGTTTTGCTTCCTGTAGAAACCAAATGTGTTAGGTGCAGTTATGGTCCTACTATCAAAAATGGCATACCTCAAAAAAGACATAAAAACAGTAATAGTAGGAGTGCACTTTTTGTTAGCAGTTGTAAAGGCTGAGCGGTGAATAGCAGCACCATCTCTAGGTTCTCAGTTTGTGTAGGCCAGTGCTCATAGCACAGCTCTCAAAATAATAAAGCAGGTACAGGAATGGATGCTTCTTAGCTACAGAGTTGCATTAGACTTCAGTTTGCTGAAACCCAGGATTTGGCTTGAGGACTAAAAGCATCTTCTTTGTTGCCTTGAGCATGGGCTGCTGGAGAGCAGATGTGGCTGACAAATGATAGACATGCTGTCTGGAGGGGAAGCAAGAATTTACAATCCTTTGGGTGGTCCCTGTCCCTCATGCAGGAGGTGGGCACCTGTCTGCCACTACGATGTGGAAAGGTTGTGCAAGGTTTTGCTTGTGAAACCACGAGTTGAGGGATGCAGCTAAGACCACCTCTCTGAGCAAAGGAGACCCTCTCCGCTGAGCGACTCTGTCTGCTGGCAGGGGTCTCAGCATAACCATATTTGATCTTTTCTAAACAAAAATGTGAAGCTTCTAAATGCAGTGCTGGAATATTTTTAATGGGGTGAGCTATTAAACCCATGGAAAGAATGACATCAGGGCTTAGGGTCTGCCCTAGCAGGCTCGTACCAAATTACTGGTTTGGAGTTGTTCCACTCTAAATGAGATCTTTCATTTTACACACAACACTGTGTGTGGGGAGGGCAAGGGGATTGGTTTCTACTTATCATAGCAGGTTGTATTTCCTTGTGATTTGTGATTTGCGCGAGGCATGCTGCTCCCTTCTGAGGCTGAGCTGGTAAAGCAATAGTGATTACATAGTATGCCTCTGTAGCCCTTGTTGCATATAAAACAAAGAGGAATAGTGGTGTCTCGTGAGAAAGGTAATATGTGAATATTATGCCCTGAGGTGTTAATCGGACCTGTGTACAAGATGTAAAGTAACTCTTGTGAGGGGCTGCTGAGTACCAAACATACCGTAGGGATTGAGTGTATTTTAATGAACTGAATGTGGGGAGGAAAACAATAATGACAAGTCATGCTGCCTTTACAGTTAAGATAGTGGTTTAGCTGGCTGTTTCCTCAGTTTCTTTATAAATCAAATATAGGGCCTCTGCTAGTACAGTTATGGGGGTGGAAATGAGGGGGAAGCACACTGTAAAATAGGGTCCCATCTCTGCCCTTGTTTTTCTGTATCGTCTAGGATATTTTGGGTCAAACCTTAATTATTGTTATTCAGTGTAGCTCCAGGGAAGTTGGTTGTGTTCAGGCAAACTGTGTCCCTTCATCTGCAGACATGGAGGGGGAAACCTAGGGCTCCTTTTTATTCTTGCCCTACCTCAGTCTCTGTCTGGCTTTGTTACTTCCTCCGTTTCTGCCCTCTGAAAATGGTCAGCTCAGCTGTACAGATGTTCCTTGCCTGGGCCCCAGGAGTGCCCCATGAGTGAAGGCCATCCAGGTGATGGGGAAGGTGTCAGCTCTGGACAAGGAAGTCAGCGAGGGTATGGTCAGACCAAAGCTACCCCGGCGGATGAAATCTGTTTCCCCTTTGATGCCCTTGGTGATACCTCTGCCATTTGCTGTGGGTCAGTTGGTCCCCTTGTCACTGAGCCCACGTGCTTCAGCCTGTCTAGCTGAATTTGGGCTGTTGCCCATGTCCTTTCAGGTCCAGCTTTCTTAGCATTGCTACCCACACCCAGCTGCCTTGCGTGATGCTTCACTGGAGGGAGGGGCGTGGGCTCTACAGGTTCCATGGTGCTGGTTGCTACTGGGGACAACCCCTCCTTATCCGCTGACGTTTCCTCAGTGGCTTCGTGCACCAAGCCCTTGGTGAATGGTGGTGTCTGCCATATGGCCACCTCCTAAAGAAAGACAGCAGCTGCGTAACAAAGGAATTAATATGTCAGCAGGCACTTGTACTTGTGTGCAATTCCAGCTTTCTTTGTCTGGTTGGATGAGTTACTCCTTATGGTTTCAAATTATTCCTTATGGATGGAGAGAGAGAGTTTACCTAAGCGCTAGCACAGCAGCAGAAGGGTGTGTGTGTGTGTCTCAAGAGAGCAGCGTTTAGGAGTCATCTTTAACATATGTTGTTAGGGCTGACCTTAGGTGCTTATGCTCAATATAGTGCTAGTGTATACATTCCCTTGGAGAAAAATTACAGAAGATTTAAAACTCCATTGGGTAGCATACTCCTCTTGAACTCTTATTTATTTATTAATTTTTCCACCAACAACTCATTTCATTTTCAAAAGGAAAGCATCCCCCTTTCCTGTCAGGAGGGGGGGGAAACCCAACCTCTTCTAACTTCAGTAGTTCATATATTTTAAAATGTCCTCTGTGTTACCCTCTGCACCACATTCCTGTGTGTTCAGTACAGATACTCCTGATAACGAGAGTTTCATGAGGCTGCAGTTACTTGACATGTGGGGAGGAAAACAGATGATCACGCAGACAGCCTGGTTGTCTCCTCGTTTTGCTGATGCTGTAGTCAGTTTATGTGATGGCAGATGCTGTCTGAAAAAATGGACAGTCATTCCAAGGATCTCTGGACTTCGTTTGTTGCCCTCTGACAATGAAAACCAAGTGAAAAACTGATGATTTCAGCAGGTTAAAAGATACTGGGCCTAAATTGACAGGCCTCAGTTGCATTGAAGTTGTGAAATTATTTTTGTCCTTGTCAGAGCAGGCCTTGGCATGTGCTCTTTATTCCTCTGACACCTGCCTTAAAGACTGCCCGTTTTCTTCCAAAATACTGAAATTACTACGCCAGTTTTCTTAAATTGAATTTTCTTTCTGACCAAGACAGCTTTTCCCTGGTTTTCTATTAATTATTTGCTACTCCAGACCCGTAGTTTGCTATTGCTAGAGCTGCACATACATGGCACGTTGCAGAGAGATGTCTGAAACTGCATTTTAGGCAGTGTTGCTCTGCATGTAAGTATGAGAAACCTTGCTCTGCGAGGGTCCCTTTGATCCAGTACTCTGTTGTTTCCTAGTGCATCCCTTCCCTCTCTCCTTCTCCCTTTACAAAGCACCATTAAATGGAGAATGAGAATAGCAGTGGTGGAGGTGGTTTGTGAAGCTAGGCCAACTCTCCGATTGCAGAAACACGTCAGTATCTTCTTCTGGTGCTTGTACAGTCCTGTTGTCCTGGCGCCAGTACATGTAGGACTGTAATTTTTCTTACTTCACCTTTGTAATGTGCTGAAGAACTTCCCATTTTGCTCATGAGCCAGCACAGAAAGCAGATGAACAATTTATCCAATGCCATACACGAGACTGGTGACAACCAAGAGAGTCCAATTTTGCAAGAGCTTTGGTGACAGGGAGAGCTGCTGAGCTAGTTGTCATTGTAAGTAGCCAGTTTTTGTATTGGTAATCTGACAAATTCAAACCAACGTGTTGGTTTTCCGTATAGAAACACAGCCTTTAGTATGTGTAAACCATCCATGTTTTAGTAGCCCTGAAGAGAAAGAACAATCCACTTGGGGCTGACAAGCCTCCTTGCCTTTGCTCTCCTGAGCATGGGAGCTCTGTGAGCCACAGCGACAGTGCTGCCCTTCATGGGTGATACCCCAAGTCAGAACAGGGGGAGATTTTCCAACATGTGAGCAACTGCCCCCCACTGGCTTTGACTGAAAATCAGGGATTGTCTGCATTTAGATTTTCCTTTAGTTTTGAAAAAAAAGCGTGAGTTGAATGTGTGGAGGTATTTCGAAGTGCTTTTTCTGTTCATTTCCCCCTTGAGACAGCTGTTTAGGCTCCCAAGGATCCAGCATGGTGCTAGGAAGAGGATTTAGCTAGCTGAGTTGAAATTTACCTTCAGTTTTTTCTGAACTCTCAGTTCCCTTAGGTTCTAGGTTTCGGAGTTTGCAGAATAACTTGTGCACTGTTGTCCTCCAGAAACAGTCTATTTTTCTACTAGAATTGGAAAATCTAAGGTAGGGGGCAGGACAAAGTGTAAAAAAGATGCGGGCTTAACGAGGGCCGTTGCTGCATTAACGGAAAGGATGGCAGCAGAAGGGAGCAAGACAGGTGGCCCAGGCATGGCATAGCCCACTGTGATGATAACTTGTCTTGCACCCAGGCGACAAGACTTCCATCAGCTTTTAATATTGGGGAGATCTATTCAAAGGGCTGTTCCCCGCAAGGGAAAAATATTTGTGGCTTCTGAGGAGAGATGATTCATCCTTTCTTTCTGTTCCTCTGGGTAAACGGGCTAATAAATGTTATGAAGGCACCAAATATCTTTGGTGCTTACAGAGATTTTCCTGCTTCTTAAATGCTAACAAGGGGAAGGAAAACAACACTTGAGCATGGTTCATCTTTTCTTAAGACTTTTTTTCTTTTTACACATGGAACCTGAAATCACATTTCCCAGTTACTGTATTGACGGAAGGAAAGGTCATTTCTTTGCTAGAAATATCCCTATTATTGCTGTCAGAAGAATAGATGGGCTCACATATCAATAAAAGTGAGGGATGGTAAGTGTGATGTGGGAAAAGAATTCAATAAAGTTTTATTGTATCACGAGTGGACTGAAGTGCATTTAAAAACATTAAATGAAGGCTCACAATATCTGCTCCACTGGACCTTCGGGCCAGTGAATAGACAGATAATTGAATAATGACATTTTTAAGAGAATGCAAGCACTAGAAAGCAAACTGATGTTTTCATTGCTCCAAGATTGCTGGTGGAAGGGGGAATAGGGGGGAGAAGCTGGGAGAAAATTGCAGTCTGAAAGCAATTTAGTGAGACCACTTTTCCCAAGAATACAGTTCTTAATTATTTCTGGAGTGCTGCAAGACCATTATGTGGCCTCCAGACTTTCCCTGCGTCTGTTTTCTTGCCGCCTTCCCTATCGGTTGAGAAGCAGCGTTTGCCCATTGAGAGCAGTGCTGTGTTTTGTTAAACAAATGGACGTGTGGCTTCTCCACTTTTCTTTTGCTCTGGGTTTCTGAGTGTTTTGTCTTTTCCCAGGAGAATTTGGTCCTCTGGGGCCCACCAGCGAAAATGGCAAGCATTCCCAAGGAGTTAAACCCAGCTATTGGTGCTTTGGTCAGTAATGAGTGATTTCCACCTGAAGCCAGGAATCCTTTGTTTTATTTAGTTAAATAAATGATTTGTGTGCTGCTTGGGCTAGGAACAATAATTAAGACTAACCAACCAAACAAAAACCACCAGACCTAACTACCCATTATGATTATCTCTGAGCAAAGATTCTTTACTTTGTATCCTGCTGACTAATTGCCTTTCTTCCAAGGCATACAATTTCCTGGGCATTGCAACCAAAAGAACCTTTGTTTTTGTATTTGCTGAAACTTCCAGCTTTGCTTGTTCGTTCTTTATCCACAGAGGCAGAAATTAAGGATGTGGTACTTCCCCTGTCAGTCTCCTTTCACTGTGTGTTTGTGGGGAGAACGGACCTACACAACAGCCAGCTGGAAAAGACCCTTAATTAAAATAACCTGCTATTATGGTACTTTGCGATCATGGAGGCTGAGCTATCTGCATAGGTGTGTGCATGGTTTTCAAGAATGGGAAGAAAACTAAGTGCTGAGATCTGGGGGAAATTTTGGTGTTCGAAAACTTGAGAGTAGCCTGAGATGAGGGGAAAAGGACATTTTTTTGTGAGACACGGTGAAATATATGGCAATGTGGTTCATTTTTGGACCTAAGGTGAGTTTTGTTTAGATTAACAAGATGATTTCAGCTGTTTGTGCCTGTAATACCTACTGGTTTAAAAGTCTGTGATCACCAGGAGCACTATGGATTTTCTTCGGAGAAGTTAGATAAATGTTAGATGGTCTCCATGGTATGAATGCCATCACTGCTTGCTCCATCAATAATTTCCAGCGTGCTCTTGTGTAAAGCCAGCTCCTGCTATCTTGGTCCTTTCCTCTAGTGTCTGTGGGACACTTCTTCATGTCTCCAACTTCTGCCAGTACGAGCCTTTGTGTGAAAAGTAATCTTTTCTGTTTACCTCTGTTTCTCTCTTCTGAGTGTTTAGCTGGTCACTTCCTGAACTAGCTCATCACTCCCCAGTGCCAGGCTTTAAAATATTGAAATGCCTCTATTTACTGACGCATTCTATCTTTACGCCTTGTGTTGGTTCTGAAAATCCTATCTCCACATACAACAGGCAGTGCTCCCGTGTGTCTTTGAATCGCACATGCTATCTTTATCAGAAAAGTCGCCACAGTGCTTCTGGTTAATGGTATTAGTTCTGAAATGCAGCAGAGGAAAGGAGTTGGAGTCTGTTATAGCCTGGGCACCTATGAACTTGTCAGCCAATCACAGGGTGTTTTATTGCACATTTGCTGTCAAAGTCAGTAAGGACATAATTTGATGGACATGTATGAATACCACTTAGAAAAATAACTTGGTAGCTTACCAGCTGAACAGGTTGTTATGGAAGAGTCATTGCCATGAGTAAGTGTAAATTCAGTCATATGAATGTTTGAGCGTCACTTCTCTGCCCATTTTAAAGTTGCACTCCTAATTAATCATGGAAGTGAGGTAACCCCAGAATGAGATCTGATATTTAAGCTGGACATCTACAAGCTTTGTAGTTGTTGAAGATCTTGCACTCAAGCACAGTGAAAACCAAAGTGTTGCAGGAGGTGGAGGGGGGGAGACAGTTTAATTTGCTCTCAAGAATACAGAAGGATGCCTTGCACCCCTGTATATTCCTTTTTCTCTGTTCTATTATAACAGTTTCATTACCTCCAGATTTTTCAATTTTCACTCCAAAAAAGTGTATTCTTCCCCGCAACATTAAAACGTGTCTTTTTTTTTTTTTTATCTGAAGGCTGAGCTAACCCATTATATGAACTACAAGCAGAGCAGCCAGCAGCATGCTCTACTGACAGGCATCTGAATGGCACAGCTTGTTGGGCTACACAAGGTATAAATTAAACACACATGGTCTGAATGCCAAGTCTTAGAGTGAGAAAGGTGTATTTTTATTTATTTTCTGAGGCAAATTGAGAACTTCCTTTTCCACTAATTTGGAAAACACTGAGCATCTTTTGGAGATGTTGGACACATTGAACATAGGTGAGAGAAACAGCAGGAATGATGTGATTCTTCTGGTGTGAAAATTTGGGTATTCTGGTGATAGATATAATTAAGGAGGAGATTAGATTTTTCCCTTCCATTTTCCCTTCCAATTAATACTTAAGTAGGTGGAAAGTTAAATGGGTACCAGTGAGAAGTTTGCAAGAGTAAAATTCACAGACTGAAGGGAACGTGGGGGAACATGGAAAGTATGACAGTAATTTAATGTTGGGTTTAATTTAACATATTTTTTTTCTGAAACAAGTGTAGCTGGGAGAAGGTATTCTTTAGAGAATAGAAAAAGGCTTCTGTGGTACAGCAGGAGAGGCAAAATTTACATCTTTATCCCCACCATCACCTCATGCTCACAAAATTTGCAGTGTGGAGATCCAGACTGTGAATAAGTCAAAGACTTTACTGTAGATAAGTGTTTCTCACATCTGATGTTTTTCTTGATGTAGAGCCCGGTCAGTTCTCCCTAGGGCCTCTATAACTGGTTTATTATGGAAACTGAAGGTGGAAAACTGCGATGAGTAGTGTAACATCTCATTTTATGAAGATTATGAATATAAGGGAGTAACTGAATTCCTTGTGTGACTTCTGTGCACCACTTATTCCTTTCTGATCTTGTCCCACAGCAGCTGCATTTTTGGTAAGAAAGCGTATCTTGTTGCTTTAGGTTTAGCCATTTAAACTAAAAGTTGCTTAAAATCTTTCAATCTGTTGCCTGAATGCCTTTGGCCTTTGAGTCTGAATCAAAGGTCATTAAATCACAAGGTAATGATCAGTGTCAGCAAACTTTGGGCCATATCCTGGCAACCTGAGGCTATCTGAAGCCATTAGCTTTTCTCCACAAATTAGTCTTTGTCACCCCCATTTCTAGCATAGCAAATAACTGATACTGTCTCACCTAAAATTGGAATTGTAACCAGTACTGGGCAGAAAGAAGAATGAAATGTTGTTGAATTCCTCAATATATTAATACACTACCATCCTTCCACCTTAGAGGTTGATGGTTCCACATCCAAATAGCAGAGTGTCTTTTGGATGTCTGCAGTAGAATTGTGTTTGCTTAACAAACATGTTGACGAAACAAAGCAGCGTGACTCCTGCAAATGTGCTTGTCTGGCATACCAATGGGGAAAAAAACACTGACTTTAGGTCATTTGTACATCTTTTCTGACAGGTCTACTACTAGATATTTGCCACCAGTTTCTTGTCTAAACATGACCCCATACTTCCCAATTATCTCTGAACAATTCTGTCATCATTAAGTAGAATATATTTCTTTCTGTCTTCAATAATCATTGTTTAAATTGTGCTGTTATGCCAAGTGCCCTCTGGAAACATGGATAGGGATTTTATACGTTTTATAACAGATCTACACGGAGATGATATTTATATTTCTAGATTTTTTTTCCTGTTATCCTTTCCTTTCTTTAGCAAAAAGTACTGCAAAGTTTTCTTTCATTGGTGCAAGCAGTGTAAGGAGATTAAGACCATCCTTGCCAGGTGCCATTATAAATCCAAAAAAGAAATTAAATACATTTTTTGTTTTTTATTCTGGCCAATGGGGAGAACAGAAAACGTATATCCAGTGGTTAGGTTGAGGATTGAAGTTCATGTCTTCTAGCACAGGAGGGAGGAGGAGGGAGGGGGAAATTTGAGTGTATTAAGGCAAATCCCTTTAGTGTGTGAAATACGAAAACGCATCTTTCCAGATCTAAAAATACAACTTTGTTGAGTTTCTTTATATTGAAAGAGCTCCCAGGAAGAGAGCCAAATGTATCTGAATGTATTACTTTTTTACTCATTTCCTGCACTTTCCTTGCTAACAACATTTCCAGTCCACTTTTAATAACAATATAGGCCTGCATGAAACCACAGTAGTTGTATGTACCTCAAACTCTGGCAAAAGAGACAGAAACACAGACTGCGTAGCATTTGACTTTTGTTAGCTGCTGTCTCTGTTTCCAAGAGCAATTAAATGAGAGGAGGATTTGTGGGAGGCTAAGGCAAAGGGGCCTTCCCCAGGGCATACTCTGGGGGGGTTGGGAAGGGATCAAGTTATACCTACATGTTTCCTAACCCAGACCTCACCAAAAAAATGACATGGCATGTCATTTACCCCCCCAGGCTGATTGCCAGGCTATCTAGAAATGTTCTTAAATGTTTTTCGGGGATGTGTCTGGCTTTTGCGGGGGGCAGTGACCAATTCAGATTAGAAAAGATTTCTTCCAATTGATTTCCTAGTTGAATGTCTTGTTGAGGGTCTAAACTAATCTCCTCCTCCAAAGTCTTTTTCCCCTCCATGGGTAATTTAAATATGTCTGAGGTAGTTTTAAAAAATGCCTTAATCTCATTTATCTTTAATTTCTCTGTTCTACTCTAGAGGCCCACATAAAAGGATTTACATTGGGTATTTATCCTTTCCAATATAAAAAGCAAATTCCCTTCCAGGTCTCAGCTTTCACCAATAATCCTCAGAGATGTATAATTTTAATTTACCTTGCAGATGACGTCTACCTGGTTTCTCTCTCTGCTTCTGTGAAGGTATTATTCAGCTGCCCTGCATTAACTCTGGTTTTTTTCCTCTCTTGTGTGTGTGGAACAGTGTGTGTGAGTGAAACTACTGTCTTGCCCTTTGCAGGAGAGCACATGCTAGTTCAGCAGAGGCTTCGGCTAGCACCTCACTATGTAATCCAGCTGAGTCCTTTCTTTTTATGCCAGGAGAGGCAGTGTTGGGCCTTTGTCATTTTTGCTTTAAAAATTAATAATTGCACAGTTTTCAATTTAAGCTCTTGCAGAAGCTTGTGGGACCACACAGACACACACTCATATCTGAAAGCTTCCAAAACCTCAGATGTTCAGATTCGCAAAATAATGGTTCTGCTAAACAGAACAGGAGCTGTTGCACTCTCTGGGATTTTGAAAATGAGCCCATTCTTTTCAGGTGCCCTAATGAAAGCTAAGCTCCCCTAGAAATCTGCCTTTAATGTCTGTATATGAAACACTCCAGAGTTATTCCACCTGTGTTGCTATTTAAAGTAACAAATCGTGCATTTAAGTGCTATTCTGAATGCAACCTTAAAAGATGGTTCCATGTTTCTGCAGCAAAACTGAAGGAATGGGAAGGAATGTAAAGTCCACGTAGCGAATGCAGACTAGGGTTTGAAGATTTGACCCTGAATAGAAAAAAAATCAAGAAACAATACAAAGCTGATGTTGGAGGTATTTTTTATTGATAAGGCTTGGCAGAAAACACTGAAATTGTAAGATGAATGACTGATATTCTACCCTTGCTTAGGAGAGTAGAAAGGAGCGTCTAGTGGCTCTAACCACTAGTGGCTTCAGTATAAAATTACACTATATGGATACTGGTGGTCCCTTTCTTATCATAGGCTGAAATTAGTCCTGCTTCAAGTATAATTGCATTTGTATGCTATTGCTACTTTGGGTATTTATACTCAGGTTGGCAGTGCCTTTTTACTTTTAGAAACTTTTAGTTGATAGTCAGCGTAGAGCTGAAAATATGGAGGCATCAGCTATTAAAATGTCACAGGGAAAATGTGGTGGTATCTGAGTACTGCCACAGGTTTGATACGGAGCAATGCATGTGCAGGGAGTGCCAGCAGTACATACAGGCACACCTGAGGTGGCTCTGATACCAACTGGAAGTGATGCAGAGGCACAAGGTGTGGCAGAGGCATAAATGTACCACATGAATATTTGTATGAGGCACAGTTGCACCCCTAGATTTTCCCCCATTTTTTTCCCATTGAGACCACTGGGATGCTTCTACCTAGGCATGTGCTTCAATGCTTGATGAATGTCAGCTTGTTTTTACATTTTATGTATGCTGTGCACAAATAACAGAAGCGTAGTTTGGGGGTCACTTTATATGCTGAGGCTACATTTTCAAAGAAGGAACAAATGGGCCTTTGTCCATTTAAAGACTTACTCCGAACAGTGAGCATGTGCCATGTACATTTTCAATGACGTCAATAATTAAATACGTTCCAGATGACTCTGGTCGGGGAGGATATTAGTAATTACCATAAAGTGACAAATTTACATTCTGTGCAGGTACTTTGAAAACAAAGTCTGTGTTTCAAATAGAATCCATTAAAAATATGTCTTGGTTCTATTGTCACATTTGTTAAATTAATGTCTTCAATTTGTGGGGGTTTTTTTTTCTGGGTGTTTTTAATTGTTGATTGTGTTGTATGTTTTTAGTTTTTTCAAACAGACTTGATAAAGGTGCAGTAGTTGTCTTTGAGCACGTGCTTCTGATGAGAACCCAATGAAACACTTGGGGAGTTTTCTTGTTGACTTGGAGGGAATTTGAATGTACAGAGTAAAATTGGGCAGTATTAAAATCAGTGCAGCCTTGGTTATTAAACAGAGTGAGTCTGAGCCCTCAGATTTGTGAGTGGAGAAATCTGTGGTGCAGAGATGATAATGAAGATATTTCCAGTGCAAAGGAAAGGCATTCCTTTCTCAAAGAGGACTGCTCCGTCCTCCTGTCTCCTCTCAGAGGCAAAATTTAATTGCTATCAAAGTCCTATACCAGTTCCAGAGTACATAAAGCAATCATTCTGGTTTTCCCTTGATACAAGGAAGATTACAGAGCTATGGTTCATATATGCAAGAAGACATGAAAGGCCAAAGCTCAGTTAGGGTTGGAACTGGCCAGTGTTGTATCAGATAACAAGAAGGACTTTTTAGAGTACATTCATAGCAAGAGGAGGTCTAAGAAAACATTGGACCAATACTTGTTGAAAATTGTTATCTGACTGATAGGGATTAAAAAAAAAAAAAAAAAAAAAAAGAAAAAGAAAAAGATAAAAGGAAAGAGCAGAGGCATTCCATGATGTTTTGGTTTTTTTCTTGCCTCAGTCTTTAATAATGCTGATAGACCTTGGGCTGCCCAGTTCCCTGAGCTGGAGGACCATGAGGTGGGAGCAGTGACTTTCCATTTGTGGACACTGAAATTGTAAGAGACAAGCTGTATCAGCTGAACGTTCACAAGTCCATGTAGCCTGATAGGATTCATCCCAGAGTGCTGAATGAGCTAGTAGATGTTACAGCAGGACCCCTCTCAATTACTGACCAAAGGTCTTTGGAGTCTGGGGAGGTCCCTGCTGACTGGAAGCTAGCCAGTGTTATTCCAATTTACAAGAAGTGTATGAGGGAAGAGTCAGGGAACTACAGACCTATTAGTCTGACCTCAGATCCTGAAAAAAATATGGAGAAGATTATACTGGATACTATTGAAAGACATTTAAAGAATAATGTGATCATCAGGCACAGTCAACGTGGGTTCAGATTGGGAAAGTCCTGTTCAACTGATTTGATACCCTTATATGATAAGGTCACCCACCCACTAGGTGAAAAGAATGTGGTAAATGTAGTTTTTCTGGAGACTAATAAGGCAAGTTGTCCAACTGTTGGATGAGTGGGTTTACAGTGCACTGGGTGAAGAGCTGGCTGAAGGGCAGAGTTGAAAGGGTTGTAGTGAATGGGGCTACACGTGGCTGGTGACTGGTCACCAGGGCTGTTCCTCAGGGCTCAATTCTAGGGCCAGTTCTGTTCAATATATTTATCAAAGGTCTAGGTGCAGGATTTGAATGCACTATTAGCAAGTTTGATGATGATACCAAACTGGGAGGTGGTATTGACTCTCTAGAGGGACAAGAGGCTTTGCAGAGGGATCTCCATAGATCAGAGCATTGGACAATGATTAATGGGATGAAATTTAACGAGAACAACTGCTGGATTCTTTATCTGGGATGGAGTAAAGTCAGGCACAAACGTAAATTGGGAGGGGAGTGGCTGGAGAGCAGCCCTGCAGAAAGGGATCTGGGTGTGCTTGTTGACAGCGGCTCAGTATGAATCATCAGTGTGCCCAGGCAGCCAAGAGGGCACACCGCATCCTGGGGTGCATCAAACACAGTCTAACCAGCCAGTCAAAAGGGGTGTTTATCCCGCTGTGTTTAGAGTTGGTTCAGCCTCCTCACTTTGAGTACTGTGTGCAGGTTTGGGCCCTACAATTGGACTTGCATGTCTCGAGAGGAGGGCAGCAAAGCTGGTGGAAGGGCTGGAAGGCATGTCCTGTGAGGAGCAGCTGATGACTTTGGGTTCACCTAATTTGGAGAGGAGGTGGCCAAGGAATGACCTCATGGCTCTCTACAGCTTCCTGAGGAGGTGAAGTGGAGAGGCAGGTGCTGATCTCTTCTCCCTGATACCCACTGGCAGGACACGCGGGAAGGGTTCACAGCTGTGCCAGGAGAGGTTTTAGACTGGGCATTAGGAAGCATTTCTTTACTGTGAGGGTGGTCAAACACTGGAAGAGGCTTCCCTGAGAGGTAGTCGATGCCCAAGCCTGTCAGTGTTGGCCATTTGGACAATGCCCTTAATAACATGCTTTAACTTTTGGTCCGCCCTGAATTGGTCAGGCAGTTGGGCTAGATGATCCTTGTAGGTCCCTTTCAACTGAAAATATGCCCGGTCTATCCTTGCATTTTAAAAGTTCTGTTGACAGAGTCAACTGCTTTGCACAGTCCCACAAACATCTAGTAATTTGTTTATTAACTGCTTGAGGGAAATGGTGCCAAATTGTTAAAACTATTTTTGCCGCAGGAAGATGTTGATGCTTTGCAATGACTCGATAAATGGGGCTTACAGAGCCCCGTGTGTATGCCTGGAGACAGTTGGCCATTGTTGCCTGTAGTGTATAGCAAGGAAAGCTCCAATGAATTGCTTTGCAACACTTCTTCATCTGCACATTTATACTCATGTTGAAATGGGTTTTCACAGTCAAACTCAGCCCAAATCTTATAAATTATGAATGGCTGCAACAGATGGTATGTCTTATTGTTTTTAAGAATGAGTGATATGTTTCAAATGAGAAACACGTGTTGCTCTGCAGCTTTAGCTGCCACTTCTGAGATGGGAACCAACTCCCTGACTCCTCCTTCTCCACTTGTTGATTAACATCCTGTTTTAATAACCAGAGAATGAAGACCATGAAATACTGCATGATGGAAAACTGTGAGCAAACGTCAATTCCAGTGTAAGAGAATCCTGCTCTTTCTCAGCTTGGTGGGAACTGCACCTGTCTGGGCAAGGCTGAAATTTGTGTTCGCAACACAACAAAAAAGTATTGATCAGCCTTTCCTGAGGGACCTTGGGACCGGGAAGTTTTGCAAGAGCTCTTACCTGACATCTTGAGAACTTAGTACAATGTTTACTGCAAGGGGGCCAGCTGGTATAACCTAAGGTGAAGGTGTATCATGATGTCCATGCACATGCCTTATCTGGAAACAAATAAACTGTGTAAGCATCTGCAGGATCGGTGCTTAATTTGGTGGAGAACAGGCTGTTAAAAATCTTCGTTGCTTTTACAAAACATGCTGCAAAAATGTTTGCTGGCTATGATGCAAAAGACATCATTACGGCACATATTGCCAGAACAAATGAGCCAAAGGTCTTTTGTGATAGTAGCCATTCAAAAATAAAATCACAATCATTTGCTTACTTTCTCATTTATCAAATTGCTACAGCATCTTGCCAGAAACTGGCAGCAGAAATCATGTATGTTCTTCCTCTGGCCTTTTAAAATCCACACTTAACATTCATAACGCAGCAAAATATTCATTTCTGTGTCTTTAAAACCAACCATATTAGTTATTCTCCTGCTGAATTTAGTGCTTATTCAAATGCATTCTCTGCTCTCCTTGAAAAGAAATTTTGGCTCAATTTCTTTAGTGCAAAGCCCTTCCTTAGTGCCTAGATAACACAGTGTTATCTTATTCTGTAATGCTTCACCATAAAAAGCAATCTAAAACCCAAGGAAGCATGCCAAGAGACACTGGGCAAAAAGCCCTGATGTAAAGTTTGAACTTCTTTCCCTTAACAGAGCAGCATTTACACAGCCCTCTCTTCAGGCAAAGAAAATAAATAAAATCTAAACAAAGCTCTAAAGTTAAACAGGTTTCTTAAGCACTACTTTTGATATTTATTTTAATGGGAAAAAAACCCCACCATTTTAATTTTATCTGACAAAATTAGAGGAATTCTGCAGTGCTCTCTGCTAACAGTGGGACAAAGTTCTTGTATTGTGCCGTAGGTCAGATCTGGTTGTAGAGAGTGTCCACTGTAAAAGCCTATTTTTTTGTGGTGAGATTTGCTGCTCTATGGCTCCTTCCTGATCATCTGCAGAAGCATGGTGAGAGTCATGCAAGCTCTAAACGTTTTAGTTTCTGTAGAGCTAGGGGCAAGAAGGGGCAGACTTAGATACTGATGGTCATCTTGGCAAGAGGTGCACCTCCTGCTACCTGAATATTGCTGCGTGAAGATGCATGAGAGACGCATCTTCTTCCTTCTTCTCTCCCACTTGTGATCATACTCCCTGCGATGCTTTTGGTCCAACACTGAGCTACTGTTACCTTTGCCATGCTATTCGCGGGCGGCATAAATCTCAGCAGGTTGACAGACTCATTAGAAGTCAGGAGGTCAGGATGTGTAGGACGGAGCCCCAGGTAGCCAAAATTTGCTGTTTTCCTCATGATATCAGAGTCTATGGAAGTTAGGTGTATGAATACTGTTAAACAGTGTAGACATGTGAGCTATCTGCAGAGAGATTATTTATTCCTTTTCCTTCTCTCTGCCTGAATTCAGGGAAACGTTATTGAAAATTCACATTTCCTCTCCCCTCCTATTCTCTTTCCACTTCGTTTCTCCCACTCCTACTTACTCTATCATAAATGTACCTGTACAGCTGTGACTTTGGCTTTACAAGCTTCAGTCTTTTAAATCCAAATGCTGTTCTTTGCAGTTGACCTTGCCTTTTGGGAGCAGAGGATCTTCTGAAAGACAGGGTTCTGGGAGGATATTGGCTTGTAGAGAATTGTATTTACTGTTAAATGGTCAACATGGACTTCCCACCGCGCCCCCCCCCCCCCCCAAGTTTTTCTTGTTATGCCAGTAGAGAGTCCTAAAATCTGTTCACTGCTAGGAATGCAGAATTGTTGTAACTTAATGTGCACATGGGTTTTGTGGTACCAGTGGTGTGTTTTACTTTGGTCAGTCAATAGGGTCAAGACGAAAGAGTTTGTCTGGTTTATACCACTGTTTGCCTGAAGTCGGATAGGTAGGCAATTAAATTTTCCGATATTGAACAAGAATAGAGTGGTAGTGTCAGCTCTTCTGCAAATGGATATTAAATTACATGATGTAAAAGTGGATAAAGATGATTCACAGCAATAATATGACCCGGTTATGTATTTATTGAATTTAAAAGACAATTGGGCGGCTTGATTTCATTGCCAGTTGTGTGGTAGTTAATGATCAGTAAGAAAGCATCAAACTGAGAACAACTCCTGTTTCTAAATATAGTGTACCTTGCTGAATTTCAGAAGTTCCCAGAATGAATTGTGTATGTGTAATGGATCTAAAAATAAGAATTATGCTTTTATTGGAGACTAACAATATATATTCACCATAAAACTATTCTTAACCTACAAAGAAAAATCATATGCAGAAATAACGGACTTGCTTCTAAATGCATATAATTGCTCTGACCTACAGCTATATGACTCCTCATTAATGTTGGCCATAAATGAATGTCCTAATAAAAATTTGAAATGTATGAAATCAGCAGTAGAAGCCAATATTGTTACTTCCTCTTCCGACTGACATTTTTACTGCAACCATTAGTTTTAAAAACATCAGGCAAGCTCTTTACCAGAGTGGTCTGTCCAGTATCACTGTTTTGAAAATTAATTTCTGGAAACAATTGCACATATGATAAGCATCAGTTTGAAAATTCAATTTACTGCATAAAGAATTTGGGGGGACAGTTTTTCATAAAACAAAATAAGTCAATTAGAGCCTTCTTTTCACAGCCTGCATGTTTTCTTTCAAGCAAAATAACAGATTGGTTTTGGTCTATAAAAGCATGGACATTAAAGCTCCAAAGAATTATGTGCTACAGAAAATGGTGAATTGGACGTACCTAAGAGAAAATTAATTTTATAGAGTTTTTTCCTTTGCTTTTAGGTTTTATTATTTACATGACTTGTTAGTTTCATTTAAAGAAATGAATATGCAAACAACTTTTGCTCCAAAACACATTTTATTTGAAAAAAACAGAAATTCTTTCACATATTAATTAACATGTAGCAGCATCCTGATGTCTCTCTTCACCCAGGAGACGTTTATGTGGTGATACATGGCAGCTCTATAAAAAAGCGTAACAAACTGGGTGATGCTCTGGACAACATGCAAAGAAAACACTGGCTTTACTCATTTGTCTTTGTAGTTGGGAAAGAGTGCGATATGTGGGCCTGAATTTTGGGCCAGTGGATGCTCCTGCTGGGCCATTTGGGCAGGCTTTTGCCTGCCTTGAAATGGGGATGGAGCAGAAAACAGAATTTCAGCACCACTGCTTCAACGTTTGAGTCACTCTTTTAACTTAAATCCAAACAAAATTTGTTTGAGTTTCTCAGGGAGATGCCTGATCTGTAATGCTTGTGTAGATGCAAAACCTCCTTAGTAGTCCAGTACCTAGTGGAAGGGCTTTTCCAACTTCATGGGCTGGCAGGCTCCAAACCTAATTGACCTGAACTTTAAAAGATTTGATACCAAGGAATTGCTGGAAATATAAATGTGCCATTGTGTGTACCTGCAGCATACAACTGAACTAAAAGCTCCAAATGTTTCGGACTAGGCACACAGAAGTAGTTTGTTTTTAAAAACCCAATCGGCTCTCAGTAAGGTTGAGTCTGCAAGAGATGATTAATGCAGCCTTGTTTGATAGTTATCCTGCTGAAGGTGCTTTGCAGTGGGCATTGTGTGCTGCCTGTGTTATTCCTAGCTGCTCAGGCAACTGAGTAATTGTAAAAAGATTAGTGACAAAAATAGCAAGCTTGGCAGGTGAAACTTGTGAGTGAAATAATAGGTAAAAAAAAATAAAAATAATCTTCTTCTACTTCTATTTAGTGTGAACTTGTCATTATTTAGAATTTTTGGATACACTTTCTCTTTTAATCCAGAAGAGCTAATCCTTGACTGTTTCACTGCTAATGGAGCAACATTTACAAATCCTGTGTCTATTTAGTTGGGGTGGAATTTTACCAAATGTTAAGAGTTCATTGTAAATTGACCAAATAAAATAAAAAAAAGCCTATTGATTGCAGGACCCTGCATCCTTTGATGGTAAGTGTAGATGACGTAAGCTGTTGCCAGCTTCTCACAGTTAATTGCTTTTAAGGAATTGAAATTATATCTGCTGAAAGACGTCAAAAAAGAGAAACCAAATAGGATCTGATTGCTCTTTGTCTGTCCCATTGTTTCTTTCACTGCCTTTTTTGTTCCATGCAAAACATTGAACTCATTGATACCAATGATCCCACTTCAAGGGATGCCATGGCTTGCCATATAACATTCTAGGGGAAGGCAAGCTCTCCATGATTATGGAGACCTTTTGGACCAGTTGCATCAAAATGTTTCTGCTTCAGTTGGGAGTATCGCAATGTAGGGTGTAGAGAAGACAAGATATGCGGGGTGTTTCATCATTCCTGTTTTGCTCTTGCTAATGCCCTGGCTCCCTTGTGTTGGATTTCTATCATCTGGAAGGAAAGAGTCTTGGCCTTACAGCATGACATTGGTGCTGCAGACTGCATTTCTATTCCACAGGTAGGAGATCTCCCCCTCCGTTCCTCCATCTGATGGAGATTACTTTTAGAAAAGCTAATAGATGTGCTCAACATTCTTCCTGTCTAAAACAGTTTGGTCATAATGTGTCACTTTCCTCTCCTCTTCCCCCTTCTGTCTGTAAAATATCCGGTACGGGACTTGGTTGGACATGACCTGAAGGTTTTTTACAGGCTGTATACCACCCATCTTTCCTATCTCCAGCTTTAGCATGTGGAATTAATCTAGGACAAGTTGAAAACTCTCTCTGCTTCAGCTTTGCCCTAAAACTATAGGGCAATAGCCTACGATGGCGCTATAGATGATTTTAATATTGACTTTCTGTTCCTGAATATGTGTGGTGCTAGGAGTTGTTATTTTCTTACTCTTAACACAGTTTCATTTATACACGTTTGTTGAAATGCACACATGGTGGTTGCGGGTGGGGGGGGAACCCTTGCTTTTAAAGAATTTTCAAGCACTTTAAAATTACTTTTTTTATAAAATAAGGGGTTTCTCTTTCTATTTTCCTTCAAAATGTACACTGAAAAGTGCTGAACAGCAATTCTCACATTCTCTGTGTGGAAACTGTTCTGTACAAAAGACCTCATGTGTAGCAGTGTTGAAAATCTAATCGGGAATGCTTCATGGAGCTGCAAAATCATTGCTGGATAAAACATTTTAACAGGGAAGCAAAGCTGTAATTGCCAGAGAAGGTCATGCTTGCAAACACTGTGTTGATTGGGTGTGGCTTGGATGAATCCTGATGGTCCAGAAGGAAACCCAGTTATGCCCTAACCTGGTGGCCACTATTTTCTGTTCCAGTTTTCCTCTTGTGAAACATAGTCATTATGTGGCTAAAGATTGGAAGACAAAGCAGAAATTCTGATTACAGTCAACAAGCTCAGCATTCTGCACACTCAGGTCCCTGGTGTGATGATATTGTGTACAGCAGTGCCATTTTCCACTATCGACTTTGTGAGCAGGAGCCTTCCCTGACCTGGTCTATAAATAAAGTCCATGTTGCACACAAAGCTCAAAGTCCCCTTTAGATTTATTAACAGAGCAAGCAACAAAAAACAGCGTGCTGAGCTGCTCCTGGGGCTCCTCCCCAAGGACTGCACTGTTCAGATCTGAAGTCCTCTCTGCACACTAAGTGCTCTCAATTTATCCTCCTTGTGAGGAAGGGTAGCAAGACTTGCTTTGAAGAATCCCATAACCCTTTCCTGGAAGGAACTGTATCTCATACTGTCTCTTGGGGGAGGGGTTGTTGGTTCCTTTCATCACAGTCCTCAAAGCAGGCATACACTAAATGATTTTTATGGTATACTCTAACAAGGCAAATTCCTGCTGTTATGGTAGGGGAATTCAGAGTTGAAGGTCCTGTGACTTTCCAAGCCATCGTGTGTATGTCACGCATGTCACCGCATCAGGCTATCCCTGCAGTCCTGGCCTGGCAAAGCTGAGAACATAACAGAGGGCCGAACTGGTGGTGCTCCGCTGGCATCTGTCTGTCTTGGCATTTATTTTCCTGAAGCTTCTAAACATCTCATTTTGCTCTCCCCTGCTGTGAATGCCACCCCTGTGTGGTCTCGCAGTGATACTGAACTCCAGCTCTTGCTGTCATATTTTCCACTTTCCTGTAGTTCTGGTCTGTGTTTTTTTTAAGGTAGCATCTTGATGATCCTTGGCCTCCCCTGGCATAGCCAGGAAAGAAAACAGTAAGGCCATTATCCAGAGCCCCTTCAAACTGGTGCAGCTCTGGTGGTGGATATTCAGCATGTATCCTTATCCATGACCAAACTGACATCCATCAGTCCAGCGTGGCTCTACAGCATATGCGTACATGCAGAGTTTGACTTCACCTTGCAGCTGCTGTGCAGACATCAGGAATGGGGGAGAATGAGCATCAGTGAGAGTGCCATATGCCTGATAGAGATGGGAAGGATGGTGGCACCCTTGCATCATTTGTCAAAGCGGCTATGGCTGCAGCCCCATACTGTTTTCCTGTGTTTGGTGCCCATGGAGCAGCATTCCTGTTTTTTCCAGCTTTGGCTGCTGGGGAGGATGGCTGTCACTTCTTTGGCCATCCCCACTCCTGAGATGGCCATTGCCAGCAGGTTCATGCAAAGACAGCTGCCCTGACAACAGGGGGCTGGGGGTAGCTGCTTCTGAGTCTTTGCCAGCATCGTGGTAGGTTGAAGTGCATCCAGAAGGCAACTGGCACCTTGTCCAGAGCAGAGACCATGGCCTTTCCTCTTGGGAGCCGACTTGTGTGAAGGAGGAACAGCTGTGTTGCGCACCAGCTTTAATCTTGGTGGCTTTGGAAAACTTGGTGGCTTTCCAAAGTACAGCCTATTTCTGGGAGTTTAACCTTGTAATGGTGGAGGCCAGGCCCATCTCTCAGAGGAAGAGAAGAGACTTCTGACAAGCTGAGGAAGACAGAGGAGCTTTTCTTACAGGCTTTTTTTCCCTCCTGCTGCTTCATGAGTCATAGAGTCAGATCTGTGGTGAGGCCGTCCCTAGGAAGTGGCTTGGCCAGTTAACAAGCCAACACCTGAAAATGATGCTGTAAGGTAACAAATTTTCTCAGTTCCTTAAAGCAGATCTCCCCATGACAAGGCATTCCCCACTGTCAACCAGACTACTGACAGCAGCCAATAGGCATCCAGGCAGGTGGTAGCATCTGTGTTCACTTCTGCTGCTTGCAGGTTTTTGTATTTTATTTTGGACTATGGTTTAAGTGATGGAATCCGGATTTGGCACCATTTCCCAGCTCTGCCACAGCTTCTCAGGTGAAGCAAGTAATGTTTTCCTGCCACTGTTCCTTAACAGGACTCTTAATCAGTCTTTCATTAATCCTGACTGTTTTGTCTGATTAGCTTGCAAGCTATTGGGAGAACATTTTTTTTCTCCCATTAGCAGTGGACAGCTGTCTGTTTCTGCTCTGGCCCTGGGATATTGCTATAGGACCTGTATCATCAAAAATAACGTGGTATTTCCTCGTCCGTGTCTTTGCTGTTGCAGTCACACCCATGGTGGAAATACCGTCATTGACTTGTTGATCCATAATTTTAACTAAGTTTTGAATTCCAGCATGCGTAACAGGAGTGTTCAGAGAAGCAGTTTTGCAACATCTATGAGACTTACGCTTATTATAGGTTTAAGAGGAGCAAAACAAGATACATCCATGAAAAAGCAAACTTTCTTCATAGCAAAACTCAGTGGTTTAGGGATTTTTCACATTTCATCTAGTGTTTGTATTGTGTTTCTAAGCTTAGGCAAGTATAAACAAAATGCTTTTTATTTCTGAAGGTCTTTGCTTAAGAGACTCAGCGTGACAAGCTGAGAATATGTATATAGTTTTACCAGTAGTGGGGTTTTTTCCTGTGAGTTAGGGTTGTGAAGTGATTGTTTCATCCCTTTCATTAGAAAAATGAGCACTGTTCTTTTGGGCTGGTATTTTTCTCTGTATTTGGCTATGATACAGTCAGAGATGACCAGAGTTGTGAGCGATGAAATAAGTTTTTTGACAAGAGCTTCAAATTGCAATTCCAGTCCAAAGTGGCATGTGACTTTGGATGGAAATTACAGATATTTTTTAAAGTACCTCTTTAGGTGTTGGATATTGGTTTTGTTTGGTTTCACTGTAAAACTTACATATGGCTGTCTTCATGTGCTTCACTTCCCTGCCCCCGCCCCGCCCCCCCCCCCCCAAAAAAAAAAAAAAAAAAAAAGTGCCTTTGCTGTTCATACTGTGGATGCTTTCTCCTGGCTCCACTCACACTTCAGCAAGGAATGAGACATTATTTAGCAAATGTAGGTTTACTGTGGAACATCCAGATCTTTGAAGAGCTCTGACGTACTAGACTGTTCATCTCAGTATTTCATTGAGCGTATTTCTCCTGTCCTTGTGTTCATGCATGGCTGTGCATATGTCAAGCACAGTTTCATTTCACTTAATTCACTAGAGATTGTGCTATGAGCACCTGGTCCAGTTTTCCTCTGACTTTGTTGCATGACTTGGAGCAAACTGTAAAATCCCTGGGCTTTTTTTTTCCCTTTTGCCATCCTGAAAACTGGAGTAGTAATATTTTTAGAGAGTTTTTGAACTAAAAATTGCTGTAAGTTAATGGACATTGAATTAAATACCTGGCCAGCTGTGCCAGGTCACTGATCCTTGCACTGCCAGGGTTGCAGGGTGTTGCATTTGTGTTGGCTTCGTTACCAGTATGATGGAGATACCACTTCCTCAGATGTGGTTTGGAGGGAGTAGCTTTATAATACCTAGTCTTTGCATTGAATGGAGAGTCCAGAACTCATTAGTCGCATGTTTATTTTGCAGACTCGGAGAGGCCCACTAAAAGATCTGGAGGCCAGCAAACGAGGCTGCTTCCAGCTTATGTTTCTTGCCTTTTGGGCATGACAAGAGCAATGCCGTAGTCCTGCCCAGAAGGTTCACCATGGCTTAAAACTAGAGATGTCTGCTGGGGTTATGAGCTACTCAGCAGTGAGAGTTCCTGTACATCAATCAGATCTGTCTTTCCCTATAGATTTTGCACTTGTTGTAAGGAATGCTGTCTTTGCTGTACAGCTGTGGGAGTGAGAGCCGCAGAAACACTGTCTGGAAGGCATGGACATGTGGTCATGTAAGGAGAGGATAAGAAAGCATGGGGTCTTCTGGATGTACCTTCAGGCAAGAGGGAATTGGGGAGTTTTGCAGAGATGAGGACGGCTTTTCTTTGTTCTGATGCACCCTGAAATGCCATGTGGCATTGTTGTGCCCATTTTGTATTTGTTTCCAATGGCATGTCTCAAGGGCACGTGTTCTGCTGGTTGAAATCGTGCATCACGAAAAAGCTTGGATGCTACAGCCCAACAGTAGGTTCCTTTGCTGGGAGCCTGGCCTGGGTTCATCAAAACCTCAGTGCACACCAAGGAGCAGGATGTCCCTGCTGCTGCTTTTTCTTCTCCCTGACTCCCATGTCAGCTGTCTCCCGCAGCTGCCTGTGACCATGCAGCACTGGAGCCATCCCATCCATCTACCTTTTTTCCTTCCCTCCATTTGAGTGTGACACCAGAACAGGCAACACCAGCTGCCGAGAGCCCCCAGCACCCCCTCCTTTAACTCTCAGAGAAGGGCAGTCTCTCAGCCAATGTAATATGTACACTTTCATCCTTTCTCCATGTCTCGGGTCACACACACAATCTACTATTATTAAGAATATGGGCGTTAAATGAAGGTATGGGCTATCATCTTTCTGAAACTGCTGAATACCTGCTCTCTTTAAATTAGAGGCCTCTTTGAAAAATAGGTTGGTCTTCTGCTAATGTAGACTAAAGATCAGGCCTTCCGCCTCAGTCAACCCGGGTAGAGCTGTCGTGGGGACTTTCTGTTTCATGCGTTAGCTCAATGAGAACATAGTAATGCACTGGAAATTGTGTACATTTGTATAAAGTATGTGTTTGTGAAATATCATACCACACAAGCTCCTTGTAGCCGTAGGATGGGCTACCCACAACCCTCACTTGAGGCACTGCTCTTGCCCTCAAGTTGTGATGAAGATGCACGGCATCCTAGGCTTTCATAAACCTGTTGAGACTACACAGTTGACTAAATCTTCGTTGCGTTGTGCCCAAGTATGATTTTTAAGTATGAATTTTATAATGTGCTGTCACTGCCAAGAACACATGATCTTCTCATGTTGGATTTTTGCTGGTCATCAGAAACTGCTGCATGTCTCTAAGAGGTGAACATGGAAAAAGCAGGCTGGGTTAGCAATGAGCTGTGGTGTGTACTAGTTGAGATGTGTGTTGTTGGGTGGTCTCTAGGTTGTGTTTCCATACCAGTCTTACTGGTAGATGCTTCTTAAACCGTTTCACTTCAAGTTCTATCCTGGTGCAGCCTCTTCTCACCAGCCTTAGGTCACCTAGTTGTACTTCTTTTGTTCCAACTCTTCTCTACCTTCTCAACCTTTCCTTCCAGTGCAAGGTTTTTTAGTAATTTGGTGGGAAGCTGGATCTTCAAAAGCCTCTCCCAGGAGATGCTATAAGCTATATGCTCGTGCTGTACATGGGCTCAGGCCATGACATGCTTCCATTTGATCTGTTAGATGAGGCCTCCTGTGCAGAACAGAATAGCATACAGTGAAAGAAAAGGGCCAAGTCTTCTGTGCCACCATATCAGCATGACTTCATTGATGTCCCCCTGGGAACCTCTGACAACACGATCATTTAATTCTTGTGAGTTTGCCTCATCTGAATTGTCCAAAAGAGATTTCAAGAGAGCATTTACGTGAAGCAGGCATAGCCTTGTCATCTGGCTCTGTCCCCTAGATTTCTCAGCATCCCTCTTAGCTCTATTTCCTATTTTCAAATTAGTAAAATCTGGGCTGAAAACTAAACCTCGCACTTCATTCTTTTTACCATTTTTGAAGTTAGCAAGATAAACAAGTGTTGTTTTACATAAAAACTAAGCCTTAGCAAAACAGACAGATTTATTGAATTACCTCATAGCAAAATGAGTGTGTTTCATTGTCACTTTTGTTTTGTTTTGTTTTACTTAGAAAGATATTATTTTTTTTAATCTATTGGTGCTATGGGGAAAATGCTGCATTGGCTATGAAATAGACAGAGGGCAGCACACACTGACTGCTCCAGTAACATGCACCAGTATATATTGTGCAAGAGCTCAAGGATCCTAGTTTTAGAATACATAATATATTAGAAGTTAAGCTGTTCCAAAAGCACACGCACACAAAAGACTTCTCTGAACCTTCATAAATTCTTATGCTTTAAATTAGAAATAAAATAGTCTCTTTTTCATTAGTGATGAAAATGATAGGTCTTAGCGGTGCCTAATATTCGTTCATTGCAAATAGTACCAAGTTTCTATGTATTCCCTGCATATATTTTATTGCTGTAATTTGTGGTTCTCCCAAGCAGAATAATATTTTTACTTGACTGGTTATACCAGTACAAGTTAAAGGTCTCAGATGTATTCCTTTAAAGTGACAGTTCATTCTAGCTAGGTCCCTTTGTATCAGTACCTATTCATTGAAAAAAAGTATAAAATAGAACGTCATCCTTCTTAGTCCCAGATTCAAATAGTGGGGAGCCAAATCCCAAACCCCATACAGTGCTCTGTATTCACACTTGGGCTCAGAGCACACATTAGTAGTAAGCTACTGTCCCTTAATGCATTTACCTGCATGCTTGGTTGAGTAGATGCACCCCAGCACCAGCCTATGGAGGGTTTGCTGGCACGGCAGCCTCAGCTGGTGGCAGGCTGGCTTGCCGCAGCCTTGCCAAGAGCACCACAGGGACTCTCGGCTTCATTTCTGCTCCTCACTCAGCTCTGCAAATCTGTGAGGGTCTTCTGCACTGTTTGGTAGGTAGTGATTACTGGGCGCTTGGCGTGGCAGGGAGACAAGTGAAACAGAGGCGAGGAAGATGCTTGTGCACAGCAGAGAGATTTGCTCAGCTGGGGTTTGAGGACACCCTAACATTCACCAGAACCAGCACATTTAATGTTACCTTCTGGTCTGTGCATCTCGAGGAGGCAGCGATGACTGTCTCTGCACTGCACAGGCGTGCACACAGTCTCTCCCATCTCCCCAGCACATCTGGAGCATGAACTGGGGAAAAGGCATGAGAGTATTTCACAATTCAGCAGGGCATGATCTCCTCTGAAACATCTGGCTCTCAGCTGAGATTTGTATTGACTCTTGAGTACTGAGAGTTGGAGCAAAAGAAAAGATGATTTAAATTAAGACTCCTAAGCAATTTTCTGCAATACTTGCTTTAACGGGTAGTAGATGGGATGTGCGTGTCAGTCTACTGCAGAATCGTTTCTTTAGAGTGATTGGGAATGTGCCTCAAAGTGTAAGCTATGCCAGTACCTTTCTGTAACACATGTGAACGTATGTGCGTGTGACACGCTTGGGTTAATTATTTAAATCTTTAAATCTTGGAAGTCACCCCTCTGCATATGATTGTGCGTATGTGCACACACATACAGCACACTTGCGTTAATTACTTAAACCTAAAAATGCTAGAAGTCGCGCCTTGATTCTTTTTTTTCTGCTTTTTTGTAAAATAGCAGATGTTGTTAAAATTTAGACCAGATTGTAAAATCTTGTTCCAAAGGACCAGTTCCTGAGGAAATCTGACGACTCCTTCCCCTGCTGTTCACTTGCTCT
Source organism: Falco biarmicus (assembly GCF_023638135.1). Lineage (NCBI taxonomy): Eukaryota > Metazoa > Chordata > Aves > Falconiformes > Falconidae > Falco > Falco biarmicus. Next base: position 518,160 of record NC_079296.1, read on the forward strand.
CCAGAGTGGTTGTAGTAAAATCCCACCTCTCCAGCTACTTTGTAGGTGTTCCCCCAATCCAGAGAGGAAAAAACAAATGTGTTGTTTTGGTGTCCAGCTTTGTGGAAATCCTTTTCTGATTTTGATGGGGCATTTTACTACAGCATTCAGTTGGAGACACTTACCCTTTAAGTACTACTGAGAGAGGCAATTGATGCAAAACCCTTCCATACCATTTTCTCAATAGTTAAAAAAGAAGCGGTGTTTTACCTACCAAAGTGTTATTAAAGGAAACTCAGCCATAGCAGCCAGTGTCAGCAATATGCCTTGCAATCGAACAAGAAATATGGTAGATACTCCAAGACATGAGATAACTCCCAAGGCTTATTGCAGAGCAAAGAGCTTTTCAAAAAATGTTTTCTCTGAAGAGTATCAGATTTCACTCACTTCTCACAGCACAGACATGCCTTGGCAATCATGATTAGCCTCATTTGGGCTTGTGAAATCCATTATTTTATAGCTAGTTTCACAGCTGGCAGGATGACAAACAGTTTATTCCTCTTTGGAGAGAAATCAGACCAAAAGACACAGAGCTTTAATTCTGCGTTCCCCCACCTAAGACATTTTTTCCTTCCTGCTTATTGCTTAAGGCAAGACACCTAGTGTTTGCCTTGATGGCTCTGTCAGGCTCTTGACATCCCAGATTTATCTCATGCCTGGATGAGGACAAATCTTTAATGAACTTCAGGGGTTTGTTCCTTTTAAAGTCAGGCGAGGAGGGTTTGCGATTCATCTGGCAAGGAAGACATAAAGAGCTATGCAAATAATAATTATTCTTAATTAGCTATATTTGCCTAGTTGCCAAGTAATCTTTCCATGTGTTTGACATCTCAGGGGGAAGAAGAAGTGGGGTGGTTTTGCGGGTCCGTTTACCTGACCCGATTCCACTCCCTTACAGGGGAAGTAAGGCCCAGACTCAAACTTGCTTACAAGAGCTCTCCAGGGTTAGATTTTACCAGGCAAGGTTATTTCTCAAACAGCTGTTCTGTTGTGGGGATTTTAATGTTTCTGTTGGTCCATGTCTCCATGCCCCTTCTCTGAGCACTCCTGGGTTGACCTGGCAGCACTGGGAATCAGGTCTAAGGAAGGTTCATTCCCTGGAAAGCCACGTTTAACAGCCCTGGAGAATCAAACCCTGCTGCCAGCACCTCCTTGTGCTCCTTTATGTGCACAGAAGCCTTTCCTGATGGAGGGGAGCAGCATCTTAGTACTCATTTTGTGTCCAAATCTTTTCCAGAGGGGCACCCTGGAATTAACATTCTTGGAAAATGCTCAGCTTTTTTTTTTTTTTTGGACCTGGAGCTGTAAGTAATGCATGGTAATGCCGGTCTCCCCTATAAAAGGAGCACAAAACCCAGGTGAGGTTTAATCCACACCTCCATTGGAGGGACCAGATCTCCACATAACTCTCTCGTCCTAACCATCAGGCTGTGTTGCAAAAGGCTGGTGGGTTTTCATCGGCAGCAAGAGCCGGCTACAGAAGCAGTGCTGCAGAGGGTCAGTCCTGCCGTGCTTGCCTCCCTTTCTGGATCTGCACTTTCACTTTTCCTGTCCTGTCCATGTCCCCGTCCCCGCTCCCCCCCCGCCCCCCCCCCCCCCCGCCCCCATTATTGGACAATGATGTCCAGGTGGCTAATTCTGCTGTAATGTAATGGCAGATCACTCATCTGCTGTTGTGCTGGAAACAATGAGGCCAACTGCCAAGGGAAGTTGGGCTGAATGACTTGCAGCCATAATTGAATTTCACGCAGTACTTGTATGCTCCTTCCCCCTCTTTTTGCTAACTCATCTTGCTGCTTCTTTTTAATTGACAAATTCTAAAGGAAAATGCGGGTGTACAACAAGTTGAGGGTTGCAGTGAACTGAGAAGTTACTACTGGTTTTTGTATAAACTACTGACAACAGGGGGATGTGCTACTGGCAGTAGGGTCATAGCAGAAGTCTGCAACGGTTCATTTTTCTGCTTGTGATGGTGGTGGGTAGTGGCCAGTGCTCTGACACTTTGACTAGCATAAACAACCTTTCTATTTCAAAAATTCAGGTTGCTTTATCTCAGGAATAGTGCTCCAAACATAAAATGTCATCTACAGAAGAGATTTATACACCTGAAAAAAATTAGATATTCCTTCTGAAGATGAACTTTGAATATAACAATACTTGCTCCTTTTTTTCCCAGTGTAGTATATTTCAGGGCTTATTAGACCTTAAATGAATTATCTTTACTTGAGCAAAAAATATTTACCTCTTGGAATAATACATTTAGAAATGCAGTGCAATCACATTCAGTATCTGCTGAAGCTGACGAAGTGTCTGCTTCTTCAGAGAAGCCAGTCACTGTGACTGCCACCTGGAATAATAACAAGAAGAGAGAAGCAAAGAAAGAATAGAAATTATTCACAGAATGTTGGGAAATCTGAATGTTTGCAGAACCGTTCAGAATCATCTCACTGATGATCTCTGCTCTGCACACCACGTCAGCTCTTGCAGGGCCGGGCATGTAGTAGGACTCTTACAGTTCGACCCTGAAACTCAGAATCCCAATGTTGTGGGGTTTGTGTTCGTTCCGCGCCCCCCTTAACAAAATATTTAAAGGCATAATTTTTGTGTACTTTATTACCTAAAATTTGGAAATGAGTTCATAATGTTTAAGCTCCTAGAAAATTGGCCTTGAGAGGATAGTGCTGTGGAAAAGCATTTGTTAATTTTGGGGTTTGGCAGAAACTCTGTGTGAGGGCTTGGGCCTCTGATGCCTGTCGTTCCTTATAGAAATGTCTAACAAAAATATGGCTTCCTCCCAAAATAGCCTAGAGTTTGATCTATAATACACAAGACAATTTTGTAGATAACGGTGACTTTTTTCATCTCTCAGAAACCTCTAGTGGACAAGAAGGGTTAATGTATATTAGTGGTTTCCTGGGTCCTGATGATTCACAGTTAGACTGACAAGGATTTTAACATTAATAATCCTTAGTATTATTTCAGTGAACATCTGTTAAATTTAGTTATTATGTATTAAAAAGCAGACTAAAACCACTGACATTTTAAGGAAGCCCAAATTAATGGTTTGAAAGGTTTCACGAATTTATCAGATGAGTGGAAATCTAAGCAGAAAATAAAAATCCACTTATGAAAAATGACAGCTTTGATTTCTGAAAATCTATAGATACCATATTTAAGGATCTAATTTAGGTTGTGGTTCGTGAAAGCATTTATGGATTATTGACATTTTCAATCTCTGTACTTCACAATGAAATCAATTAGGAAGCGATAATTTTTCGACGAGCGAGGGGAAGCAAGCAGCCGACTCAGTATGAGTGATAAAGCAAGCTCCGATTTATTACGGCGCAATTATGATATTTATACATTTCCAGTTAATTATGCCTACTAGTCATATGTTGATAGGCTAAGCTCTAATGGTTACGTCTTCGTACGGCCTCCTACTTGCGGTTTCTGTGGTTAGCTTGTCTCATAGCTTGGCTCCGTGTTCTACGTGACTTCCTCAGAGTTAGTTGCAACATCTTCTGCAAGCTCAGCATCGACCTTTTCCTTATCTTCCTTGTCCATTGTCCATTCTTGCAAGCTCAGTAAATTTTTCTCTGCGGCCTAGTCTGGTTCACTCCAAACTCATGTCAAGTGCTGTGTCACACAGCCCTTCCATGGATCCGTGGCCGTTTTCTCTCATCCATTCTGCAACAATTCCCCCTTTTTCTTTTTGGACAAGGAAGGATTGGGTAACACGTTCAAATAATTTTCGGATACAAGAAAGAATACAAGGTAACAAAAGCAACAGTAAACCAATAAGCAACAATACAGATAAACCCTGTTTTAACAAGTCTCTTAACCATCCATTTATGCCCAGAGAAGCAAACCAAGAATCTATGCCTGATGAACCTTCTTTGACATGATGCATACGATTTCTTAACTCCTCTAGCTGTCGATGAATACTTTGTGAATGATCAGAGAGATTTAGGCAACACATGCCTTCAAAATCCTGACATCCATGCCCATTTGCCAAAAGCAAAAAATCTATAGCAGCTCTATTTTGCAAGATTGCGTGGCGTAAGCTATCAACATCAGTGGCAAGACCTGATAAAATGTCTGTTGTAGAATTAAATTGTTTCACTGCCCAACAAGCTAGAGTCTTTATTTTAGCCCAATTCGCAGCTGCTGCGCCACCGGGAAGAAAAAATGAAAGAGCTACAGTTCCAGCCACTGTGCCAAGATTTACATTATCATTACAATCTGGCTTTAAGTCATGAAAACTGCGTTTTGCTCTACTCTCATTCGCTTGTCTACCAAGTCACGCATGGCGGGTGCAAACATGGTTAACTTGCCAATATAACAGGGTCCTCCCACAGGACGAAATGGTATGGCAGGCCACGCCCTGTCTCCACATATTAAAAAATATCCTTCTGGTAATAATTTCGCCGTAACACTTTCCACATCAAATTCACCGGCATATTTTGAGGTGTTCCAATGGCTAGAATTCCCTGATACATTCTGATATCCTAAGTAAAATTGTATTACATTGTCACGGTGCATGATGCGTTTCCATTCATCTCCAAACATGACAGCACCTGAGCCATTGACAGGTCGAAATAGGGGGCGAACTCTGGTACAATTAAGTTTTTGACTAACATTTACTAAAGGCCCAGCGGCTGGAAAAGAGCCCCATAGGTCTAATTCTTGCTGAGGTAAATGGATTGATTCATTTAGATGGTAAATCAACTGTTGTAAAAAATACGTATTTCTAATAAGTGTACTATTCCACCAGGTACAGTTATCACCAAAGCCAAAATTCATGTCATTATACTTCCAGTCTAACCAAGCCAAATATGATTGATTTATGGCTGTATAATTTACTCCCAAAGGTTCAAAATCAGGCCAATGTATATAAGGGTAACCAATTAGACACGTTCGGAAAGGATCACTTGCTTTCTGCAGGGAAAGACAAAAATCTGTAACTCCTGATTGATTTGCCCACGTAACCCACATGTTTTGTCTAGGCTCTATACTATGTAAAGCGAAAACAACGACAATATTCAATAGGCTAATTCCCAAAAACAATGCCATCATCCACGTTTGCAATGATGTTGTATGATATGAGACTCAAAACTTTTCTTAATAATGCGGACCCAAAAGATAAATTCGTTACGTAATTCTGCCAAAAATAATTGTTCAAAAGCCTCATAAGATTGTAATGCTTTGTTGATAACTGCAAAACTAGGAGCAGGTGTTTCAGTCAAAAGGGAATGTCCACCAAAGCCAAAACGTAGAATGTTATTTTGACAGGGTGGACATACCCAGGAACATAAAGTTTTTCGTCTAAACACTCCAACTCTTTTACAATATCCACAATAAAATGTAATTTTTGAATTACAAACAATTTTACATATAGGACAAAATTTTTCTAATTGTATTGGTCCTTGCCCAAAGAGGTCTTGCAAAGTATGCAAAATACGGGTAAAATGTAATAAAGACAATCTATCAGAGGGTAATTGATATTGTATCTCCCGAGGCAGCTGCCATAAAATGGGAAGAATAATATATGTCAGCTTTTCTACAAGTCGTTTTTCTTCATCTGGTCGTGGCAGCCGAAATAATCTGTCTCGATGCTGTGTCCATTTGACAATTTTTGCACCATAGGTGGCGCTCTCGACATTGACGACGTGTATGTCCAGGACGCCCACAACGAAAGCAAATAAAGTCTTTTCGAGGTGGTTTCTTGCTTGGCCGTTCATCTGATGTTTTTAAAGGAGCGAGGGCTGCAAAAGCTTGCTGCTGAGTTTTAACTAAATTGTCTCCTACCTCTTTAAGCGTTTCGACTAACAAAGCTTGAGGTCCTACAGGCACTCGGCTCATTCTTTCTAACATAGTTTCAACAGAAGCATCTAGAGGAAGGGTAACTAAAATGCCTTTTGTATAAGTGTTACAATTTTCTAATACACACTGCCTCAATAATGGTCCCTTCATAAAATCCGCTATATCTGCGCGATTGATTGCATCAGTGACTCTGTCTACAAAAGAGGCAAAAGACTCATCCCTGCTTTGTTTAACTGACATATATGAAGGTGTAGTAGGGGTTGTTCTCACTTTTTGTAATGCTTCACGCGCCAGTTTCATAGATTCTAACAGTACATCAGGACCAGTTTGCATCTGCATTTCTATTGAGGCAAAAGGTCCAGACCCCATCAATTGTTCTACGGTTACTCCTGCTAATCGGTCACGCGACGCATGTACAGATAGTTCACAAAGCCTTTGCCAATGAGCCTGCCACAACAATTGCTGTGATTGTTTCAAAATAAGTCTCATAATATTTTTTATATCTTCCGGACACAATATTCCACTTCCCCAAATATAGTTTAACATTTGTCGGGTAGGTTCACCATGTAAACCTGAGTCATTAACTGTACTTCGCAGTTGATTTAAAATTTTCCAATCTAAAGTATGATGTTCTCCTGTCATTACTCCTGCATTATCGATAGTGTAGATCACAGGATAAGCTTGACAATTAATTTGAGTTACAGCATCAAAATCTTTCTGCTCCATTGCCTCTCGGAGTATTTTGTCCCAGTCGACCCGAACCAACTGTGAATGCGGGGGTGAGTTAACCGGTTTACTAAATGTTTTATCTTTCAACTGTCCCCTTGTTGCCTTTCCCTCGAGCTCAATGAACTCCTCCTCTAATTTAACATTTTGTGCGCCATCCAGCACCTGATCTTGCAACGGTGCCGAAGGACAAACTTCTTTCTCTGTGTGAGGAGGAGGAGGTGGTTGATTTGAGGGCTGACGAACAACAGGGACAGGAATTCCTGAAGCAGGAGGACTGAAGTAATCTCCTCCTGCTGTAAAACGCCCCGCTGTTGAGTCAGTTTTTTCGAGCCGATTAGAGGCAGCTGCAGCCATCTGTTTTTCAACTTTGTAACGTTTTAAACAGTTAATGACCTCTCTCCAAGATTTCATTAACTTTTTAGCAACTTTATCATCATCAATCACCAAATCCCATAAACAGTCCCCATAATTACGCCATTCTTCTATTTCAAACATACTTTCAGGATCTTTAAAGTAACCTTTTGCTTTGCCTAACGTAATTAGCCCAGATAAATCTTTTAAAGGGCTTACCCCCCGCTTTTCTAAAAAGCGTTGTAAAAGAGCGAGTGCTACCTCTTTTTCCATAGCGCGCTTTTTAAAGAATTCTTCCCTGATTAAGAGAATTCTTCTCCTTGATTAAGATGCAGCCTTTTTCCCCTGGGTAGCCTCTGACGGACGGCGAACCTTTCCCTTGATTAACGTGGTTCAAGCACGGATCGAGATACGATGCCAGCATCAGTCGATCTTTGCTCCCTGGTCGCTGCTACCAGTGCTTCTCCGTCCTCGCTGTCCGGTGAAGAACAGGGATTGGGGGTCCCTGTTCGGGCGCCACTTTCGACGAGCGAGGGGAAGCAAGCAGCCGACTCAGTATGAGTGATAAAGCAAGCTCCGATTTATTACGGCGCAATTATGATATTTATACATTTCCAGTTAATTATGCCTACTAGTCATATGTTGATAGGCTAAGCTCTAACGGTTACGTCTTCGTACGGCCTCCTACTTGCGGTTTCTGTGGTTAGCTTGTCTCATAGCTTGGCTCCGTGTTCTACGTGACTTCCTCAGAGTTAGTTGCAACATCTTCTGCAAGCTCAGCATCGACCTTTTCCTTATCTTCCTTGTCCATTGTCCATTCTTGCAAGCTCAGTAAATTTTTCTCTGCGGCCTAGTCTGGTTCACTCCAAACTCATGTCAAGTGCTGTGTCACACAGCCCTTCCATGGATCCGTGGCCGTTTTCTCTCATCCATTCTGCAACAATAATTTTGAGAGTGTGTTACATGAAGTTGTTCTAAGGCAAGGTACTTGTAGAGCACCTTCATTCACTGATGCCTGGGTATTATATGAAAAATGTAATTTGGAAACAGTGTAAGTGAGATTATTCATCCCTTTTATTAAATAAAGGATTAGCACTTCATTTGCTGTAAAAGGCAAGCATTTCTCCTGTGCAATAAATCAAGATTATTTTTTTTTTCCCCAGCCATATGGGGGGGAGTACAATGTGCACACACAGGTACATACAGTTAATAAGAGGGAAGTACTCTGTTCACTGCAAAAGTTAATACTGTTACAGCCTAAGTGGGTCCCACCATTATAATCATTTGAACCTAAACAAACTTTAAAACTCTGCTTGCAGAATAGTTTTGTTCTGGTGGAGAACTGCAATGGAGAGGCTCAAATTTGTGTGTGGTTCTTTCGTAACAGAAATTGGCAGCTGTGAGAAAATTAATTTGTGGCAATATAATTGATAAGAATAATGTCTTCATTCCTCTGACTGGAGTATGAAAATCTAAGTGCTTTACATTCAAATGTCAGTTTTTACCTGACTACAAAGCCAGGCAATGTTAATAGGGTCTGTTTCCCATTTAAATCCATGTGTGTCTTTGCCAGTACCACGAGTGAAGATCCCCCAGGTCAAGCAGTGGTGGGGCACCAAGTGCAATCTGCGGTGTGTTTCTTTATTGTACCTTGCTCTGAAAAGGAAGGGAAATGAGTTCTAGAAAAGTTGTCATGTTGAGTGGGGAAAAAAAAAATTAAAATGATAGTAAAGTGGGATTAGGTGGCTAAAGTGGGAAGGTAGAAATAGTATGTATTGGCAAAGTAGCCTTAGAAAACTTAGTTCTTCTATTCTCTGTGCTTGCTCCTGAGCCAAGACCCAAGAGGGCTTCCCCTGTTGCATGTTAAAGCTTTTCACATTAAAAACTCATTTTATGAGAGCTTCACTGGGGCTAATGGGGTGGGAGCCGAGTTTCTGACTTGGGGGCAGCTTGATGTGGTGGATGGGGACAGAGGCTGGTTGCTGTGTCTTCTGTAGCAAGGACAGTTGCAATGAAAGGACTGAGACCAAAGACCACTGTATTGCTGTTGGTTTTCCTTTGCTTACAGGCAAATGTCATCTGACCTTCTGCTGGCTACAGCTTGCTGCAGTGGATGTAACTGTTCCCATTATTATTAGGGCATTCAGGGTCCAGCAACCACCCACCTGCACGACAGTGTGACCCCAGGCTTTCCTAGAAGGAGCAGGTGGATGAGAGAAATGGTGGCATGTGCTTTGGTTTGCATCTGTGCTGCATGGACTAAGTGCTAGGCTTGGCAATGTGGTCTCTTTTGTCATTTTAATTATGTGTCAGGAGAAGAAAATGAAACAGAGAGGGGTACTTCTGCAGTGTTTTGAATTTTAGGTTGCCAAAAGAGCTTGTGTCATATAAATGCTGAGCTAGCTCTCTAACTGTTCTTCTGGCAAACTGTATGTGGGGGTTTGAGTGTTTTAAGAGCATTTCCATATTGTTTCTATTTTAATGGGGCTTTGAGCAACCTGGTCAAGTGGAAGGTGGCCCTGCACATAGCAGGGAGGTTCGAACCAGATGATCTTTAAGGTCCCTTCCAACCCAAACCATCCTATGATTATACAATTCTCACTCCCTGGGTTTAAATATATTTATTTTACATCTGCTGCTGCAGAGTTCAGCTTTCCTTCAACTCTATTTCCCTATCAGGATCTGTCTGTGTAGCACCTGCACTTCTAGATGGGAGAGCGCTATGGGTTTGAAAAGTGTACAGGTGTGGTCCTCTTCAGCATTGCTAGCTGAGTGCTAGGATGAGGAACCAGAGGGACGAGTGAGAAGCTGATGACCCTCCTTCAGTATCTGTGCCCCACTCTCATCATCTGTCAACTGCTGCATTTCCTCAAGGACCTTAACCACTTTCCTAAATTTTAGATGTTGAGAAGAGAAACTGCTCAGGACCTCATGTGCCTTGTTACTGTTAGCATGACTGGGAATACATCCTGCCCAACAGCAGATTTTCCTACACCCTAGAGGACAGAGTTTCTTTAGCACTGACTGCGGGGTCCTGTCGTCAATGATCTGCCACGCTGGACATGCTGGGAATCTGATGCCTCCCTCGCCTGTATATTGCCTAGTTGGCTAGACTGCTGCTTTTTGTTTTGATAACTAAAAGGAAGTCTGTTATCGATACGTGCTTTGGAGCCCTGAATTTTGAACACATCTCTTGTTTACTGTAACCTTCTTTTAGTAGAGGAACACAGAGGCTTCAGCACCCAACCATGTCTTCAAAAAAGAAGAGTGCCTTCATCTCCAAGCAAGCTCTACATGGGTACACTTTGGGGTGCCTTGCTAGGTTTGCAGCTTCCCTAACATGTTCCTGTTCAACCTAAAACCCACACATGGGGGGGGTGGGGGTGGGTGTTGGGGAGAAACGTGTAAACTGGGAGAGCTCTCTGTGTATGCTACAGGGAAGCCCTCAAGTCAGAGGTTGAGAGAGTTGTGGGTGCTTTGCTTTTCGCAAAGAAGCTTGCAGTCTAAGGATTAGAGAAAGAAAGAAAAGGCTGTAGGTCTGAGACCATCCTTGTGTGAGAAGCCCTGCCACAAGGCATCTTCAAGACTTCGTTTCATCATTAGAGGGAGCTGAATGCTGGAGTCCAGAACAACAGGGCTCAGGGCCAAACAGTGTCAGCTCAGCAAGATGGTCACCATCTTGCACCATGAGTCATCTGTCAGGACAGGGTGCAAGGCCAGTGCTGTGCCTTCTGGGGATGTTTCTCCCTAGTTGGTTCCCTAGTGCTATGACTGCTTTTCAGCTTCATCTCCCCATGCATCTGGTCAGGCTGGTTGGGGGAGGCGAGATGCAGTAGTTAGCCAAGACTGGCAAGAATTACCCTCAGCGTGGCTGAGATGCTGCCTCTTGAGCTACTAAGATTAGCCTCAAAAGCCTGTTTTCTTAGTCTTATTTTGTAATTAACTATGTGTTTAATGCTGATTCTCTGTATATTAAATCAGTTTGACCTGTGAAGGACAGGAACAGAGATGTCACTTATTCTGCTATTAAATACGTCCTGAAGAATAACCAGCTGGCAAAGTACAAGGCACAACCTTTTACTTACTTCTGTAGTTGCCTTTTGAAATCCCCCCATATTCCATTTTTTTCCAGGAGTTTTGTGCTCCTGCTGTGGGTTTGAAGCATTGCCAGGGAGAGAGCTCTCTACAGGACTCTGCCACTGCATACTTGTGTCTTAAATCGTTGAGTGCACCTCAACAACGCAGTGGTAAGAAAATGAGCAGTTAATGTTGCTCAAGTGTTAATTGTGCCAGAAATTAAGAATGTATTTTCAGAGCCCCAACCCAGCAGTACTAAGAGCATTCAATTAATGTGTTTGTGTGATTTCCCTGAATGTGTGGAAGGAATCTGCCTGATCACTTGGCTCCAGGCGTAGCACGCACAGGCTGTAGCAGCCGGTGATTGCACATTAAGCTTGGTTTTTCTTCCATCCGAAGAAATCAGAGAAAATCAGGGTATGTGGAAAGTCTTGTCTGTAAGTCCCCTCAGACTAGGCAGGTGGTCCTTTGGGCCTCTGGTGCTGTTGAAGCCAGTGGCACTGCCCTGCAAACGGAGTAGGAAATCGAGGTGAAATACCCTTGCTCTACTACAATGCATTAATAGCTGGAGCAGAAGATCTCACTGAAAGAGAAATAACTGTGTATGCTTAATTTTTCTGTACCTCCCTGTAGGGAAGGTAAGGTGCCTCCTGTGCTATAAGCAGTATTTAAATTCTGTGGACAGGCACAGGCATTGCAGAGACGTTAAATTATCTGTAATTGGGCAAAATGTTAAATATTCTTCCAATACTTTATGAAGAGAGTTTTGCAGTGAATATTTCTCTGCTATGGAGAAATAGTGTGAAATCGGGACAATGGACATTGATCGTGATTGTATATGTCTGCTCAAGGAATGTGGGTATGGTGACCGGTCATGGGTGTGGTGTCTGGTCACATAGGCACACAGCTTTGAGGAGACACCTACCCTTCTTCGTCTAACAAAGGGGCTATTTATAAAAAGGATGAGAAAAGGATGAGAGACATTCCAATGTTATCTAGAGGAAGGGAGTGCTAAGTCTCCTTGCTGGAGAAGATCAGATGGTCACAAGGACCTACAAACCTGCAAGACCAACACATTCCAGGCAAAGGACTGATAAGCTAATTAACATACGAAGCGAGAGGAAGCAGGTTTAGGTAACGAATATGTATAGGCATTAATTGAATATTCATTTGTTTTATTGTGTAAATGTGAGATGGGGCATGCACACTTGTGGAGGAGCGATCCCCCATGCACCTGCGCGCAATAAACATACCTGCTTTATAACTTTTGAGTTACAGAGTTTAATAGCGTACCTCACCTCATGGTGTACTTTTCACCTTTTGCCTGGTATGTGATGGTCTTGCAAGTCTGCAGTGTTCTTATCGGTCCGAGTGACGTGCGGAATTAGACTCTATAACTCGAAAGTTATAAAGTAGGTATGTTTATTGCGCGCAGATGCACGGGGGATCGCTCCTCCACAAGCGTGCATACCCAAAGTGACGAACCATCTCACATTTATACAATGAACAAATGAATATTCAATTAACGCCTATACATATTCGTTACCTAAACCCCGCTTCGTATGTTAATTAGCTTATCAGTCCGTTTCCTGGAATGTGGTGGTCTTGCAGGTTTGTAGGTGATTCATGTCCTTGTGACCACCCAATCTTTTCCAGCAAGGAGACTTAGCACTCCCTCCCTCTAGATAGCATTTGAATGTCTCTCATCTTTTCTTATTCTCTTTTAAATAGCCCCTTTGTTAGAGGAAGAAGGGCAGGCGTCTCCCCGTCTCCCCTTTGTTAGAGGGGCAGGCGTCTCCCCAAAACTGTAGTTGTCACCGCACCCATGACTAGTCACCATACCCACATTCCTTAAGCAGACACATACAATCACAATCCATGTCCATTATCCCCATTTCACATTATTTCTCCATATCACGAGCTAATGGATGTCCTTGTCGACCATCTGGTCCTTCTGCTTGTTTCTTTTACTCGCTCCCTCTAGATAACTTATAAACAGGCCCCTTGTCAGAGAAAGTTAGAGAAACGGACTCCTTCTTTCGCTAGCTCTTTCATTAATTATTTCTTTCAAACTATGGTTCCATGACCTGATTACTAGACCTACATTCTTTGCGTAAATATATTTACCCGTAACTGATTGTCCCCATTCCATACCATTTCTTTATATCACTATTATTAAAGTTCACGATTTCTTGGCCGGTAGCTCCGAGTTGTTTCATTCGGTTGCTCTCAGTCCTTGGCCTTGGTACAGGGCTGTACAGAAGATTCCACAGCAGCTTGTGTTGTGCAACTGCTAGTTCCACTAAAATATATTTCTTATTCGTCTATAGTTCTATGAAAATGATTTTATAAAATCAAATAAGGTTAATAAATTCTAACCATTAGCAAATCTGTAACACGGGGACCCGGCTCCTACCGCCCGGGACCCAGCCGCGGCGGGGCGGGGCAGGCGTGCTGCGACCCGTGCTCGGTGGGACCCGCTCGGCCAGGGCTGCCGCCTCCCGCCGGGCCGGCCGGGTGCACGCGGGGCCAGCCGGGAGCAGCAGGCGCGGGCGCGCCGCGGGGCACGCTGGGAAGTGGAGTTTCCCAGCGACAGGGCCCATTGTGCCGTCAGCGCTGGGGAACAAACTGTCTCCTGTGAAGCTGCAGGTGAGGTTTGGGTGGGGCACGACGGGCCAGTCAGGTGTCACCCGAGCAGCGGGCAGTGCCGGCTGTCACCCGAGCAGCGGGCGGTGCGGGCTCCAACATGGGGAGCAGGCACTGCAAGGTGGCACCGGCTTCCCCAGTGATTGAGGGAAAAGCGGAGCTGCCGGGCCCGGTGGGGCACGGCGATGGGCTGGGCCTCCAGGGAGGCAGCGCAGGCTGGGCGGTCCCTGGCTGCTGCCGCCGGTGGTGGGTGAAGCCAAGGCGGCGCAGGCGCAGGGCGGCCGTGGCGTACGGCAGCAGGCAGAGCAGGCTGGCGGCGGGCAAGGAGAAAGTGAGGGGCGGCGGGGGCCGGGGCGGGCCGCGCCGGGCCGGCGGTGCCGTGGGTCCGCCGGGTTCGGTTTGGCGGTTTTCCCTCCCCCTGACCTCCCCCACACCCTTTTTTGGGGTTTTTTGGTCTCATGTTACTTATTTCCCCGGCCGCGGCGTCGGCGGCGTATGTGAAAGTCCTGGGGAGGGGAAAGTGTCCTGGAGCGGTTCGGGCTTCCATTTTGGAATTCTGCCAATAATGGGTCCTTCTTTCCCCACCTGGAGGCCGAGGCGCGGCGCGGCACGGCACGGCGGGGGGCCGGAGGGCGGGCTGCGGGCTGGGGAAACAGGCAGTTGACCGAACTGCCTGGGGCTCGCTTGCCTGGGGGCTTCACCCTGCTGGAGCACAAACGATTCAGCTCGGAAGACCTAGCCGAACTCAAGCGAACGGCTTATCCGACTAGCTTTTCTGGGGTGAAGTGGGTGTGATTGAAAAATGAGTTGTAGGTTGCTTCTCCCCTTAGTTCACAGTGACTGCGCTGCTTGTATTAACATGGCATTTGTCTGTAAGGACTGTAATTTTCCTTCTCAAAGGCTTTCACAGAGTGGGAGGTCTTACTGTCAGGTGTTGATGTTTCACTTAACAGTCAGATTTCATTGCCCTTTACTCATTTTTCCTCAATGCTCTTAGTTAGAACCCTAAAAAACCCCACCCCAAGAAACTTCTTTTCATCTTTTAGTTGCCGGATGGAGTATCAAGTCGTTTCCCAGCAACTCTTAGCTGTGTACAAAAGTTGAACGTTTGCAGCTCTGAGCCTCTTGTCGTAAACTCATCACATTAGATCTTACTTTAGCCTTTTTTTGGGACGTGTTTTGATTTCTATTTTTCTTCCCCCCGGGGCGACAAACTCATTGAAGAGCGTTTCTCTTGTCCTTACACTTGGTCTTTTTACCCAGTGGAGTTGGGGCTGGGGGGTTGACATCATTCTCACAGAAGGCATGTTCTGTTTGGATTTCAGATTATTATTATTTTTCACAGGTGAAGGAGTATCAGCAGAAGAAGAGCCCTGGAGCAGCTGCAGAAAGTAAGGAAAACCACAAAACTAAAGGAGACGGTCGACCTGAGACTCCCCTGGGCGATGACCAGCAGCCTCCAGAGAACGTGAGTGCCTCGGTCTTTGTCCCCGCTCATTTGCTACCTCCTTGTTCTTTGGTTTTCTGAACAACGTGACTAGAGCCGGGAAATGGTTATGCGGGTGTAATAGATGACTGGCGCAGCTGCCTGTATCGCCAGCACGCGAAGCGTGCCACAATAGTTAGCAGCTACCGCTGCTGGAAGGTGCACACTAGAGTTCAGGGTACGTGCCAAAGCCGCGTCTGATCATGCGGTGCTGTCACGCAGCCCTGGGTGTGCCCAGAGCTGCTGCTTTGAGTTGCGTGCTCCTGGCCAGCTGGAGGATGCCGGTTTCTTTGGCTACCTTCGATTGACACTTTCTCTCTGTCCTTTTCTGAGCCGTTTCCCCTTTTCTTTCACCTCCTTCAGATTCTGAAGGTGCCGGTGTCGGACCTGAAGCGCTCCAATGGGGTAGCCATACCCTCATTGGACAGGAGGAAGGTGAGGCAGTGCTCGTGTCCCTCGCAGTGACTCGCTCTCCCTACTGCATGCTTCAGGTTCTGTTTGCACTGGCCTCGATTTCTTGGGTGGAGCCTTGTCCTGACATAGCCCCTGTCAGTTGCTTGAGTTTTGTTGCTGTTTTTATTATCATGGAGCTAGTTGATACCATGCGTTGCCATTGCTCGTAAAGTGCTTGCGCCCTTCTGGTTTGTGTCGAACTGAACGTGTGAAAAAGTGAACCTTGTCAAAACCTCTTCCGCGAGACAGCTGAGCTTTGAGGAAAAGGAGGAGTGTGGGGTGAGGCGATAAACTAACTGAACTGCTGAGGGCAAGTGCAGTAGGGAGAGGCAGTGTTTTCTTAGTCTGTATTTCTCCCGCTGTGCGTGTCATTGCTGTATTCCCTAGGGCCTTGCTTCTGAAGGGCATGACTCTGCTGATCTCCAGGCAAGCAGCTGCCCTGAGGAAGCTGTCTAGTTATTCCTGCCAACCCATTTTACAACAGGCGATGAAACTTGCGCAGGGGATGTACAGTCTGGCAAGTTCCAGTACTGGCTTTAAATAGGTTTAGGCAGGAAGTCGGATCCTTTGAGTCAAACGTTTACAGGCTTTAGCATCTTCATGTTGCCAGGCTTCTGAAGAGGAAACGGCAGGAACTATGCCAATAAGCAATAGAAACGTGTTCAGGCACAAACATAAACCCCCAGCCTTTTTAAAACAATTCTTTTCAGGCAGTTTATTTAAATGGAAGGCTTGATCAAATTGTGATAGAAGCTCAGGGAAGTCAAATTTGGTAGCCCAGAATTGTCTTCCGCTGTTGCTGTGGCAAAGCTCTGATTTTCATTCCACTTGCATCATTTTGGTAGCTTATTTTCCTACCATTGTTTCAGTTCAGTTGTCATAAAGTAACTCCTGTTTACTACATATCCGTGCGTCTCTTATCAATAAATGTAACTATAGTAATCACCAGGGGTACCAGTTAGATGCAGTGAAACCTGCAAGATGGAATGGAGTTCACTCTGATTTGCCTTTGTATTCCTTTTGTCCTGTTAATTCTCTTGATATTTGATGTGGAGCTTTAAGCAGTCAGCTCAAGAAAACACTCCTGGATCTCAGCGGTGTCTGCAGTCATCCTACTGAACAATATGATATTTAAGCATTGAGAAGCAAAAAATCCTGGTTTAGAACGTAAACTTTCAGCAGTGGGAAGAAAAGCTGAGTGGGATGAACGAACAGCATGTATTCATGGAAAGATGTATTCTTGATGTAGTGGAAAAGAATGGGAAATCAACCTGCATCATTGACATTAGCTTGTCGCAGAGGGAGTCTGCATCTCTCCTTACCCAGAAAAGGATGTTTTCTCTGTGTGGTACTTTGGAGTGGAAGGTGCTATAAGGAGTATTATTATGACAGTCAGTTCTTACTTAGTAGTGACTTGTTGCCTTGGGGAATAAAACTGGCTGACTTGACTGCTTTGCTTGTAGTCTACATCATATGTGAATGGAGAAAGTGCTGTTTCTTCCACAAATATTAAGGAAATGGAAGGAGGTTGTTCTCAGTGTCCCCGTCGTGTCCCGTCCCCGCCCCCCCCCCCCCCCGCCCCCTTTCTTATTTGCTACTGTTGATAACTTACTGGGACTCTGCTTTCGGCAGTGTTAGCGAGACCTAATTGAATGCACAGCTCTCGTTCATTGCTGTCTAGTGCTATGATCGGGTAGTTGTGATCAACACTGGGAGGCAGGTATCGGAGGTGTTTCCAGTTCGGGGACTGGGGATAATCTGGCTTCCGTGCAACTGCCATTCTTATTTCTGAGTCACTGTTAGGTCAAAATGAAGCCTTGGCAGAATGGATAAAATGTGTTGATGTCTCAGCTGCTTTTGTTGAAACGGTAGATTTTTGTTTTGTTTGGAGAATCTGATTATCACAGTTTGATAGGATTTATTTTGCTGTCCTTTTTAAGTACTGCTTTTTTCCTCCCCTCCTCCTCTTCTGCTCCTTCCTTTTTCTCCTGTCTGCATGTGCCATCTAAAGGTGCATTACCTACGGACAACAAATCTCCAAATACTTCACCGCTAAGATGGAAATTGGCTAGGACAGAATTACCCCTTTTCTTTGTATCTGGCTTCAGCTCTCCCATACCACCTCCTGCAGAAGTCTGCCAACACAAGTGCGGCTCCGCGTGACTTAAGGCCAGCTCTTCAGTGGAATAAAGGTCTGAGGTCTCAGTTCAAGGGAAAGACTACGTTTTTGTTTGGGGGGTTTGGTTGTTGTTTTTTTTTTTATTGGTGGTGTTTTTTAAAAAAACCCAGCATTTCTGGCGATCACCCCAATACACCAGGATTACTGCCATCAGTTGCACAGATGTGAGGATGCGAGTTTAACTGAAGCTGGTAGATGCTCAGATGTAGACATGGAGGGGTTTCAGCAGCGGTGTTGGAGAACAAATGTGGCAATCTACTGAGCGATGAAAAAGATGCCTGGCATGTAAAGTACATTAGTCAAGGCAGCTCCAGATCTCTTATTTTTAATAGCTAAGATGAACTTCCTAGTCCTCTACAGAAAGGACAGTGGAAATTCTGTTTGCGTGAATTGGGCATGTATCCTACTTTGTTGAAGTGAAAATGTGTTTCAGATGTGTGAGAGTATTTTCTCTTGGTACTGGTGCATCGCTTTTCCTCCACAGAAAGAGCAGAGCCAGGAGGCAGTGGATCAGCTGGAGAAGGTAAAGTGTGTCCTGGTTTTGGATAGGCAGAAAAATAGTATCTCTTTCTTGGCGGCATAGAGAGTATAGTGGGCTGTGGCACAGGCACGTGTGGTCTTGTCTTATGTTAGATTCAGTTTCATTGTAGCGTAGGGTTGAATAATTTGACTTCATGAGTTAGGCCTGCCTGGCAGGTAGCGTTCTTATTTTGACACAAGCGAACGTTTAAATACTCAAGTATTAGAGGAGTGTGGTGGAGGCAGGAGAATACAAGTCCTTGCCAGCAGCTTGCTTCCAAGCACTACCGTATTTATGCTAGCGGTGATTGTGCTATGCTGTTACTGCCAATCTAGGGTGGATAAATTGTGAAGGCGTTCAAATAACGCAAGGCTGAAGTACGTCTTTAAAAGGACTGCTGCAAGTACTACCAATGTATCACTGCTTTTTTAGTTTGACACAAAACAAGGGTTACCCATCTACCTTTTTGTGCTAAATAGGCATCATTTCTTTATACAGGAAAAGGAGTTGGAAAAGGAATTTTCTGAAGAGCAAGCCGCGCTGAGGGAAAAGCTACAGGTAAGGCAGAGCCTCCTTTACAGTAACACTACCTGCCTTCTGCTGTTCTCTGGATTACTGACCATTCACAGTCTTTACTCGGGAAGCCACGAGCGCGTTCCTTCAGGAAAACTGGGAGCCAGCCAGACTGTACTTAACTGCACGAGCTCTTTCCCTTTACTGAGTTAGCCTTTTGTGGCAACAGTGACGTTGCAATTACAAGCAAAGAAGTTTTGTGCTGAGCCGATTTTCCTTTCCCGAAGGTTCCTAACAAGACTATTGGAATTCTAGCTTCTGAGAAGTCTGAGTTGCAGGCGGCACTTGCACCTACTCAGCAAGCTGCACGGAAGAAATCGGGTAACTGACTGTGAGCACTCCAGCTCAAGCTGTTGGTCAAAGTGTGAATTTCAAGTCAGAGGCATGACAGTTGCTGGCAGCCAGCTCACAGCAGTGGCCGACTCCTCGGTGGGCAATACTTGGCACCATCGCTGCCTCTGTCGCCAGAGCTGCCCCCAAGTGGGAGCATGTTGATCCCATGGCAGTTGAGGTTCTTTTGTGCATCGCTAAAGCCTTGTCAGCCCTGTTCAGCCCCGGCGACTACCCCAGGCTGTTCCTTTCTGACTTTCTTCTGATCCTTTTAAAACTTAGTTCCCTTTTCGCCACCCTCCCTCCCACACAGCTATCGCGTAAAGGTAGGTTTTACCCGAGCCCTTCATTCTGAACCAAGTTTGAGTAACTTCTCCTATTAGAAAGAAAGATCCCAACCAACATATTGCCTACTCTGCAGAGGAAGTTTCGTCATCTCCCTCAAAGTGAGGATGGTAGTTACAGAGAGCTTTACTGCCCAGAGCTGCTAGTGAACCACCTGTAGAGCCGGGGGCGGAACCAGGTCTACTGACTTACAAAGCTCTGTGCTGCCTTAAGAGCCTGTAGACAAAGTAGAAAGTGCTGTTTAGCCAGTTCCAAAAAGCTCTTTGTGGTCCAGCCTCAACTCACTCTGTCCTGACTTGTTCAGGAGAAGCCGAGAGCTTTGCTGCTCGTTTATGTTCATCGCGCGAGAGGGAATTGGAGCTGGAACGTACTTTGGCCTCCGTCTCTCTGCAGCAGAAACAGGCAGAGAAGGTAAGAGTCACCTCTGCTTATGCTTCACCAGCAGCTCTGCCTTTGGCTATTTGCTTGTCAGTACACTAATGTTTGCATTCTGTAGTCCCTGCTCGGAGAAGAGGCAGAAATTAACATTCTGAATTGTTAATTAACCTTGTAAAGCCCTGTGTTCTCCATGGTCAAGGCAAACTTCATTCAGGTTTCTGTGACCACTAATCATATGGTCCAGTTGCTGTCTTCAGATCCGGCACCTTACTTCATTAGTCTTGCCAGCTCCACGCAACAGAAGCGCCACCGAGACCTTGTCTCAGGAGGGTCTCCGTCAGGCACACACTTCAGTATTGATATTCATCCAGAAGTCTGCAGAAATGACCTCGCGTTCAGTTAGTAGCATCGCGTTTGAAAAGGCTGAGCAGATTTATTCCTGGCAAATTCAGGAGGTTCTAAGCCAACCTGTCCTGAAGGATTTTGCCAAAGTTCTGATGCTTTCCACTTCAGCTGATGTGCTAAAGGTGAAATATTTTGCTGAAGTCTGCAGCTGAATCAGTCATTTCTTTTTTTCTGCAGCGTAATGAAGAGTTAATGAAGGAGCTAGAAGACCCGAAACAGGAGCTGTACAAACAAAATGTAAGTCCATTTGCTGCTTGTTACTGCAGAGTAACACTGCTCTTCCCGGGAGAGCCACAAAACATTACAAGGGGCATGCACCACAGGTGGTGACTTGGGAGGCTGGATATTCAACTTAAAAAAAGTGACTGGATGTGATGTTTCTGTGATTCTAACTGTTACGACTAGCTGGATTGTAAACTTCTGACATGTACTTGCCCAGACCCATAGTACATACAGTGATGCTGCTTTAATTTTGGTTTGTTTCAGCAAAAGTAGTGAGGAAATGAAGCTGCAGAATTCAAAGCTGTCACGGAAGTTTCGCTGCCTGGTTTCCCAGGACTCAGCCTTGCAGTTATATATAAAGGATTGGCGTAAGAAACTGGAAATGGCTGAACGGAGGATCCAACAGGTGCCCATACTGCTTCCAGGCTGTGAGGGTAGATCACACTGACCGTTGTAAGACTTTGCTTCTGAGAGTGGGGGCAAGGCTTAACTCTTGTTCTGAAAGGAAGGCACAAAACCCCATCAAGGCATCCTCTTGGTCAAAGGCCTTCAGCGAGGCCTCTGAGGAACAGAAGGTCTGTTTGAAGGAGCTGGAGAGTAGACTGAAAGCTGTTGTGACGCTGGTCTGCGAAAAGAATGTTGTACAATATGAGAGGGTGACTGAACATACAGCGCGTGACGATACGAAGGCTTTTCCTGCTTTGTATCTGTTTGGCATTTTGGTTACGCATCTGTCTCGTGGTCTCACTGAGAAGCCAGTTGAATAGGGGTGGTGTTTGTACCCACCCTTGCAGAAGGTGAATTGGACAATGGTAACTCGAAGGTCAGCTGGGGAAAGTTAAGAGAAGCAGCCAGTTAGGAAGGGAATTCAGGAAGCCAGCTGTTAGCAGTTCAGAGAGCAAGCCGGTGTGAACCTGAGCCTGTGAGGGAAGAAACTGCTCTTTTGTTTATTTTTGGTTTTGGGGTTTTTTTCCCTCCCCAGTCGGTGGCTTAAGTTACCCTTGAAATAAAGGCAGCTGCTCCTCTTCTGGGAAAAGTACTGTGTGCCAACTGACATGCTCCAGACATTGGCTTTAAATTCCTGACGTGTTTGACAACTTTTAAAATCACAAGCTTTTAGACCATCTGACCTGGCTGTGTAATACAGACTCTGGAAATGCACAAAGTTTCTGAGCCAGATTTTTAGATTAAGAAAATAGGTTTTAATCAAAGAAATAGTAAATACAAAATTGGTAGGGAGGAGTTGTCTAGCTCACCCTGTTTTACAGGGCTAAAATCTAATCTTTTTGATTTTAATCATCTTCTCCCCTCCTCTTTTTTTTTTTTTTTTTTTTTCATTAAACATCACCGTGAGTTTGGAGCACTTTAAGGTACAACATGGATCATGTGTCAGGTTACTACTATCAGGGGAAAGGCAATGTAGAAGTGGCATGTTAACATTTTGCCATGACTTTTTGATATTTCTTGGCAGTTGTCAAATCAGGCAGGGAGTCTGCTCTGGATCAAAGTGATTTCAAAGTCCAACTCCAATTGCAATTTAAAGTCACTAACAGGAAGCCTCAAATGAAGCAGTCTATTTCAATCTTGTTCCTAGAGCACACATGCAAAACATTAAAAAGACAGCTGATTTTCATCAGCTGTAATCAGCAAAACTTGCTGATCAGCAGCTCCTACTGGACAATGACAGCTAAGCTCAGCCCTCACAGAAACGCACCACTCTGCCAGCCAGCAGGGTGCCTGCTATACGAGGTTTGCAATTCCTTACACAGATATGGCCCCTACCACACCTTTCCCACCTAAAAAGAGAAGCGCTTAAAAGTTTGAGAACAGCACATGCAATATTTCTACTTTACTGGAAACTGAGGTCAAAGTAGATCTGGGTGAAAACTGGAATTCAAACAAAACACAAACGACCGATATGGCTACAAAAATATTTACCTTGGGTACACCAGCCATGCAACTATCACAACTTGTTTAATCACACAATGAATTAAAAATTAACTTGTCAGTGTTTCTACTCATACCTGTTCGGACAATAATCTACGTGCTGTAGAGGACTAAAGTAACTTCACGTTCCTGGTCCTGGGCCAAACACTTCTACCAGTTCAGTGAACTTTTAAAAACACATCATCACCAGATACCTGCCACTTTCATTTTTATTTCATGGAAGTGACTGAATATAGAGAACGGCAGGCTTGAGCATCAGCTGTCACTTTCAAAAGTATTTTTTACAATACAAATCCATAGAAGAGAATGACATATAAAAGCTACCGAGTGTTTTAAAGCAATTTCACTGGAAATGGAGCCAGGCCAAGCGCACTGAGCGTGCCAGTCACGCAGCAGGGGCACACCACGTGAGGTAGAAGCGAGGAGGTGGAAGAGCAGCTCAGGGCCACCCCGAGTGGAGTCCCAGCTCTCACAGCACGAGCAGTTACTGCCATCCACAGAAAGCCAAGCAAGTCTCCAGCTGGAGCTGTATCATCAGCACAGAGCTGCCACAAACCATCTCAAGCCAACTGAGAGGGACAGCTAGAGGTCCTGACAGGAGGGAACTGGCTGTGCACAGCTCCGCGCTCAAAACCCCTGCTTCAAAGTCTCTCCAGTGTGGGTTTATTTCAAGCCTCTCAGGAGTTTTCCAACAGGGGCAGCATTCATTGCCACAGCACACCCATATCCCAGCAGGACTGACCACAGCTTTTTCCAGCCAAGGTGCAGCAACATCCTAACTCTATAAAACTGTTTTCCAAGAGGAGCGTACCATCACCCCTCGCATCACAGGCGGGGACAGAGGCCTATGCTCAGCTCGAGGACCCCACTCCCAGCACAAAACACCAGCCTGCTCAGCAGTGAAGGAGGGCTGAAAAAAAAGCTGGCAGCCAGCCCAAGAGAGAACCCCGCAAGCTACCTTTGGTCCTGCAGATTTCTATGAGGTTCACCACGTTCTCATGTTTGAGCAGCTGGAGGACTTTAATCTCTCGCAAGGCTGTGATGGGGAACTGGAAAGGAGAAAGAAAGGATGGGGATTAGGGGTGCGTGAGACCAGGCCACCCCTGCCTAGAGAACAGGAGACACGTGACCATGGCAGCTCGGCAGGGGACCTGCTTGAGCAGCACTGTCCCAGGTCACTGAAGGCCAATCAGAGCTTTAAAATAAAACACCCACACCAGTACTGTCCACATTTATTTACCATCAGGGCACCACTGCTGAGGGACATTCCTTCACAAGAGAGTGATTGTGTGGTGCTGAGGCAGGCATGCAGGCACCCCTCCCTCCTCTCCTCATCTTCCACATTTGTAATGGGACATGGTACGGCCTGGCTCAAGCTGCAGAGCAGCCTCCCCAGCTACTGCCTGCGCTGTTTAAGCTGTTACCTCTCTCCCCAGCTTCTCCCATTTCTTGCACACCCCTGAGCACACGCCCTTCACACACTACCCGGCTCCTCCACAAACAACAGCCAGTGTGGAGCCCTGCGCCTGGGGGGGGGATGACAGGGTTTTGCACGGAAGGAGGAACGTGTGGGCAGCATCACCTCCCAGCAGCTGTCCCATGCAGCCCAGTGACCACACAGGGACTGCACCACACTGCTGCCTTTGCAGCCAAAAAGGCGATAACAAGCCATAGGCCTTGGCAAAGCCACAAGGCCCAATGTTATCATAGTATCAGCAGGAGAGGAAAAAGGCCACAGGGCTGGGATCCTGTCCACACCCTTACAGGTTCAAGGTACAGCATATTATAGCTGTAAATATTGTGAAACACATTTACTCTGTGAAAACACATCTATGCCGTCCCAAACATTAGCCTTCAACTACAAACGCGCACCGCACACCCCGCACCCAGGCCTTCCCAAACACAGCCCAGCCATGTTCCGGCACTTACCCCCTTCTTCTGCCATGCTGCTGCAGTTACCCCCTCCTTCTCATTTTCCATCAACACTTTTTTCAATGCTACTGTTATTGACTTGTTAATAAGTTAAGATTGATTGACTTTATTCAATTGATTAATTGATTTTATAAAATCATTTAATAAAATTAAAATATAGAAGGATAAGAAAAATTTTAAATGAAACTTGTAGCTGCACAGTAAAAGCTGTTATGAGATCTTCTGTACATCCTGTACCACGGCTAGAAGAAGGGGCTAGAACCATTGTTAAAACTTAGGTAATAACTTTAGGGTTTGAAAGGTTCCTTTGTATTTGACCAGTCTTCTGTATGTAGAAGTGTATTGAAATGTCAGAATATGAGATGAATGGAAACTGGGGAGAGTCGACTGGAACAGCTTGTAGTTACCTGCCAAGAAATTGTGAACTTTACTAAAAGGTAACTCCGGCAGGGGGAGATCGCGACCACCGACTCATATACCACCTACCCAAATCGTACCCCAGACCCATTTCTAGACCTTTCTAAGCTCTACTGCGCAGAATCGGATATAGGAGGAGAATATGTTAATGACTTGTGGGAAATATTATGATTACACATGAATATTTAATGAATATGTATGAATAAGTTCTATATATGGAGTTTGATTTTGAGACCTGGTATGCGTTGATCGTGAGAGGACTCGCTCACGCACCCGGCCGTCAATAAAGAAGTGTCTGCTTATCTACATCACATTGGTGTCGGTAAGTTCTTCATTCCGAGATATCGGTAACAGTTTTGGCGACCCAGATGGGACCTCGCTGAAGGAGACCGGAGGAGTCAGGGACCTGATCGGTTCCAGCTGGCACCGAGGATTTCTCGGGGATACCCATTGATCCCTGATCCGTAAGGCTCTTCGCGATGTTCCCTGGATTTTTGGTAAGACACTTCTTTTTCTAATTGTAATAAGTGGGTTAGAGTCCCACTAAAGTAAGTGCCCTAGAGGAAGTGGGTAGGAGTCCCACTATAATAAGTGTATGGTAAGGAGTGGGATGGACTCCCACCAGTGGGTTGGAGTCCCACTGAGTAAGTCTGCCTGTCAGACGCGGTGAAAGAGCTGCGCAGGGTAGGACTAGGAGTCTGCCCGTAAGACATAAGTGAAAGCTATTGCAGGGTTGGACTAAAAGGATCCTTGTGGAACTGGAAGCCTAGGCGTCTGCCCGTAAGACATAAGCGAAAGCTATTGCAGGGTTGGACAAAAGTGGAGACAAGAGAAACTATATGCTATAGTGTTCTCTAAGGTAGTGCCTCTAACAAGAAGTTAGAAGAGGTTTTTGGGTTTTTTGTTGTTTTTGTGAGTTTGTGTATTAAGAAGAAAATTAAGAGGTACAATATTGTGTTATATGTTTGTTTAAAGTAACTGTGGGAAAGTGTGAGTGTGGCTGTAAGGGTGAGACGTGTAATTGAGAACGAAAGCGAGTGTGGAGTGTGGATCCGCGGATCAGAGTGACAGAGCTGAATAATTGTGTATTGTACTGTGAGTAATTACACCATGGCAACTAAGTTAACCAGGTTGTTTAAAAGTAAAAGCATGGGTAATCTTGCTGTAAATGACAAAATCCCGAAAAATTCTTTGTTGGGATGTTTATTGGCACATTGGGGAAATTTACATGATGATCTGCAGAGCCAGATGATTGAGTATTGTAATAATTTGAGTATTGTAATAATTGGTGGCCTTTGTATATATTGGATGATCAGGAAAAGTGGCCCACGAATGGGACGCTGAATTATAACACTATTCTGCAGTTAATGCTGTATTGTAAAAGGGAAGGGAAATGGAGTGAAATGCCATATGTGGATTTGTTCTTTTACTTGAGACAAAGAAAAGACTGGCAGGATGAATGTAAGCTAACTATTAGAGATAATTTGGTAATGGCTATAACTTCTGATAATAAGAAAGTGAAAAAAAAATGTTGTTCAAATTGTGAGATTGGGAGTGGATATAGGAGCGACATTTTTTTTATTAAATACCTGTAAAGGAAAAACTGGAACAAAAACAGGCCATTCTTGCAACCCCGGATTTGAAATTTGGAAATAAGATAATTACACATGAATTTTTGTATGTACCAGAATGTCCGATACCCTTCTTAGGAAGAGATTTGTTATCCAAATGAAACGCACAAATTGTTTTTGACGAAGGAGAACTTTTCTTGAAAATACCTGAGTCAAAAACGGGAGAAATCCTGATGATACAAGAAAAAGTAAAGGAACAAGAAATTCCACCGGAGGTGGATTTGGCAGTGATCCCTACTGTATGGGAGACAGATATTCCTGGTACATCGAAACTAGCAGAACCTGTTAAAATAGATTTGAAGGAAGGCGCAGGAACAGTGAGAATTAAACAATATCCAATCAAACCGGAAGTGAGACAGGAATTGAAGAAATTGATTGATAAATTTTTGGGAGTATAAAATTTTGGAAGAATGTGAATCTGAGTATAATACTCCTATTTTACCAGTCAGAAAACCTTCGGGTGAATATAGACTGGTACAAGACTTGAGCGCAGTAAATCAAATAGTTAAGGATATTTATCCTGTAGTAGCAAACCCTTATACACTGTTACAGCACTGAGGGAGACTTATCAGTGGTTTACAGTGCTTGATTTAAAAGATGCTTTCTTTTGTATACCTTTGGAAAAGGGAAGCAGAAAACTGTTTGCTTTTGAATGGGAAAATCCTCTAACCGGGCGAAAGATGCAGTTGACATGGACTAGATTACCCCAAGGATTTAAAAACAGTCCAACTATTTTTGGAAATCAATTAGCAAAGGAACTTGAAATCTGGAAACAGGATAAATCAAGACCTGGGCATTTACTTTTACAATATGTGGATGATATATTGATTGCTACAGAAGAAAGATTTATTTGTATACAGGTGACTATTGACCTTTTGAATTTCCTGGGACTAAATGGGTATAAGGTATCCAGGAAGAAAGCCCAAATAGCCTGCCAGACTGTGATATATCTGGGCTTTGAGATTTCAAAAGGACGACGACAATTAGGAAAAAATCGCAAAGAAGCTATTTGTGGTATACCTGAGCTGAGAAATATTCATGAACTCAGAGCATTTCTGGGAATGACTGGGTGGTGTCGCCTTTGGATCATGAACTATGGGCTAATAGCTAAACCGCTGTACGAGGCCCAAAAGAACTCTCCCTTTGTATGGGGCCCACAACAACAAAAGGCTTTTGTAGAGTTGAAACGTGCCCTAATGTCTGCACCTGCCTTGGGACTGCCAGATCTAACCAAAGATTTCCAGCTGTTTGTACATGAAAGACAACACCTTGCACTGGGAGTGTTAACCCAGAGGATAGGAAGCTGGAAATGACCAGTCGGATATTTCTCTAAACAACCAGACACAGTGAGTAGAGGGTGGCCAAACTGCCTTCGAGCAGTGGCCGCAACAGTGATGCTCATACAAGAAGCTCGGAAATTGACTTTGGGAAGAACAATAACAGTCTATGTTCCACACATGGTGATAACTGTCCTAGAACAGAAGGGGGGCATTGGCTGTCCCCCAGCCGAATGATGAAATACCAGGTGGTATTGATTGAACAAGATGATGTGATTCTAAAGACAACTAACCTGGTAAATCCTGCAGTGTTTTTAAGTTCCATACAGGAAGAAGGACGACTGGAACATGATTGCTTGGCTACCATCGAGTATGTTTATTCCAGTTGTGAAGATCTGAAGGATGTGCCATTGGAGAGACCAGATTGGGAACTGTATACTGATGGAAGCAGCTTTATGGAACAAGGAGTTCGATACGCCGGATATGCGGTAACAACAGAGACTACAGTTATAGAAGCAGGAGCATTGGCGAGTACCACATCAGCCCAAAAGGCAGAATTCATCGCTTTAATTCGAGCCTTAGAACTAAGCAAAGACAAGAGAGTAAATATCTGGAGTGATTCAAAATATGCCTTTGGGGTAGTGCATGTCCATGGAGCTTTGTGGAAAGAGAGGGGATTATTGTCCTCTCAAGGATCAAACATTAAGCATCAAACAAAATTTTACGATTATTGCAAGCAGTTCAAAAGCCAGATCAAGTAGCAATCATGCACTGTAAGGCACACCAGATTGGGAATACAAAAATAATAGCTGGGAATAATTTAGCTGATAGAACAGCAAAAAAGGTAGCAAAGAAACAAGCATTACAAATGGCAATAATTCCTTCTAAAACAGTAACCCTTCCTAGGGAAAAACCGAGATATTCAGAGGAAGATGACAAATTGGGTCAGTTATTAAATGCTAAGAAAAACTTAGCGGGATGGTGGGTAACTCCTAACGGATAAGTAGTAATTCCACCTCTTTTGATGAGAGAGATAATTCAAATGAGACACCAAGAATGTCACTGGGGGGCAGAAGCCTTAGTAACATCTTTACGAAAGCGAGTAATACCAGTTAAAATGTTGGGAATAGCTAAAATAGTAACTGCAAAATGTGAGGTGTGTTTGAAAAATAATCCAACGATTAAGAAAAAGGTTCAAATGGGTCGGCTGAAGTCTGGTACAGAACCTGGAGACTATTGGCAAGTAGATTTTTCAGAGTTGCCTAGATACAATGGGTACCGGTACATCTTGGTAGGGGTTGATACTTTTACAGGATGGCCAGAAGCCCTTCCCTGTCCCACCACACAAGCAAAAGAGGTTGTAAAGTGGTTATTACAAGAAATAATTCCAAGATTTGGAGTTCCTATTGGAATTTCCTCTGACAGAGGTCCACACTTTGTTGCTGAAGTAGTACAAAGTGTTAGCAAAGCATTGGGTATTAATTGGGATTTGCATGCGTCTTGGAGGCCACAATCTAGTGGGAAAGTGGAAAGGATGAATCAAACTTTAAAACGACAAATAAGTAAAATTTGTCAAGAAACCAGTTTAAAGTGGCCTCAGGCACCTCCATTGGCGTTATTACGAATCGGAGTACAGCCAAAGAGTGGAACCTCAGTCAGTCCTTATGAATTATTATATGGAAAACCATATGAGTCTCCAGAACCAAATCCAAACATACATGTGAAAGGAAAGCAGGATGTATATAACTATTTGCTTTCTCTACGAAAAACTTTGACTGCAATTCGGAGTGCAGTAATTTGGAATAGACCTTTATCCCTGGAAAATTCAGTGCATGATTTCCAACCAGGAGATTATGTTTATGTGAAGACTTGGACCTCCGAACCTTTGCAGGAGCGCTGGAGAGGACCTTTCCAGATACTGTTAACCACTTTTACAGCTATCAAAATTGCAGAATCAGATGCTTGGATACATTATACTCGAGTGAAGAAAGCACCTACTCCATGGAAGATTGTTAATCGTGACCCAGAGATTTTAAAATTGACACTGAAACATGTCTAATTTTTATACTGGATTTTATTTTGGTCGGTAGTGTTGGTGGGATCATGGGCTGGCTTGGTGGACAGGAACAAAAGACAAGTAGAAACAGAACAAGTGATTGAAATTCCCAAACAAATGGCTGAGGAAAATTTGATGGTAGGATTGACTACAGAATTTGCCAATTTACAAAATGTCACGCAGATCACTGCTTGTTTGCCAATACCGAGGGCAGTAGGTGAACCTATTCCATGGGGAATTTTAACCATGAATCTGACCAATCTGGAATATAAAAATGAGATCACCTATTGTGAACAAAGGCCAGTAACTCAATGGTATGAACAAGTAAAGGTTATTAGAAAACAGTGGAAGTCGCCAGGTAAAGAAACAGATTGTAAAAAACTATTGAATCATGATTTTATAACAGGATCCCGACCTACTGCCGTAGCTCTAGTTCTTTTTCCTGGGGGTCCAAATCCCCAGTTAGGATGGTGTTCTTATGATGAACAACTTAAAACCAATGTGGGCAGAAGTATCATGAAATGGAAGCGTAACAAAACTGGCCAAGGTACCCAATTAGTAGAACAATGGGACTCTATATGGTCTATGTCCATATTTTCCCATTTTCAGTATATGGCAAGAACTTCTTGGTGTTTTACCTGGGATGGAAAAGTTTTTTTCCAGTATTACCCTGGGTCAATGATAGGTCAACTTTATTGGGAGAGAAGGAAAATAAAATACTGCCGTGCTGGAAATGTGAAAACATGTATGATTGCAGTAATGCAGACTTAGTAATCCAAAGAATTCCTCCGTTGGCCGCTGCTTTAAAATATGGTTGTTTTTGTCGAGGTCTTAAGAATACTCTCAATTTAACCAGCAGTTTTACAGTTAGAAAAGGAACTTTGTTTAGTTGTAGAAAATCTACTATTCAAAGTCCAGGACATTTAGTTTGGGCATTAAGTGATGGAACCTGGACAACACACTTACCATTAGATGGTAAGGTGAAACAAATTACTTTAGGCATGCCAACATTGTGTCCAATTTGGAAGAAATCACAATTTAAAGGATCTTTAGAGAATTTAGAATTGAAACAAATAAAGAGATCTGAGATAAATGATGATATTTGGAATGAACCATCTACAGGAGTGAAAATTGGCTGGGCACTTGAATCACTTTTAAATCCTATAGCTTCATATAAAAACAGAGCATGGCTCTATCATTTAACTGGTCAAGTGGCAAAACAAGCAAACATTACCAAAAAAAGGGTTTAAGGAATTGAATATACAATTACAGGCAACTTCCAGAATGACTTTACAAAACAGAATGACACTAGATATGCTCCTACTTAAAGAACATGGAGTATGTGGATATGTCAAGGATAAATTGGACCACTGTTGTATCCACATTCCAAATGTCACTCAGGATGTGGAACATGATCTAGACCTATTGGGAAAAATTGAAAAAGAAACTGAAACAATTCAAAAGGATATGTCAGAAGATTGACTTGGGAAAATTTTTAACAAACTGGGATGGAATTTGAGCTCTTAGATACAATCTATAATTAAGACTTTGTTTCTGTTACTAATTGTCTTTTTGATGAGCATGCTAGTATATGCATGTTTGAAGAAACAGTTTACCAATAGAATTGCAGTAAATCATATGATTATGAGAGAAGTACCAACTATTTTACCAAGACATGATCCATCACCAAAATATGTTGAAACAAAAGATATATGAATAATGTGAAAGTATTGAAATAATGATTTTCAACACTTTCAAAGGGGGGAAATGTTATCGATTTGTTAATAAGTTAAGATTGATTGACTTTATTCAATTGATTAATTGATTTTATAAAATCATTTAATAAAATTAAAATATAGAAGGATAAGAAAAATTTTAAATGAAACATAGCTGCACAGTAAAAGCTGTTATGAGATCTTCTGTACATCCTGTACCACGGCTAGAAGAAGGGGCTAGAACCATTGTTAAAACTTAGGTAATAACTTTAGGGTTTGAAAGGTTCCTTTGTATTTGACCAGTCTTCTGTATGTAGAAGTGTATTGAAATGTCAGAATATGAGATGAATGGAAACTGGGGAGAGTCGACTGGAACAGCTTGTAGTTACCTGCCAAGAAATCGTGAACTTTACTAAAAGGTAATTCCGGCAGGGGGAGATCGCGACCACCGACTCATATACATACCACCTACCCAAATCGTACCCCAGACCCATTTCTAGACCTTTCTAAGCTCTACTGCGCAGAATCGGATATAGGAGGAGAATATGTTAATGACTTGTGGGAAATATTATGATTACGCATGAATATTTAATGAATATGTATGAATAAGTTCTATATATGGAGACTGATTTTGAGACCTGGTGTGCGTTGATCGTGAGAGGACTCGATTGGTGTCGGTAAGTTCTTCATTCCGAGATTTTAGTAACACTACTTTCTTGCCTGTCTGACAATGTTTGGCTCTGAAAACTTGCCTGTAAAACCAGAATGAAATCACTGAGCAGCGCAAGGCAGAAGGGACGCAGCCAGGTGCTCCTGGCCAGGAACACCAGCAAACAAGACACAAAGACAAGACAACCGCTCTGTGCTGACCCACCATCCGACCCAGCCACATCCCGTTCGGACCAAAGGCCCTCAGCAGCGGCCAAGCCAACCCAGCCCAGAAGCCCCACAAGGATTTTGGCCGAAACTGCACATTTTGGGCAAAGGTGCAGGGCCCCGCCCTGCCCGTCTCCAGAGTGAACTCTGCTCTGCCAGAGCGGGGCGCCGGGCCGGGGAAAGGAGGGCTGAGGGGCCAGGCCGGCCCCGGCGGCCGGAGCGCTGGCCGAGGAAGGCAGACCCAAGCAGGGGGCACCCGGGCCCGGGGCGGGCGGGCCGCAGGGCTGAGGGGGCCGGCCCCGAGCAGCAGGCCCGACGGAGGGGCGGGCCGGGCACTCACTCACCCGAAGGTTCCCTGCCCGATCTTGGCGAGCTTCTCGTACTTGGAGACCTCATCACAGAAGGGACACTCCACCATGTTGGACCGCTCGACCATGGCTGCCGCGGCCGTCGCTACAGCACCGCGTTCCGCCCCTCCCGCGCGTGTCACAGCCCCTTCCGCAACAACGCGGCCCCGCGAGGCCTCCAGGGACTGGGCAGTGGCGGCTGCCTCAGGGTGCCTGGGTGGGCGGAGCTTGCCGCCGCCAGCCCCGCCCCCGCCAGCCCCACCCCGCCCCCGCCGCAGCAGCCCCCTGCCCCCCGCCTCACCGCCCGGGCCACACACCGCCCCTGGTGCTGGTGGCCCTAAAGCATGTCACCGTGTCACCGTGTCTCCTGCGTGCTGAAACCCGCCAGGGATTCCACAGCCTTTCTGCTCCCTGGCTCCTGCACCCAGGGGCTGTGGCGAGGGGACCCCACAGCCAGGGCAGGACACGGGTCCTGGGGGGCACAGACGTGCCCGGTGGGGGCTGCCGTCCCCCCCTGCGATGCCTGCGTCAGGGTGCAACGCGAGCATCTTGGCGTTGGGGGTGTCTGAAACTGGTCCCCAAGGCGGGGGGCACGGGGGGGCCAAGGCCAGAGCAGCAGCGGAGATGGCTGCTGGCATCCCGGCCACGGCAGCCACCAGGTGCTGCCTGGGAATGGGGGACAGCACAGACACTGCAGCCTGCCAGGCCCAGGCCACCTTGTCCTGCGTGAAGACACTCCTTCCTCCAGGGCACCCCAAGGTCCCCAACATTAGGCAACAGCCAGCGGCAGGGGGCTCCTGCTGGCAGTGATGCCGTCCGGCTGTCACCCCACGGGGCCGTGAGGGCAGCGGCTGAGCCCCAGATGTGCCTGGTGCTCCCTTGTCTGCAGGGCTGGCGCCGTCCTCTAAGGCTGACACCCTGCTCTAGAGATGGCACCCTCACCCACAGGGCTGGCACCCACGTTCAGGGCTGGCACCCTCCTCTAGGGCTGGCACCCAGGGGGTTTTGGGTGTCAACATCTGCTGGGCATCCCCAACCAGCACTGGGGCACATGGCCCGGGGGGGTCCTCGAGGGAGGGAGCACCCCCCACCAGCCCCACCTTGGTCTCCTCCAGGCAGCTGTAAACGAGCCAGAAGTACTTGCTGAACTGCTCCTTGCTGATGGGCTGCCCATTGATGCGGATCCGCTCACGCACCTGCACCAGGTGAGGGGAGCTGGGGGGGGGCAGAGCAGGAGAGGGGGGCACAGTCGGGCACAGTGCCACCAGCCCCCCCAAACCCTCCTGACCCCCCCCACACTCACCTGTAAAAGCCTGCCTTCAGCCCGTAGTTGTGGAGGATGCACTCAGTGAAGGCGCACACTGAGCCCTGAGGAGACAGCAGCGTTAACCCCCCCATGCTGGGGCAAACAGAGCCAGAGAGGCTGGAGGCCCCCCCTTGCCCCCCAGCACTGCCCATCTGCCTCACCTTGCCCTTCGTCCCCGTGACATGGATGATGTTCAGTCGATCCAGGTCCTCAACCTGCCAGAGGTCAACCACCCTATAAGACCCCCAAGGCAGCCAGCACCAAGCATGGCGGCACCACTGCTGGGACAGGGGACGGGGTGATGGGGGGACCCCCTCCTCACCTTCATCCCGGTCCGCTCCAAAAAGCCCTGCATGGCTTCCAGCTGGGTCTGGGGGTCACTGCGCTCCCGCTTCACCTGCTCCAGGTCTCTGGCATTGGTCTGCAGGGTGTTGAGGATCCGGATGGTGTCCTGGAAAGATCCCTAGGGGCGGTCAGGATGGCGCCCATCACCACAGCCTCAACCGCCACAGCCCCAGGGGCCAGCCCAGCCCGATCCACCCCATAGGGTTTGGTTCCCGCAGCCGTGCCCGCTGGCTGCCGCCATGGCCCCGCGGTGACATGCTGGCAGTGCCAGCACCTGTTTGGGGGACGCCGCGGGGACGGGCTACTTATGGGCAACGGGAGCCACCTCTCCACCGGTGCCCCTTGGCCCCGCGGGGGGGCACAGGGCAGCCCAGCACCCGGCACCCACCCCTGCCCGGCGGGACAAGGCCACCCATGGGTGCGAGCAGGCGGCGCTCCAGTGCCAGCATGCCTGCCCGCCGGCTCTAACCGGGGCCGCAACCGCAGCAGCGGAGCTGCACCTGCACGGTGCATCTGGCACAGCCGCTGCGCGGCACGGCCGCTGCCGGGGGCCACCGAGCCCCCCGGGCCCGCACGCTTGGCCCTACCGCAGTGGGACCTGGCGTAAGACAAGCCAGTGGCCCCGGTGCGGGGACCCGCCGAGCAGCCGGACCCCATCCAGGCAGCAGACCGGCACCGGTGGCGCATCCTGCCCTGGTGAGCGTGGGGCAGCTCCGGGGGTTCCGCCCCGGCCCCGGCCCCGGGACCGCCGGCGCCCCCGCGGCGCCCGGCAGCCGCACGGGCTCGGGATGCCCGAGGCCCCGCCCGGGACGCGGCGCGGCTGCTGGCCGCGCTCCCGGGGCTGCCGCGGCGGACGGCGGTTCTCAGGGCGACCTTCGGGCACCGGCCGCCCCCGGCAGAAGGCACGGCGAGCGGCGGC
Organism: Falco biarmicus; assembly: GCF_023638135.1. NCBI lineage: Eukaryota > Metazoa > Chordata > Aves > Falconiformes > Falconidae > Falco > Falco biarmicus. The sequence continues at coordinate 553,484 of NC_079296.1, forward strand.
CCCGGGACCCCTCCCGCCCACCCGGGAGCCCGCAGGCCGCTGGCTCGGGAAGGGGCCGCCGCTGCCCTCCCACGCCCGGTACGGCGGGACACCCCCGGGTGACCCAAACCTCCCCGTGCCCCCGCCCCGCGCCCCCGGCGCGAGGTCCCGCTGCCCGCCTGCCTGCTGCTAATCCGTGGGACCTTTTGACTCAATAGCAGTTGGGAGGGGAGGAACAGCGGCAGGTCCAGGCTGCTGAGGGCAAGCCCTGGAGGGCACAGTCCCTCACACGAGCCCTTTGCAGCCTCATTCCCCCTCCCCAGGCTGGAGCAGGGTCCCCAGGACAGCATCGTTGCCTGGTTTGGCTGCTGAATGCAGCCACCACGGGGGATGGAGCATCTCCCCCCAGGGAAGGGGGGGAATCTAGGGGTCAGGCTCCTGCTGAGGGACTCTGTGGGGTCCCAGGAGCACCCCAAGAGTGGTGGGTACAAGGCAGGAGAACAGCACAGTGCTCTACACCTCCCCTTGCCAACAACTCCTAGAGGAGCAGAGGGAATCAGTAGGGCATGCAGAGGGTGAGGTGCTGGGCAAAGGGGTCAGCTCTGGGGCAGGTCCACAGTGTGTCAATATGGGGCTGCAGCCCCCAGTGCTCTGGGGAACCAGCTGCTGTGTGAGGCCAGCCACGAGCACCAGCCTGGTAGCAGCAGTTCAAGCCCGTGCCTGTCCTCTGACACAGCAGCAGCATCCTGCCCACCGCTGGCCGCCCTGAGCTCGGTTCCCCTCGGTGCTTCTCCCTCCGGTGCTTCTCCCTCCAGCACCACGACCGAGCCAGGTCACACCTCCAAACTGCAGCCAGTTTCCAGCACGGTGCCGGCCTCGGAGAGCAGCAGCACCAACCACAGCATCGGCAGCACCCAGAGCACCCCCTGCTCCACCAGCAGCATGGCCCGAACCCCCCCCGCCCACCCAGTCCCCAACTGTCAGACGTGGGGACCCAGCCCAGCCCCATTAAGCTGTTTTTTTGCCCCAAATCTCACGCCGAGCCTGGAGGGGGCCTCCGTTACTCATTAAGTGAATGCTTTGGCCCCCCAAGGGCAGCCCACGCCGGGGGGGGGGGGGGGGGGGGGGGGCACCCTGCAACCCCCCTGGGGTCCCCTGCTGCTGGGTGCACCGGGGAGGCGGAGAGAGTACCTACCCCCAAATCCTCCCCCAGGGCTCCCCATCAAATGGGGGGGTGGGGGGTGGGCAAAAGTGGGTGCCCCCAGGACAAGACCCAGCACTTGGGGTGACCCCCTGCACCTCTCCTGGGTCCCCCCAAGAAGGCAGTGGGCACCACCAGGAGCAGCAAAATGTTTATTAAGGGGGGTGAGGCAGTGTGGGGCTGCTGGCTCCCCACGGCGTGATGGGCAGAAACCACACACACTCCCAGCTCCCCATCCAAGTTACAAACTATTAATAATAATAATAAAAATCTCCCCTATGTTAAATTAGTCCACACCTCGCTGTGGCTTGAGGCTCCCACCTACCACCCCCTCAAAACTCCCTCTACGCCCCTGGGCGCCTGGACCCTGGCACAGCCTGGGGCAGCCCCCCCGGAGGCCAGGGCCCCCCCCAGCCAGTCCCACCAACGTGGGCTGGGGGCAGGGAGCAGCTCCCCCATGGCCAGTGTCCCCCCTGCGGGGGGCACAGGCAAAAGGCACTGGGGTGAAAAGGGATGAGCCGGGAAGGGTCTGGGGGTCCCACGTGCCCCCCCCCAGCCACCTCCGAGCATCATCTGGGGCAGAACCGGCGCTTCAAGTAAAAAGAGGTGCAAAGCCCTGCGCACCCATTACTGGGAGAGTGCGGGGTCCAGCAGCCGAAGGACCCCCCTCCCCCAAGTGCAGGCTGCCGGTGACCAGGACGTGGATGGCGGCCGCCTCCCGCAGCAGCACAGCCCCTCTGCTGGCGGCGGGGTGGGGGTGAGCCCCCACGGCGGTGGGCGCTGCCAGTCAAGGGTCCCGGCCCTGTGCCACCCACCTCAGCGCCTGGGCCAGGCAGGGGAACACGAGGGCTGGGGAATTGAGGGGTCTCAGGGCTGGGGGGGCCAGGAGCAGCTGCAGCAGGCCCCCTTCCTGTAGGGGGGCTGGGAGCCAGGGGTCCTGCCCCTCCTTTTCCTCCAGTAGCCGGGTCCACGTCCGCTGGTTCTCCAGGCAGCGGGTCAGGGAGTTCTCCAGCGTCACGTTGAAGTTTTGCTGGTCTGGGAGAGATGGGGATGGGGGCCAGGGATTAGGGGGAGGGGGAGCCAGGGAGGGGTCGGGGATGAGGGGCGGGGCCGGGGAAGACCCCGGCTCCCCGGCACTCACCTGCATTGCTGGCCATGGGCACCTCCGTGAAGTTGGGGCAGAAGACAGCGTAGTCAAAGTGGCAGGGCTGTGGGGAGAGGAGGGGGGGGTCAGCACTGAGGGAGCCCTCAGGACCCACCCATGGGATTGCCACCAGGACCAGTCCCACACTGGCAGGGTCACGGGGGCTTGGTCCAGGCAGGGGGTCACCTGATGTCCCCCCCCGCACCCAGAGCTGCAAGACCCTCGTGGGGGGCACAGAGGTGGGATACACCCAGGGACAGCAGGGTGGACAGACTGCACAGCATCAGCTCCTCTTCACGGCTCCCCCCACCTGCAGACACTGAACGTGGCCAGTTCGGGCCACGTGCTGAACCGGCGCCCGGCAGGTGTGGGAGTTCTGTAACAAAGCTGTAGGGAAACATCTGCAGGCTTGCAGGTGTCACCTTCTGTAGCAGCTCCGTGGTGGCTGAGCTGCCGCACGAGATGTCAGAGCCGAGTTAAAGCCAGCAGGCGCTTCGCCTTGAAGAAAGTCCTTTCCCAGACAGAAAGACCTTGCCAGGACATCCCCGCTGAATGCAGCCTGTGGATTAGCCCAGCTGGGACCCCGCTGGGGAAGCCCCCACTCAAAACACTCTGTCGAATTCAGTCTGGTTGGTGGCGGCCGGGTTCCTGCCTTGGAATGGCTGCTGGGCCATGCGCCCACCCCTCCTGTGCGGTGGGGCCAGGTACTCAAACATGGACTGGTTGTGGGTGGACAGCATGTTTTTGAGGTCCGAGGGCATGGGGTCGGACCAGAAGAAGTCGTGGTTCAGCGCATCATTGCTGTCAATCCGCTGGGCGGGATCCAGCACCAGCAGCTTGTCGATGAGGTCGAGTGCGTAGGGGTCTCCGACGTCGGCTTTCAGGCAATCCTTCACCTTGCGCTTCTGACCCTTGGGAAGATCCAGCTTCTGGTACAGCTCATATTTATCCACATTTGGCCAAGCCTGGGAAGGGGCAGGAAAGCAGGGTTGGGAGGAAATAGTTACAGAGAGGACAAGCCATTTTTGATGCGAACACCCTCAGGCAAATTAGGGTGAGGTCTGCAGAGAGAACAATACTATTTTATAACCTCCAAACTGGCAGACCTTGGTTGGATTAAGAAAATAGGTTTTAATCAAACAAATCGTAAATACAAAATTGGTAGGGAGAAGCTGTCTAGCTCAGCCTGTTTTACAGGGCTAAAATCTAAGCTTTTTGATTTTAATCTCCTTCCCCCCTCCTTTTTTTTTTTTTTTTTTTTCCCCATTGAACATCACTGTGAGTTGGAGCACTTTAAGGTTGCAACATGGATCATGTGGCAGGTTGCTATCAGGGGAAAGGCTATGCAGAAGTGGCGTGTTAACATTTTGCCATGACTTTTTGATTTTTCTTGGCAGTTGTCAAATCAGGCAGGGAGTCTGGATGCAAAGCAGTAGTTGCAGGTGGCACTGGAGGAGAAGGCAGGCCTGGGAACCCGGGTTGCTCAGGGCTTGTGCGAAATGACATCCAGATCTTCATGTCTGTAAAGAAACTTGTGTGGCAGAAGAATGCAGCCTGAGCTTTGCATTAACACTGGTTTCTTCAGGCTTTATCCCTGAAGCAGTCACTGCCAAATTTATTTAGCCAATATGATTTTCTTGTGTTTTATTTTGTTTTGAACAGCTCTCAGGGTCAGTTTTTGAGCTCCAGGCAGAAAGAGATCAGTATGCAGAGAAACTGAAGGAGGTGCAGAGAATGTGGCAGCAGTAGGTGCAGCAGTTCTCTGAACAGGTAACACCAGGGGCAGCATCACAGCTGCTCTAGACAAACACAGGCAGGAGTGAATGCACCATGAACGTTGTTTTAACTTTTATTGTGTGGCCTTGCAGGTCCGTGCAATGGCAGAAGAGAAGGAGGAGCATATGGCCTGAGGAGACGATGACGTGGACTCCTGAGTTCAACCAGAAGACCTTTTATTAGTCCAGAACCCACGCTTATAATATCCTCGTTTGCTGTTCACGCGCCCCATACTAAATTATCATTGGTTAATCAATACTGTTCACACACGTCTTGGCTACATATAATTGGTTAATTACTAAGCTGCAAATGCACTGAACTTCTTGCCTTTTTTTTCTGTCTTCTTTCTTATCGCTGTGGGTTTCATGTTCTCAGCCAGCCGCCGAGATGTGGCATCGCGCATCCGCTCTGGCCTTGCTTCATACCCCATCTTTCTCCCAGGCGTTCAGCCAACCTTTTCTTACTTTCTCTCTTCTTTAGCCTTCAAGGCCCTTCACAGGCATCGTGGCCTCCAGCACTGGCCATAAAGCTCTCTACACTTCCCCCGTCTTTATTTTGAACAGAAACAACATTAGAGGTTAAACTACTTTTGAATCATTATACAGTTCAGCATACAGGGAATAATGGTCAACGTAACTACAATTGCCAATAACAATATTCCTCCACGTGTTGTAAACTCCTGCAACCGTCTGGTGGTTCCCTGAGACTTGAAAAGATTCCGCAACCAATCTCCCAAAAGTTCATGCCGTAAGCCCTGTGACATGTCCTTCAATTTTTGTAACTGACTGTGAATCGACGCGGAACGGCCCGGAAGGTTCATACAACACATTCCTTAGCGCTGTGCACTATAGGCTACTGCAGAGGAACGAAGCTGGGTTAATTAGCATTGGTAATATACAGCTGTGGGCTGGCTTCAGGGGCGGTGGGTTGGCTGGTGTAGACAAGGTGCAGCTGTGGCTGGTTCTGTGAAGCGGTTGGGCAGCCGAGGAAGAAGCAGAGAGGGTGAGCGTGCCCTGGATGAGGCGAGACTAGAAGGCAGCAGAGGGACTGCCATGGAGAGTGTGATGGTAAAAGACCTGGCTGCAGCTGGCTCCTTTGGAGAGTGCTGCGACAGGCTACTCTCTGCTGTTCACTTGCCTTCTACAGGTGAGATCACATCCCTCCTTTCTTTCTGTCTCATCCTGGTGTCTTCTCGTGCTCCCTCAAAGTTATTTGACTCTTTGCTGCAGGCTCTCAGCTGCACATTATCAAGGTCAAAACAACCCACTGTCTCTGTTCTCTACAATTCACCCCTGTTTTTGGCTTTTGGTTTTGTTTCTTTGTTGGCTTTTATTTTGTAAAAGGTTGCTTTACCATGTTACGGAGTTGTCATCCCTTTTTCTTTTGTTTTCTTTCTCATTACTTAATTACCAATTTTGGCCTTATTTTATGTGTACGTTTGTACATTTCAATTGGGTTCACAAAATGTTAAACTTGTTATCGGTGCATTTCATCCAGAGGTCAACATACAGGTTTATGATTATTTATAAGAACGTGCAATAAGCTATGGAAGTTTTATGAAAATATTTTTCAGAAACTTCTAATCAAATAAATGAGCATGAGAAATTGTGTTTAACTTGTAAATTCTATATATAAGCTGTTAAGGAACATTTTCTATCCTAACGTGAAAAGATAAAACCTACTTAAAAGCTCTTGAAATCTTGCCCTTGGGCGAGCGTTCCGCTGTGCCTCCATTCTAAAGCATGGAAGTGGAAATTGTGTAGAGCAAAGTTTTACTTTAAATAATTGCTCAACTGTTATTGCTGCTGTTCAAAGAACCTGAAAGCATACAATGAAGACTTGGAACTAAACAAACAGCTGAATGGACACCTCTAGATTGTTACTGGAATTAAATGCAGAAGTTAACTATAAAAGTTTCTCAAAATGTTCTGGTTGCTTTGTGTTGGTTGTTTATATATAGATAGATATATAAAACTATACACAAACAGGGAAATAAAAAAATGCTTAAAAAAATAGGGAAAGACAATAGTATGATGCAGGAGCGGTCTGGAAACTAGGACCATGCATGGCAATCAGTTAGCTGAGGGGAATGTACTCGAGCTTGTCTAGACAACAATTAACATGATGAGACATGTTTACAGAGCACAGGGGAGTGGGAGACGGATGGCGCCAAGGATGGCGCCAAGGAAAGGTAACACCTTGCTGTTAATTGATGGTAGTTAACCACCAATCAGGGATTGCCTAGTATGCAAGGCTTAGCTTCAAGAACCAATCTGTTTAAAACGCGCAGCTTCTGAAAGTGTATAAAAACTCGTGCTTCTGTACAATAAATTGACATTTGCTTGCATCAAGCTGCGTCCCGTCTCTTCATTCGGCGCAAATTGGTGACCCCGACGTGATGCGTTTAAGTATCTAACGTGAAGGGCTCTCGAATCGCCTATCTGAGCGACATGCGGCGAATCCCACAGAACTTTGAATGATCTGCTGAAAGGAAGCAGGAGCCGGCCTGAAATCCCTCCGGAGTTGAGAGGTGAGCTGTGGGAAATCCGTAATGGGGAATCAGGCTTCGTCCCCAGAAAGAGACGTATATGGACTCATAAAGGGTCTTCTAGTCAGATCAGGGAGTCCGTGCCTCAGTCTCCTCAAATGGTGACCCCTATGGTGGTGTTCCGAAGCCTTGGAAGAATAAGGACGGAAAAAAGACAGCTCGTGGAAGAGGGCTGCGTTCTGGAGGAGACGGCTTGGCTGAATGATCGTCTTGCTGTCTGGACCAGGCGGACAACCTAAACCCCGAGGATAACACCTGTATTCATCGAGACAGGTGAGCAGCCAAGAAACTTTAGAGACTTTGAAAGAATGAAAGTGTGTACATACAGCAGCCAATTGTATGATGCTGCCGCGGAGGGGAACTCTGTGTCGGGAATGCATTTAACATCTTGGTGGCAAATTCTGACTACTCTTTGCCAAGTGTGGACTAATTCTACTATCGGTGCTAAACCAGAGGAAGCTGTAAATTCCACTGACAGCATGACTCTTCTCAAGACACTGTCAGTGATGGCGATTCTGTCCACACCTCCTCTGCCCCCAAAGCTTCTGTCACTGATTGCAGCGACCCTCGCAACACAGGAGCAAGCATGGGAACAGGACAACTCGGAAAATTATTTCATTGACTCTGTTAAACCTTTTGATCCAGGTCCTATAGATCTGGAAAAGGAGCTAGACCTTTCCCCTGCCCCCCTTGTCTCTCCCGATGCATTGATTGTATTTTTGGGGAGGGTGAAAGGGAGTCTGAGGGATTGGTGGCAGGAATGCAAGTGGGAAACACTTCAGTGATGGGTTTTGGGAGTCGCTATGGCATGTTCAGTATTTTGTCAGACAAATCAACCTGCAGAGTGGCAGCCTCTGCAATACGAGGCTGTTAAAGGGTTAAGCAAAGCAGTGCGGGAAGGGAGGATTTATAATGCATTTGCTATGTCCCTTCTTGAAGTGATGGCAGAGCCTTATACACTCACACTGCATGATTGGAAGTTATTGCTTTGTATGGTACTAACTGATACAGTATATGATGTGGTTATTTGATTTTTGTGAGCTATGTGTAGTGGCCTTGACTGAAAACCTTAATCGGGGAGTTGCTGTTAACTATGAGCAGTTGGCTGGAGAAAATAATTGTGCCGATTCTGTGACTCAGGCAAGGTATCCCAGGGACAACTGTTTGCAAATGAATGAGATGGCTATTAAGGCAGTCAGGATGCGGGAGTCTTGCCACAGTGTTGCGGGGTCCTAGAGAGTCACTAACTTTAATACTAACTTTATTGATTGGCTTCAGAATATTTTGTAACAAGTCGAACATCAGGAAGCTCAAGGGTTGCTTTTAAAACAACTAGCTGTGATAATGTCAATGAAAATTGTAAATGGGCAACTTTCACAATCGCAACCCCAACATGTGTCAAATGATTGTAACGCAGAACTCACAGCAGATTGTAATTCTCAGGCTGAGTTCTGGAATGCAGCATAACAGATTTTTGCTTCTTTAATCTCTTCTGTAAGAATAGTACACGCTTTTAACTTGCTTAGTAAATTAGGCTGCTAGCTTGCTAAACAAAGTAATACTACAAATACTATTTTTTTTTCTGGCTTATTAACAGATGTTGATTCTGTCCATCATATGTTGCTACTGAACTGAGTTGCTATTGATTTTTATTATTAGCACAGGGACACAAGTGTAAAGACTTTGATAGGATGTGTTACGTGAATCTGAGTGACCACTGTGAATTAATTTACAAAAGTATACAAAACTCAAAAGCCTTAAAACAAAGATCTGCAACAGAGCCAGGGGCGGGATGCCTTTGGTCTCTTCTCACGGCTGGGAAACTTTGGGCCATGACTCAAAAGTATTACAGGTTTTATTATAATTATCTTTAACCACCTTATTGATGTTTGCCTTATGTCTCCCATACCTTTTTTTCCTGTATTCAGTGTTTAGTTGATTGTAACATAAATCAGGTCATGGTCACCCAGCTACACACAACCTTTGCCTTGTCGCAATTAACAAGCAAAAAAGAGGAGGATAGAGAATGTCTGAAGAGAGAGATAGGAGAGGAAGCTGGAGAATATTTGACCTAACGAGGTGAGAGAACAGCTGGGTATTGTGAAGGAGACTAGGAAAGATAAACATGGTTATCTAGTGTTTAATAGGTGTCTGCATGCTTGTAGAGATGTATAGCTATGTAACTGCATGAATGATTTCTGCCCTGAGCCTGGTGGACCATACAGCTGCGGTTTGTGTCCGGGCTCAGAGATGTAAATAGGGGCTTCTCTGTTATGGTAAAAGTGTTTCTCTTTGCATAAAAAAGAGAGGGAATGAAGGGAATGACCCCAGAGGTATGTTCAGAGAAGGCATGCGATGGTTCGAACTTTTTGACTGAACCAGTTCTTGTTTGGTGTGCCCTTCCATCTATGTATAATGTTAATCCAAAAGAAGATTATACCGTTTACAGTTTGAAAGTCAATAATTGTCTTTCTGTAGATGCTAATGTAGTAGGAGGCTATGATGGGAACGTGTCGCAGCAGTTCTTCTCTTATCCAGAGTAACAGCAGGGAAAGCATTAAAGAGTTAAATCACCTTGTTTGGTATGCAGTTAAGAATGTGCGTCAAAATTGCCACTGCTTTTTGTTGTTGGTTCAAGGACATGGCTGTGAGGATTCTGATGGTATGTGCTGCGTGGATTTTAGGCGCCCCATTGCAGCAACATGCTAACAAAATCTGAGAAAATTTCAGCCTTTTTGGCATCCATTCACTCAATTGGCAGTATTGTTTGTTTGCTATTGCCTTGGTTGCTGTCATGTTTGCAAGGGCCCTGCAGAACATGGCAAACCTGGTACTAGCTGTTCAAAAACAAAAAGGGGAAATTGTAAAATTGTACGGAACAAAGACAGTGGGTTATTTTGACATTAATAATATGTCTCAGTTGGGGTTTTATTTGTTCTATTACTTATACCTTGGTTTTACTTGTTCGGTTTCAAAGGTTCCTTTTGTGCAACAGGAAGGGGGAGATGCAGGAGCGGTCTGGAAACTAGGACCATGCATGGCAATCAGTTAGCTGAGGGGAATGTACTCGAGCTTGTCTAGACAACAATTAACATGATGAGACATGTTTACAGAGCACAGGGGAGTGGGAGACGGATGGCGCCAAGGATGGCGCCAAGGAAAGGTAACACCTTGCTGTTAATTGATGGTAGTTAACCACCAATCAGGGATTGCCTAGTATGCAAGGCTTAGCTTCAAGAACCAATCTGTTTAAAACGCACAGCTTCTGAAAGTGTATAAAAACTCGTGCTTCTGTACAATAAATTGACATTTGCTTGCATCAAGCTGCGTCCCGTCTCTTCATTCGCCGCAGTATACAGTATTTATAGCTTAGGCACCTTTTTAAAAAAAAAAAAATTGTAGATAAACTATTACCTGAACATGCAGTACATCCACAACTCTGAATTCATACCGGTTTTGTAGTGTGATGTAGTCCTGTATGAACCATAAATCAACTACATGTTAAATCACTCTTCTCCATCACTGTTGTCGCGATCTTTGAGCTTCATAACAATGCCTAGGTCACAATCCTTTATCTTAGGGAACTTCACCAGCTGAAAATGCAAGCATCTATTTCTAATACAAATTTGCAGAATGCAGTTTAGTCACAAGACACTTTATGGAGAGATATTATGTTGTATGGTGTATAACCTATGAGAAGTGAGAAAATGGTGTTCCTGAAGGAAAACGCTTCACTAGATCGTTACTTTGGAACGAGTTTTGCACCTGCTATACTGCAAGAATACCCTAAGCAGTGATGTATCTTTGTGGACTTTGAGATATCTGTGTGATTAGGTTTAAACTTAACACGCAAACTGATTTCAAGTATAACTCTAGGCACAAGTGTGGGAAAGAGCATGCTCTCAGGACACAATCTTTCTCGCTTACAAGGTATCAAATGGTATGATACTCAAGTTAAAGTCTAACTTCTACGACAACTTCATTTTCACCAAAGGAGTTGCAGTTAAGTACGCAAACTACTGCAGCTCAACTGAAGTTTCACCGCTGCAACGGAGTACAGAATGCTTTTCCCACCGACCTTAAAGGTTGTGGTGGTGGGGATGAAGGTGTGACAGATACTTGACTTCTAACCCAAAACAAATTTTCAGCTGTGTTAAATTCACCTGTACACAAAGAACACGTTATTCCTTCTGAGGCAACAGCTGAGGGGATTTGAACAGTCTCTTTTCACCTTGAGCTGTTCCCAGTTTAGAGGTTATGAAAAAAAAGAAATAAAAGGTATTCTGTCAATATGCTGATGCAGTTGCATGTTAAATTCTGGTCACACTGAAATAGAGTTATGTTCTAGCATTCATATACAGGTAGCACTCCATTACAACTTATGAACAAAATTCAGAAGTTCATCTTATCTCACGTTTCTTGGAATTCGATTAGGTTGCAGTCTTACTAAAGTCACTTTTCTTTTTTCTTTTTTTTTTTTTTTAATGCAGCCAGAGACACTTTACCGTAACAGAGAAGCCCGTATTGACATCTCTGAGCCCGGACACAAACCGCAGCTGCACGTACCACCAGGCTCAGGGCAGAACTCATTCACGCAGTTACATAGCTATGTACCGCTACACGCATGCAGACACCTATTTGTCACTAGATAACCATGTTCGTCTTTCCTCCTCTCCTTCACAATACCTAGCTGTTCTCTCATCTCTTGTTAGGTCAGCCATTCCCCATTTTCCTCTCCTGTATATCGGGATGGGTTTCTCTTGCTGCTAAAAGCCGAACTGTGGACCTGTGAAGAGCAAGAGATGATGGTGTTCTCTTGGGGTGACGGAGATAACCTGGCTGGGTCCCAGCACACACACGGAGCTGGTGCCTGCCCAGGGCAGGGTCTGTCATGCGCCTGGGAAGCTGGGCTTCAGGGTGCTGGGGACTCCACCTCTTCTCTGCCAGCCCCGCGGCAAATAAAGCTGCCCCTGGCTCCCACAGCATGTTTAATATGTGCCACAGATCAGCCTGAGGGGAATCCTGCTTTTGTTGTAAGGCTAGCACCTGCCTGCCAGGGCACCTTTTTGGAAACGCCAGGGCAAAGTGGAGGATTTCTGCTGCCTTGATACTGAGAGCAACAAGCCTGCCCGGTCCAAGGCGTTGCTCTTTGTCTGCAGTGAGCTGTACCACTGGTCACTTGTGGTTTTAAAGAATAAAGAATCTCCTGGCAGGCAGCAGATATTCCCTCAGCAACTCACACATGGTGACTGGATGGTCCTTGGGCGCTTGCTGGAAAATGAGGCTCTGTTTCCAGAAGTAAGCAGAGAAAATGAGGACCAGCCATGTCACACAGCACTGGTGGCAGTCAGTCAGGGTGGAGAGAGAGATTAAGGCAACATTACAGTTGAACAGCCGGGAAGATGGAAGCCTGCAAAAGGTCCTTACAGACCCAACAGATAGATTCTTAATGTGTGCACGATCTATCTCACTGCAACTGCAAACGTCTGTGCATTTCTCTAACAGCTGCAACTCCAGTTCACGTTCTATCTCCTGTTTTACCTCCTGTTTCCCACCAGCTTCACTTGGACTGTATCATTCCTAATATTTCAGCAATGCTTTGGACTGTAACTTGCTGTGTGGCTGAAGGCTTCTGACCCTCAGTTTGGAGATGATGTCCACCTGCTGACTTGACTATCAGCCTCCAGGCTCATTACAGGGTCCTGCTGTGCTGTGGGCTCTGGTGCAGGAGGCTATATGGGGATGCGTATTTCTTACCTCATCTCCGCTGCTGCTGTGCCTTTAGGAATGGCTGGGAGGAAATTCAGTCACCACGAAGGTTTGTGTGGCCGTGACACACACCATCAGGAAATGCTCTGTGTGGTGGGACACGCATGAGCTCTGTATGTGTTGGGGAAAGAACATAGACATGATCCTTAGCAAGCAGGGCAGACATCAAGCAGTGGACGAAAAGAGGAAGAGAAGTTTTAGGCGCTGTCTAGCTACTGAACATTTTGCTGCCACAGTGAGAACATGGACCACAGCTCTGCAGCAAAGAACATCTGCCCCATGCTCATCCTGCTGTCCTTTGCGTGGCAGTTTCACGTCCTAGGGCCTTTGGGACCTGCTGCTGAAGGCTACACCCTGTGGCGTAGTAAATGAGCCTCCTCTTTGGAAGTCTACTTATGGACTAATTCCCAGATCCCTAACGTTTATCACTGCAGATCTGCACCACAGCCTGCCGAAGCACGAATGCAGAATGAAGCAAAGATGTAGCCCTTTGGCTGACCAGCCTGTTCCTCTGCCTCACTCACTAAATACTCACTTGATTGCAAGAGCCAAGACAAAGCTAAAGGCTCAAGGGGAAGTCACTTCCTGCTGGGAGTAAATCTCACCTGGTATTAGCCATAGACACACACAACAGTTGGCAGAACAAGGAATGTATTAAGGAATTTCCTCCCCTTGAGGAAGCAGCAAATACATGCACACAACAGGAGTGCAACTGAATCCACAGCCTTTAATGAATGCAGAGACTCATTCTGGGCACAGGTACATTTGTGATTGTCCCCACACACACCCCTCCTCCTCCCTCTCTTAAAAAATTATTTTAGTTAGTGAAACGTAAAGCCACACAAAGACCAGAATATGTATACACACACTACAGAGCCTGACATTTTTTTCTTTTTTCTTAAGAAACTTTCACACATTTAGAATTATTGACTGTTAAGCCCAGTCAGTACAGCAGAAATATTCTACATAGATCATCGGCTGAAATGCACAGTACAACAGTTGTGAGCACACTGTCACAGGGGACACCCACATGACTGCTAACAAGGGTAGTAGATCTGAAAAAACCGCATTGCAAGCATCTGCAGTGAGCCAGGCTGAGGAAGATGGGAAATTACCAGAACACAGAACAGAGGTGTTAAAGTCCTTGGATGCTGCTACAGTCCCTTCTCTCCAGCCACTGCTCCCGCTAGAGAGCCAGGAAACTTGAACTTGTGCTTGCCACCTGAAATTTTCCTTCCGTTTCACAGGGATCGGTGTCAAGCTTTTATTTCCAGACCTGAGTCACTATGATTTTGCTTGTGTGGGGGGCAAGGCAGAGAAGAACAAACACAGGCCCCATCTAGCAGAGCTCACTTCCCCAGACCTGCATGGTCAAACAGCTTGAGATCAGAGGTCTTGCCTGTAAAAAGGCCATAAAATTTGAAAAAATGAACAAAACAGAGCTAAAAAACCAAAACAGAAGTAACATGGTTTTATACAGCCTGCAATAAAGCTATAGTCAGTGGTATTGTTCACATGACACTTATTAAGGCTTTGACTAGTGGTCTTCTACATGCACATTTTATATACATATAATCTTGTGTGTGTGTGTATAAATTATTTTTCTTGTTCTAAGCAAGAAAATACTTTCATGCATTTGCTTCTCCTAGTATTCACAATACTTGGACCATATTCTGTTCAAGGACTTCCGGAGAGGGCTGGGCCTGTCCATTGCCCATTGGCAAATGCCCTCATCTCCAGGAATGTCGTTTGTGCCCGACAGTGGCGCTGGCCCCATGCTTCTCCACAGTCATACCCCAGAGAGGAGACGTCACCCCGGAGCCTGACAGTACATTGGTTATGTAAACATAGTAATCCTGGGATTATAAATACTTAATTAAAGCTAACGTACCTCAGCTTTTAGCTCATCATTGCCCATGAGTGCCTTAATGGAATACCATTCAGAATAAAGTCTTTTTTTTTCTTCTCTCCCCCCCTCCCCCTCATATCAACAGCTCAATTACAGCGGTTTTCCCAAAAGCACAGTTTTCCCTACTTTTTCCCAAAGAAGTGCCGAGCTACCTGTTAATTCTGCAAGCCTGTGGCTTGGTAGCTTCCGTGTACATAAAAAACTGCAACACGGAGCCTGTCTGAGCCTTATAGCTCAAAGTGCTTAAGTCACCGTCTCACTTGCACCCCTGCCATGAAGTTAATGGCCTGGGCCATGGGCTGGTGAGGAGCAGGGAGGGAGCAGGACCCAGCAGAGCTCTTCCATTCCTAGTGCCCAGCAGAGCCTGCCCATGCCCGCCAGGCTGCCAGCACTCACCAGAGCCGGCCCGCAGCATGGCCTGCCTGCCCCTGCTCAGGGACACCCCAGCCGTCCCCAGTGCAGCGCTCCCCTGGGCGAGGTGCTCCGGCAGCCGGTGCGGCAGAGCACAGGTAGGCTGGGCTGCCAGAGGGAGGGCTGGCAGGGAAGTGGTACTAAGGGAAGGAAGCGGCGGAAAGAAGGCTGAGAAAGCAAATGCATGTGGGGAGAGGAGGAGAGGTTCCTTATTTAAGATAAGGCTCAGACTGCTGCCACAGCCCTCTGAGCTGCCATGCCTGGTGGTGTAACCAGGGCACGCTGCCAGCACTCCTGCTGCTAAGCTGTGCCACCACCACTCCCCGTGCCTCGCATCCCACTACAGCACTTCCCCGCCAGCCACCTTGGCCACCACATTGAAATACTCCCATCCAACATAGACTATGACATCTACTGCAAATCTGGCGCTGGGCCCTTCTCATTCATTGTGATCCAAGCAGCTAGCAGCACTACAGAGACTGTCCCTGCGCCCCTGCCTAGCTCCCAACCCACGATAACCAAGACAACAAACGGACAGGACAGAAGGAGCGATGCAGTTCCAGATGTCTGGTTGTTCGCTTATTGCACAGAGTATTTTGGGCTGGTAAGGGAGAGTGGGTGGCTCACAAAGTCCTTTGAGAAAATCCTACAGGGTGGCTGTCGACATCACCTGCTCCAGAAAACACGTTCAGACAGCTCACGTGTACAGGACGCTCAGGAAATGTCACCTAGAAACAGGACACACAAGAGATGAAGGCTTCTCTCAGTTCAAGCTCAGTCTTCACTCAGCCCCATGGTGAGCTGTGCAAAATACAATGTTTGTGCCCTGGCACGTATAATTAGAAGACAGTTTTTGGTCCTGGGTATGTTAACAGGAAAGGGTCATGCTAATAATTGCAGAGGCAAACCTTTGAGACTGGATTTAGTTTTAGTTACAGAAAATACTGTACACTGCTTTTGGCCAGGTGCACAGAAGCTTAAAAAAAAAACCCAAACCAAAACCAAAAAAAGACAAAGATCACAGTTAAATGTCTCAGTCTTCAGATGGGGAATATCTGTGAGGAGCAGTGAAACTACTTTCTCATGTGCAATGCATCCTGAAATTTGGTACTTATGTATCTGGCGTGAAAGCCTTTCTTGTTGATGGTGTCATCTGTATGGAACCGAATCATGATGGAATCCCCTGCAGAGTAGATTTCTTCCAGAGGCTGTAGAAAAGGAGAGAAGACAGCACACGGTGGGGTCAGGTCTGCAGGCAAAACGCCTGGCTGTGCTGCGACACCGGAGCATAAGCTCACAGCGGAGACACAGTGGCCAGCAAACATGAAGAGTGAGTGCTCAGCACCTCCTGCCCCGCTCTGCCTCTGCCTCCCTGAGCATATTCCCTGGCTCCTTGCATGCCTGCCTTTCATGTTTGAAGACTGATGCCAGCCCACTCTACAATCCCAGTTCTTCCAGTTCTTTTTTCACAGGGCTCCCTGGATATTCTTGTTCCAGTCTCCTGAGTTTGCTCTGATTTTTCCTTATCTTTTCAGGAAATGTCATGATCCAAACCAGATCCTGTTTGGCAGCTGAGGCTCTCCCAGGCTTCATGAGCAGCAGAATAACTTTTATCTTACATGATAACTCTGGCTATCTCCCCCACTGCTGCAACTTGCTACAACCTCCCCCCTGCTTCTCTGCGGGACCCCCACTTTCCCAGCCAGTCTCCATCTGCAGTGTGCAGGCAGGTAGGTCACTGCCCTGCTGCCCTGAACTTCACACCGAGCTGCTCTGCCTTGGTGTTCCACACTGCTACCTCTGTTTGCAAGCGCTTCTCCCACACACCTGCTCCTGATCGTCTCTCTTTAAATTCAGTAAGAACCTTCCCCATTTAATCGCTGAAGTCCTAGAGAAATCAAGCGTAGACCCTCTGATTTTAAAAGCCACACACCACTGCCCGTGCTAACAGAGCCACCCCGGTTGATGGGGACACGGGTGACACAGGTCCAGTCGACAGCGAGCACTCCTGGGGTCATCGGCTGCACCTGAGTCACTCCACCCTTGGCCCTTGCCACGGCGTGGCCGCAGCATGACTTGGCTTCAGGCGGGGAGGGACCCAGGATGAAACTGGCCCTCGAAAGCTGTTTCCCACATATACAAGGTTTCCACAGCAGGGCTGGTCACGCACCACAGCGGTCCCATACCATGGCCCATGGTCATGGGCTAGTGAGGGAAAGTCACTTGGCAGGATTTTCAGACCAACTGCACATCAGATAAAATGGCTGTGGTCTCTAGCAATAGGGAAGAAGCAAAATCCAGACACGCAAGGCACTCTCATCACCAGTTTGTAACAGCTGCCCCTATCCAAACAGGTATGAGAGCACCCTTCCTCACCACCCGGTCATCCCTGTGAACCCCCCCTGCCCCCGGCTTACCCCTGAGCCACAGAAGCGTCCCAAGCGGGGTGCAGTGCTGTCGTAACCATCATAAATTTCCATGTAGTCATACCCACAGTCAGCCTCCTCCTCAATCTCGAATATCTGGAATATCAGTTCCACCCCATAACCATCTTCCGCTACAATCACCCACTCGCAGTTGGTTTGACCTGGGTAGTTGTTGTCCCCAAACTGAGCATGGGAATATAGCTTCTTAGTTCGTACTTCAGCTTTTAGGAGCCCACCGCACTCTGGAGGAAGAAAAGGGCATAAATCGGTCTCTCAGAGGCCTTAGTTCACAACAAAGGCTCACCACCCCGCTTCTGGGCCAGCCATGAGAAGAGAAGACCTCCCTCTGCTTGAAGTTCACATACAGTGGGGAAGGTAAGTAACCACTGCACAGAACTAACCACAAACCAGTGAATCCTCCGGTCACCCATGGATCCAGTGACCCACATAGCACAGGTGAGCTTAGCTCCCTTGGTGTAGAACATGCATGGAAAGAGGCGACTGGTTAACACTGGCAGGATAGGGTTCCTGCCACATTATACTCTGGAAAAATGTAGTATTTTAGAAAATGATTGCTCAAAGGAAGACTTAACATGTTCTCTGAACTTGTCCTGTAGCTGAAATTCTGGCTCCGAATATTTTGCCAGCAAGAAGTTGAATCACATTAAGAAACTGGGGACCAAACCAATCTTTTTCTGCCCACACAATGTACAAAAGCAGCCCCGTGCCAGCTCGAAACACGCGTGCTATGGTGCTGAGTCCCTGTGGCCGATCAGGAAGACACCTCTTCACCCGCCTCCCATGCGCTTCACCTGTTTAGAGCGCCAGGGATTTCAGCAGTGACCCTTGGCACAACACGCTCAGCTCTGGGCTGCCACAGATGAGAGGACCAAGATGTGCCTGCCCACCACACGTCTCTGCTCCCACCCAAAACCAGTCTCAGACAGGCCCGTCCCTGCGTGGGCCAGCACACGGGCTGAGCATCACTCCCTTTCTGGCAGCTGGTGAGGAACAGAGGGGGTTGCCACTCAACCAAGCGCCTCCCATTTAAACAAAACAGCATGAGCAGGAATGTCTGGTGTCTAGAAACCTCTGAACTAATAAGGAAGCTGGCATGTATGGCACGGTGCCAGCAATGACCTGGGAAATGGTTAGCACAACATGCAACCACCCAAAATTCAGGCTAAGCTTACTTGGGAGCAAAGTGTGTCTGGGTTTGCCTGGTAAGAAAATGCAGTGAGACTCGATGACATCTTATCACGCTGGGGTATTGGCAGGCTACCAGCTTACCTGTGCTGTGCTTTGCCTGGAAACCTTTTCTTTGCACAGAAGCATCAGAGTAAAACCTGAGGAACATCTTGTTGGTAGAAGCCACGACAGGGTCCGGTTTCTTGTTGCCACAGAAGCGGCCAAGAATAGGTGACTTGGTGTTGGGGCCGTCATACATCTCTAAGTGGTCATAGGCACATTCTTGGTGCTGTTCGATCTCAAACTCATTGAATGTCTACGGCAAGAACAAGGAGAGTTAAGACAGACATTTGTAAATCTAAGCATGCAGTGTAGCAGAGGATGAAATGCCAAGTGAGAAACAGAACAAATGGTGTGTCTGTCCCACTCCTCCAACAAACTAAATCAGAATAGCATGCTCTCAGGCAGGAGTGATCTCAGGGTGGCAAAACTCAGTATTTCATGTGCATGTGCCGTGTAGCCTTAGCTTTGCTGCCTCACATGGGCGCACAAAACAGTTTTCACCTGCAAGCCTTACATGCCTTTCTTTTTCCTGCTGGAAACCCTGCCTAGCACACTGACTGAGCACTTCTTCAGCATTACCTCCACTGAGCACAGGGATCCAGGCATCACTGGCCCCAGCTGCACAGCTTCGGGCATGTCTTGCCCCATGCATCAAGCTGTGCCTAACGCTTCCTGCCCTGAGGGGCTGGGGGCTGGCCCTGCCACCCCCTTATGCAGGTACAGTCCCAACAGAGTGGCTTGCATGGAGGGGTCTGGGTGGGAGGGCACGTTACACCTGCTGTTAACAGCAAGAACAATGCTCCACAGTCACTACTGCTGGAGTCTCCTCCAAGCTGCCTCAGCCCCTGCCTCGTGTCCCTCTGAGACCTTCTGCCCTTTCGGAGGGTGCCAAGTTGCCCTCCTTCCTGCTCCCCAAACAGGAGCTACAGGCATCAGCCTCCCACTCCAGCTCCTCACAACCCAGTCTGCTTCTTTCCCCCTGCTGCTCACTGGTTACTCACTACTTTCACTCGGTGGCCAGGCGTTGCAGAGATGTCCCAGGTGCACTCCTTCCGGCTGGGGTACTTGTCAGGCCAGTTGGGGCTGCTCATCATCCCCTCTGCACCGCTCAGCTTGTGCTCGCAACCAGCTTGAGAGAGAGACATCACAAAACAGAGGCATCAAGCAAGTCTCGGAGGGGAACCACATAACATTCTACGTGCTCCTCTCTGCCGACTGAGACCCTCAGCAGGGCAGAAATAGGGAAGGCTTCAGCCACTGTACAAGAGCTTTCAGTATCACCACAGAGTTCTGCTGGGCTTGCCCTGTATTTTTTTTGACCCAACTGGGCAGCTGGTGAAATGGACCACCTTGTTTTCCTGTTCCTCGTTAACCTCGTCCACCTCCTCACTCCCAAACATATTCCCCTGCTCCTCCACCTTGCTTGCCCTGTTCCCAGTGACAAGGTGCCCAGCCCCTCCACCATGCTGACTCTGCTGCTATCTCAGCCTTGAGTTGTTTTGCCGACTTGGAAAGCTGGATCAGCTGATGGAGAGATCAGACGAGGATCAGAGAGCATACACAGGAAAGCCATGGCAGCCCTCAGCAGGGGTAGGCATGCAATACGAAGGGTCATTTTGGCAGCAGCAAGCGGTTAGATCAGCTCATCCTTTCTCTTGACTCAAGCCCAATAATTAAATGAAGCAGCAGTGACAAGCCTCACAGTGATGCCCCACCTTCTGCTAGCCCAACTTCTTGCCCTCACCCTGTCCCATCCCCCATGGCCATACAGACTGCCAGGCTGAATGGATCTAGCTGGAAACAAGCCCTCTTCTTCCTTTTTCTAGGTACTTTTTCAGCTAGCTGGGGCTTTTTCAGTGCCCCAGCCCAGTACACTGCTCCAGCATCCTTCCGACACCATGCAGGAAGCACCCTGGCTCAAAGCATGTTTGAACCACCCCGTTCTTCCCAAGGGCAGGAGCTGGGGACCTTACCTTCCTTACAATCGTGGCCATTCTCATGCAGCATGAAGCCATTTCTGCACTGGCACACGTAGCTCCCAAAGGTGTTGATGCACTCGTGCTGGCAACCACCGTTGTCTTTGGAGCACTCGTCCTTGTCTGGGCAGGATCAGACCAACAAACAGTGAGCTGACAGTGAGAAACAGGCTACCACAGCCACCAGCTGGGAGCCCCCTACCCAGACTGGCAGATACTGATGCAAACCTCCAACTTCTCCTGCCGGATTAGTCCAGTCCGCTTTTCAGCCTGGACACAACTCTCTGCAATTGTCTTTCATTCCATAAGATGCATCACAAATATGTTTTATTAGGTTTTGAATGGTTTAAGACTCCTATCTAAAAGAAACCCATAGCAACCTCTCATTCTTTTAGAATAGCGTCCAGGAAAAGCATCACAAATTCACTAGCCTAGGCAAAAATCTACTGGCCAGTCTTCACATTTGCAAGTTCCTACATGCTCTGAGAAGCCTCCACCCCCCACTAGCTCTGTCCGAGAGCACAAGCAGCCAGATGGAGAAGAGGATCTAAGGTACGAGCTGCTCCCAGAAGCTGAAATGCTCCCCAGGGGATGTTCACTCCTGTGCGTTCAGGACTATATACATTCCTGAATCTCACTGCTCTGGGCATAGGGTCTGCTCATGGTTTCCAGTCCAGTTTAATTTATGAGCAGTTTATTTCCAATTTTTCTTGGGCCAATGCCTTTCCTGGACTTCATTAATCTCATCTGTCTCCTCACTCCCAAATGTATTTCTCCATGAAACATAGCTTTGCTCACACTCCCTCCTGATAGATTTGATAAGCCAAACCTCTAGCCCTGATTCTGCTCTGCAACTGTCTCTGTCTTAAATCAAGGCCAATTTGCCTGATCACTCTCCTCAAAAACATTAATACTCCTTGGTCTCTGCTGAAAACACAGCATGAAATTGCATTTTCCCTTCTGTACAATGTATGGTTAACCTGCAGAACTGCTGCCAACAAGGCACATCACTGACACCAAGAGCTACAAAGGACTCAGAATAGATGATCAGAAACTTCCACTAGCACACGGTGCTTTGATGGGAAGGGTTGCTATATAGAAGACTTCTGGAAATTTTCTAAATCTTCTAGTTTCAGAGAAAAAAATCTCCTTAATGATGCCAGGGACAGAAATAACTTCTAGGCTCAGGTTCCCCCATTGCTTTTCCCGCTGTGGAAGGACTGGAGGCATTAATGAAATCCATGCATCTTGCTGACACCATGCTATGAAACTGGACCATATGCTGCACTGAGAAATCAAGACAAAACGTGACACAGGACAAAGCAACCATGCTTTTTAAATGTAACTAACCACCATCAGGCTCTGCCTGATTTGACAGAAGGTTGAAAAAAAATTCACCAAAATCAAGAGGTCCAGTCAGAGGAGACAGCTAAGCAAGTGAATGAATGCAGCCACATACCAGAGAAGTACTGAACTTTAAAGCCTTTCTTGGAGACTGTGTTGTCCGATTTGAACTCCAGCCTCATGTTGTTGCCATACGACGTGATCACTTCAGGCTTTTCTGAGCCGCAGAATTTGCCGTGCAGCTTGGAGTCAGAAGCCAACCCGCTACGCACCTCAACGTAGTCATACTTACAGACCTGCCACGAGAGGAGGAGATCGCTCAGCCCCGTGGACCTGGGATGGAGCATTGCAGAAGAAGGGGACAGAGGCTTGATTGAGAGGGAGCAGAAAGAGCTTTATACTCAAATGCACTCCTCACTGCCCCAGATCATCCCCTGCCAGTGTTCTCACCCCCTTCCCTTGCTGCCCTGGTCTTAAAGCAGGGCTGTGTTTGTCAGAATAGCAAAGGTTCCACTCTAAAGTCATTACACCCACTTTATCAGGAACCTGACAGTGTTGAACGGGCTCCAGCAGCCTGCTGAACTACGGGAGAGCCGCTGCTCCCATTTATGGTGGAGAAAGGGAGAACCTGGTGCCTTGTTCCAAGGGCCCCTGCCCGCGGCATGGTGGAGGGCAGACTCTTGGGCCAGCAGCTTTGCTTATCTGTGAAGCACTCTACTTCATTGTTCATTTCCAATTATTCTCCTGCAAAAGCAGCTCTGGGGAAAGGGGGGGGTGTGTGTGTTTGTGTGTGTGTGACACCTATTAGGGATGGAAAACACCTACAATTATATAAAACCAGCAGAGAAAAGAAGCCCATTTAGACCAACTTTAATCCTTCCACTCCACAGAGTCAGCAGATCCAGACTTCAGGGAGAACCATCACTGTTACTGGCTTATTATTATCAAGGGTGGGGAAACAACCAGAAGCTCCACCAGTAAGACAGCATCTCCTCTTCCTTATGCCCCAAGGATTTATCCAGTTCCCAGTTAGCCAAGAGTCACACCTCTGAGATTCAGGGACCAGTTACGTACATCATTGCCTTCCAGTTCAAACACTTCAAACTGCAGAGAGATCCGGTACTGGGCTGGAGCTACCACCTGCCAGACGCAGTTTTTGTTAGTAGGATATTCCTTGGGCCATCCAGGGCTAGTAATGGTCCCATTGAGCTTGGTGATGAAGCCCCCACAGGCAGCTGGAGAGGCAATAAATGAACACAAGTTTTACTTGGTTTGTTCAGACACACAGACCAGGCCACACCATTAGCTAGGAAACGCGTCAGATGCTGGGGGATAGCACAAACCAAATCCTGCCCTCCAGGACAGGCTTCCAGTGCTGGGAGCTGCAAAGACAGCAGAGCTTACCTGCTGTGGACCACCAGTGCAACACCTGTGGCCAGGCTGTGGTGCTGAGAGCCACCTGCACCACCTGGGGCTGCTGTCCTTGTCATTGCCCAGCCCTGGGCTTACTGCCGGTCAGCCGACTTGGCATGCCCCGGGTGGTGGCAAAGGCCAGCTTGGTAAAGGCACCCACACTCAGCCCTACAAACCTAACCACTTCAAGTTTATCAGTGATGGAATAATTAGAAGATAACGGAATCCTAGGGAAGACACCCTGTCAATTCTTCAGCAAATTATTGTACATGGACTGCATCTTCTCTACAGAAAACTGAAGCCAAGGACACAGACGTAGCTTTATCATCCCATTTCCTCTAAAAACTGAGGACATCTTAGCTTCATCCTTTTGTGGGACGGCATTCTTTACCTCAAAGGAATCAACCTCAGTTTATTCTTTTGCTGCAAAATTCTGTTTGCAATGAAGCAATTTTTTCTTGCTTGCTTTTTATTGGGAGTCATGAGACACAGCCAGATCTTCAAAACCCACAGGGATAAAGCTTCCTCTGTCTTGTTCCCAGTATCACTTTGCATTAAGGGAACTAACCCGAGGGAGCAGCTTCAATACAAAACTTCAATACAAAAAGTGTAGCGAGCGAGAGTGTCTGGACAAACAAAAGCAATTTACTCTGACACGCATCACTACGATTTCAAAGGCTGTCCTTCCTGCATTGCCCACAAATGAAGTTTAAAATAGGAGGTTAAGAGTGAAGTTCAAAGAACGCTTGCCAAGTTATACCAACTGGCTGGCTCAAAATTGCAAAGAAATTATTTAAAAAAATAAACTAAAGCTTCCAAAAGTCTTTTGCACACACCTAGCTCTGCCATCACCAAGTCGACAGCAGCCTTCCCCAAACAGTTTGGCAAAAGTGGAGGCCAGGGCAAACCAGGCAACCCTGAGACTCCCCAGCGCCTCAGCTGAAAGGCAGAGCTACAAGAACAAGGGGTGGATTCTCGCCACACTGCATTGCTAGTGGGAGCAAACGCTTGTTGCAAGAGATTAACTGTACAAATAGAAAGCTGACAGAAATAGTTTCTGTTGGAGACATGGGGACTCCCCCCGCCCCATAACAGAAGAAGGGAATTAAGTCCTCAGTATAGATAACATCTGTTTTGCATGCAGGCAAAACACTGATATTTTATTCTACAAAAGAAATTTCTTTTCTAAAAAATTATTCAGCTTTTTGGGCCACTCAAAGCTCAAGCTGTAATGCCCACCCTCCCTCGTGTTGCACTGTGGGACATCTGCTCCAAACGGCAACCTCAGGCCATGAAGAACAACTCATTTTAAGGATGTTTAGCACTAGAGGATCAGAGTATTTTCAGTTTTTCAACCAAAACTTGTTTTTCAATGGCAGTTGTGGACAAAAGAAATTTCTCAGATGGGGCAAGACAAATAGAAACAAAGAGGATGAAGGGGCAAGGAAAATAATCTCCAGGATTCAGTTCAGGTTCAGTGTCAGCTGCGGTACCCACCCTATAGACAGCTGCCTCCACCTGTAGGTTACTTACCTTCACAGCTCTTTTTATCAGCCGTCAGCTCATAGCCAGGCTCGCAGGTGCACTTGTAGCTGCCCAGTGTGTTCTCACAATGCTGCTCACACCCACCATTGTCTGGCAGAGAACATTCGTCCATCTCTGTCAAGAGAAAACCACAAATCACACTTGCCTGACCCCCCAAACCCCCTCACATTCCCCGCGCATCACCTCTGGATGAAGGACCAGAGCAAGGGCACTGTGAGAGTTGTTCAGGGACTGGAATTAAACATCACAGCATTTGCCAGTCATCGTGCAATCACCCTTTGCCATGGTCCGTTAGCATCTCTCAAATTCACAGGACAGCATACTCTGTGAATTAAACCCTATTTGTCTAATTCTTGTTTTTGCACCTAAGTGCATGGATTAAGAATTACAGGTTATAAGTTAGGAAATTTTATGACTCGAATGGTGAATAAGTGAATTCATGTGACAGACTAGCCTGAGCAAAGGGGACTGAGCCCTGCCGTGTCTGTTTGTTGTATTTCTTAACGACCTCATGAAATCAAGTTTGTTTAACTGAGGACATTGTTCTATAAATTTGAGAGATCTAAATGGACCATGACTCCCTTAATGCAGGACAAAAGTTGAAGCAGAAATAAACAAAGGACTTAACACAATCCAAACATTGGCACAGCAGCTATTATTTCTGTATGCTGTCGCAACCTAAGAGAAGCATGACTGCCTCGCAGCAGCTCCGATGGCATTTTCCCAGGCGGGTAGATATTTGGTTCTTGCCTCTACCAAGTCACCAGGATGCTGGTAAAGGACCATGTCTTGGGTCCAGCTCTTAAGAAAAACCTTATGTCTTATTCACACCTCCCTGAAGAGGACCTCAGTTTCGGAACACATTTGTCTCCAAAAGCACTCAGAAATTTTCCCCGGGATTCTGCTTACATTCAAATTTAACCCCTCTCTGAGAGGTTTCTTTTGGAATGTAACACTCTTTGTGCAGTACTAGCACCTTCTTTGAAATGGTCCGTGTCCCCTGGCATAGACAGACGAAGGTCACGTTCTGCCCGGTGCGAGCGCCTATGCTGGTACTGACCCAGCGGTGCCTCCTGCCTTAGGGAGGTGGCGTTCACACCTCGGCATCAAATCCCTGAACACGCTCAAAGCAATTTGTATATAAGCATGATGTTGGCAGTCGTACAGACAAGTCTAACAGCTCTTATCTACAAGGAGATACAACGGTAACTGATCCCTTTGACAATAGGTTAAGGGATGAACGGGCCCCAGCTTTGACCTTGCGAGGTACTAGATCACATACCTTTAAAGAAATTTGCTGCAAAGCCTGCTTTATTGATGGTTGCATCAGATGCAAACTTCATCCATACTTTATTTGAACTGGATTTGATATCTTCTGGCTTCTCATAGCCACAGAAGTGACCAATCAGCGGGCTGTATTCGGTGAGGCCATCTCGGATCTCCAGGTAGTCATAAGAACAGGCATCGTGCCATTCAATCTGCAAGGGGAGAAGGATGCGCCTGAAGCCTGGCGGTATGGGTGCTCTCAGGCAGGCTGGCTACCCCACTAGGCTTTTTTGCCAGAGATCAGCTTCCGAAGCAGCACCCCAAATCCAAACCCCAAAGCTCACAACTAGGTACTTGCCCCACAGCTGCCACCGAGCCCTCCTGCAACTGAAATCACATTCCAGCCTCGGCACATCTCAGTTCTACTGCTGTTTCGTGGCTATGCTCCGGTGAAACCCGCCCCTGGCTATCTACAAGCTGCTTTTCCATGGGAAGCAGTAAGGAACAGAACAGAACAACTACAGGCAGAAAGGTTCGAGGAGCAGCTGTGGGGTCACGGCTAGCCGGCAGTGGTGTCAGCCCTTCCAGGACAGGCTCACTCAGTGTGCACAAGCCACAGGATCCCACGGGACAGATGGGATTTATGCACCAACCCAGGTCTCATCCCCTCCCATTTGACTTGCAGGTCAGTAGTCAGAAGCATATCACCGGGCACCCACTAGTGCAAGATGTTCTATAGCTGGTAGGAGAAAACCTCCTCTGAGCCTGCCTGCCACCCAGGAACATGATGTTTCTTTGGAGAACCACAAGCACCCTGAAATCTGCCAAGCCCTGGAGACACCTACAAGAGGTTTTTGCCTGGATTGTGACCATTCGATTTCATTCGACCTGAGTGAAAATTTAAGGACTCATCAGTCCCTACTTCACGTCATCAGCAATTTTGTGCCCCTTCTAATTCTTTCTGTCTAGAGTGACAGTTTTTGAAAACTCACCATATTTAAAACTTGGCTTTAAAATCTCTAAGCAAACTTCTGGTGAGGAGAAATGATGTTCTGAACTATTCAAAAGAACATTTATTTCCAAATTATTATTTACATCACTTTAATTGTAAAGGATCTACAGAGGCTAAATTATATCCATAATATAATATACAATGACATTTCTCACCTCAAAGGCTTGGAATGTGATTCCTATGTGAAAGCCCTCAGAAACGGTGATCTTCCAGATGCACTCTTTGGAAGGTCTGTAGTCATCTGGGTAATTGGGAGATTGGATCTGGCCAGCATCTTTGTGAATGTCTCCACCGCAAATAGCTTCATAAAAAGTAAACAGCAAAACCACAAGGTTGCAGATTTTTCACTTAGGTAAAGCATGCTCCAAGCACAACCTTCTTCCTTGTTCGGATCTCTATCAACACCGCATGTTACACAAAGGCAGCACACAAGTCACGGGGGTTTTTACAAAGCTAACAGCCTGTCCCACTGACCGCGTCTCCTGCCTTGCTGTGCCAACCTCCTTCAAAGGTGAACTCACTGGGACACTGAGGTTTTAGGGATTTATGGTTCTCACACTCCTGGTCACCTTCGTAACTGCTTAAAACCTGCTACAGGCACTAAGGACCAAGAAAAGTTTTTGGGGAAAAAAATCAGATAAAAAAAGGTTGCAAATCTAATCCAGCCACACGATGGCAATATTAACAAGCATGAGCCGAGCTGCTCACCAGGAGGCATCAGCTGTGCATAAAAACTTTTACATTTTGTGCTAAAGAGTAAGTTTAAAGACCAAGAACAGAAAATCTAATGAAAATCTAAGTTTAATACAAAACTAGCAGAGACCTCAAAGACAACAGCAGTTCAGCAAAATCATCTGCAAGACTGTGTGACAAATGAAAGTAAGACCACAGGCTAAAAGCCGTGCTACCTCACGATGCACAACACACACGTCTACAGAAGGCGTATGAATGTTTCAGCTGTGTTTTAAGTCAAGGAAATAAAATGCACTGACAGTACAAAAGAGATAGCACTGCAGTGACACCTGCCAGTCCCCAGCCACCTCCACCCCTGTGGTCTCCCCACAGCACACAGCATCAGCAAAGCAGACCTGGGTCTCCCTGCAGCGTCCTGGGAACCGCTTGCACTGGGGACACTGCCTTGGCTTCGCTTGTTAGCTGCCTATGTCTGCCTGTGACCCAGAGCTAGAGAATCAGTGCTAAGGCACCATCAGACAGTTGCACCCAAAACCCAGCTGCAGAGCACAGTTTAGACTGGAGTTTGAGTTCATCTATTCGGAGCTACAAGCGTGCTGGGGAGAACCCCTGAGGGGCTCACTAGCAATCTCTCCCCCCACCTAACAGAATGAGGGCTGCATGAGCACAGAACTGGCCATTTTTTTTAACAGCCATAAAACTGTCAGCCAGCAAACAGTATTTTCTCTCTCCACTGCAGCAGTTCACACTGAAATTCAGCCGGGCGTCAAGTGTACTGGGAAAGCCTCACTGCAAACTGGAATGAACATCTGCTGATGGAGCCCGAGAAGGCACAGCAACAGCAAACCTGGGGCTGCCAGCAGCCCTGAAGGGCAAAACCACCAGCATCTTCCCATCACTACAGAGAAGGGACAACACAACTGAGCTATGCGGACACTTTCACTACATTAACTGCCATTTAGTATCTCCCACCACGTGGTGACATGCTTCTGCCTCTTTCCTCCCATCTGCTGAACACTTTAGGGCCAAGACTTGGAGGAATCCAAGTCCAAAAATGAGTCCTCACCCCCAGAGCCCCCAGCAAAGCTCAGGTGCACCAGTGCTCACATGCACTCTCACTAAAGCAGAGGACAGAGCGGCAGTGCTAAAACCCACGTGGGGCTTTCAGTACGTGAGGGACAAGAATTCAGAAGAAAAAGAGGAACTAACAGCAACACAGAGAGCTTTTGGCCAAAAACTGATAGCAAATGAAACATGTAAGGGCAATCCCTCCTGGAAATAAAAAATACCATTATTGCCTAGACACAGAAGTCACAAAACAGCTGAGCAAGTACCTGACAATGCAGGAGAGACACAAACCATTACCGGCACTCACACCGGAGGGGAGGAGGAATCAAGGGACATTTTTTGAAACTCTCCCATTTCAGCAAATAAATTATGGCAAGAGATGCAGATAATCTCACCAGCTGCTGCCCTGACAAGAGGAGGCTGAGCTAGGAACAGAACTATGCAGTGGGCCACCATTGTGTCTGCGGTACAAGCCGGCTCCCACCAGCTGTACCCTGTGCTTGCCGTAGGGCTCAGTCACAGCCCTCAGACCTTTCCAGTGGGGGGTCCTGCAGGAAGGGGTTACACAGAAGGCCAGAGTCTTGGAAAGGCAGGAAAATACGAACAGCTGGAGGGATGCAAAGTCTGACCACTAGATGTACATTCTGCTTCTATTCGCTCACCTCAAAACTCAAGTGAAGCAAGTATTGCTCATATTTACTGACCCTTTAGGGGTCATTTATTAAATAACAGGAAATATGGCAAATTATTGAGGGAAAAGAAAGTTTTGCAAAAGTAACTTTGGCATGTAGCCAATGTAAAGATTCTTTTCTTTCAATACTGTTTAGCAAAATGAAGTATGATACCATATTAATACATATGATGAAGAACAGAGAAGTTGTTTCCCCAGAAACATTCCTCACCTTCCTTTTTTAAAATTTTTTTTTCTTTTCCTTTTAAAGTTGGAGCAGGCATCGCTGGGGAATAACCCACTCTAAGAATTGATCTGATTAGTCCACCAAAGAAATAAGGTAAAATAAAACAGTCTAATAGAGACAGACTAGTTTGATCACTTCTAATTCCAACAAACTACCATAAAAAGGGTGTTACACACGACAGGGTCCAGGCAACAGCTGCTTCTTGGGAGAAGCATTAAAAAAAAAATAAATATATATATATATATATATATCAGGCAAGCCACCTCTGTCTCTGGGGCACCAGTTCCTGCAGAAACCAGGTATTTCTCCTGTGGAATAGATTTGTTAGCCCCACTGCTGTGGAATCCTCATACGCTTTATTTGCACTTCCCCAACAGTCCCATGTTTTCTTCTCTTCCTTCTGTTGGATCATTATTCCTGAGCACATGGGACACTGGGGCGCTGGGCCGCCAGTGCCACACTTCTGCTGTGGCTGCACAAAGATGATGCAGCGTCGGTACCCACACAGCCAGCCTCAGCACTCTGCCAGCACTGGTACTTCTAAGAAAATGTCTGTTGCCCAATGAACAATGAAGGTTTTTAATACATTTTAGAATCATTATTGTAAAAAAAATAAGCATACATGCAGAGAAGGGATGTTACTGATTTGTTAGTGACTTTGGCAGTTTTGCTCCTCCCCTGAAGTGGCCTCAGCACCCCAGTGCCATGCAAGCTTCCAAAGTACCTCACCTGCAGAAGGTCTGACATGCTAAATCCTTATCTTCTGCAACATACAAGGGAGAAACCAAAGAACAATCTTTGCATTTGAGAAAAACGAAAAACAAAAAACTGCATTAAGTGATATAGAATTTATGATTCAAAACAGAACTTTGCCTATTAAATTCCTGGAGGGAACTCCTGCTACACCCAGCACTGCTGCTGGCAGGGGCTGCTCAGGGCAAACTGAGCCTGGCCTGGGAACGCAAGCCATGGCTCTGTGCTGCCATCCTGTTGTGCCCCAGGAATGCCATGAGCTAGTCGGAAGATTCATGCCTGAAACAGCCAGCAAAATCTGCCAGTTCCCATAAAAACCAGAGGAGGGGCTGTATCTAACCACGGGACGTGATCCTGCAAAGCCCTGCACCCCATCCCAAGTGCTCCACGCAAGGCGACAGCCCCGGCCGAGGGCCGTACCTTCATAGACCACGAAGAAGCCTTTGCCCAGGATGTTACTGCTGCTCCGGAACTCGATCCACAGCCTGCTGTCCGTGGAGATTACTGGCTCAGGGATCTTGTCACCACAAAATCTACCTGGAAGGCAGGAAAGAGACAATCAAGATCTCCTGGCTGACTGGCACAGCGGAGCAGACAGCCAGGTTCTGGGAAGCAAATAGTCTGCGGTTGAAGGAGCTGTACTTGTGTAAAACACCCTTCCACTCCCACCACTTCTGCTTTTGAGCAAGTTTCTGCTTCCCTCCTCCCACTGATTCATATTTTCTTCAATTATTAAATTAATGAAGGTTTTCTTCAGCTGGGAGCAGAATCCAGGAGTCACAGATACAGTAAACTCAAACGGGCTCTTGTTTTGATCACATAACTGGGCAAATGAGCTGCAAAGGTGGGGAACAACCCCTGTCCTTCCAGAGGTGAGACATCAGGGAACGTCCTTTCCACCTGCTACACCTCAGAAACTCCTTCAGCATTTTACAGCCAAGAGCAAATTGCCCAAATCAAACCAAGGCCATGCCGAGGCGAAAACACCCCTTATCCTCTGCCCACCTCACCCCAGCTAAGCCTCTGCAGTTCTCCCATCTCTTTCAAGAGGAAGAGACCGAGAGCCTTTTTGCTCATGGAGCATCCAGCTCTGAGCTCCCTGGTGTGCACCAGCACTAGGAAATACTCGGATCCTACCAGCAAGGATGAATCCTGAAACAGAACAGCTGCAGCAGGCATCTGCAGCCCAGACAACCTCAGCAACCCTAACCTGGTGCTCCTCCACTTCTTCCAGCCAGACGCTCCTCAGGGAAACAGAGCGAGCACCAAGGATGCACGGGGAGCACCCAGGGCAAACAGGGAGCACCCAGGGGGAATGGGGTGTTTCACTTCAGCTGACACCAGCAGGGCTGTACCCCGAGTTCAGCATGGCCTTGGCCCCCGTCCCACTGAGTCCCCGGTGGGAATCTGACAGGGGCAGAGAGCAGCTTCCCGGGCTGGGCTTAGTCAGAGTGGCGTGACAGGGGTCCTGGCCTTGTGACACCAGGCAAAGGCTTCTTTGAACACCCTCTGCTGGGCAAAAACCTGGTTAATGCCTCACTGCAAGAGAGCACCTTTGCTCCCACAGCAGGCTGTGCTGGCGTTCCCTGCACAGTGTAACGGGGAGTTCAGGGCTTGCTGGCTGGCAGGCAGAGCCACTGTACAGGGGGCAGAGTGGTTGGCATCACTCCTGCGCATTAAAAGCCTGGGGGTCCCCTGCTTAGTCAGCTGCTGCCACTTTCAGCTCTGCCTGCCCTACCTTCGGCACGTGGCAAGGAAGGCGATGGCCATCAAGGATGCAAGAGCTGTGCCTCTGGGACAGGCCAGTCAGTGCAAATTAAAAGGTGAGATGCAAACTCTGTTTTTCTTCAGCAGCAGTTTCACTGCCAACTCTTCTCTCTTGCAGTGTCATGCACCAGACGTTATCTCAGACCCTAGCCTCAGAATCGGCTCCTCGGCTCCAACCCCTGTGCCCCCAAGCTGCCCAGCAGCGTAAGGACAGCATCTCCCCTCCCCTCCCACAGGGGATGCTAACAAACAGCATCAGCACTGCAAAGCTCCTTCCTCCAGGGTCACCAAGCCACCACCTCCCGGATTTAGCTTCGGAGTTTAACAAGGGTGTCAAGGAGAGGAAACACAGATGAGGAACGAGAACGAGCAAAACTCCTCAGAGTCTGATAAAGGGCCCATTCATAAAAAGTTATACACCATTTAAAGGCTGGGGTTTTCACACACTTCCCTGGGAAAATATGCAGTGCACATGTATTTTTTTTCTCTCCGCAAGAAGCCCATGCTTTCACAATTCTCACTAATCCCCCTCCCCGCCCCCGGCTGAATCACGTCTGTCTGCCTCTTCCGAGCTGATTTCATGGCTCAGCCCCTTGCGGGAGCTGTGGCCACTCATGCAGCGTCTCCCTCCAGATGGGAACACTCGCACGTCCACCTGCACTAGGGGCATAGGGAGGTGCTTGGCTTCTGAAATACCTTTAAATTACTCAGCAGAAAAAAAAAAATAGTGAGGAGCTAAATTGCAGCTGCTGGAGTAATGTTACCTGCTGCATGTGCAGCGGAAAACAGCAATCAACGCTGCCAAGGCCAGAAGAGGCAGGGAGCAGTAAAACCGACTGCCGGCTCTGTGAGAGCAACATGACTTCAGCCTCAGAATCTTGCCTGGCACCAGGGCTGGGATGCCCCGCAGGGTCAAGGACCCAGGCCTCTGCAAGCCCACTGGCCCCAGGCTGCGAGCCCAGTGCTGCACGCAGCGCGAGCACAGCCCCTCCGGCACGGCCACACAACCCGATGGCTGCTTGCCTTCCCAGCCAAAGGGGCTGTCTGCAGCGCAGCATCTCAGCCACTGCAGCACCGAGGGCACAGGATGGAGTTGGGGTCAAAGCCAGCCGCAAAGCTGGTGGAACTCCTGGCTGCCCTCCCAGGGTGACAGAAGACTTGTAGTTAGGACAGCAGGAGGCAAACAAACAGGGAGGACAGAGGCTGTGGTTTCCTGAGAGCGCTGGGAGCAGGAGCAGGGCAGAGGCCTTGCACAGTCTGATGCCCTAGGCATGGGCTAGCAAGCTCCCCGCTGGAAGTACAGAGCCTCAAATACAGACTGCTTGTCTCTGTAAATGCAAATATGTGAAATAACGGCAGGAGCTTGGGCCAGGAGCTGTGGGGCTGCTTTGTTCTGACTTCATCCTGGTCTTAGGAAAAAGCAATAATAAAACTCCAGAGACCACAGTTTCAGTCCCGGCTATGGCCCTGGTTCAATTCCCCCTCTGTCTCACTTACCAAGCTGGAAAAGGTAGGAATAGCCTTTGCTACCAAAGGGCTTGGAGCATGGGTCCTTGGGTGTGACTGCAGCACGCAGACATCTCCGGATGGAGACATTAACGGGTGGCCAGTGCGCTGGGCAGGCGCAGGCTCCTTCCAGGTTTGTTTCTGCTCTCCCCACCCACCCCCCAAGCACCAAGAACACCGCACAAAACACAATTACAACAAACCAGCGACTCACCCAGTAATGGAGCTTTCCTCCAGTAACCATCACGCACCTCCACATAGTCATACCAGCAAAGGCGACTCTTAAATAGGTCCATTGATGTGAAGTTTAACAAAATCTGAAAGGAGAGAGCGCATACTTCTCTTTAGGAAGGGAGCTGCTTTAAAAGAGAAGACCCTGCAGATCGCGTGCTCCCCCTCTGCTATGGTGCTGCCTAAGCCAGTATGCAGGAAAAGCCAGCTGGACAGTTGGCTGGATATTTTAACCAGCTTTCCTCCAAAAAAGAAAGGCTTCTCAAGGTATTTTTAGGAAACCATGAAAGTACAGGACAGCAGACAGCACTTCACCATCCGTACTGTAATTCACAGTCACTGCTCCTCAGTCACTGTGAAATGCTACTTAAAAAAAGCCCAATTTGTCGTGTTTTCTTTTTTTTTAATTAAAAATTGAATCTTTGGTTTTGATCAATGTGAACATCATAGAGAAACACACTGCCCCAAAATACAGATGTTTGGGATCTATACTCCTATATAACCGATGCTTGTAATAAACAGCTGATTTTACTGACAGGTTTCCACATTCTGACAATCACACTCATACCACCACTGTGATGCAGCTGTGTCCAGTGGCTTTATTGAGCAGAGTTTAGCATAAAAATTCTAGCCCTTTGGTCTCCTTCCTCTGTAACATGGATTACGGGCCTTGCTCTGTGCCTACGGATGTCACTTGTGGCATTTTTGTCCTTGCAAGATCTGACCCACATATGAATTTGCATCCATAGTCTGCCACAGAAACATCACTAGATTAAAACAGATATTCTCCCCCAAAGCCCTGGCTGGATGTGCACAGTGCAGCCTGCAATGATGTCACTTGCTTTGTTCACACATTTGCAGTTTCCTGACTTTGGACGGCGAGAGGAGATTCACGTGTTCCTGTGCGGATGAATAGCATAAGCCCAGTGCTGGCTCTAAGCTCATGCCTCACTGGTATGATGTTACTTGGTACCAGCTTCTACATTTGCTTAAACAGAGAAGTTGAAGCATTTAACCTGAACTTGATATTTATTTTTTTTTTAACATCAGTGGTTCAGCATTTGGATGCCAGGTGCTATCTGATACAATTCTTCTGAAGAGGCTGAGAGACAAAGGGAGAATGTACAGTAAGATTTACACTGCAAAACTCCCAGCGCCTTAGTTTCAAAACCCAGATGGCTCTTGGCAGCTCAGCCCCTGGCGAAGCTCTGCCTGCAGCAATGGCAGGAGCTCCGTGCTGCACGGGACCAGGCTCGCAGGGGACACAATGGGGTCCCACAGCAGGATGGCTGCTGCAGAACAAGTGAGCTCTGCCCCTCTTTGTTCAAATCAGAGTCTTAAGTGCATCCAGAGGGTGGTCTCAGCAAAGCCACTCTGCGCATTCTGGCAGCCTGGTACAGCATGAAATGGAGTGCTGGTGTTAGTGGATTAAGGAAAGGTTTCATTTCCACGGGAAGATCAATAAAACAAAAGGAGCTGGGAAGAAAGTGGACAGGGTGGGTGATGGATGTGTGGCAGGTCTTGGCGCTTCAAGGCAGGGAGCAGGAGCTCCCTGACAGCGACATTATCTCTGCATGACAGGGGAGGACACCCACGTCACTCACAGCTCCTCGGCTCCCTTCGGGACCCCAGTTTTCTGGCACATTTTATCCAACTCATCTGAGTGGCACCTGGCTTTGACAGGTGAGCCTAGCTGGAGCTAGTAGCTGGCAGGCTCAGCCCTGCATCCAGAGGAAGGATCAGAGACCAACACGCAGTCCAGACCAGGGACCGGGCTCTGCTCCAGCATCACCTCTTCTCTCCTTAGGAACATCTGTGCATTCCTGACCCAGTCTCTGGGAGGACACCGACAATGCTCAGGAGCCTTTTCAGGCTCCATCCCCACAGTCCAGGCATGCAGAGATCTCTTGGCAGCTGCTAACGGTGCTGTCACAGGCAGGACTGCAGGCGAGGGAAGCGCAGAGTACACCTTGTGCTGGTGTGGCACCTACCTTCTCCCCTGGGGTCACTGAGATCCTCCAGACACAGTGGGAATAGGAGGGGTAGCCATTTGGAAAACCGGGGGCTGAGAAATTCCCAGTTGAGTCCTGCAAGGTCTCTCCACAAGCTGCAGGAGAAGGTGGGGGAAGAGAAAAAAAACAGTGACAAGAAGTGACTCTTTAAAAGACATCAGGGTCGACCAAAACATTTGCCCACAGCTGCTGTGCCCAGGCTGGTGGCTGGTACTCTAGGGATGTTCAGTCACGGCACCGTCCAAGGGTCACTGACCACCTGAGACCTTGCCAAAGGGGTGATGTAAATTCGTCAGAATTCCCAGAACAGAAGGTGATCAGTAGAAGGACACAGGGGAAAGCTTTTGAAGAGGCACCCTTCTTCCTTCATCTTCTCTCCAGAGCCCAGCACTTCCAGGTTTCAACCCTACTGAGAAATATCCCATCCGCTAATCAAATGCAAAATATTAACCCCATCTCACAACCCCAAGCCCACTGCCAGCAGATCTGTTTTCCTTTCATTACAAGCTGCTCAATGAATTTCTCCTTAGTTACCACTGTGAAGCGTCTTTTTTTTGGGTTAAAGCATCCTAACAAAAGCAGAGCAAGCCCCACTGCTCTCACACTTGGGTGCCCAGCACCCACTCTGCCATCAGACAGCACAGGATGAAATGCGAGCGCTGCAGCTCACGCTGCTCTCCGCCTTCCCATTTCCGTGGCTTGCTGCAGTTGATGAAATGCAGATCCCAGAGCGACTTTTGGGAAGCAAGTAATATGCATGTGCATAAGCTCCTTTAGGGAACTGCAGCTTCCAGCATCTAGGAAAGCTGTGACTACTGTGGTTCCTGTTCTCCGAGCCAGCAGGGCTGAGCTGGGACAAGGAGTGACCATCTACACCTGCAGAGCAGCTGGCTGGCTAGCTGGAAGCACCACAAACGTCAACGCTCTCATTTCCTTCAGAGCGCTCACCAGACACATGCAAATACCTATTGCAAGGAGCAGGGACCTTGGCTTGCTGGCTTCCCAGTTGTTTTTCCAATTTTATGACCCACTGATGCTACAAAGCTGCCCTTGACCTGCAACTTTGTTTCCTCAGTGACAGTAAGGCAGCCCCCAAAAATCCCTCCTTAAGCAGCAGTGCTTTGAAAGATCTGAGGAGGCCGAACATCTGGCTCCCTTTCTCATGGAAATGCCAGGGGATGTGCCTCTGCCTGATGCTATCACACACTCACTAATTTTTCAGCCATGATTACATTTCGATGGGCGGGTCGGAAGCTGGGGGTGAAAAGAGAATGGTCCCATTCAAAAAGTTTAATATCTTCAAAAAAGGGAGATGGAGACACCAAGGCCAGCGTTTCTTAATTTCCCTGAGGCAGTTTGATCCACAGCTTGGCAGATCAGGGCAGACAAACAATAGGCGGGCACACAAAAAGGGGTTTGCCCAACCAAACAGCTCACGGGGTGCTCTGGACACTGGAGCTGCTCCCAGGAACAAGCAGCACCCACTTCAAAGCACAGGTCAGCATGGGATCTGCCAGTGCAATTCCTGTCAGGAAAGCCAAAGGTATTTTAAACTACTAGAAATAAAAGCACCGCCGAGCAAAACCAGCAGGTAAACACACACATCTGCCCCAGAGGAATGAAGAAAATAAAAGACAGGTCAAACCCTCCACCTTGCTCCTTCCTTCTCAAGCAGTTCGGAGCCCTGAGCACTCCCCCTGCCACCATGCAGCTACAAGGGAGCATTGCATGGCACATTTTAGTTTTGGTTCCACAGAAACAGCTGATGTCCTCCCACCTCCCCAGGTGGTGATGTATTCTTCAGGTGGGCAGAGGGAGATGCTTGTAAAAGGTGATGGCCTGCGTGAACTGCAAAAGAAATCCAGACTTCTATTTGCAGAATAAATACACTTTCTTCCTTTCTACCTCTTGCAAAGAGATGCCGTGCCTTGTTATCTGTGTCAGAACCTGTTAGGATAATTCCAGCTCCCAGGATGCTCCTAGGACCCTCAGCCAGGAACAGCATGCTGCCCCAGCAGACAAACATCTCAAAGAAGCCGAGTCCCAAGCACACTTATTCTGAAGACAGCCAGCCATTCTTCAGCTGATCCTCTGGCATCACCACTGGTCAATGCATGGTCTGGAGTGGCCACCACCTTAGGATGGCTCTAGCAATGCCAACATCTGACAAGGCATCCCAATAAAGAGGGGATTACCACTCACTGAGATTAATAAATGTTGGGTTTCTCTGCTCAGAAATCTATTCAAACAAACATGAAATGACAGAGAGAGCTCTAAATGCTGGGAACACATTCTGCATGACCATAACCACACAGGACAAGGAGGATGACCACCCGCAGCTGAACTACAGGGGAGGTTTCTGACAGCCCAGACTTCTCCTAAGTGTAATTTACACAGCTCCTGGCAAAACTCTGTAATTCTGGAACAGATACTAACGTATCTCCTACCAAACCCTGCTCTGCTAAAACCTCACAAAAGGAGACCCGGCTGAGTACGCAGACTTGCGGAGGAAGCCCTGCAAGGCACGCTGGGCGAAGGGGCAGAGCACAGGGCAGAGCGACAGCTTGCAGGCGGAAGCCCAGAAACAGCGAGCAATGCATAGCTGTGTGCAGAGCACACCAAAAAGCAACACCACTGTACTCCACTCAGTGGCAAAGAAGCCAACGGGTCCCCTAAGACCAGTGTTTGGTACTCCTGGGATCCAAGAAACTGGGCTGAGGTGACTCTTGCCCATGGCGAAGAGGCTGTTGCACACGTAAGCAGCTAGAAAGGAACACAGGCAAAGAGCAACGCACAAAAGGTGAATGCTTCAGAAGTCACTTGTAAGTGAAGTTAGCTGAGTGACAGGCACCTACTGCTCATCAGGTGGTTACCGGTAGACTACATCTTTTTGAAGATGCACAAGGAATTGGATGGGGCAACATAGTGCAGGACCAGTCCCAATTTGTAGCTAATTTCAGCACAGTTAGTGCAGCCACACAGCCACATTTCCTTCAGCACAGCGCAGGACAGCAGGACATGCTGCTTTAAAGGCTTTTGTAGTGACTATATTCATCAAATCCTCAACCGTGCAGCCACATCAAATCTAGCAGTTACCACTATGTAGCAGAATGTATCTTGCCTTCCAGAAATTCCTTCAGCAAATTCCATTTGGTTTCACCTGGCTTGGCAGTAACTTTAACCCAGCAGGTATAAGCTTTGGAGAATGAAGAGCAATTTAAACCAGCAGGGTTTTAGAATGGAAAAGCTAAGCCAGCCCTAACGGCCGCAGCCGCAAAAGCTCCAGTCTAACGAGGCAGAGCACCCTGTCCCTTACCACTGACACAGCAGCCGTGCTGGCTCCTACCAGCACATGCTCGTAACCCATCCCCCGCCACGCTGGCTGGTTTTGTGGAGGATTTTTTCAGGCATTCTCAGGTAGAGACTCTCTTTCTAAAAGGGAAACCATCTGCCATTCAACTTCTAGATTACATTGTTGTCTTTTACCTAAAAGTCCTCAGCTTGACTACTGAACAAAGCTGTCCTCAACCTAAAGGCTCGTTCAGCCCCTGCTTGAACATACAGCTGAAGGCCTTTGGGTTTGGACTCCTGCGCCTGGCATTTTGCAGAGGATGATAACTATTCAGGCTACAGCTTCAAACGGCAGCTGGAGCCATCAGTGTCATTAAACTTTATACTGCACATATAAACATTATACTGCACTGCTTCTCTTCAAACACAACCTGTGTACAAATTTTGATGCAAAGAAAAGAGAAAACCAAACCAAACCAATAGATATTTGCATAAAATTTGTTTAGTAGGCTTAAAGCTCTAATCATTCTGCTGCCAAATACATTCTGAACTGCAACAACCTCTGCTAAGCTTTGTGTAAAAAAAAATAATATATCTAAAACCCAGAAAAGTTCTACTTTGGAAGTGGAAAACTTGAGACTCGGAAGGGTCCTCATTTTAAAGAAAGTTGCTTTGTAGCTTTTAGTTTGGCTAACCTCAGGCCAAAGTGGCTTTTCAGCTTGCCTTGAGAAATCTGAATCTGTAGTTGATGCTTCCAGCTATGGGAATGAAAAGCCTGCCTGGATTAAGTCCTGATTCAATCAAAAAAACATGGTTCAAGACATCCCTACTTACTTTTTTTTTTTTTTTTTAGTATTCAAACAAAGCAATCCCTAAGTAATCTGTGAGATAATTTTCCCAGAACTACATCTTGTTCAACCAGAAGTGAATCAGAGAAAATTATTAGTAAAAAAAAAAAAAAAAAAGTTCATTAGATCTAGCACACCTAACAAAGTTATACCACTCACTATAAGCTAAGCAGTGATCCCCAAACATCACAGACCCTGAAGTCCTCAGATTTATTCCAGACCCTTACGAACCTGTAGCTGGATATGGAGAAGCAGCAGAGCTGCACACCAGCTATCAACCACTTTCCATGGCCTCAGGACTGGCTCACAGAGCAGCACTAGCCAGCCATACACTCTGTATACTGGTACAACTTAACCCCCCTCCTCCTCCCCTTTCTTTGTGATATGCTTATTCCAAGAGGATTAATAATTCATGACCACATTATGTTTACGGTCAAAGCCCCTCTCAGCTGCACCAGCATGCTGGCCAGACAAACCCATTCAGATAAACTCCTAGGCCGTGCTTGCATAAGTCCTTTTTTTCCTTATTGCATTATTACGAATGTTATAGAGTCATTATGCAAAATTAGGGCAACTCTCTCATTCTCATATCTTCTCACAGATGTTTCATTACCTGCAGAAATTCAACAGAGCTTGTTAAATTTTCTGCCTCCAAGCACCACACCTCCCGTGCTCCCTCCCTTCTCAGCCGCTGCCGTCTGTGCCACAGGCACCATCCTCTCTTCACCTCCTCACATCCAACCTGTCCTTAAGTCCAGCAGATTGCTTCCCTGAAATCTCATTTTCTCTATTAACCTATTCAGCTAAAACTGTTGCTTCAACTTTCGCTGTCCAACATCTCCACTTTAAAAGGATCCTTTTGTTCTGATGGGTAAATTTAGTCTCCCAGTCATACCTGTGACCCCAATGCTCTTTTTGCCAATCTTTTCAGACCCCACATAAAGCAGGACCCAGACTACTGGTCTTTAGTATGTCTTTAGCATACATAGATGGGTTCTCTCTTCAAAGCTGTTCCCAGTCTATCAACCCTTTGGCAGCAGAAAGGGGGATACAGCCCTCCCCTGAAAAGCCCAAAGCACCAGCTTCCAGCACCTGGTTGTTCCACAAATGAGCATCCTTGAGCTTTCTTCCATGCATGCACTCCCCAGCCGCAGTGCAACACACCATAATCACAGAGATACACTTACGGTTTCCTTAAGGCTCATCTTCGGGACAACTCCTCTATAAATAACTCCACAGACATTTGATGGTTGGCGTGTAGGAACCCCAGGCTACCAGATATCCCTCTGCCACTTTGCTAACTCTTAGTCCCACCCTGTCCATGGCCTTGGATTTAATTTCCTATGAACAGAGCCTACACTGGACCAACCTGAAGCCCCAAACCAAACAGGGATGCTGGCAAACTACTAATAGAAGACACATGTTAGGCAAGTTCAGTTCTCCCACAGCTCCAACCTGAAGCATTTGATGGTCCACACTTCCAGAGCCGCTTTCAAAGGGATTGTTAAGGTGCTCTTGAACTCCAATGCCTTCCAGATAAACCACATGTCTACAATAAAGCTGGAGCCACCTCCGCAAGCCATATTTACCTGGGCATTTGTACAACTTCCTCGCCTGAGCGATGTCCCCCTGACTCAGGCGGATACGCTGACCAATAGTTGGCCGGACCCCGTTATCATCCCGACGGGGGAGGATGGTGTCGAGGAAAACCCCTCTGAAGGGAAGAACAGAGAGACACAGAGCAGTGAAGCAGGGCAAGGGACACGATGCACAGAAAGCCATCCTGGCAGGCCTCCCACACCTCTCCCCTCCCCATGGATCCCATGCTAACAAGCAGGAGGAATGCAGGCTGTGAAAGTGGCTTGCCTCGAGGTGGCTGCCTCGCTGTAGCAGATAGCTTCCAAATGTACAGGCAAGTCTGCCGAGCCAGTAAATTCCCCTTTTGATATATCGAGATTGCTACTGCCTCTGTTTGAGTATAGACACATTCCTTGTCATAAATCAGAAAAGGCAATGAAAAGTTCATGGCACATCTGGCTCAGCAGGAGCACAGCTTGGACACTGAAGCTGATGGAGCAGAGGGAGTTTGTTCAGTAGCAGATGGGGCTGGGCTGGCAGCGACTGTTGTTGCCGCAGACAAGAGAAAAATACCAAGCGTCCTACCTTTGTTCTGCACGAGTTTCCAAGCTAATAACTCGTCTCCGCCTCTGTTTCCTTGCTACTATTCCTTCCACATGGTACTTCATACTCAGGAGCTCATTACTGCACTTCTGATCTCAGTCCAGCAAAAGTTTAAAGCTCCATCAAAATGCAAAGTCTGTGCATCCAAGCAAACGCCTGCATGCAAGAGACATCCCAAAGCAGCATTAGGACTGCAGGGGTGATGGGAGGGAGGAATCCGGAACCTCAACTCCAGGTTGGTGAAGCCCAAGCTCTTGCAGCCAGGCTGCCCAGCCCATGGCAGATGTTCCACCACAGCCCCGAACACCCAACAGGTGGGGAGGGGCCAGGGTCAGCAGTGAGCTGGGACCACCAGCAGCAGCTCAGCCAGGCAGGTTTCGCTTCCCAGACGAGAGGACACAACTGTCCGGAGTCTGATGGGAAATCAGGACAGAAGTCAGTGCTGCCCAGTCCTGATACAGGAGTCTTCAAGT
The DNA here is from genome assembly GCF_023638135.1 of Falco biarmicus. Classification (NCBI taxonomy): domain Eukaryota; kingdom Metazoa; phylum Chordata; class Aves; order Falconiformes; family Falconidae; genus Falco; species Falco biarmicus. Next base: position 596,194 of record NC_079296.1, read on the forward strand.
ATGGGTTAAGCTCTAAGTACACAAGTAATTCTGTTCATTGGGCTGCTCAGCTGTGCAAGAGCCTCGGGAAGGAGCTTGAGAGGGTTAGGGGGTTTTTTGCATTGGTTTAATTTTAAATAAATACCACAAGGCGAGTATTTGGATCACAGCTGTCCAGAGCTGCAGTCAGTATTCTTGAACAGAAAATATCATTCTACTAAACATATTTTGTGGAGGAAAATTCTTTTGTAAGTACTCAAACTGAAGGAAGAAATAAAGGGGAAGGAATTTAATCTGGTCAAGAATCAACTCTTGCATGGGGGATGTTGGCTTTTTTCAGCAGTAGAAAAATTCCCCTTCAGCACCAAAATCAGTGCTTACAAGCTCTGAAGTGAGCCCATCACATTTTGATGGACAAATTCAGGCTGGCACCCCACATGCCAGCTCCATGTCTCAGGCTGAATTTATTTATGTGTTGAAAACAAATCCTCTAATTCCAGAAACACCACACACCCAGAAACAGGTCGGTTTGCTCACAGCCAGTTTTCAAGCCTCAGGAGTTCACAGAAGAACTTGGCATTTGGCAGGGACACACTTCTGTGGCCACCGAAAAGCTTTCTGCAGAGCTCCAGGCTCAGCCAAGGGACAATGACAAAGTTTAACAGAGACACCATCACTGGCACATGCAAAGTTTTGATTCTTTTTCCCATTCCAGCCCTCACAACTGCACACCCCCAGCCTTCTGCACACAGCATTCACTGGGTATGGCTCACACAACGCAAGCAACCCACAGCGGTGAATTTATCCTTGTTTTTATATTTATATGTTACCTGCCAAACACATTTTCTTCCAGGGGGCTGCACCCTAGACTGGGGTAGTCACATTTCTCAGTTTGCTTTTTTCCACCAGCCAAATCCTGTGCCCCCTTGACACGCATTGCTGAATGCAACTGCGAATTAGGAGGCAGTAAGTGTAGTTCCTCTCCTTTCACAATCAAAGGAGTGGAGAGCAGAGCAGGGTGTTTCTGTGGTCCCAGTGGTCCCGTGCTGTCTGCCCAAACTCCATTTGCTTAACAACACTTATGATGTAAAGTTGCATGTTTGGTCTGCGTCTCTAAGAGCATTGATATTTGGGGTCTCAAATTTATAAACACCAAGCAGACATTAAACAGAGCAGCTCAGGAACTCAAACACCAGAACCACTCTTGAATAAGACACCTAATCTCTCCTCCCAGAAGTAGGAAAAGAACCCAGGAGCCATGGATGCCCCATTCTCCTGCTGTCCAGGCACAGGCAGAACATGTATTAGCTGCCCAATGTAGCAGCAAGTCAAGCACAACCACCCACCATTGCTACCAGCTAAAAACAGGGTTTAAGAAGAGATACTCTCAAGAGTCATCAGCATCCACATAGCACCCTCGATGTGTAAAGGGTCATGCAAACACTACGAAATTATCAACTGATCTCAAGAAATACTGAATATTCCCCATCCCATCTGAGGGCCATAGATACAGGCCCTTAAACGCCACCCAAGGAAGCAGATATTCAAGGCAGGTTGAGCAGGCAGCTGCAGGCAGCTGCATTTTGTCCCAGATCTGTATTGATATCCCCACATGCAGAAGAGAGACAACATAACTGTACTTCACACAGCAAAACCTGTGGAGGATGCGCAGACATCTGGTGCAGGGTTAGGATGGTGTGTGGGTAACACAGCAAGAAGATGCCCCCCAACACGCCAGCAGTGCTACCTGCATCCTGGCTCGAGCACAGGCTTTGCAGAGGTCATGGTTTTAGCTCCAGGCTGTGCTGCCGTCTCTACTGGAAGAGGCTCAGTCAATTAAGGTAACCCACTATCTGCTTTGGGCTCTGTGGAAGTTTAAACGTTCTTATTGCTAAGCTTCCATTTATGAGCCTTGACAGCTGTAAAGGACCTTGTTTAATGAGACAGCAATATTCAGTTTAATTTGCTGCCATGTCTGTAAGGAATGCACCACAAAATAAAAGCCTGCAGCCACGCTCTGCAAAACAGGCAACTCTCTGACACAGATAACAAGCAACAGGACAAGAGCAAACAGCTTCAAGCTGCACCAGGGGAGGTTTAGATGCGATATTAGGAAAAATGTCTTCACTGAAAGGGTGGCCAAGCATTGGAACAGGCTGCCCCGGGATAGGGTGGAATACCTATCCATAGAGGTGTTTAAAAAATGCATAAGTGCAGTGCTTGGGGTGTAGTGGTGGCCTTCGCAGTGCTGGGCTAACGGCTGGAGCTGATGATCTTAGAAGTATTTTCTAACCTAAACAATTCTATGATTCTATAGACAAGAACAGAAATCCCAATGGTAAAAACTTGTAACTACTGTCATGATTGTCTCTTGTGCCGTACTCCTATTAGCCATAGACACAAATGAGAAATATGTTCCAGTGCGAACTGAACGTGAGGTGTGACTCCTACAGCAATTTTCAAAAGCACCACTGGAAGCTATTTCCAATGCTCCACTCGTGTCTCAGAAAAACTGTCCCTTCCTGTCCTAGGTACAAAGTTTAGAATAAAAAGGATTTGCAGCAGCGTTTGACCATGGCAAACACCATCTGGTTTGCTGTCATCGATGTACACAGGAGTCGAAAACAACAAGGTTGTGCTAAGTGCCACCTAAGAGTTGCTTCAAGACAGTAAGTCACAAGCATGGCTCCGTGTCCTTCACCTGCCCCTGGCTTATACCCCATCTCCGCTGGCAGGGCACTCATACCATCTATTTCCTATGTGGACTTTCTGCTGCTGCACTAACACAGCCACCGCAGCCCTTCCCCTGCAGGGTCACGCAGGGCTCTCTCCCATTCCCACCTACCTTCTCGAGTTCTTCACGAAACTCGCTGGAACTCAACATCTGCAAGGGCTCCTCGCAGAACTCAGCAAGGTGGGAAGGAGACATGCACATGCTTGCACATCCCTACTGACTCAAAGCACTAGGGGAGCAGATGTCAGGACAGGTCTTGGTAAAGCAAAAGCCTGTTCCCAGCACTGCCCGTCTGCAGCGAGAGTATAATCAGCCCACAGAGGCACTCAGTGTTCAGTTCAGTTACCGCACAAAGACTGCACCGGGGTGAGGGTGGGTCACGCAGACAAAGGGCTTAAAGAAAACAGACTCCAAAATCCTATTAAGCACCAATTTAAATTTAGAAGGACTCTTGCCATTTTTATCCCTTTTTGGCCCAGGAGTGTTCTGAAGGACCCTGGTTTTCAAGAAACACAGACTCAAAGGCATCCACAATATAAATGGTGGTAATAACTTAATCCGGCTTTTGTGCAAGACAATTCTAACCATTTAGAGTCTAGCAAATGCTGGAAGGGTCCAGCAGATGCTTCAAGGGAAGAAAAATTGCTTGCTTTAGGTATCTGACCCAAAGAAATCTCTGAAGGCTACAAAGCACCCTTGCCCAGCCACCTTCTCCTCCTGCCAGAACAAGCAGCATCTCAGCAAGTTTGATAATTTTCCCCTTGAAGCTTCAGAAACAAAAGCACAAAACAACAGGCTTGGCAATTCCATACACCTGTGAAGTAAGAAAATTTTTTAAAGCCCAAGACACCTTTATTTTTTGCAACAAAAAGTTCTCAAAGTTGTGGATATTTGTGCTCTGCCTCACATCCCCTTTGCTCATGGCGTGTAGTGATGGACAGCTCTTGAGAAGGAGCAATAGTGGGACTCATGGAAAAAACTTCAAATACTGCAGCAATATGAAGCTGGTCATCCAGTAACTCTCACTCCAAACCCAGGACATAAATAGCTATGTTCGTTTCACCTCTCTATCCAGCAGAGCTGCCTGATCAGAAAATGGGCTCTGTCTGACGGCTGAGGTGGGGCTCGAGGGCAAACAGCCTAGACAGAAATTGGCCAGCTAGTTGGGACGGGAACAGGACTGAAACTTCTCCCTGAAGAACCCAGCCACACAGAATCACAGACCTGCAGAGGCCATGACCTAAAGCACGTGCATAAATGGTTAAAAAAATACCCAAGCAATTAAAAATCGTGATCTAGAGTTTAAATTCTCCCTTGGCAAAGCTGCTAGGACTTGGAAGGTAATGTTGTGACTCCAAAGCACGAGCTGGACAACCAAAAGATTCAGAGCTGGTTTTAGCATTACCCTCCTTGCACACAGACAGATACGCACACACATCCGTACGTGCTCCCTGCGTAGGCTGCAAAACATGCTGACATAGCTTTGGAAGGACTCTGGGATTATCAGCACTGGGTGAATACAGTGGGGAGGGGAAAACAAAGTCCACCATACTCCTCTTCACCCACCTTGCTTTTTTTCCAATATTTTTCAAGCTTTGCAATGCAGCAGAGCTCACTGCAACTGCCACATATCTCTGCAATAGATCACAGGTCTCCTTCTAGGCTCCACGTATCCCACAGAACCAATCACAACTACTGAAAACAGTCCTAAAGACATGTAACCTTGGACTATCACCTGGAGAATGTGTTCCTAGCATAGTGCATGATGCTGTCGAAGTCATAGGTCTCCCCCAGTGAGTTCACTTCCCCAGCTTCCATCTTCAAAAAGTTGTACTCCTGACCTGTGATGCCAAACACAAAGGGGAAAAAACAAATCACTTAAAAAAAAAAAAAAAAAGGAGGAAAAAAAAAAGCCTTCCATCTCTGGGAGCCTAGAATGAAAGGGATATACTCTTACATTCCGTCCAGTTGGACATCCAAAATCTCTATCCACCCCACTATTTTGACCCTTATTCTAGGCAAGAGCTAGCAATATTTCTTCGTTTCCATCCCAGCTCATGGACCACTCACTGGCTTTCCACAGGTCCAGCAAGAAAGGTTTCTACCCGCCCCAAAGCCAGGTGGAATAACCCAAAGTGCTATTTTACCTTGCTGTATGTTCTCTCTGATGATCGTGACATGCTGGTCCCTGTCAGGCCGTGTGTGCTCATGCCAGAAGCCCACGACATGACCCAGCTCATGAGCCACGATACCAAACTTGTCACAGTTCTTTCCAATGGATATAGCCTGAGGGCCCCCTCCTCGGCGGCCCACGTATGAGCAACATCTGGAAAAGAAAATGCACAAAGCCAGGCAGCACATCAGTGAACTGAGCAAGGCTGAGACACAGGAACCGAGGACAGCATCAGACAGGGTCCAGGACAGCCAGCGGTGGCATGCACTGGACGCACTTGCACGTGCATGTGCATGTATAAAGACAACTCCTAAGTGTGTATCTATACAAATGCATATATACACTTAAGTGTTGTCCCAGGAAAAAGAACCCAGAAAGGCTTAGCACCTTCTTCTTGAGTAAATACTAAATTACCCTGGCAATTCTTACTGGAAATGACCAGAAGCATCTCTCTAGCGGATTCCCCCAGGAAGCCACTGGTCTGTCCTGCCCACAGCCAGACTTACAACGCCGTCTGTCAACACAGAGGGTGTCTGCGACACAGCTGGCTGCAGGGAGCCCGCGCCGCTTACCCGCAGGTTCTGTATGTGAACACAATGAAACTCTCTTCATCGGTTCTCTCCACAAACGTCACACAAGTGTGCTTCTCCCAGTGCCTCATCGCTTGCTTAAAGATAGCTCTTTGGGTTCCTGAAAAAAAAATCCAAGAAGAGCAAACAGCGAAGGCCCAGCTTCCAGGAAACTCTCTGATGGACTTCAGCTGGACAGGTGAACAATCAGTCCTTCCAACAGTCAATTTTATACCTGTAGACACCTCTAGGAATCTGGGACCCACTTCCAACCATAGCACTAACTTACTACTTCAGTCTTTTCTCTCCTTGTGCTTGATGAATTAATTGCTCTCATTAAACAGGCAGCAATCTTGGTTAAGCATATCAATATTTCTGCATATGAGAAACATCACCTCACTAGGCAGAGCTGCTGGGTGTCCTGGCCCATGCTACCAGCTGCTCAGTGCCATGCCAGTTGCTCTCATGGCATGACCACACATGTTTCAAGACCCAGGAATCTCACAGGTGCTACAGATGCTCCTCAAAACTAGTGTCAGGTGGTTTACCTTTCAGATTAGAAGCAAAAACTATACAGGAGCTAGAGGCAGCCTCAGGGTCGGGTGTAGAGCTATGCTGCTGCTCTGTGCTCAGACTGAGCAGGGTGTCACATCTGCCTCACACTAGCAAGAAGACGGGCCATGGAACATGTGTCCCCCCCAGGGAGCGGGGCCCCTCCAGAAGTCACTCAGCAGATCCATGCCAGGCACACAGCTGGGAAGCGATGCCCCAGAGTGGTACAGCAGGAGGCTGCCCTATGGTACTGCCCTTGCAGCATTGCCTCTGGTGCACGCCGGGCTGCAGAGCAAGCTGCCACTCTCAAGAGGGTACTAGAGAGTGGAGAAAGGCCTAAGTACATCAGAAAGGCACAAGAAATACAGAGAGGAGCTCCAGAGTGGGATTGAGCTGAGGCAAAACACCAGGCTGAGCACAAGGGAGAATGTGCCATGGTGAGAGCTACTTCTTATACAGTCACCTAACTGGAAGGATGGTGTTGCCTACTCCGGGCTGGCCAGGGCAGTGGGACACATGTAACACTGAGAAGACCTTCTCATCATCCCCTGAGGGATGGGGATGGCTGTTCTCTGACAAATGTAGGGGGACAGCTGTGGCTAACAGGCTACCCAATATCCCACCAGGTTCCATGAGCCCTTCCCTTTGCAGGAGGTGAACACCTTCCACTGGGGCTTCATGGACTCCTGGCAGCAGTGTGGGTGCTGGAACCAAGTACATCCCAGGAGCTCAAGGGAATAAGGATCTGCTGGATCTAAGTGGGAGGTGGTGGAGTCAGCCTGGAGGAGCTGGCATAGAGCATTTGTCATCCACGAGTCAAGGAAACCAGTCTCATGGGGAACCACCGAGCTAAACAGAGGTGGCATCAGGGCAAGTTGTCCGTCTGCTTCGTGTGAAAACTTGCAAGAGATCTGCCGCACCCAAGAGACATTTTAGTTTTGACAGTGGCCAGGAGATGCTATAAAAAGGACACTTGGAGAGCTCCTCATCCCCCATGGGATGCAGCTCACTGCTCCTCTCCCTCACACACCTACAGGAGACCCTGAAGTTTGGTGGTCAGGACGCGGAGAGCACAAGGAAAGTTCTCTTGAGGGGGGATGCAGAAAGCAACCCAGGGTATTTCTGCTCCTGCTCTTCCAACAGCAGAGAGGATCCCTTTCTGGAAACACAGGTGCTGAGCACAGCTCATGGGTGCTGGCCCCTGAAGCAATCAGGAAAAGCGACAGGGTCACCCAATTATTTCTTGGACTCCAAAAGAAGAACTACATCACTGCACACTTAGGGCTTCCAGAGCGCAGAGCTCATTGTACAAGCACATGCCCACCCTCCCTCAGGAGGGAGGCTCCCAAGGACCCAAGGCATTGCTGGGAAAACTCCGCTCCTGAGGCCTCCCACACATTTTGAGACACTCAACCCTGAGCAAACAGGGAGCAAATGTTTTTGCTACTGACCAGTGAAATTTCCTCCGATCACGTAGGGGATGACCCCCCCTGGCCAGATCCTCTCAGCCCGGGATGTGGTTGCCCTGCGCACCCTGGGAGAGGAGCGTGTTTCCATCCCAGACTCATCTTTATATTCCTTCCTCTTTGGTCTCCTTGCAAGCGTTGCGTTCTGCCTGCCGTCTGCAAGACAGAGTGGCAATACTGTTTAAATCCTCTTTAGTTCCATGTGCAGCCCTCAGGTAATACCCTGGAGCTTCAGAAAAAGAAAAACAGAAAAAGCAAGAGGTTAATCCAAACCAGCCAGCTGCAGCCAGATTTGCCAGTGATTTGTTTGGGACTTAGAGACAGTTAACCTGCAGCTACCTGGCCTGTCTTGTCTTGGAGCCCCCATACGCACTGTGCCAACCCTGTTCTCCTGGAAAGGTGCTGAGGGACAGCCCACCCCATCCCTAGCCACTTGCTCTCTCCAACAGCAGCTTCATAGACGGGGACACGGTGCTTAAACGAGGAGAACAGCAGGAGGGGGGCCAAACCAACCTGCATGTCTCTGCGTATTCTCGCCTCGCCCTACTCCTCCAGATCTGCAGAGGAAGCTTTGTACTATAGACTTATCCTGTATTTTGCTAGCTTCACAACAACAACAACTACCCATTCCAGTCAGCCTTGGAAGAAGAGGAGAAGCCCCTGAGACTGAAACCTATACTTCAGGCTGCAAAGTATTACATAGAAGTATATGTTTTCACATGCTAGGTCTTGGGTGGTTTGGAAATATGTACAGATTGGACGGTCTCTGCTGGAGGAGGGATGCTCAGGGTGGAAATGCTGGGGCATTCTATACTTTGCACAAATCTCCATCCACGCTGAACGTCTTTGTTTTAATAAAAGGAGCAAAAATACAAAAGGGAGAGCAGAACACATTACATTTCTTGTTCAAAAGATAGAGGAGTCCTGGCTGTGCGGTGCTGGGTGCTGGCTGTAAATCCTGCCTGAGGCTTCCCCGCAGGCTGCCTGGCGGACCCTGTACCTCACCCCGCACCGGCATGGCCGCAGCTCTGCTCAGGCACCCAAGCGCCCACATGAGCTGCACTTTCAACGTGGCATGGGTCTGATCCAGCAGAAAACCTTCTCCATTCAGAGCTTCCTGGCTGCTCACCCCCTGTTTGCTGTGCCATGGATGACCCAAATCCTCAGAGGGGCCGCAGTCCAGCTGGGCTTCACTAGCATGTGTAAAGACTGCGTAGACACCACTTCTTATATAAGGTGCCTGTATTGCACAGCCAGCACATCAGCTGGGCTTGGGCAAAGGAGTAACAGGGTACAAGGGTTGCCCACTATGCTGCAGAAGGCAAACCCACACTTGCAGAGAGTCCACCAACAGCAACAAATGCAGGTGCCTGGGCAGGGTGGTCTCCTAGGCACACATGTACACAGGACAAAACATGGTTTTACAAGGGATAAAAAAAGTAAATAAAAAGATACCCAAAGGTCTGGGTGGGGTACCACATTACCCTTTTTAACTGCTTTGTTACTACGACCAGTCGAAGTGGCGTTCTCACTTGACACAAGAAACTGTTCTCCCAGGCCTCCTGCAAAGGAAAGAAGAGCAAAGACACATCTTCTGGTGAGCTGGTTGGCAGACCTGACAGGGGAAGGGCAGCAGCTATCAGTGATGACATCTGGGGGTCTGCTGGCCACAGAAACTGGCTGCTTGCCCTGTACGGGGAGCAGGGACTAAAAGCCTGGTAAAGCTGAGCTCTTTTTCTGGATTTGTTCCTAGCCTGCAATGACACCTTGCAACTCATTACCATCCTGTGCCTTAGTTTCCCCATATACTGGATAGAGAGAAAGTCTCTGCTAGGGAAGGCTAATTCCACGGAGATTTACTGAGAATAGGATAGTGGCTATACAAGGAGGATGGTAGCAATACTAAGTACCACTATCAAATCTCAAATTAAAAAAGGTACACTATCAAGGCAAAGGATGATCTACATTCAGACAAACTCCTATCAGCTCCTATACATCTGGCCTGTATTCAGCCTAATCTGAAAATAAAAGTCTGTGATGCTAATACCCACTGGCTACCAAACCAGGATGAACTGGGATCTTAGGTCCTGGGTACTTCATGTGCTTCAACCTGTGACAACTACCCCTCCCTTTTGGAACAGCACAGCCAGGTCCCCAGCTTGTCCTTGCAGGTAGCTCCCTCCAGCTCAGTCACCAAAACAAAGCTGGTGGGTTCTACCCTGAGTGCCTGGCTTTCCTATTTTGTCACAGAAAACCGACTCACAATGTTCCTGTGATGCACAAGACACCAGCGTGTTGCAGGATGCTTGATGTCACAGCTACTGGGCACAGCAAGCACAGCAGCTCCGCAGCACCTCTGCACCAGCGCTGTGCCTAACCCTCTCCAGACAGCGCTGCTGCCTCTCCCCCCCACCACAGGGCACTGCTGGCAGAAGCAACCCCACCAAGTAATGCTGTCCAGCATGCCAAGAGGGCTGGGGACGGCTCAGAGCATCCAGAATCCTCTACCATAAGATGAAAACTCAGGGAATGATCCTAGCTCCCCAAAAAGTCACATTGCTAAGGAACAGAGAGACCCCCGTCTATAACCCCAATGGGTCTTTTGGCCATTAAGGTGCCACAATACTTGGCAATAGCCCAGTACTTGATTTTAGTTTTTCTGATGTGTGACGGAGACGTAGGATCTTCCCTCAATGCTGGATCCATTCTGACACAGAAAAAGATTTAAAGTGTCACCCAGTGCCAGAAACTGATTTTAAACAAACAATAACTTGCTCACACTTCTGTTTCAAAGGACTTCCAAATAGCTCTGCCCACTATAAAGTTAAATACCAACTGAGCAAACTCAGTTGTGCTGCAGGAAGCAAACCAACATCACCCTCCCTTATGCAGCGTTACCACTAAAGTAATTAAATATACTAAATATAATTATATATATATTTATAAATATATATTATATAATAAATATAAAGATACAAAAGTATAGAAAACTAAAGGTTTCTATATGCAACATAAGTCCACCCTGGTACCTACAGTCCTTAGGCCTACAGACAACCCACCCCCCCCATGAGCAGCATGTAGGAGAGGATCCCGCGCAGGTAACACCGGAGAAGGACCACGTTCCACACCATAGGCACTTGGCGAGTGAGGTGCCGGACACAGAGAAGTCCCAAATGCCAACAGGCAGCTCGTGGATAACTGCTTCAACCAAAGCCATTTTCAGACCCTGAATTACATATCTTCCGTCTCCATTTCGTGACTGTATTTTTCTGTTCAGAAAATATTTTCTAATCTTACTTCCCACCACCATCATCTTCAACCTTCCCTAAAACACCTGTTTCTAAATGAACTCCCCCAATACAAAAATACAAAACCCCAACCAAAACAAAACAAACAAACAAACCCCAAAACTCCAAAACTTAAAGAGGCTACATATTTCAAAAAGGGTAAAGAAGCAGAGGTACTTTCACTTTACTGGTTTTCTGTAGCATTTTTCAGTTTCTTAAAAATGTCTAAATGAATAAAAAGTTCAGAGTGCTTAATGGTTTTGCATCCTACCAAAAGATCTATCCAGGGATCTGTTGATGCTCCCACCAAGGAGGGCCCCCAGTCATACAGTCTTGAGATACATATTCTATGTAGTAACAGCAGCTGCTCAGTGTGGGGAGGGAGGGAGCACTAAGAGATCGTCCAGCAGCAAGGGACCTTCACGACAGAGACAGTAGAAGAAAATGCAGTCAAAGGGATAGAAAAATGACTGGGAAATGGGGACGGGGAAGAGAGAAGAACAAGGCTCTTCTTTCTATAGCTGTCTGTCTTCCAGGTTTCCTGGGCTTTCCATTTTGCCAGGTCCAACTTGGGAACACCACAGAAGCCAGAGGGCAACTACAGAGAGTACAGCAACCTGGGCAGCAAGCCACAGAGCAGTTGCAGACCCAACATGGAAAACCAACCAGCATCTCTTTAGTGGGGAGGCTCTCCATGATGACCATAGTAGGAGGGAGAACTCAAAACCAGGGTTCCTAGGGTGAGAGGGCACAAGTTGTGTAACAGACAAAACGGGCACGTACCACATTCGCAGCCTTAAGAAGGTGGTGCTGATACCACCACTGTTGTCCCCTCCCCTCCTTCCCCATCTTGGCACCATGGGTCCCCTCTGAGCCGAAGGGAGGCCAAACAAGCTGAGCTCTTCAGAGGTATTAGCAAGCGCAAGTTTCTCCAGTCTTGGTGGCAAGGTAAAGCATGAAGAGCATGGTCAACCACTGTACGCAGGAAGGGACATACTGTTTGTCATACAGCACTGCTGGATGCCATGTGGACACTTCCAAGAGGGATGTCCCACTTTCAAGAGAGCTGGACATCTTCCAGCCCCTGAACCAGCCTTGCTTTGCCAGCTGGAAAACTCTCCTTTTGCTCTGGAGCTGCCATCTTGCAAATCTTCCTCCACCCCCTCCAAGGGGGGCAAGGACAGGGGAAAAGGTGCGTCTGACACCTTGGAGGAAGGCTGAGAGGATGGTATCAGATTCTACCTCTCTGACATTATACTGCTATAACTTACTAGAGCATCAGGAAAAGGATGACAGAAGACAGCAACAAAATGAAGCAGAGGAAAATAAAATACCCAGACTCTCAGCTGACTATAGGTTAAAGCTTCCTGGTCCAAGAGACACTAAATCAGGGGATTGTCTCCCAAAGGAAGTGCCATAGTTTAACAGAGCTTGACTCGACAAAAGCCACTAGATGTGTGAACAGGAACAAGCCTGATTCAACAAGATGGATTGCTCTGAACTCTATCACTCTTTTCTGGCCACAGTGTCCCATCCTAAGATTCCCCTTTGTTTTCTTTCATGCCCAGTCCTCGTCACTTCCTTCAGCCCAAGCTCAACAAAAGTTCCTCTTCTCAGTTAAATTTTACATCCCCAGGACTTCTCACAGACACAACCCCCCCTCAAAAAGTATGCTGTTCTTCTCACAGTAACCTATTCCACTTAAAGGAAACCCCAACCAGCCATTCACCACCAGAATTATTAAGGCATGTGGTCTTTGCCAAAGCGAAGGATAATTTTGTATTTCTAAATAAATGCAGCTTGCTTCCAGTCGCAAACAGATTGCTTCTTAATTGAATTTGGGAGGTGAATTATATGGTGAATTAGGAAAAAAGAACAACCCTGCATTTGGCAAATTGTTCCCCTAAGAGGGAGCTGTATGGGATTGAATTGCAAATGATGGCACTGAACCCCAGAGCCGGGCCCCCTCTCCTCGCCCGAGCTGCTGACCTCTGCCGTGCCGCAGTGCCGTTCGCGCGGCTGCCCTTCCAAGCACGAGCACATTCTTTCCCAGAGATCACTGCAAGCCTTGGTTTCTTATGCAAAGGAGACATTTGAATAAACCAGTGTGACTAATGAAATCTACATCATCTCTGCATATTTCGTCTCATTGTAGCTGGTGAAAGGGGAGAGCACCACACAAGGGCCAGATACGGGTGTGCAGACATCTCGGGTATGTTCAAACACTACTAACCTCACCAGAACGTGGGTGGAGCACCCATACCCTTCTCTCCCACCTGGATGGTTTTGAGTCATACACAGTAGCTCTGGAAGATCCTGTTCCCATTCACTTGGGCTTTTAGATGTTTCCTATCCTTATGACCCTAAACACATCCCAAAGATTAAAGTGACCTGACAGACATTTAGTTCTCTCTCCTGATTCCTCCCAAGAGAATGCTAATGCTGGACCCTAGCAAAGAAAAGCCAAGCGGCTGACATGCCACAGCCAATAAATAAGGAAGCCGAGAAATGCACCTTGTGACTGGAAGCAGCCACACGTAAGCTGCGGGCAAGGTGCAGGTCCTGCTGCCCCCCAACACATTCCTGAAGCTGCACCTCTCTGCCAGACTATTCCATCACATCTGAGAGCAGGCCGAATTCCAGTGCTGCTGCTCCACAGCATGAAACACCTGCATGTGTATTGAAGCCTGTTGTAATTAAAACACTGAAAAGGAGAATGGAGATTTTCAGTTTGACGCTTCGCGAAAAGCCAATACAGTAATAAAAAGGCAGGATTGGTCTAACCGCTTACAGTGACCCATAACGAGTTGGGCAAAACAGGATTGACTTTTCTGGTTTTCAATGTATCTCCAGCGTTAACAAGCTCCCCAAGGACACTTCCATTCTCAGTACTTCCCACCTGCCGCTGTGCCAGGCCACCCGTCACCTTCCCCTGGCTTTGTCTGCTTCTCCCCTGGCCCAGGTGGGACAGAATTCCTTAGGTCATGCCTCCGTGCAGGGAGCTGTACGGGATCTCCCAAGCTCTTTAACTCCCACATTTTTGTGATTCAGTCCTTCCTATTTGTCCTGCTTACCAGCTGCAGCCCCAGCAGGACACTGCTGGGCTCTCTAACCAGATAAGCTCGTTCCTGTCCATGCCCTGGCAGAGCACACACGAGAGTCCCTGCCCCGGGCTGGGAATATTCCATCTTCTACCTACAGCGCACTTGTACAGCAACTCGTTCTTCTGTTTCCGACTGACCAGCACTGCCAAGGGAGCTTGGCTGACTGAAAGAAATGTCCCGTAGCTTCAACGCACCATAAATCTGAGATAAATCCAGCACGCTTGCAAGCCTGGCTGGAGAGCAGGTGCCTGAATTGTCTGCAGGAACCAGAGCGGCAGCCTGAGGCAGCGGGTAAGGATCCAGCACAGCAGAAAGCAGTAGGCTGTGGCAAACCACAGCACTGCGCCGCCGGCGGTTCCCTCGCACCACCAGCACAGGATGCTCCACAGATGTGTCACCTGAGGAAACAGCAGGAAGCAGACTCGGTTCAGCACTCATCCTTCCCATAGGAGAAGCCAGGACTAGGAGAATATTGGACCTGAAAATTTGTCTTCTACAAGATACAGCTTAGGCTTGAACATATTTATTGCTCTGCATGTTCTGCCTTTTTTTTTTTTTTTTTAAAGCCAGGTAGTCTGAACCGCTGAAGAGGGCAATTAGACTGCTTACTAAATAGAGCTTCTGTGCTTGCTTCCACTTGATTACAAACCATGAGGGGCTTCATGTCTGAAAAAGGAGAGGAAAGCAGCAGGCCCAGAAATACCCACCACCCTCCCACTGAATCCCTCTAAGACCTCAAAGTTACTCAGGAGGCAGCTGACTTGGACACATTCTAACATTGCCCCTCTTCTAGCTTTTGCCTGAAAATGCTGCCCTGGGGCAAGAGAGTTACCTAGCTGAAGGTGGAGGAGAAACATCAGTCTATCCCAGGACAGGTCAAGCTTCATTTCCAGGTGACACCTGTCCAGAATTTCAGTCTTAAACCCCATCACTGCCCACAGGAACTGTAGGTGCCTGAAAAATTGCAGCTGAGAACACAAACCGCTCCGACATGGGAAGGGCGGTGGGATGAAGCTTGCAACACTCCCTCTTTTCCAAAGTGGAGAAGTTCCCATTAAGATCAGAACCTCACACTTTCAGAGCAGTTCCAAGCCAGGATAACTTTTCCACTCCAGACCGATGGAGGCACTCTCCACATTCACGGGATCCCCTCTTCCTTCCCAGGATGCTGCCCACCCAGGGGAAGGCTCCACAGCTGAACGCGGAAGGTAGCTACCACCACTACATTCATCACCTCTGCTGAGGACTAAGGAGTCCCCGGTGAGTGCGGAGGATGTTGCCAGGTTCTCCTATTTTTCCAATTTAGCAGAGAATAACTTGACTGTACAGATAATTATCTGGTCTGAGGTGGATCAAAGAACAGCAAGACTTTTCCTGATGTGCTTTACTATGAAGGAAAGGCCGTTTCAGAGCTGGGATGCAACCTATGGAAAAAAGCACCATAAAACACATTTAGAAAACAATCTCACCCCTCCTGCCTATGCCTTGAAACAGCTCGCTGTGCTGGTCTTGCTCCACGCACAGGCTAGACACCTGCTGCAGCTCGCAGGCTGGGTTTCAAACAGGCTGCGATGAAGCATCGACAAAGCCGAGACGCGTGGGCAACCGCTCGCCACTGCTCACAGCTTCTGTGCTGCTGAACCCTGTTGTATTGCAACCATCAGGGAAGCTTCTGGAAGAACAGGATAAGTGAAACTTGATGTTACATGCTGCTTTTTAACTTCCTCATTAATCAGTGGTCAAAAACTTTTTAGTGTAGAAAAAACATTTTATTGCACTGGATTTACTAACCACAGAGAAAGTGATGATTTTATTAAAACGAGCTCTGCTGGGAAAATGAGTTTCAGAATGCAGAACAGATGCTTCCCAGGGCTGGTGAGGAGTCTACAGCAAAAACCTTTCATAAACCCCTGGGCCCTGGAGATCTGAGCAAATGATTGGAGATAGATCCTTCAGCATTTCCTGCCAGTGGAATAGCTGAAGTTCCCTCAATTTACTTAAAGAAAAATAAATTAAAGAGGAGAATTCCGAACCCCCAGTTCCCTGCAGGAATCTGTTTTTCATATTCAGAGTAAGATGACTAGCTGCAATAACTCAGGAGAGTCCCAGGGTCCAGAGTCTTGACAAGCAGATGTGTCATCTCCCCATCAGCTCCGGGAATGCTCGCGCAGGGCGAGGACTCTGGCTTCCCAGGGAAGCCCACGAGAGGAGGATGGTGAACACAGCAAAGCAGACACACGGCTGCCACAGACACGAGCTGCAAAGCCCTTCATGCACCCAGCCCCTCTGCCGGCGCTGGGAGCAGGCAGGGCAGAAGCGCAGGCAGCACCGCTTCCCAGCACCCCATGTTTTCCCTGGGCATCCCCTGCTCTTCTGGAAGTGGCAACATCAAGTTTATAGTGATGCATACATTTGATGCATCTTCCTTTTAAAGAAAGCGTTGCAAGAAATGGGACAACCTGATCCAATGTTCCCACCAACCTTTCAACCAAAAGTCAATGCTTAAGGGGAGCAACGCTCTGTGGAGACAAGGGAGGACTGGGAAGACTGGGAGGGGGTTTCTGCAGGCTGTAACACCCACCTCTGTTCCCCAGGGTAAAAAGACAGAAGGATGAGAGAGAAAAGAAAGGAAAAAAGTTACCTACAACCTGTGTCATGTCACCGATTTCCTCCGGTGAGAAAGAGTCCTGCAAGTCCCTGCTTACAGTGCTTTTAACTGAAGTAAGTGAGAATTAAAAGCTAAAGCAAGCACGCAAGCCCTTTGGCCATGTGGCACGGCCAGGTCCCCAGGCACAGTGTGCAGCTTCTCCCCCCAGCACAAAGCACCAGCGACCCCCCCAGCCATTGAACTTGACTTCTCATCAGTCTGACGGATCAAAATCTATTTCTAATGGGCACCTGCCTCGCCACCACATCCATTTCTGCTCACAATAATCCTCCTCCTTCAAAAGGAAAGAAAAACAAGCGAACCTGCAGGTGATAAGGAAAGTGGAAGAGCTGGCTGGGGTTCACCCGTTACTGTTCTAGCGGGGAGCACAACCCCCCCAGCCCCCCTCCGCTAACACCCCTTTCCCCCCAACCTGCGCAGCCTAATTGCTCCAGCCTGGCATCGCCAGGGCCCTTTGGCACAGCCCCGCAAGGCCCCAGCGCTGCTCCACAGCATCCCCTGCCCCTCTCCAGCTGTGGGCTCCCAGTCGGAGCCAGGGGCCCTCAGCAGCCCCGCCAGACCACCCCTCCCACCCAGCCTTCCTAATCCTTTTGTTTTCCCCCTACCTTGTTTATACTGGATAAAAATTAACTGAAAATGAAAACACTATGCTGGAAGCTAAACTATGTTTGAACACAATTAAAACTCCTTCCATGGAGAGCGTGCGGCGCCAGTGCAGAGACCTTTCCTCCAGCTTGCTTTCTGCCTGGATATTCAAACAATCCCAATTCTGGAGCTTCTTGGAGTGGTTTTGGTGCATTCTTGCCCCCCAGGAGCCCACCCCATGTTTAACAGGCAGCTGAGAACCCTTGGCAGATACAGTTGGGACACCCCATCTGCTGTGTCACCTCCACAGCTCTTCTAAAGGACACCCCAAACTGGCTGCCAACAGCAGGGAAACAGAGGCATGAGCCAGCATGGAGGCAGGACAAGTGAGGCTTGGAAAGGCTTTGGGAGCCCAAATCATTTGCAGCCACTAAAGAAGCTGCAGGGGAGCTTGGGGGGGGGGGGGGGGGGGGGGGGCGGGGCGGGGGAAGCAGCAGAGGAGCCTCCCTCACCGTGGCGAGCTGCCCGCTGAGTGCTGCCCCATCCATCCCGGGGAGCTGTGCGCCCGGTGGGGGAGTCACACCTCACACCCACCGAACTCTAGCAACACCATCAGCTGCAGAAGGAAGAGCGGCTAATCCCACCCTAACGCCGCCTTACGCGGCTTCTCTGCTCTGGGAAGTGGAGCGGCAAGATACGCCAAGTATTTCCTTTTGCCTCTGATCTTCGTCCTGCAGAAACTTGTTCCCCGTTCCCCAGGGCTGTCCAAGTCACCATCTGGCCTCAGAACTATGGCAGCAAACATAGGTCCAGCGTTTCAGCCTAAAACTAATTTGCTTTCTTTCCCCACTTGACAGCTGAATAAATACTTTGTCCTTGCCGTTTGAAAAGGGGAGCCACAGAGAAGGCTTTTTTGTGCACTGCAGCTACCAGCACCAGCCTTCTTTCCAAATTAGTCCTGAACAAGCGGCTCGAAGTGAACACATTTATTCCACAAACGTAACCCCTTTCTGTTCACAATCAACCATGAGCAGTTTACAACGTCTAATTTATTTGTTGTTTGCCGTTATCCATCAAGCCATTTTGGCTACTGATTGTTTCTTGGACCTGCCAAGCTATTTCACTGAACAGGGTAAGCGACTTGCATTTTGTGGGCACAGCAACATCCCTGCTTGAAAGGGGAGCGCCCGAGGGTCGAGGCATCCCTGCCAGCCTCGCGGAGCGGCCGTGCTGCTGGGGCTGCTCTCAGAGCCTGCTCCTCGCCGGCCGCTTCTGCCCGCAAATACACTTGCCAGAACGCTCTCGGGGACAGCCAAGCAGCCTAGACAGTTGAGGCAAATTCAGTTTTTCATTTGAGCAAGTATTTAGGGAAACTAGGCATTTGCCCAGCTCTGAAGCAAACGCATGATTTAGGCAATTCCACAGTTATTGGCTAAGCACTGTTGAATTTTACAATTAGGGTAATGGATTTAACTTCCACAATGTAATTTCCATATGGATAAACCAATCTCCTCAAGCCCATGTGTTCCCTGCAATACAGTTAATTAATATAAAGCTATTTAATAATCTCCACTTAAACACAAAAGACTATTCAGGCTCTTCTGGCATTGGTAAAAGGAACAGCCTCCCAGCGTGTTACACCAGCTGTAGACAAGAGCAAAAGAAAATTTAATTAAGAGCAATCGAGAGCAAGACAGTTGCAAACAGAAATCAGATGTCATAACTGCTCTACACGGTGGCTACCCTGGCTCCTTGAAGGGTTAATCACGCCATCTAGCACCAACCGCCTGTTCGGAGATGTGCCCAGAGGTGAACGCAGGGGCTGGGGAAAGCAGTGGGGCTGGGAGCCAGGGCCAGGCCAAGCCGAGCAGGGAGCCACAGGGATTCGGCACTGTCCGTGTTGTGCCGGCACTGCCGCCATGTCCAGAGCCGATGGTGGCACCAGGTCAGGTAGGAGGCTGTTCGGAAGCACAACCACAGAAACAGGCTGTTTGGAAGCAGCTTCAGCCATGACATCAGCACATGTAGTTTCTGCAGATGTCTTTGGGCTCTTAAAGAAAGCTAATTGCTCATTAACAAAATCCGACATGAATAATTTCTGACGTGCAGCTTTTGACAAGAGTAATACTGACTTACTGCCTTCCTGGCTGATTTTCGAAAGCAGCATTATGAATTGGACTTGCAGTATAAACACGACCAATGTTTCCACTGAGAACGAGTAAGTGGCAGAGCCTGAAATAGCTGGAGATTTTCGTTACAATGGAGAAAGCTTTATTGCTTGTGCAGATTAATTTGAGCAATATTGCAGAGCTCATAAAATCACTAAAAGAAATACTCTGTAAGGCTGAATGTTGGCTGCACAGCAGAAATAAAACCACTTATTTTGACAGGCGGGAGGCCACCATCCAGAAAAGTTGATTTCAGGGAACAGTGCATTTACAAAACAAACTTTGTGGTGCATGTGACCAGCTGCCATCGGGAACCCAGACAAGAGGGAAAAAATACATCTCGCTCCACGGGGAGCGCGGAGCCAGCAGCAGGGCTGTGGCACCTGGGCTGTGCTCCAGCAAGGGCCAGAGGGCACCTTCACCCACTGCCCCGGGCTCCCTTCACCCTGCCCTGCAGGACCTTCATCGCAAGCACAGGAGAAAGTGGAGATGGACTTTACTCCTCTGGTGGTGAGTGGAGCATTTCTCTGCTGGTTCCAAGCCAAGCTGGGAACACCACAGCCCATTGTGCGAGGGAGCACTGCAAGCCCCACTGGTCCCAACCAGTTTTGAAGCAACGTGTCACACTGGAAAGACCCTAGTCAGAAGACAATCAGAGCCTGCAGACCTTTTGGCGAGGCAGTTGGAGTAAAAAGACTCCAGCACCTCTTGTTGCTACTCAGGCACATCACAAGCAGCACCTCACCACCCAGGGAAGCAGTGGACAGCCCTCCATCACCATCTGATGTTGACCCAAGCGTTATATAGCATCCACAGACCACTCTCTCTCCCACATCATATTTCAAGGTCATATAAGGACTGTAAAAAACACAGCAAAAGTAGGTACAAAAACCACGCTGGGAAGCAGGGATAACAGTAAGACAGCATTTGTCAGGGTGTGACATGGGTATCTCTCCATGGGTATCACCTAAGGGAGGTGTCTGAGGGGGCAAGTAAAGAGGAGAACAAACCTCCTTGGGTCAATATAGGAAAGGGAAAATGGCTGAACACACTGAACCCCCTCCAGGCAGGGGGCAAGGTGAAACTGCCTCCTGAGGGATGGGAATACGGCCCTCTGGGCTAGGGCTTACAGGGGGCCCAAGGGTGAGCATGACTCTAAAGCAGGAGAGCTGAATGTGCAACGCAAAGGAGCTTGTGGAGTGAGGGCATCAGAAGAATCCCTCGCGTTTACAAGGCAGCAGGAGCAAATAAATGAGCTGCTGCTCTGCACCCCTCTTCTGCCCCCACACCCAACAGCTAGGGGAATTCTGCTATACTGGAAGCAAGCAGCACAGAAAGGACAAACCAGCCCAGCCAAAAGCACAAAGCTGGCCTCTGCTGTGCTTTCAGAAGTGTAAGATGCAAAGCCCCTGCAAGCAGAATCCACACCTGTGGATGGAGCTGCAGCTTGCTGCGTGGGCCAGCACACATGCCATGCAGCGCATGCCCGGGGCTCTGGACCCAAAGCCCGTGCAATCACCCCACAGGCACTGTGCGACTGACAGATCAACCCATCAGCAGTGGCAGGATGAGAACAGGGAGACACGCCTGACCAGCCAACTTCTCTGCTCCCGACAGCCACACTGTCCTGGCCCACAGCTGCTTCTCCAGCCTTGCAAGGGGGATCTGTCCTCTTTGCACATACACACCTCCCACGCTTTGGCACCTGGACTGGATCACCTTCCCTCCTCTCCCCTCACCAGGCACCAGACTGGCAGACTCTACTCCTGTGACTAGCAAAAGGCATCCCTAAGATCAGCAATTAGAGAGAAAAAACCCTCTCAACATTTTCCAAAAGGACTTGAAGTTGGCACTTGGGAATCAAAAAGAGTAAAGCATTTGGAGTAAAAATACCAACCCTAAAGATGAGCATTTGCTAGCAGGAGAGCCTTCACTACAGGGGGAATGAGAAGGTTCACCAGCCACAGCCAAGGGTCATGGGCTTTCCAGGCAATTATCTTTATGCCAGAGAAAAATCAGGAAGGTCTGAGAAGGTTGAATAGGATTGCAAGACTCTGGGCTGGAAGGAAAAAACATAATATCTGCTTTTCTGCAAAGAGGAGGTCACTGGTTCATTGCATGGAAATGCAGAACTGGGAAAGGGAGTGACTCAGAAAAGCAATGTGAACAAGAGCACTCTCAGCCCTAGAGGACTTACCCAATTCTTCCAAAGGGGAGCTCCTGCCTTGCCTTAGCAAACTACAGAAAATTCATGTCATGGTTGTCTGCTCTGGTAAAACCCCTGGCTGAACGGACCCAGAAAGGTAAACGCTGGGGCTAGTCATAGGCACATCATTTGGCACAGCTAAACGGATCTCAGCACTCGGCACCTGACCTAAGCCTTCGGCAGAGCAGGCTACGGCTCCTCCTCCTCTCCAGGGGCTGCAAAAAGACATCCCTGGAGCACGCCTCACACCTTGCAGAAAACTGAAAGGAGGTAGGGAAACAGCTGGACAGAGCCCTCAGACAGGTCTCTTGGAACAAAGACTTTCCTCCACCCGCATAAGAGGAAGCAACCTTCACTAAAGGCTTCCTAGTGGAAGAGCAGACCCCTGTAGAGACTTCACAGATGTGTGTTATGTTACAGCACATACATAGTTATTTGCATTGCTCCCGGCCAGTTACAGCCAATGCAGCTCAGTCAGCACAACCCATAGATTTGCTCCAAGCCTAAATGAATGAAAGGTTGGGCATCAGGCAGCCCTGAACCCACCGATGCTGAAGTCCACCCCTTCTACCTTGAACCAAGTGCCACTACTGCAGAGCGCCAAAACACAAGTCACAAGGGAAAACCAGCTCTGCGCTTGGCATGCACGTGCCAGGTCAGCTGGATTTCACAGTCTCTCCTTCAAATCCATAAACCAGATCTTCCCCGGAATCTCAGTCAGTCATGGTCTAAAATCCCAGCATTTTGCATTCTTCTAGAAGGGCGTTTTGCACTAACTTAAATTTCACTAGAAACACACCAGGAGCATTAAAGAGGACTTGGGAGCAGTATCCAGCACTACCAGTGGCCACAGCCCTTAGACGGAGCGACCTCTCGCAGAGTGAAGCGGTGGACACCCTGCTGGCGCCTGCCCCCGGCAGCATCCCCTGGAGAAGGCCTTCCTCCACCCAGGGGCTGGGCAGCACAGCTCCTAGCGGGACAGCTGCTCTTAAGCAACCTGTCCTGCAAGCCACTCACCTGGGAATCAACACCTTGCCTCAAGAAGTAACCAGAGAGCGG
Organism: Falco biarmicus; assembly: GCF_023638135.1. Lineage (NCBI taxonomy): Eukaryota > Metazoa > Chordata > Aves > Falconiformes > Falconidae > Falco > Falco biarmicus. The sequence goes on from NC_079296.1 coordinate 618,744, forward strand.
TGAAACTCGTTTCAGGGGCTGACAGCCCACCACCCCTGAATGAAAAGCTGCCATGTAGGTTGCAAAGCACTGCGGTCACCCCCCCGGCAGGGCTGTGCACCCTTCTGCTCCCTCCCACATCCCACCGGGGTTTGCCTCCGTGTCCCAAGGCAGGTTACACATGCTGCACTAAAATCTGTGATTCCTGGGTTGTCGTGCTACAAAAGAAGATACAAGCCAGTCCTGAAACAGGAAGAGTCCCATGAAATAAACAGACCATGAGCATCCCAAAGCAAGAAAGGACAAAGCAGCCTTGTGCAGACATGGTGAAGCAGCAGAGCAGCGGCCAGCACTTCCACAGCACACTCCGGAGTGGCGGAGCTGGCTCATGCCGACAAAACAACCCCCTACTCTTAGTCAGAAAAAGGTTAATGCAGAACTCCTGCCTGCCACATTTCCCAGAGAATAATGTGTGCGAATGTGCTGTCAGAGCCTCACAGCAGCCTCCGCCTCCCCTCTAATTTCAGTAGAAATCCCAGGATCAAATATATCCCTGTCCCAGCCACACTGCTATCTGAAGTATTACTCGCTCCAGCCAGCAAAGATGCTCTGTAAATCCCTCCTGCCACTCACCTGTGGCAATGTGAAAGCCTCATCGGGGCCTTCAAGCCACGAGCCTAAAATCCTCTCCAGATCAGAGGCAAAAAAAACTGTTTTGGCTGTTCTTGAAAAGCGTTCTTGGCAGAGGGGGTGCAAAGTGCTCAGCAGCATGCCCAGCACAGCATGGCACCAGCGAGGGCAGCCAGGCTCCCACGTCTCCTCATCTGCTGGTGCCAAACCCAGATGAGACAAACTTGCCTTTCTCACTCACAGAGCTGCCTTTCAGGGCTAGAAACTGCCTCCACAATAAAAAAAAATAAAAAATCAGGAAAATAGATAATATATCAGAAAATCCACTTAATCCCCAAGCTGCTCGAAATGACTTACATTAAAGCCCTTAGGATTAAAGAGGCACGTCCTTCCCACAGGCACAGCAAGAAAAGCACTTCCCCGCTGCGGCCACTGCTTCAGCAGATAAGGCAATGAAGCAGAGGTGACCACCCTGGCCCAGAAGGGACCATTTGGGTCCGAAGGAGAGGGGACACTGGGCGCTTCCACAGCCTGCCTGCGGATCCCCTCGGTTCCCATTCCAAAGCCATCTAGGGGTTCTCAGCAGCAGAGGAATCCACAAAGCTTTGATTCAAGTTTCTTCTAAATTAAAATTATATTGTAAAAGCAAATATTTTCGCTTAAAGTTTAAAAAAAAAGAAAAAAATCTATGAGAAACTTTTTAAAACTGTAAGTTCTTTGAAAAATCTCTCACTGAAGTGATGAGGAGCTGGTGAAGCATGGGCTTGCCGAGGACTGCGCTGGCTGGCAGATCTCCAGGCACCAGCTTCATTTCATTATGTTTGAACCATTATGGCATCTCTACAGGGCCAAACCCCAAGGGTATCCACTTCAGCATCACTACATGGGAACAACTGCTTTTCATAGTGAACATGACACCTAAACGTGGTCCCACAGCAACAGAGACAGGGAGGTAAGTAATGTAAACATTTAAAAGCCAAAATAACGCTTTCATTTTAACATCGCTTACTGTTTTTCCCCTCTTCTAGCTGAAAAAACATTTTTAAGGGGGATTTAAGAGGAAATTTCCCCTTTGGCAGATTGTTATGTGGCATTACAGGTGGTAACAGCAGGAAGAATGGGTGATGCAGAGGCCACAGTCTGACCTACAGAATCTCTTCTTATATGAAAAGCAGCAAGCAAAAAGATCACAAGCAATTCTGTGAGCTTAGGACCTAGGTTCAAAGGAGAACTGCCAACGGAAGGAAAAAAAAACAAACAATTTTTTTCCTGGTTTAGAAAACTAGAAAAATCTGAACTGAAAGAAAGGCCAAATGTCCAAGTTTAAACAGCTCTTTTACCAGATCACCGATGAGAGTAAAACTAAGCTTCAGGTAGAGCAGAGCTGAGGTTGAGATGCCTGTGGAAAGGGGCACAGAAGTCACACAACTGGCATGATTTGAACTGGATTGGAGGTCAGCACTTGGGAATAAAGCTTCAGGGAAATTCTGAAAGGGTCCAGGCAAGAAATGAGCTGGCTGGTGGCCCTGAGCCCGCCTAGAAGAGCCCGTCCCCTGGCATTCACTCAGAGATACTCTGTGCTGTGTGCAAACACCCCCTGCCAACTCACAGCTCAGAGCTTTAACCGAGGCAACAGAGATCAACATGCAGACACCTAAAAACTACTCAGATTAAATGGGCTACATGCAGCTGCAGACTGCCACCATGCCTGCCCTTCCCTCAGCAGGACCTGAAGAAAGCCCTGCTTTTATAAATGCGCCAGAGAAGGATGTTTGCACACAAGATGCTATTGCAAATCCTCCTGCAGTTTTCAGCTGCTCAGCCTGTGCTCTTCCCAACAAATGCTTGGAAAGAAGCTCCTTTGGAGCTATGGAGACTGCTCACAAGAATAAGGGCTATCAGGCCACATGCTGTACTCCAAAATAACACAAGCGATGTGACTCCCAGTGCAACGCCAGTTCCGTGTGACCTGTCTCTCGCACAAAAGAACCCAGGCATACTGGACAGGGATGCAAGGCCAAAGAGGGACATCACTGCTGGAGCTCTGAAGCAAGGTACCAAGGTGGGTACCAAGGACACAGCTACGCCCAAGCGTAACCCCCGTGTGAGCAGCTTTCAAGGGGATTGCCAGAGAGCTCTGAGCCCACATCCCTCGGCAGGGAGGAACCACGACCCTGCTCCGTGACTTCACCGGGAAGACAACTCTATTTGGTCCATTGCCTTAAGTCCCAGATACCAGGAATAAAACACTAGCTCCAGTATTTGCTGAGAGAACACTCTGATACACTGACCTTCAAGGCATCCCACTCTCAAGCAGGCTCACAGATTTTGAGGGTCTGAAGAGCAACTCTGGCATTTCTGCAAGTGGGAGACTAATGCAGAAGACAAGCCTCGAGCACATCCATGCTGTGAAATCAAGCTCAGCACAGAGAGCTGTGGCAGAATCCAGATGGTCCTCAGATCAGATTCCCTTCCTTTCCCTCTCTCAAGGGCCTGGGGAAGGGCACAGCTATCTGTCTAGGCACAGGCTGGAAGAAGGGGGAAGCTTGAAACATCTGAGTCTCAGCCCTCACCAGTCAAGACAGAGCTTTTCATAAAGCAGATCATCTTCCATCGGATCCAGTGAAGAACCATGTCCCCCATCACCCGTAAGTACATACTTATACCAGATGTATAGATGTTATCAGCACCCACATAACAAGCAACAGGACAAGAGGAAACAGCCTCAAGCTGTGCCAGGGGAGGTTTACATTGGACATTAGGGAAAATTTCTCCATGGAAAGGGGCAGCCAAGCATTGGAACAGGCTGCCCAGGGAGGGGTGGGGGGGGGGGGAGTTTCCATCCCTGGAAATGTTTAAAAAACGCATAGATGCAGTGCTTGGGGGCATGGTTTAGTGGTGGGCTTGGCAGTGCTGGGTTAAACGGTTGGAGTTGATTTTCTCAAAGGTCTTTTTCCAACCTAAATGATTCTATGATTCTATGGGAACCTCATTCTTGCTCCAGAGCCTGACAGCTGCAGATGTTCCACACAAGCTAATAGGGTGTACACCTGTAAACAGCCCAGCAGTGTCAAACGGCACAGCTTTCAGCCCCCCTCCCCGCCAGACAGCACTTTCTGGGGACAAGGAAACAATGCAAGGGAAGAAGAATGCCTGGCATAATAGCGTGTTCAGAATCCCAGCTCCCAGATACGAAGAGCCTGTGTGTCTGCATATACGTATTAAGTACTTCCTCCACTATACAACTAATCCGATTAACAGCTTTAGGAAACTCTGAAATGTTATAATTCAAGAGGTCTTATTCATAAAAGGTCTTAGGCTGTTTCTGTACAGAGGTTGCATTCTTCCCATTGGAAATAAAAAAAACAGAGAGCAGGACTTTCTCCCAGGAAGAATGGGTCCCAGTCCCCACAGTGCTGAAGTAGACCACCATCTTAACTCACAGGAGTGTCAAGCAAGCCCTGCTGGAGCAGAATCAACCCTTTCTGCCCCTGCAGAGAGCCCCCTCAGAGGGCAGGTGGGCACAGAGACCCCCCTGTGCACCTTCTGCGGAAAGCACGACAGCCGCGGGGGCTGCCCGTTCCCCAGCTCGCATTTGCAGGGGCTGAAAGCCACGGGGAACAGCAAAGCCGGCTGGAGATGAGGACAGGGCCAAGTGAGCGATGGGACATCAACATTCACCTATTGCAAAGCATTGTATGATGCGACCAGCTTTGTCTCAGTCAATAAAAGGTGCTGGGAAGAGGCAAGTCCAACCACGCAACAAGCCATGGTTGTAAGACACCAGTGCCTGCACCATGTGATACAGATGTGGGTTTATAAAATTCAGTTTATTTGCCAGACGGCGTGGGTTTGGCACCAGCACCCAGTGAAAAAGAAATGTCCTGGATATGATAACTGAAAAAGCCACCAAAGCAAACCAGTACAGTCAAGCACTGTCTGGCTTTGCTTCCCCAGCAGCCTGCTCACCTGACTTCAGGAACAGACAAAGGGTCGCTTACTTAGTCCTCATTTTCTGACTTACCTTCTGTTCTGAAGGCAACCTCCCCCCAACCACCCTCCTCATCTGAGAATGTGCCACAGCCCAAAACACGGTACAAACGGGCTAAGTGATGCAACAGTGCAGGATAACAGCACTCCCAGGGAGCAACCAGTGACCTGAAGTACCAGACAGCCCTCCTCCACCCAGAATTTCAGCATTTACATGAGTTTAATGAGTTACATCGACATCAAAAGCGTGCCTCTGTGTTGGATGTGTCATTTTTCGCACTCATCCCAACAGGCAGCCGGAGCACTGATCCCCAGAACAGTGTCTCCACGGTGCCTGGATGCTCTGAAATCAGAGCTAGGCAGTCACATGGACACAGAACCAGCCACTGGTCCTCACAAATGATACAATATGACCTGAGATGCACAGGGGTCAGGTGAACACATGATTTCACTGATTTCGGTCTCTACCCAACCTCTCACCCTACTTGCTGACCTGAGACTGTAACAGCCGGGAGAGAAAATAACTTTGTCCTGACACGTTTGGTCTCCAGTCCCCCTGGTATCTCTCGGAGCACAGGCTTCCAACAATTTTTCTCTTGCAGCATAAAGCAGAGCAGAGACAAAAATACTTCAGGGAGCGCCCCAAACCCTCCGAACCAGCTGCAGAGCAGAGCTGGAATCTGGTCAGAGCTCCCCAGTCCAGAAACAACTCTGGTCTGGCACAAGCTGGAGCACACGTAAGAGCTGTGCAGGGGCACAACAAAAGCACATGTTACCCCATCTATTGGCTTTACGGAAAACCAACATGACTGTTACCTATTTCAGTTATAGCATCACTTCAAGGGTAGTCAGCATGCAAGACTGCAGTGGGTTTTACCTAGGTAAAACTAGCTGAAAAAATGCACTATACCAGTAAGATGATACAAGGCAAGAGAAGGGGGGAAGGACAATCAGAGTCAAAACTAATGCCAAACTGAAGTCCGACTTCAAACACATTTCCTTCCAAATCAGCAGAAAGGCAATTCCTTGTAGAGGGAGACCAGTGCTGTAAATTTGAAAATCTCCCTCAGACAAGACAGGATTCAGCTACATCAAATTGTGACTTGGATTTTAGCTACCAGAGCTCAGAGGTGGATGTCCCTGTCTCAGCCACGTGCCGACGCACCACACACCCTGTCCTGGCTGCGGGACAGGCGCCATGGGCGAGGGACTGTCCTCGTCCCAGGTCAGGGGCAGAAGGCATCGCCCCGGCCGCCCTTACCTGAAGTGTGCCTTGCGCTGCCATCCGAGTGCTTTGTGAGGTCAACACTTCGGTCTATCTGAAACAGCTTCAGATCATCTTCGTCTAAAGCGATATCTCCCCAAAAGGCAGCTGGAGAGAAACAAACCATGGTTAGTTTTTATTTTGGAAGTACAATTTCTCTGTGGTTTGCACAGTGCCTGAGAGGCAGTCACCCCATGGGCCAGAACAGGGTAACGCACAGCAGCGGTTTGAAACGCACAGACAGAGCAGGCACCGGCAGAGGCCAGGTGACAACATTTCAGTCCAGCCGCTGCCCAGACCCCCCAAAAAGAGGTGATCAGCCGGGATTCCCAGCGTTACGTCCTGGCACAGGTCTGCTCCCAACCAGGCATTGAGGCGGTGGTGGTCCCTCATCATTAAAGCCTACAAAAGGGACAATCCCTGGCATTCACCCTCTTAGCACAAAGGAGCTAGCCAAGCCACAGCTCAGATACCGATGGAGATGTTGCCTCCGCAGCATCCCCAGGCTAACAACTTGCATAAGACAGGAGGACAGCAGTGAAGTGCTCAAGCTCAGCAGCCTGTATCTAAAGACTCCAGTTGCCAGCCTGCAGGACCCCATACACATGGTTAGCATCCTGCATCAGTCAAATCTGAGCTGAGAGCCAGCCTACCATTTCCACTTCAGTGGAGAAACACCAGTTATTTGTCCCCTTGTGGACCAGTTACCTAGATTTAAGTTTGCAGAGTTTTTAATTTTGTAAAAATGAGTATCAGTCAGAAGTCATGAAAATAAGGTAAACAAACTGGTAACTCAACATTCACAGCTCAGAGAAACAGGCTGGAAATAGTTTGAGTGGAAAAAATTATACCCCTGGAGCATCGTGACCACGTTGATTCTGCACAGTGCATAGTTACCATTGTAGGAATTGGAAAAAAATAAACAGAGGTGATGAGGCAGTTGACTGAGCAGAACAGATCTTTCCAAGATAACAAATAGGTTACAAACAGAGCTGTTGAAACTCATACGAGAAGCTTGCGTGGGGCAATAAAAAATAAGAAAAACCAGAGCAAATTAACCGGTGGTACAGTTCAAGAGAACTCTGTACGCCAGGCAAGGAGTGATGCTGAGTGGCTGTCCGCAACAGTGACCAGATTTGATGGAATTGCTTTTTTCTTCTCTTGTTAAGTCAACAACATTTACACTACTTGGCAGGGGGGAAACATCCCACTTGCTACACTAGCAGCATCACTGATCGAAGAACACTCGGTCTGAGAAACCAATGGGTTCTACTGATCACCTGGCTTTCAGCGCCAAGACCAAATGAAATACAGACCTTTGCCTGGGTGTCAGAAACCTGCCATCAGATCCACAGCAAAGGAATTGTGAAAGGCTAACTCAGAGTTTTTCCTAACATCACATGATGCTGGTTCTGAAGTGGCACACGCCTCCTCTGTTCTGCATCTCAGCACCTCAGCCAGTACAACAGCATCTGCCAGCATCACCAGCGTGGGACGCAGGAAGGGCAAGAAGCCTTTGCCTGCTACCGGGGACATCCCAGCTGCCACACACTGCCCAGCGGCAAAGCCCCTTCCCAGGAACGCAGCTGTCCCCCTGGTTACCCAGCCACAGCAGGGGATTGGAGATGACCTCAAGGGAGGCTGCCTCTGGCTTTTTGGCTGGGTCTCCGTAACAGTGCTACCAAACCCCAGAGTACAGAAACACAGCAACAGCCCCAGAGCAGGATGGAGTGCAGACAAGCCCACACGCAGACCAACACCAGCTGGAACTGGAACAGAGCCCCCCCCCCTTTGCTACACAAGCACAGGGCTCTGTCACCCCGCAAGCTCTTAGAAATCCAAGCCCTCACGCAGAACAGAGGAGAACTTAAAACACTGTCAGATCCTCACCAGCTAACACACCTACCAGCATGGCCAAACATCCCAAGCTGACTGGGAATGGCCAGTGGAAGAAAGCAGAGACAGGCTCCTGTCTGCAGACACTGAGGTCTTCAATGAAGCTGACATAGCTCCTGTCTGAAGAATTTGAAAGCATGACATTTTGTCTACCCAGATAAATGACTTGCTCAGGACAAGGTAGCAGTGAAGGGGCCAAGATGCAAGCGGCATCCCATGCCCCCAGATTCCCTCCCCAGCCACATTCCATAAGTCATTACTATACCGGCCAACTAGATATCCATTCCCTACCCTCCTGCCGAACCCACCATCCCATTTCAGCCCCAAACTAACTGCCACAACCTTGGGCTCCCAGCAGCTCCCCTCCCTCAGCACCACACCGTTTGTTCCTCAGGCTAAGGCAGCCAAAGCACATCCTTCAGGGCAAGCCTGCAGCACAGATTTACACCAACAGGATTGTTATGTTTTCCTTCCCAATGGAAGGCAGCAGTTTTGTCCCAGCCCTAGCAAAGGAACCTCTTTCTGTTACAAAGCCATACATCATCCTGAGAGATGGCCCACTACAAAAGCTGAATTTCCCTAGCATTTATTTCCAGCTCTCTGCAGTCCCAGCATGCTCCAGGGAACCATGATTTATCACAGTCCCCAACCAGCCCAACAACTTTCCTCACTGGAAGTCCTGGCTGAGAATGCAGTGCTGCAACTTCTCCTGGGCTGTCAAAGGCTCCTTCCTAAAGGCACGCAACCCTGAAAGAGGCTTGCTTCCACCCAGAGGGAGCTGTCCCACAGGAAAGCCCAAGTAGTTTATTTTAAAGGGTCACAAGTTCAGAGATTGCTGGCAAATGAAACATCTCAAGGCATCCCTTCTGATTTCCCTCACCAAGGTCTCCTTTTAATTTAATGTGGGAGGATTTCCAAAAAAAGAAAACAAAAACAAACAAAAAAAAAATATCTCCGAACAGCAGGCTAATGAACTTGGAAACCAGTATTTCTCTTGGCAGAGAACTCCGCAGTGTACAGCCAGGTGCAGGCTCTTAGCGCTCGGCGCGACAGCGTGCCAGCTTTTCTTTAAGAAGATGCATTAATCGCTCCGGACAGTCGGAACAGAGCAGCTCTTATTGAGGTTGATGGAACCAATACGAGGCAGCTTGCTTCTGCCTGGACGAGTAACCTGCACCAGCCCCCCCAAACATTTAACCTCACCACCCCCCAGCATGTGCAATCAGACAGCACTTGTCTGTTGGGGCAAAGGGAAAGGACAACCGTGTTTGACAAACAAATCCAGCACCCAAATGGAAAAAGCAGCCTAGCAAAGCCGACTTTGCTTCCAGCACGGAGAACAGCCCATGCGCTGGTGCTGTGCGCTGAGCACAGGGATGCTATGGCACCTGGAAGGTATGGCAGGTACTGGGAGGGGAACACCTTCTAGCACGGGACAGGCTGAACAGTTTCTCCAAGGTGCTTCACACACAGCCACAGAGTCCAAACACACCGATGCCTTCACAGTCCTCATTTTCCACAGTAACCTTTTGCAGGGCTCTGGCAGGCTCACACTCCAAAGCAATGTGACAGCCCAAAGCATCTTCTAAAATCTTCACTGCTTTTCCCTGCAAATCACCTCCAACCTGTTTTTTCCCCCAGCACCCCGAGGCAATTCCCTTCTCCCATTCCCTGTCTCCATTTTCTCCTTTCCATGGTTCTGAGTAGCACAACCTGATTTCAAGGGAGAAAAATAATTTTGCTGACTCTTATGAGAACTCAATACAGAAGTGTTCACAGCAGTTTAAAAATATTCCTTTTCCATGAAAAGTGTGTGTCATCCAGGGCTTTTAACAAGATTTTTTTTTTATTTCCCCTCCACCCCCCCCAAAGACAACAAGTAGGAAAAAAAATCACCAAGAAAAACTTCTGGTATTCAGCCAGAAGAGTGAATAGCATTGCTCCTAAAAACACATCTCAAACCAAAATGCAATATTGTGATTTGTTAAAAACATCTCTAACACTTCAAAACAAATACCTGGAGATGGACATCCTTCACCCTCACTGCAGTCAGCTCTGAGTTTATACAAGTGTATGAGTGTAGAGGAATGAAGCTGGGTTAATTAGCATTGATAATATACAACTGTGGGCTGGCTTCAGGGGCTATGGGTTGGCACAGGTGCAGCTGTGGTTCGTTCTGTTAAGTAGTTGAAAGCCGATGAAGAGAGAGCAGCCAAGGAAGAAGCAGAGAGACAATGCGTGCCCTGGGTGAGGCAAGATGAGGAGAAGGCAGCAGAAGGACTGTATGAAGAGTATGCTGGTATGAGGTGGTAAAAGACCTTTGTTGCAGCTTGATAGTTTGGAGAGTGCTGCAGCATGGGAGCTGGCAGAACAATGTAACTCCACACTTGAGCAACACCACCCAACATCTGTGTTTGAACCGCTCTCCAGCCACCAAGCTGGAGCAAAACCTTCACCCATCTGCCTGCCACAACCACCTGCTGGGAAGCTCCAACTCCTGCACCAGGGCATCAGTGTAGCCTGTAGATTTCCTGGGATCACCAAAGCAGTCACCGCCCAGACGCTATGGGAGACCACGGCAACTTTCCCTGTAGCACCCACCAGGACCAGCTGTGACAGATTCACAGAAAAAGAACCCTCGGAACCAGGCATGCCCTGCCTGCTGGGAAAGCTCCCTCCATCCTGCTCCACCTCAGACACAGACTCTTTCACTGACTGAAGCTTCTATTAAGAAAAAGCAGGTTGTAGGTGATGAATGGGATCTGAACCCAGACTGGGGGCCATGCCCTCTAACGTGAGCCAAAGGAGCCCTCTTTCTGTGGGGCTAACTAAGTTAGTGCATGTCATCAGCTCAAGGGTCTCATCTGAATCAGGGCCAGCTGGCACAGCTCACGCCGACAGACTTCATTGCAGTTCTTCCAGCACAGTTTTAATGCGGTTTTGCTGGAAGGACTTTACTCTCACTTAGCTGGTTTCCAACAGTGCAGTACAGCAATGAGCGTGGAAAACAAATAGCAATGTGAACCCAAGCAGATGCCGCAGGCTCCTTCCATCAATACTCACGACTCAGGCTCGGTTTTCATGAATGTTCACAACCTCTGCATGTGGATGATAGCTGGGTTCCCAAGCAGAGATGCCTCATGGTGCAGAATATCCAAGGAAGAAATGTTTGCACAATCAACCTTGGCGTCCCGATTTTGCAAGCATCAACAGATGGCACTGTCAGGCAGCCTGCACAGCCTGCCTGGGGCTGCCTGACACAGGCTAGGCTGTGCCACCCAAGCGATAAGTCGCACCGGCTGCTCGTGGCTCACAGTGCGATTGAAGGGTGTGCTCCCAACCTGCCCCTGAGATCCATCCCACATCTATTTGTAAGGGACAATGTCTATCCCTGCCCAGATCTCTGCTCACCATCACCTGTGTTACTGAGAGATCCTGGGGCACCAGCTCCTCTGGTTCTAGAGTTGTTTCATACCCAAATAGTACAGGGAACACCAGCCTTCTGCCTCAGCAGCATGAGCTATGGGCAGGGGGTGCCGGGCACATGCAGACACAGGTAGGCAATACTGAGTGCCACCTCCTGGCAAACAACAATATGACTGTTCGTGCACCAGCAAAACCATCAGTTATTTTTGAGCATTTGCTGATGATTCCCCAACCTGACAGGTCTGACAGGCAGGAGATTTAATTTTCAGGGCCGGCCACACTTTCATTAGCACTAACCCTCTGCAGTCTAACAATAAATAAATAAATCAGCAGATCAAAGTGCGTTCTCAGTACCTCCATATTTATTTCTTTGCAGAAAGACAGGTCTGCTGCTGTTGCTGAACTGCCTGCTGGTGCAGGAACCAGCAAAACAGTATCCTGGAGGATGCTAAGATTTATACCTTGAAGAAAAATCAACACATTCCTTTGGGCAAAGTAACAACTGCGTCAGAGGGAAGAGCAAAGCCTCAAAATAAGGCAGAAACCAGCAAAAGAAGAGAGAGAATATATCCCAAATCAACACTTTGGAAGCAGGGCCAGATCCCGAGCATCAAACACTCAAGTCAAAAGAAGACAGGAAAGAAGCAGCACTAACAAGCAATAAAATAGCACCAAGACTGCCACATTCAGCCAGTTACATTTTCACCTGGACCAGTTTGTTTTTCCTCGGTAGGAACAATCAGAAGTTTCCCACTGGCCACCTTTGGGGATAAGCTGGCATGAAGGCTCCTGCAGTAACCCGCCCCAGCAGCAAGGGTGCCCGGAGCCAGAGCTGGTGCCTGGTGTCAGCGAGGGGCCCTGGTGACAGGGACTCAGAAATTCAGTTTTCAGTGGGCAGGAGCACATTTCAGAAGCAAGTCTCAGTTTGCAGAGGAATGCCCAAGATGACGGTCCACTTCTAAATGGCAACAAATACTTCAAAAACATCAAAACCTCCTGCGAATGAGGCTGAATCCCTGTTCAGACTTCTGCAGAAACCTGAATCGCCTAAATTATGGTGTGCAGCGCTCCCACAGCACACTCTCTTGGGAAGTTATCTGCAGGAGACCAAAACAGGCCAGGAATTCTGAGTCATGTTCAATGGATCTCCTTTCCTGAAAGGTGATGACGCAGGAACCAAGAAATATTTTGGGCTTGAGTTTGTCCAAAGCTGCAGAGATGCGTGAGCATATGCAACGACCAGCTTTAAGGAACGATACCAGCTCTCCCTTGGCTGAATGCCATGTTGTTTCAACCAAGTACCAAAAAATTCAGTGGCATGAATTGTAGTGCTGCCATGGTTAGGTTAAGAGAAAGAGCTTTTCATTTTAATATTTGTAACCCTCCCACTGCTGGTGGCTTCCCTACTCACGGTCTTCATCTTTCCCACATTAACATGGCAGTCGCTCCAGCCCAGCGATCTGTGAACCGCTGCTGGTACCATGAGCGATGCCGAGGTATGTGAAGCAGGGAGCTGGCAATCCGTGCCACAGGCAGCAAAGCAGCTCCCTCTGCGGCGCTGAAATGGTTAAACACCTGCCTCTTCATTAGAAAGCACTGCAGAGGGATGTCTGCTGGTGCTGCAGACCACCTCACTGGGTTAAGAATGTTACTCCTCCGTAAAGTGGTCTGCAAAACGCAGGGGACTGGCTGAACCCCCCTTGCTTCCACACAAAGTGAACTGAGCTCTGTGAGCTCCGTAAAGTTTGTGCTGCTTTCTGCTCGGGGGGAAGGCAGGTGCCCTGTGGCAATGCTTCTGTGCGGGGGGCTTTGGCTGTGGTGCACCTCTGGATCTCTCTCCCTGGAGGCTGTATGCAGTCTGCAGCAGAAGCAGCTATCATGGACACACAAACCTATGTTGTTTGATCCCCAACACACGCAGAGCCACCCCACAGGCAATTAAATTAACTCAAGAGACCTCATTCCCATGCAAGTGAAACCAAGCTCTGCCACACCACTGCCATCTGCCCAGCAGCCCCGGCCCCCTCCCGCTGCCCAAGGGACACGGGTGTCCTCCCCACAGCTCCACCGCTGCCACAGATGCTCCACTCTGCTGAGCAGTGGCTTTGATTTCAGCACCTTCTTTTCTCACAAGCCAGGAAGGGCTTTCAGATCCAGCAAGCACCATGCCCCCACCTTGTGCCACCACCTCAAAGTGAGATTTTTTTTCCTCTGCAACTTCTGCCAGGTCAGCATTTCTTCCATCCACTCCAGTGCTAGCTCTTGGCTGGATACCACCCCATCCCATCCCTGTCTGGACATCCTTCCATTTGCTATTGCTTAGCGTTTGAGGAAGCAGTCTGCACATAAGGTAGGCTAGAAATAAACCCAAACATCTGTTACTGCACTGAGCTAGTGGACTATGAAGCAACAACCTCTCTTTAGAGCATCCAGGGATGATGAGAAAGCACTTGTTTTGTGCCTTTAGCTACCTACATCCATAAGCCAAGCAGCTGACACCTTCCTAGCCTGTAGAAGAGAATGCAGGGAAACTGCTAGTGTCCACAAGTCTCTGTGTTTTCCAAGTTACACAAAGTTCAGAGCCACATCAAGAAAAAGCCAACAGTGACTCAGAATAGACCTGCTGTCTTCTCTTCAAGCCAACAGTCTGGCCAGATGCCTTGCCAGAAACAAAACAAAAACCAAACTTTGATTTGCCAACTTCATGTAATTCAACCAATTCAACCATTATTTCTTCCGCCCTAGCTAGTTTAAGAAGTGCCAAAACCAGCATTTGCACTAAGCTACGAGCATTTTCTCCTCTTCTCAGCCCAATCAATTAAAACTGATTTTAGGAACACCCAGTACTGGCCTTACACCAAGAGGCTGTAACACACACAGTGTGGTTTTTTAAAATAAAACAGTTCTTTTACATGAAATATCCCACAGCCAGGCACTGTCAGCGTGTAACACGCAACAAGCACAAGCTGGGCACAGCCACGGTGCTCATATTGCCCATAAAGGCTGGAGCTGCTGCATCCACTCAGCCCAAAACTTCAGCAAGTTCTGCATCTCCCAGCCCTGCACTAGTGAGCATATTCAGTAATTTATTACAGAAATCAGAGGAAACAAAATTCCAGGATTGCCAGACCTTGGACTGCTGGGCACAGTGGAGTTTTCCCCTTAGAGCATCGTGGTATGTAGAAACTCCCTCTTGCAATGCAAGGTGTTTAAATGCCCGTAGGGAGCCCTGCCGCAGCTCCTTTTTGGAAGGACAAGAACAGAAAGCTTCATATTGAGCCAGATTTAAGGGAAGCTCTGCCATCATACCAAGTGAAGACCTTCAAGGGGAAACTTGGGAGGAAACCCTGTAGTCGCAGACAGGTAGAACTCAGCAGGTGAGCTGCATCTCAGCTCGCAGGAGTTGGCTTCTGAAACTCCACCAGAAAGGCAAAGCCCTGGTGTCCCCAAAGCCTACCCCCAAGAGGTGGGGGGAAAGTAATACACAGCAGCCCCAAAAAGCAGCTGGTGCAAGCAGGAAAAGCCTCTCACAACGACAGCACTGACCACGCACAGCATTTCATGAGGAGCACAGAAGGGACACAGATGGCAGCTGGATCGTGATGCAGGGAAAGGGGAGCCACAGGCAGTTCTCTCCCTGTTTGACAGTTTGCAAGTGGTCCAGATGAGCCCTGGCCTCCCACAGTTTTTAATCACACCCTGCTGAAAAGTTATTCTGACTACATAAAGGCAGCAGACGGAGACAAGAGACCAAGCCACCACCTATCCCCATCCCCTGCCTGCACCCTCCCCTTGCAGGGCATAGGGCTGTCAACTTGAGCAGAAGTGGGAACCAGGAAACAAAGCCACAAGCAGATAAGAGCATTTTTCAGTCTGATCCTAGATGATAGGACCCACAAACAGTACAGTGGCACTACCTGACAGAGGCAGCACCTTCCCCAGGGGGCTAATGAAGCGATCCTTGTTAGCTCAACCTGCAAGGCTGCAATGCCGGCTGGAAATCCAGCGTCGCTTCAGCTGCCCTTTAAGAGCAGGAGAAGGCAAGGTTCTGGGTAATGAAATCCAAGGATGCCTTTGTCAATTCATTATGGAGAAAGCTGTACCATGCAAGCCCCATCTCACACCCTCCATCATTTTTGCTGCTCAATATAACTTTAATTAATCTTTCCTTTGGTAATTTGAAGGAAGGGTGAGCATGCTGCAGACACCCACTGAGTATTAAATTGATTTCCCATTTTATAGCCCTCTTTCCCTTCCAATTGGCCCAGCTATGATTTGTGGCCCTTCACTTGGAGGCATTTTTTCCACGCTAATATAATCCAAAGCCCCAAGCAACAACTGCATCCAGAAAAGTAAGACTTTGCACAGCCGATTGCTTCAGCCCAGCCTCTGGCAGCACAGAGTGGATTCTCTCCTGCCCCCTTTTCTCCCCCCATCAAGAGAATTCAAAGCAGCTACCTTATCTCCATACTTTCAGCATTTTTCCCTAAAAAATGGGTAACACTTTTGTCCTAAGTAAGAAAGCAATCGGGTCTCTGTAGTTTCCTGCCTGCCATTTGTAGTAGTGCATCTTAATTACCAAAGCACTAATGCAAAGCCTGCTCTGCTGGCGAACACGACCTCCTGGCCGAGGCACCAGGATGCTGTTGTACTCCAGACAGCCGGACCTAAAACCAGAAGGTAGGAATGCAAAGCTCAGCTGAGCTCAGTTATTATATAGATACATATATAAACTCCACCTACCCTCAGCAAGAGACACCACCTCACCCTGGGCTCGTGGGGCCTAACGCAAGATCTTTAGCAGCAAGCACACCCCAGGGCACAAGCCCAGGCAGGGGTAGGCAGGAAAATAAGGGCAACCAAGCGCAGCCCAGCTGTGCAGTGATGGAACAAGCTCTTCTCAATGGACCTTCCCCTCTGTCTTGCGGGGAACACAGGCTCCAAGTTCCAGCAATCAGCCGCTGCAGGCTGGGGGTGGCTGGGGATGGCCCAGGTGCCCCAGCATCACCTCAAGGACAGGCACGGGGACAGGCTGCCAGCAGCTCTGTCTCGGGCGTTCAGGTCCTCGTGCAATGCTACTTCCTTGATACCGTGGGTTGGGAGACCCTGACCTAACACACTGCCCGCCTCCTTGGTAGTGTCTCACAAGGGAGACTTTCTGAGCCTTCTGGCCACCAGCTTCAGTCTTCAGGGAGAAGGCAATCCACATCAGACCTTCTCCTCGGGTAGTTCCCATACCATGGGACTTGCCCTGGATTTATTCTTGCAGATTAAGTTGAGGAATGATAACCTTAGAGATGGCAGAAGAAAATGTAAGACTGAACCTGCTCTAACCCTAAGCCTCATGTGGAGCGGGCCAGTGGCTGAGCTGTCCCCGCACTGAGGGGGTTTCACAGCCATGCCCACAGTGCAAAGCGAACCCCTACAGCTCCTTAATTGCATCATCTGGGGAGGGATGTTCCTCCTTCGGGTGCCAGACACACCAGGTGTCAGGAGCTCCCCGCCTGCCCCGTGCTGCAGCAGGGGAACTGGCCGCCTGCAGAAACCAGCCAACAGCAACGGTGAACAGAAGCGAAGCCCGTAACTGAGCTGTACCTCAAAAACAGAGGGTGGCAACCCAGGCCAGCTTGGGGCAGGCTTTGGGGTAGGCTGGCAGTGTCAAACCACCCGATCCTGGGTGAAAGGGGGCAGGTTACGACAGATCACACCTATTCGCAGGGCAGACAAGGAAAGCAAACACGGGCTCCTTTCACTCATTGCGCTTTACCCTCCAACACCAGGCGAGGAGTGTTGCAGCACTGTTGGAAGAGAGAGGAGAAATGGACCGCAGGAAGGAAAGAAATGGGGGCTATTTGTGGAGGAGACCTAATCCAAGCTGTTTACAGACTTCCCCCCGGAGAGCTCGGGGGTGGGGGGGAGCGGTTTCAGCCATTACAAATACAACGTGAGAATCCATTAATTTTCCATAAAAACAATGTCGTCATAGAGGCGCGACAAATCCGATCAGTCATGCAAATGTGCTGATGTTAAATTCTCAGGCCTGGGTGGGGAATTTGGGTTGCCAAAAACACAACAATAAAGAGATCAGGAGGAGATTAGTGGCCAGAGTGGCTGCAGCACTCAGTGGCACGGTGGGGGCATGGGATGTAACCAAAGACACCCCTGGACTATAGCGGGGTTCGTGCCCTAAGCCAGGCATAGGTGTCCCAGCAGCACAGATACCCAAAAAAATATAAAAAAAATACACTGTCCTCGCACGAGATCTTGGGAGCTGGGGAAACATCACATTCCTCCCCTGCAAACCATCAAGGACCTTCACAGACCACCAAGCTCCCTCCAGGGAATGAAAGGCTCAGCACCCCACAGGACTGGGACCCTCACAAGCTGCAAAATCACAGTGCCAAGGAAAAGCAAGATGTGACAGCAGGGGAAACGGGTGCACGTGCCTCACCCCACAACACAGCCAGAAGTAGGCAACATGAGTTTAGGAGAGAAACCAAGGAGGAAGCAGGTTGGCACCAGACACATGCCAAGCGGTGATGCTGTCTGAAACATGGCATTCGTGTTGTGTTAAAAAGGGGCAAAATACAAAAAAGTATTTTTCCCCTCCCAGAAAAAAACAAAACAAAAAAACCCAAACCTCAACAACCAAACACACAACAAAAGGAAACCTGCAGATTTTACCTCCTTTCTGCCCTCTTCCCCCTAAAATGCAAACTTTTACAAACACTCCCCAGAGGGAGATACTCCACACGCAAAATCACAGCAGCGGTACCCCGAGCAGGAGTGGAAATCACTCACCCTGGCAGCAGAGCGCAGCTCTTCCTTGTGAAGCATGCAGCCACCATCCTGGACTGGCCTAGCCACAAGTATTTAGGAATTAAAAATAACCTTGCAAAATGAAGCGCTCCACCCCCTGCAGCATGCAAAACATTACTAGAGTAACGCCTGGGAGAAGGATGAGTCCGGGTAAGCCTCACTGCAGGCGAAAGAAACATGCAAACCAAACAAAACAAACAAACAAACAAACAAACAAAAAAAAAAAGAGAGAGGTCAAAACACTTCCCAAGAGATGCTTCACCCAGGTTCATCCATAAGCCAACACATCCGTATTTGTCATCACAAAGAGATGTTTGGTTCACCTGTTAAGTTTGAAAACACACTGGGTTTATATTTGAAGCCTTTGGTGCTACAGCACAGGGAATCCCCCCTGCAGAGGGGCTGCCTGTGCCCGGGGGGCTGCTGCTGGTGCCCCCCAGCCTGGAGAAGGGCTCAACACAGCCGTGCCCTAGAAGGGGCACTCGCACCTGCACCATGCACCACAGGGAAACTCCCTGTGACACCAACCTGCCACCAGGATCAGGCATTTGCCAAGTAACTCACCTCGGCCACAGAAACCTGACCTCTAGTGCTATGTAATCCAAAGAGGTGCCTTTCCCAGAAGGGGATGATCCCGAAGGATACAGAGATGCTGCCAGGGTGAGTTACACTGCTAGCTCAGCATGACACTGCCCAGAGGACAGGATGCTGCAAGGACACTTGGTTCAGGGAGACAGCTAAAGCCCTGTAAACCATCCCTCTCGTCATTCCTGGCCTGTTTTAAGCTCCTACAGGAGAGCCTGAAAAAAACAGTGATTGCCTTTTCTCACCATTTGTATAGAGTAAACAGGATCTCCTGCTTCCCCTGCTGCAGCTTGTCAGCCTTGCCAGCAACCTGTTCAAATACCTCTGGATTTGCACCTTTAGAGACACCCGGCAGAGGATGCAGCCAGCCCAGCAGCCCCAGCAGACACTCTTCAAGTCTGCTTCACGATGGCAAGCGTTACAAGAGCATCAGCAGCACACCTATATACAAGCACTGCACTGTGCAGGCATACCTCTGTGGCACACACAGTCACAGCACTGCCCTCATCGGAGAAGCTGTGACCTCCCTTTGGGTGGCTCCTTCTGATGTCCCCAGACCTGTTCCTTTCCAGTCAGCCCTACCGGAGTGCTCCCAGCGCTCTGCTTCCGCTGCTCCCTCACCCTTTTCTGAAGCCCACTGCCATAAGCTCTCCATTCTTGTCTCTCAGTGTTACTGTCCCACAGCAGCTAAACTCAGGCACCCACAAGAAGCACCACTGCAGCCTCAGCAGCTCTCACCTTGGTCTACCTCATCACAGTTGGCACGTATAAAGTCAACGCTCTCAATATTCAAGGCCTTTTTTTGTTGTCGCAGTCATACACACCACACTGAGCATCTGGGACCATGCAGCAACACAACCCTCCCAGCTCTGCTCCACAGATATCTGAAGCTCAGAGGCCCTCACAGCTCCAGTTACGGACGCACCAGCTTCAGGTGCAATTTCTCCCCATACAAAATTGCTCTCAAGACTCACACCCACAAGCCACAGCAGTCATAATGTTCTGCTTTTTTCAACAAGATCTCATTACTCTCTACCTACTAAGATTGCTCAGAAAAGTGTAGAACTGTGCTCTCATCAGACATCAGGGCTTTAAAGTAGCGTGTTGATATACTAGCATAGACGTGAAAGCCCCTAGCAAGGGAGTCATGGACCTACAGTCCTCTGTTAACACCAGTGACCCTGCACCAGCCACGAGCAATCAGGCAAGCAGTGAAGGGTTAAGTGCCATCGCATCCCTTTATCTTGCTTGTGCAGTAGGTGCCCATCAGGAGCTGGTCTGTGTCGACACATAGCCTCCAACATTCGACACACAGCCTCCAACATTCCGGTTCTCTGTCTGGCTTCAAGTGCTTAACTACATCTGGGTGAGGACATGCTCCCCGCTTTGCAAGCGAGCCAGCTGCACCCTTCACTCCTTCAAACATCAGTGACAAAAGCCTGCTCAGGAACATGCATCTGTTTCACGTATGGCTCATACAGCTAATTTAAACAGTTCCCATATGTTGCCAAAAACCTGTGACCGAATGCCACTTGCAAATAAATGGGGAGATTGTCTGGCTTTCCCCAACAAAAGTTCCATTGCGCCGCTCGGTCCAGCAGCTCCTTTGTTCCCAGGTCTGCCTGGGCTTCCCCAGCTCCTCTGGATGCTGCTGACTGGTCCAACCACTGCCTCCTCCCGGGGCTGTGCCACCGCCGCAGCACCCTTTGCAGACCCCTCTGGAAAAGGCCTGTAACCAACACCTCGACACGTGAAGATTTGTCGGGCCAGGCATGCAACCACCCGCTGCTCCCAGCTCCAGGGAAGTTATTACTCGTAGAACAGGCCTGCCTTCTGCCCAGCCCTGCTCCAGCCATCGCCACCGGGCGCCTGCCTGTAGCTGTTAGAGCCCCTCAAAGCAAAGCTCCAGGGTTCCATGTAAGCTATAACTTCATGTTTCCACATTTTGCTGTGCCACCTGAAATGAGCGCCTAACTTTTACTGTACCCACTGTGGCTTTCTGCTCAGTTCTAGCCGGGCAATGGATCATTTGCCACATCACCACTCAGAGCACACCCAGACTTGTGGTCCGCAGCTGGGAGGACTGAGCAGAGGAGCAGGCAAGGCCTTCGCTCAGGGCACTCTCGCCAAAAGGTACATCTGGGCAGGGAAGCGCACAATAAATAACTATTTGGAAATGCAGGGGAGACTGCTAGAAGGATTTAGAAAAAAAAATCAAAGGGGAAAGTACATGGATGCCAGTGTTTTCCTTGTTAATAATGGAACGTTATATCACTTGCACCCCAAGAAAGTGCAGTGCAGAATCTGTGCCTGCTGGCACAGACCTTGCGTGGTAAAACCCACCTCATCTCTTTAGAAAAAGCTTGCTGAAGCAGGCACCGAACAGGTTCCCAAAGGGCCATCCAGAGATGTATTTCCCAGCCTGTCCTGAAGAAGCGAAGCAGTTTTTTGTCGGACACGGAATCCCAGGCAGAGCGGGATGTCCCAGCTGCCCACCCCAGTGCTCCACCACTAGACATACCATCTGCTGCTGGCCAGCACCAGGGTGCTGGGATTACGTCCCCCTCCCTTGAGGCTGAAGGGTTTCAAGTCCCTGCCGCCTGACAAGGCAGCCATGCTACAGCAAGGGCACTGGGAGTAAGCAGGAGGTGAGTGTACTGGGCTCGACGTTCACTTGCATGCTGGGCTGTCTCCCACCGCCCAAGGCGAGGGATCCCACACTCACCACAGCCACCCTACACCTAGTGGCCATCCCAACGCATCCCCCCCCACTTTGGGGAAGATGTTGGGGACAGAGACAGCTAACTGAAAGCCCCCCTCGATTCTGACATAGGGGTGACGCACATGAAGAATTACTCATGCAATTGATTCCCATGGTTTCCGCCATTCACAAATTCCTGATGCATAAAGGGGAGGCATCGGATTTGCATGTAACCGATCCAGACAGCTGCAGATTTCCATAGGCACTAAGTGCCTGCAGGGAGAAGCCACTCCTCACGTAATCCCGTTAAACAGCTGGAATGAATGAAAACGCTGTGCGATCCAGCATGCTAACAGCAGCCACCTCTGCTTCCTGTGCTCTTAGCGCAGGGTCCTCTCCAGTTCAGTCTCTTCCCGTGGGTCCAAATTACAGGAGTTATTTCATGCCCTGAACTCGGCAGGAAGTCTGGAGTATGGGCAAGTACCAAGCTACAGCAGTGGAAGGCCCTCAGAGGGTGCCAGGAACATATCCAGGCTCTCCATCACAGTTGGTCTTCTTAGCTTTTGGGGATACCACCCCAGAACATGCAAGTCTTCTCATGAAGAGAAATCAGTACGCTGGAGGTCAGGTATAGAAGGAAAACCAACAAGCTGCCATCTCCAAAGGCAAGGTGGTGGAATTCATACGCAATGTACCTGCTGGCAGACCCAGCTCCAGGTTCTGGGGCCAGGAGGATCTCGGGTGGGAGCTGTTTGCCTTTTGAAGGCCCTTCATGGCATTCTGCACTGTACCCCATCGCAGCAGATGTAAAGAGCCAGCATAAGTCTGTAGTGTTAAGTAGTTTGAAGGAGGCATCCTTAACCCCTCAGCTCCCAGGGAAGGCCAGAGAGGCCAGCCCAGCTGAGCTCTGCCGTCCCACGCAGCAAGGCCAGCTTAAAGCACCCAGCAAGCGACGCTTAGCAAGGCTTGTGCTTCATGCATACACGAATACGGCCTGCCTTCCACAGCTCCCTAAACTGCTAACTCACTCTTAGTGCTTTCCTGCCACATTTAATCACTGATACATCAAGTCTCCTACGACTTCATGGAAACTGGAGGGTCCCTCAGCGAAGATTAACTACAGCTATGACTGTCTAGACAAGCGAGCAGGATGAGACAAAGACATGCACAATCAAAACACCATCTCACTGTGCACGCAGCAAAAGAATTGTTGCTTTACACCCCAGAGGCAGCTGATTTTATCTCTTTTCTCCCCTTCCTCCTGCCCAGTCACCTGTTCCCATGGCCATTCCTATGGTGCCACAGGCATTCACAGGACTGGGAAGCAACACAGTAAAAACCAACTCGGTTTTACCAACTCATAAAAAACAGTTTGTTCTCAGCCAGATCAGTTCCTCTTCCCGCTAAGTTCCCACAGCTCACCGATACTGGGAGAAGGAAGACAGGAGGAAAGACCGCCTTCCTCAGCAGCAGCCCAGATTTAAGGCAGAATAAAGTGGCCACGACTGCAGCATCAGTGGGCACGGCTGGCTCAGCGAGCAGCTGCTCAGCCTGCCTTAGGCAGTGGACGGTCTTCTGCTTCGGTATGCCCATCCCT
Source organism: Falco biarmicus (assembly GCF_023638135.1). NCBI lineage: Eukaryota > Metazoa > Chordata > Aves > Falconiformes > Falconidae > Falco > Falco biarmicus. Next base: position 641,631 of record NC_079296.1, read on the forward strand.
CCCTTCCCAGCTTTGTCCTGAAAACAGAGCATCACCCAGAGTTCCTCATCCCGCACCTTGGCAAACATTCATAAGGTTACATTAAATATACAACCCTATAAATATATAAATACATACCATAACTGTTTCTGCTGGCCATCCCTCTCTGAAAGACCTCAGCCACAACCCAGGCATTAGCCCAGTGCTTCACGGTAGCCAGTACCTGGCACTTCTTCAAGTGATCAATACGCTGCCATGTCAAACACCCAGAAACGTGCAAAGGTAGCAAGGAGCCTTGGAAGGACCAGTGCCGTGGTTCACTGAAGACCATGCAGGAACACTGACGCAGAGCATCAGCATGCACTCTGCCACGGTGCCACTCAGCTGTCTAAAAGAGAGAGGCTTTTTCCATCCTTGCTCTGAACACACCTCCCTGGCTCTGCAAGAGAAGAGGATCGGATCCCTGTCACCACCAGTCCCCTTCACCCCGCAGCTGCATCTATTCCAGAGGCAGCAGCATGCAGTGCTGGATTGAAGGTACAAAAGCAAACCCTGGTTTTGACATTTCCCAGTCTTAATAAAAATGTCTTTACAGAGGGAATGAAGACAACTTCTTCCCCTGACAAGCTGTTTGTGCCCTCTGGACAGCAAACAGTCTTGTGTCAGGAGTGTGCCTGCCTTTGAAGTGGGAAGTTGCAGTTTGACAAAAGCAGGGAGCAAAGGGGAGAGGGGACAGAACTGCTGTGAGGCAGTTGCCAGGATTTAACAGTGCCAGTGAGGTCTCCCTGCATTAGCCTTGCTCTGACACAGGAAAGCCCTTGTCTGGCTCAGGCTCTGAAAATGCCTTCCCAGCCCCAGGCAGACCAACGTCAGGAAAAACTGCAGCCCGAACAACTGCAAACTAGAAACTAGTTCCAGTTTCCTGCAGCCTTAAGCCAGGACTTGCCACGAGTGTCCCTAGGCATGGGCAGGAGGCAGGGTCACCAGCCCCTCTGGAAAAAAGGAAGGTTCCAAAAATGGGAAGTGGCTCATTCACTGCAGGACACTTGTGCTGGGGCAGAAGGAGGACTCGGTGCTCAGGCGTTTGCTCCAGTGGCTGCTGGTTTTCAACACCTCCTGCTCCTCCAGAAGATGCTGCAGACAGGGGGCTAGCCGAGCGGGAATGCTGGCGCGGTGTGCATCAAGGCCTTTTCCTTCCCACCATTAGCAGAAAGGATGAGCAGGGAGATCAGCCCTCTCAGGGCCGGCTCTGCATCAGTGGAAAGCAAAATGCAGGCACTTTCCAAAAGGGCTGCCCCCGTTAAAAAGTGCTTCCAGCTACTGAGCTGCTGTAGCAACCCAGAAACCAGCAGCAGCAGATCTGCTCCCCCTCCTGTCAGTTATCCCTCTGCAGCCACACCAACGCCCATCAGATGCCAGTGCTTCCTTGCACCTCGCACCAGATAAAAAACACCACAAAGCAGCATTGCCCAGCACGGAGGTCTTCAAGCCGTATCCCGATTCCCCTCCAGCTTTTGCACAGACCTGCAGTACAGCGGGGAGCAAACCTTCATCTGCTCCTGGTGCACCTGTGAGAGAGGACAGAGCTCCCTCACCACCGGACGCTGAATTGCTGAGAGCAGGCAAATCCACTGGTAAAAAGGGGTATTACCAGTGTCTAGAAGTCTGAGGAAGTTTACAAATGTAGTATTTAAGGTAGTCCAGAAAACATAACTCCATTCCCAACATACCATTCCTCGAACAAAGCAACCAACACATGACAATTGCTTCTCCACACTCAATTATACAAACAACTTCATGTCCACATTTCAATCTTTTAACTGCCCTTTACTGCCCTGCGTTAGTCTTCATCAGGCACATCCCAATACTCCACACCCAACCAGTGTGCAGTATATGTACCACTCCTGAGATATGTCACTACGATAGAGGCTGTTGAACCACAATGCTGACAGAGGGACGATGTAAACATGTCAACCCAATTTTTATTTCACTCAGCCAGGAGGAAATTGAGAGCACCAAGATCCTTAAATTTTTGGCATCTTTAGCAGGAACCGCTGCCACAAGAAGATATTTGTTAGCACCACAAAGAAAAACCTTGCATCCAGCAGAGAGATGTGTAATTTGTATTTAATGCTGGCCAAGCAGGACAAGTATAGTTCATGGTGTCCCTTCGCATCAAAGGTGTCCCTACTGCAGGACACGGCACAGCTGTCACACAGGAACTGGGTGCTGTCAGATGGGGAACCGCTGTTTCCATGGCTGGTGATGGCTTCACATGCCAAGGCTGGTCTGGTCTCCCCACCAGGTCTGACTGCACAGGAGAGGTCACAAGACCAGTGACAGAAGCTGGCACAACAGGTCGGAGAGCAAGGGCAAGGGGGAACACACCAAGTTCCTGTTTTCTCTGGGTTTACTGCTAGCAGCCCCTTTTACATCCACTCCCTAGACACTGAAAATCACTCACGACTCATGTGAAACCTCATCTGCTCCACTAGCGCCAGATACAGGGCAAACAGCCATCGGGAGGTTTGTGGAAGGCAACTCAAGGAATTTCACAGGTCCAGAGGGGATACATAAACGCCAAAATATTCCCCCAAGAGAAAAAACACCACACTGCATTATGTGCACATGCTTCTGCCATCAGCAGAGAATACTGCGTGTAGCCTTCCCAAAGGAGTAGCAAGGCCACTGCACGCTCTCCAGGCGACACCAGAATGAGGACAGGTTGTGAACTTCCACAAGCTAAAGTGCTCCTAGCAACTGCTCTTTAAAGCTGCTCTTCCTTCGTCACCCCCAGCTCCTAAGCAGAACCCCAAACTAGCTGAAAGCCAGTTATAAGTTCCCATAACCAAAGCGTCACCCTGGACTGGCACGCTCTGGGCTCAGGGCGAGCCACGGGACACTCACCCGCAGTGCTGCCTTCGTACTTCCCTCGGCTGACACCAGCAGAGGATGTGCAGTTATCCTCATACCCCTCGCCTTCTCCTCCCCATCCAACACAGCTGGCTGAGCACTCCTAGAGATCTGCTACCAACTCTACAAAGATTCTCTTTTTCTTTCTTCTTAACCTCGCCAGTTTGCCCGCTGACTGTCCACCTGATGACCACCACTAGCAGCCATCTGCAGATGCCACAGCACAGAGCTGCCTGACTACGTCCACTGTACAGCCACACCACAGCAGCCAAATGCTTAGCTGAGACAGTAAAGAACAATGTTTTTATCATTTTTCCCAGGGGACCCGTAGAAAAGGCACAGAGTTCTTCCCTGAAATCAGGGCCATCGCAAACACAAGGTGCTCTCTGAAACCATGCCCCCAGCCACCAAACCCCACTGAAAACTCTAACACAGTAACAGGAGTTTCAAACTCCCAGCACAAGCAGATGCCCTGATACTACAGCGGTGAGTACATCCCCTTCCCACACTGTCCTTCCTCCCACCACAGTTTGTTAGATGCTTCCCTGGAGAGGACAGGCGACGGGGGGAGCAGCAGCATGGACCTGCTGCAGCCAACCCCTCTCCACTGCCAGTAAATTAACGGGCACATTCAAAATCACCCCTCAGACCTGAGCAGGTCAGTACTCAGCTCCAAGCGTGCCACAGAGCGGCCCCAAGCCACTTCCACAAGGCGGGGAGCGTGGCTGCTACTGCCCCCAGCGCTCCCCCTCCTCTCCCCCAGCATCATCTCAGAGTTCTTAAAGAAAGGATTTTCTTGCAATAGCAAAGGACAAGTATTTTCTGCTATTAAAAACAGCTGTGCTTTTTATAAAGAAGCTCCCCAAGACAGTGACAACACATGGGAGGCTTTGGTCTAAAAGGAGACAAGAATGGAAACCAGTAGGCACCAGTACCTAAAGCTCCGCAGCACCTGGCGTGGTGACTCACACATGGTAAGGGAAGAGTAAAGGGATGCTGCAGTCACTGCACACAGAGATGGCACTTCTCAACCCAAGAAGCTACGGATGCTAAAGCCTTATGCAGGTTCAAAAAGAAAACAGATTGAGACAAAGCTCTCCAAGATCATTAAAGACAACGAACCATCTCTCACCCTGGGATTGTGGAGTCTGCTACAGTCAGAGAGACTTTTTGGACGTAGGACTCCATTTCACCCTGCTTTTCTACACCTCCCTTGGCATCTGTAGTCAGCCCGATGGAAACAGGCTGCTGAGTGTGTTCTGAGGCAAATCAGCAATTCGGAAGTATTAACAGTACATTTCTAAAGGATCATTTTATCTTTAGCAAAGCTCCAAATATGAAGGAACAGATCTATAAAAGGCCTTTAGTGAGTATTTTGCAAGTGTTTATCCATACCTTTGAAATTCTGGTCTGAGCTGCCTTTGGTGGAAAAGGAGAATTTCTACAGAGGACCTTTAATAAAGCAGCAGGATGCAATCATCTCTCTGGGATGTTCCTAGGGAGGAGTCACAGTGAAACACGCAGTTCGGTGGGCACAGAGTGACAGGGCAAGGTGTGTAAGCAGGGAAGGAATAACATGGTTACCAGCCGGGAAACTCCTGAACATGTAGAGCCACAGATTGGTCTCCGTGGCTGGAAAGCTCCTCTGATTCCCTCCACTTGTAGTTTTATGCTGACCCAGCTCAGAGAGCGACAACAACAGGCTGGATCATTCCTGTCAAACCCCAAAGCACCACGGAGGGTTTCAGAAGGAGAAGGGGCGTTCAGAAGAGCTTGCTTTCCAGAGCCCGACTTCCAGGCAGCAAGAGGGCGAGAGGGAAAATGCAAGGCTGAAATCCGCCCCCAGACACATTCAGTTTGTTCAAAGCTTCCAGCAGCGGGATTTAGCCTGAGCTTAAAGCAGTTCTCTGTGACTCTTTGTCACAGGAGTGTAGGTACAAACAAACAGGGGCTGGGACAAAGGGAGTCAACACACATTTTATTAGTAAAAAGTTAATCAGCTTAAAGTGTGCAACTAAATAAGCAAAGCTTACATTGAAGTGACCTGCCAAGAAAAGATGCCATGGAAATAAAGTTATAGGAAATACAATATACTCTCTATGTTCTTTTGTAATCCAGCATGATAAATATTCATGATTCTGGGTTAATGGGGTACCCAGCTCTCAGCCACCACAATAGTTTTTTGTTTATTCTCAAGACCATGAACTTTGGAACCATGAACCTGAATTTCAGGACTCCGCATTCATGCATGTTAGCAAAATTCGGGGCAAGGCAGGGGGATGGAGACAACGCCAGGACCTTGGCTTGTGACAGCGTAACAGACGTTGCTGGCGGGTTTTTGATAATGAGTAACCAGAGCCCCAGGATGCACAGGGCTGCTGGTGCATCCAGCACCCCCTGCCTCACCGTCAGCAGGAAGAGGAGAGATGAGGCACCACCTGCAACCCAAGCCCATCCCGCACTGCCAGTCCCCCCAGGACACTGCTCGTTCCAGCGCTGCGGAGCCCCACAGCACCCTCAGTCAAGTGGCAGTGCCCGCATCACACAGCAGCGGCACGGAGCAGGGGAGGTCTGCTCCGTACACGGGCAGGGAGATCTGCATGCCCCTAGACATGATCCCTCCAGCCTTTGCATTGACTGAACGGGCACTCTGGCCTTCTGAAAAGTCCTGCAGGGAGACATCACCAAGCTCCAGCCCTGCACTCACGCCAGACAGCAAATGTCCTTCCAAGCGTGTTTTCTAGAGTCCCAAAGGCTCCCACAGCCAGGCGCTCTCTTGACGGTGCCGCCTTCTGCCAACAGCAACGTTGCCAGCTTCCCCAGCTCTGCTACAAGACCTTCCAGCGTACCCACACCAACTTGTATTGACACGTACAGGTTACCATTCCCCTTTCAAGGCATGTTAGGAGTCTTTGGGGTTAATGAAGGACATGAGGAACTTTTTTAAAAAAAAGAAAAAGCAACCTAGAAACTGAAATTTCAAAACCTTGACAGCAACATGAGAAAAACAACTTTAAATGCTGAATCAAACGCATCGGAAGAATCTTGAGCCTCCTGGTTTGTTTCCCCACACTGGCTCACAACTAGAAGGGAAGACTATGATCCCGTAAGGTCTTCAGGAGTTTCCTGCTGTATTTGGCTCACCAGAGTATCCACCCTCTTCCCTACAAAAGCTTCCCATTAGCTTTCCCCCCTGGAAAGCTAATGGGGTACCTGAGGTGGCTGAGAGCTGGGTTCCCCTCACTCACATAACGTGGTGAGTGATGAATGCCAGCCTCCAAGCAGGCTGACACGAGGAGCCGGGAGCGCAGCTCCACACACAGCACTGCGCTGCCTGCCCCCCGGCTCCGGCCATCGCTGACCCTCAGCGATTAACCGCCCATTTTAGGGAAAGAGCAGCCTGAGATTGGTCATTTAACAGGATCTGTTCTTCACGCCGCTCCCTTCAGGACAGCCTAGGTGACAAGCCTCACCAAAGCGCGGCTGATTTCCCCTTCAGGGCAGAGCTCTTTGCTCCAACCAGCAGGGCCTGAGCAGCAGCAGGGAAGCCTTGCAAAGGCCAGACATTTCTTCAGAATGCAGCCTCCCGCAACAACACAAAAGTCTAAAAGAAACAACCACGCTCGCCTTAGATTGAGTTTGACGCTTCAGTTGCAGGACTTCTACACAGGACCACCAGGAGATGTGTTAGAGGTGGCATTTAGCAAGAACCATGGAAGTCAAGAGATTAACAAAGGTGAAAATGTACTTCTGGAAGGAAAACAATTTCTGCAACTGGTGAAATACCTGCCTCGAACCACAGAAAGGCTCTGTCTAAAAATCAAATACATCGGTAAAGAGCAACAGCCTTCTCAGAACTGAGGCATCACACTCAGAGGGCACGCATTTAGCATTTACCTTTGTAATATTTTATCTTTGTAATAGCAGCATTAGCATGAAGATGACTGTCCAGAGGGAGGAACACACAAACATGCACAGGAGGAGGGGAACTTGTTGGGAAGAAAACACTGTCCCCATTGCCTGTGCGGGGTTTTGCACAGAACAAACAGGGGACACCCCCATGCCCTCCCAACCAGCTCCAAGGATGTGCCTCTGCCCCTCACACTTGCCACAAACCACCTCCACAACAACAAGCCAGTGGGACAGCCCAGACCCAGCAGCTCTTTCCATCTCACACCAAGCAGAGGTGTAGCTGTGAAATACAGAGGCACCACAAAAGCATCAACACCCAGCCACCGCCGCTGCCCAGGAGGACAGGAAGAACAAGCACACTCGGTGCTGTGAGGGTCTCCATTTCACACGTGCTTGCAAACCCCACAGCAAACACATCACACCTCTGCCAGGGGACGAGGGATTATACAATGGGCAAAATAGGCAAAAGGACAGAAAACACTCTTCTCAACATCAAGAAAGAAAGAGGGCAGCCAGGAGGTTTTGCTCCTTATGTCAACACACCATTACTAACCACCAGTTTACCCTGACAACAAAGTTTTCCAAGAAAAGGCAGAGACTTGGGCACTTCAGCAATGGCCTTAGGAGACCCCAGCTCTCTGCCCAGGAAACAGCAAAAAAAAAAACCCAAAAAAACCCCCCACCAACCCCAGCATATCACATATCACCTTCCTACTGAAGCATGACAAAGAAGAGAATATATGGCAGAAGAGGCCAAAGAGGGGAAAAACAGAAATCAATAGGATCTAACAGAGCGTGACAGAAAATCACTTCCCCCATAAAAAGAGGTTACTTGCCAGGTTAATGAATCTTTTCTGTTCTGTAGTTAGACACCCAGGAAATGGAAGGGGTCACAGGAGCAGTGTGGGTGGGAATGCAATCCTTAGAACAAGCTTTCAAGAACAATCAAAGGTTAGAGATTAAATACAGGCAGCGGTCAACCGCACAACACATCAGCAGCTTGCTACGCAGGCCAGCTGCAGCTCAGAGCGTCACGGAACAAAATGCACCTCCAACGTCAGCAGCGCAGCGCGTAGCAGGATTCACTCCCCGGGCAAAAACAGCCCCAGAGGCCACCCCAGGGCCAGCCCCAGGGGTCGGAGCACCTGAGCGGTGCCAGCACCAGCAAAACAAAATAGTCTGTGGGCCGCCAGTACCAGTAACTGCAATAGGACCGCGAAAACCAGATGGCACCAGAAGTCAAATAATGGTACAAATAGCCACGAAAGCTTTGGCCCCGTGGCCAAAATTTCTCAAAACTCACTTTTAACTGGAGAGCTGTGCCTCACTGGTGTCAGGAGCGCACAGGCAGCGGGCAGACCAAGAGAGAAGCGGCTGGACAATGGCCAGGTACAAGCTCTGGGGACCGCAGGAGCTTGAACTACACCTAGAGCATCAAACACATCCAAAGGCAGGTGCGTCAGCTCTGAACTGCAGTTTCTTCTGGCTGGAGCCCCACTGACAGGCTCCACGGAAGAAGTGCAGAGCCTTGCTGTTTCATCGCTCCCTTGCCCACATCTAGCTTGAGCTGCTGGCAGGAGGTCACCCAAGGAACCGCTCTGCTTGGGCCCAAGACACTCAGCAAGGGAAGCGCAGGTGCCTGATTTCCATCCTCTCCAAGGCTAACTAACTCAGAGGTTGGTGTGTTAGGTTCCCCTGCTGCCTGCCAGGGTCATTTACCAGCTGCTGTTTCTCAGTCTGGAGCCTCTTGATGCCAGCACCGCTCAGCCATGCTGCTCCCCAATCCTCTCCTGCAGCCGTTGCCTCGTTTGCTACCCACCACCCACCCTCTGCAAGCAGACCAAACGCTGGCATCTCTGCAAAAGGGGTGGTTGACTTTGCAAGTCCGGTGTATTTAACTGTTTTTACATCTGGAGAATTTTAAAGCAAATGCCTTACTGAACCAATACCTTCATCACGCAGCATCCTGCCATCACACATCTCAGTGTGGATATTCCTCCACTTCCACAACAGGCACCTGCCCCTGGGGCAGGGCTGGGTCCTTCCATCAGGTAGGACCTTCCTTCATGGCTGGAGGGGGGCAAGGCACAGCCTGCCAATAAACTTCTCTCCTCCAAACCCCTATCTCCAAAATCAATAAGCAACCCCCAGCAGGACTCACCTGAAACGCCGCATGCAAAAATACCAGCCCAAACAGCTCATTTTGCCAAAGTTCTGAGCAAATGAGAACGCTGCTGGTTAGGCAACACTATCTGCAGGCAACACCAGGTTCAAAGTCACACTGGTGAGGAGTGGGAGACGGGTGGCACCCCCAGCTATGGCACAAGAAGTGGAGAAAGGTAATTCTCAGCACCCTGCAGGACCCCATCAACCAGCTTCTGATAAGGAGACAGAGGGACTCAACTGTACTCCAGCACTAACTCCCAACAGGAGGAGCCACAACACCCAGCAGCCCTGGACTTCTACCTCCAAACCACAGCGCGGTTTGCTTTGCAGACAGCTTTGGGGGTTGTGGATGGGGAGGTTAAGCAGATGCTTTTTGCTTGGGTGCTGACATTTGCACGAATACAAAATGACTAGAGAGGATGTGAATTTCCGCTCAGGTCTAAAGCTGAGCTGATTCATGGGCCAGCAGCAGCTGCGGGTCTCTGACAGTCTGTATCAGTCAAACCAGAGGGTGATTTACCAGCGCTGGGGCTTTGTGTGGGCTCCCTTCTCAACACGCAGCTAAAGATTTCTCTCTATTCCAAGCTGGGCTGACACAAACTGGCCAAGAAAGAGCAATCAATCATTGAGAGTTCTTTAATCAAGGACTTCCTTGCACATTCAAGCAGTTTCTATTGACAGGGAACCTTCCTGTTCAGGAAGCGCTAGAGTGGATCTGAACATCAAAGTACAGGCGCCCTTGTAGATCAGCATTTCTGGGAGCTCAGCTACAACAAAGCAGGGGGGACAGCGATGAGGGACCAACAACCACCAAACAAAGGAAACCAGAAGACCTAGTAGTTGAAACAAAACAGCTAGTTTCTGCTCAATCATCCATCCTTTCTGTGCAGCTAAAGTGCTTTTCAGCACTGGCTGGAAGCAGTTTTCCTGCAGGTTTGGACCTGCAATACTCCCTCCCAAGGTTGACCGTCTCCAGAAAGCACACACAGACCTCCCTGGCAGGTCAGCACCAGCTCCTTGGCACAGACAGCTCTGGACTCTGACTCACAGAAGCCAGCCCCACTGTTTCCCCCTGGTTTCTCAAGGGAAGGGGACAGGGGCACAGCACCCGAGCCGTGTCAGCAAACCGCCTGTCGCACAGAACGGGCTTGCTGTGCGCAGCAGGCAAAGGTGCAGCAGGGTGCACAGCTGCTCTTAAAGGAGCGTGGGTGGAGGAACCTGCTGACCACGGGGAGAAGAGCGTGAGCCACTGCTGGGGTGGGAGAGGCAAGAGGCTGCCCCACAGCCTGGGGGAGAAAGCATCGCCATCGCAGAACACCTGGGGCAGAAAGCAGAGAAGGAGTTGAGCAATCCTCAGGGACCGGAGAGAGCTTCAGGGAAAGGGAGACGGGGGAACATCTGAAATGGATCGGTCAGAAACACAGAGGGAAGCAGGCAGAGAGCCCAATGGTCTGCAGCAAAGGCAATGGGGAAAAAAAGGGAAATGGATATATTGGAGAAAGGAGACTAGAAAACCCAGCTTATCAGGCACGCAGCGCCTGCAGTTTCCCCAAGTACGAACGCGTGAGCCTGAACACGCTGCAGCGGTATCAGCAGCCACACAGCTCTTCCCCAGGCTGGGGCAGCAGCCGCTCCCCTGCCAGACACACACCGGCACAGCTTCAGCAATGAGAGAGAGGCGGCTTACCAGGAGAACACAGCCAGCTCCTGTGCCAGCCGTCCAGCAAGGCACAGGCACGCTACACAGGAGGTCAGGACAGGAAGAAAATAAAAGCTCTGAGCACAACTGCAAAGGTAGAATATAATTACACAAGTGCCTCGAACCAAAATCCTCAGCTTTGTGGAGTTCTGAAGCCTAGAAGACCTGCAGCACAGCTCCTGAATGCCTTGGTCTGGGGCTGTATGAGTTACTGATGGTGCCCCAGCACACCTGGGGAAGCAACAGGCTTCACTGATGGCACCTGTGCAGGCTGCGGGCAAGGGCAGACACCGGTGAGCACAGCTCATAAAAACTCTACAAGGTCTTCGCAGAGAGATATCCATTACACCTCCAAGCACCTCTTCCCCACCCTACCAGCCTTATTTAGGGGGGTGAAAAAAAGCCTGCTGTCCTAAATTTGCCCATCCCTTGTCCTGCCTATTGCTAAATGCCAAGGTGGAGGTGTAGCACTCAGTGTTGTATCTCATGCAGAGCCAGCACACCCTAAGAACCGTCAAAGACCAAGCATGTTTTTGTCAGATCCCGCGTAGACAGCTAAATGCTGCAAAGACTGCCAACCCGGATCTCAAGTGCTTCTTTTCCCCAGCGACTGTAAAGTTTTGCTCTCGAATTCCCCAGGCCAACAGCTTTTCTACTGGGGAATCTCAGCTGCAAGAAAATGGTTGGCAGTTATTTTTTCTTTAAGCCATGGCCATTATTAGCTTGTGTTTGGCTAGGGTTAAAATAAAAGCCACCTCAAACCTCTCCTTTGAGGAGGAAGCTTCTGCTGCAGCTCCACCTCAGTGCAAAACACAGTCACCCCGATGGCAAATGGCTGCATCTCTGGACGCGTGTGAAGGCAGTGTCTCCAGCAGCCCTCGCCCACCTGTTTTCCGTTCTGCAGCTGCCTTCGCCCCGCCAAAGCAGGTAAATTAAAGACTGGATAGTCTGTTCTCTCATTCTTTCCCAGACCACCCAAAAAGTCTCAGTCAACTTCCTCCTCGAGCATTTAACCCTTCCTGCAACCGACTGGGGGAAAAACATCAGGGGGATCATTGCTGGCGAGAGCTTTTGCCTTCCTCCCTAAATGTCTGCAGCAGGAGCGAGGAGCCCACCGACTGGGTTATGCCCCAGACTCTTCTCTCAAAGCACACGTGTAAGCATTGGTGGCAAAGAAAGAATGAAAGAAACTTTCTTTTCTGGAAGCCTACATGGCTCCTAATGTCAGGAGAGCAGGACTCGGCTCCCAGCACTGCCACCGCCAGGTGGACTGCCCTTGGGTAAACCCTGGGCTCCCACCTCCATCACCTCAGAGGCACCTGCACTGCAGCTCACCTGGGCTTTCCACTCCAGCTCACAGGCTTCAAAGCTTTATGGAAAATCCATAAGATGAAGATGAGATTCTGGGATTCCCAGGCTAAGGGCAGGTTGGCTCGTGCCCTGCCGGTGCTCCCACCATTGCTAAACCAAGCAGGAACCTGTGAGCCTGCAGGAGCACCCTCACCGAGAGCTGAGGGGGCTGGACCCACACCACAGCCCACAAAGAGCTTTCAAGTTGCCCTGCTAAGGTGACCGACCTGTGCTTCCAGCACAGAAAATCCCACCAGCACCCCCCTCAAAACCGAAGCAATAGCCGAGCCACCTGGACTTTGCAGATACTCTCTTCCCTTTTCTCATTTGATCCCCCCCTCAAGGCTGTCAGATCCTAACAGCTAATTCCTCAGCTGCCCGCAGAAATGTCTGCACGCCACTTCAGATGTTTGCACCGCCACCCAAACTGGGTTGCTCCTCCCAGATGGAAGGCGCTGTGCCTGTACCGGGGGGAGCTCGGAGGGACAGGACGACAGCCAAGTGCTATTTACGTCCCTCTGTGAGAGCTGCTCAGGACAGCACCCAGGGCACAAGACCCCTGGCATGGGGCATTTAGAAGCCGGTGGATCAAATCAGCAGGTGAAGAAGGAACATGGATGCACAGTGGTACCCTACAGCTGGGCAAGCAGCATCCACACTTGAAGGAGCTGTGGTTTGGCAGGAAAAGCTGCATCATCGCTGCCAAACTGCTTCTCTAACAACTTTTCTAGGGATAAAGAAATGGGAGAGGTGGGACTGCTGCTCAGCTCCCTAATGGTACCCCCTCACACCTCTTGCCCCCGTTCTTCCCCTTCTACACACTCCACAAAATCCATAGAGACTGACTCCCTTTCCAGGTGCTATCCCCCAGCACATCCCCCCTGCTCCCACTCCGCAGCCTCCCCACGCTGGGCTCTACCTGCTCTAGAGCACCCACCCCCAGCAAAAGCCATCTCTCTGATCAAAGTCTCGCGGAAAGGAGCTGAACTGGCTTGCACGGCTTATTTGTATCCACCTGTGATCCCTGATCACTCTGGCTCTCCCCAGCCACACAAACCCTCTTGGAGGGTACCTGGGACATGCTGAGGCAGCCAGAGCCCGGCCTCAGGAGCAGACAGCCCCGCAGGCAGATCTGCCCTCTCCTGACACCAACGCCTGTGCGGAAGAGAAGCACCACATCACCCGTTTGGCACGGGGGTCGAGGCGTGCAGGCTGGCCCATGGCCAGGCTCCTCGGTGTGCAGACACAAGGTGTCAGAGCAGAATAAATGGCCTCACCAAAAGCAGGCAGAAACAGGGGGCTCCAACACAGGACACCCCCAGCAGCCCCCACCCTGGAAGATGAGCTACCAAGGGACATGCCAGGCCCTGGGAAGCAGTGCTGCACCTGCAGCTCACCAAGGACAGAAGGTACCATGCCAGGAGCCAAAGTTCCCAGGAACCAAGATGCTGAGAGCAAATCGCAGCTTTTTTTCTCCACACCTGCTGATTTGGCAAGTGGAAAAGAGCCTCGTCACAGGCTTGCTGCTGGAGGGAAGGGGGTCATGGAGCTGTAAACATCCACGGGATGAGTCACCCAGCTCTCCTTCCCATTTATGTCTCCCACTTCCCGCTGCTGACTTAAGTTGGCCTATACCATCTCCAGAGGTCACTTTGAACCTCAGAGATTCTGCTCTTCACCTCAAATTAAAGTTCATATAAGCTTGCACCAAAATAACTACCCGAACAAATTACAGCCTGTTTAATTCCTTTGGTTCCAGTTTGCCTGAGGAGCCCCAGAAGGATGCACTTGTTCTGTTCACCAGCACCCACAGCTCTTGCTGCTGCCTGCCTGTCAGGCAGCCACCCTCAGATCGGCACCCTGGCCTGGGCATCCTTAGCTGGACCCTCCAAGCAGCAGATCTATCCAACGCACATGCCGGGCTTACGGACATGTAACGGAGCAGATCCGAGCAGAAACCTTTGTACTGTTCCCTTTGAAAAGCCCCAATAAGCTGCAATGCTCAGCAAAAGCCACCTGGCAGCATCAGCACTGTCACCTGCCCCGGCAAATCAACCTGGCTGCCCTGCCTCAGCTGCCCCTTTGCCAGCCACTTGGGCATCTTCCCCTCTTTCCACCCTATCAAAAGGGCAGGGAAGCAGACACAGGTTAGGAAAAGGAACTGCTGAACAGCTAGATTGCAGGGGCTGAGCAGCAGTGGAGTTACAGCCCATCAGATGCAAACCCTGCTAACTGGGCACCTTTTACACCAGTAGCCCAGCAGCTGCAGCGACTGAGGAGATTGCTGCCCCATGCCGTCTGTCCTGCGCCACCGCTAGAGATCCTTACCCCTCAGCTGACGCAGCAGAGAGGAGCGTGTGCCAGGCTTTTCTCTCCCAGCCATCAGCAGCCTGCACTTGACCTCAGGGCACGCGCGGCAGGGGTGAAGAACTGGCAAGCTCTCACTGCACAACCTGCCAGGCCTAAATCCATCATGGCCCCTGGGTCACCGCCATTAGCCTGCAGCAAAAAAGAAGTAAAGCACTACAGTTCTAACAGCTTTGGAAAGTATGTAAAAGTGGAGCAGCAGTTTGTCTTTGCAACGGGCTAAGAGCCTGCATACAGCCCGCAGGCACCAGACTGCACCGGAGCCCACACTCACAGCAGCAGTGGGGGCACCACCACAAGTCTCACAGTGCCAGCTCTGCTTCCACAAACCAGCAAAAACTTTCCCACACAAAACACGCTGGGCAGCTGAGCTTTTCACAGCAGGCCTGCCACCATCGCCCTCTCACCGGTCACGCCTCTAGACAGACTGACGCTGTCCCAAAACCCAGGCCCAGAGAAGTCAAGATGAGCTGTCGCTGCTACAGGACATCGGGGACAGAGCACAAGGGGTTTCCTGCACAGGTGTTCGCCAACAGCCCTGACATCGCCAGTCTTGGAGGGGTGGCTCCACTAGAGGTGTCTTCACCTCCTCTCATGTACAGAAACGGACGTCTTCACTCATTAATCTTGGCTGAGCTGACCCTTTGGGATGGCGTTTGCAGCAGCGAACATGTGCCTAGCTCTGTGGATGGTCTAGTCCTAGAAGAGGAGGGAGACTGCAAAGGCAAGGCAAGGGGACACAGGGAGGCAGGGTCTAACATGGGTCCACATGGCACAAGTCCTGCTGGCTTTGTTTTGGGGCTGACTTTAAAAACCAGAGCCATTCAGGGCCCCGGGATAGGTGGGTGGCGAGTAAGGAGTGCCTTGTCCTCAAAATGCCCTGCGCCTGAGGTTGGTAGAGCCCACATGGAGAGAAACTGGACCAGAGAGGCAGGAGGCACAGCCAGCCAGGACAGACCTAAAGAGCCAGTGCCTCTTTCTTCTGCAGAAGACAAACTTCAGAAAACCAGTAACAGTGCTCGCCAGTGAAACGGTGCTCGCCGGTGAAAACGGTTGCAGCAGAGGGCACCGTGCTGCCCCACACCCGCACAGGCTGGGCAACACCGGCAGGTTTACGGGGCAGTGCCGAGCGCCCAGCGGGCTGGGGCAAAGCCAGAGTGGCACCGGGCAGGGCTGCCAGCAGCCCCCACCACAGCCAGGCGTGTGCGGCGCTGCCAGAAATGCCAGCAAGGCACCAGGCTCCAGCAAAGCACCGCCTGCCCTCCAGAGCTCTCGCTCAGCCCTCCCTTTCCACTGGGAAGACGACACTGGAAAAGTATTAGAGGCAAACGCTGAGAAGTCAGAATTTCTGCCCCTGATCCTGGCTGAACTGAATTGATGGGAATAACGCAGAGAAGGTTTTTCTGCCCACCAGGAGAGGAGGTAAAGGCACACAACGAAGGGAGGCTGCCATCGGCAGTCCAGGCTCTTGTGTACGTGCAGAAGTGGGAGGCAGAAAGCCTGGAAGATGGGGGACCACAGCAGAGAGAAAGGGTCTTACAGCAAAGGCAGGTAAACGCCACGTTGGGGAAATAATTTTTTTTCCCCCTGTCCTGCCACAAGTTCCTGTCTGATGTAGGTAAGTCAAATAAAGTAAACGTTCTCTGCGTGGTCCATAAAGGAGCATTCCTCACCCTCCACGTGCTTGCCCTGGCAGGAATACCCAACGGTCCCCAGTGCAAGCAGGGCACACCAGAGACGATGCTGTACTTTCTGGGGACAAAACAAGGATAACACATTTTCCGATGGGAAGGCCAAAGCACTGTACCTGCAGCTCTCCAGGTCTGAGCCATAGCCGTATCTCTAACAACTAGTTTCACTGGAAAGAGAGAGAGACGGATTCATTACCATTTAGAAGGAGACACAAAGACAGTAAAGCAGGTTTGGGTGGGCTGGGTCCCATATTGACTAAAAGGAATTTTTAAAAAGCCACCAAACCACGTATCAAATCACTGATGAGTTAGATCAAGGGAATGTTTCTTGCAAAAAATACTCTGTGAAGAGGACCGCGCTGAATTTTGCAATAAAAGCCACACACACAGCATAGCCCGCGTGCGAGGCCAGTTAAACAAGTAGCTGTGCTGGGCAGGGGGCCTCTGGGAGACGCCGCCTTGGCTGAGCTCGTCTCTGTGAGCAGATACTGCTGCGGGTCCCCTACAAGCAGCCAGGAGGGAGCTGATAACACGGGAGGCTATCGCAACAGACAGCGGGGGACAGCGGGGAGAGTGCCGGGGGACAAAGCCCTGGCTCGAGGCAGACCAAGGCCACCGCACACCGGCTCCTTCCTTTTCTCGATTCCTGCGTTATTAAGAAAATAGGACTTCGTGCAAAGTTATCCATAAAGGGAACAAGGCTGACGAGGCACCGACCACTGAATTCCCGGCGGCGAAGCGATTCGGAAGACGGTCGCGGATCCCAGAGGAGCAAGAGGCACACCGGGAGTGCCCCATCCCCCGCTTCCAAAGGGAACCCGGGGGTCGCATCCCCTTCGAATGAAGATATTAGGGATGACAGAAGCTCTCGGAGAAACCAAACGTGTGAGGAGGGTCCCAGCGGGCTCGGGAGCAGCCCAGTGCGGTCTAACAGCGGAACGGAAAACTGGGGAAAAGGGATAGCGGGCGCCGCCGGGGCTCCGGAGGTATGCGGGAGCCTGCACCCGGGCAGCGGCGGGGGGGCGGCCGGTGTGGGGCTGCCCGCGAGAGGCCGGGGCGGCCCGGTGCCCCCCGCCGCCTCCTGCTTTCCCCCCCGAGGACCGGACCCCGGGACAGGTTCAAACAGCTGCCAACCGGCTGCACAGACGCACAGAGAAAGCTGCGGGGGGGGCGGGACACACCAAAGCCCCACCGGCGGCAGCGCCCGCTCTCAGCCTCCCCGGGTAACAGGTGGGGGGAGCCCGGGGCCGGGGGGCGCGGGGGCGGCCCCGCTCCTCAGCCCCCGCCGTGCCGCGGCCCGCAGCTAACGGGGCACGGGGGCCAGGCTGGGGGGCGGCCGGGAACCCCCGCACCGGCGGGGTTGGGGAGGAGGCACGGGTGCCGGGGGAGTCCCGGCCGGGGTGGGTGCCGGCGGGGCACCGAGCAGCGCCCGGCGGTGCCACCTGCCCGCCACCGCAAACTTCTCCCGGAGTTGCATCCCACCCGCTCCCCTACCGGCTTTGCAGGGGTCGCGGTACTCCACGGGCTCCCCCGCCGTCCCTGGCTCCCCCCCCGCCGCGGCAGGCGGCCCGGCGGGCGGCAGCAGCAGCGGCAGCAGCGGCAGCAGGCGGCGGAGCGCGGCGGCCCCGCGGCACATAGCGGCGGCGCGAGCGGCGGGCTGCGGGCTGCGGGCACTGCCGGGCCCGCCGCGCCGGGGGGCGGGGCCGCCTGCCACTCACCGCGCCGCGGCCAGTCGCCTCTGCGCTCGCGCCCCCGCCCCGCCCCCGGAGGGCCCAGGCCCCCCGACCCGGGGAGCTGCTCCCGCTCCCGCCGCCGCGCTCGGGCGCCGAACCAGGCGGGGGAACGGGAGCGGCAGCAGCATCGCGGGCTGCTCTCCTTCGTCATCTTCATCTTCATCATTCGCAGCTTTCTCAGTGCTTTCACCATTTCCATCGTTTTCTCTTTTTCACCGTTTTCATCATTGTCTTTTTTCCCCATTTTCACCCTTTTACTATTTTCATAATTTTTTTCATCATTTTCTTTTTCATAATTTTTTCTTTTTTCATCATTTCCTTTTTTCTTTTTATATTTTCTTTTTCTTATATTATCTTTTTTCTTTTTTAGTCTTTTTTGTCATTTTTATTATTCTCTTTTTTCATAATTTTCATTATTTTATTTTCCCATCATTTTCATCTTCTTTTTCGTCATTTTAATTTTCTTGATTTTTTCATCATTTTCATTTTATTTTTTCATCATTTTTACTATTTTCATTATTTTTACTATTTTCATTTTAAAGTTATTATCATTATTATTATTTTATCTCATGATAACCATCACTTTGGGGGCAGCCAACGAGAAGCAGCTCGCCCGCTGCCAGCAGAAACAACATTTCCCACTGCAGCCTCAGACCCTGCCGTAAGCGCAGCTGCGAGGCCGTGGATGGAGAGAAAGGGAAAAAAAAACCCAAGACCGGGCACAACGACCCAGGCCGGGACAAAGCGCCCGGGCAGCACCCACCTCCCAGGGCTGCTGGGGGGGCTCTAGGCTGGGGGGTGGCAGGCAGGTGGGTGGGTGCGAGGGGGAGCCCATGCCATGGCCCCCCTCCCCAGGCTGCAGTGTGTCCTGGGCAGCGCTCACTGGGGGGGTGCAGCCGGCAGTGTGGGGTACAGCCCGCAGCATGGGGGCCCCCCACTCACCGTGGGGTACAGCACAGTATGGGGTACAGCTTGCAGTGTGGGGTACAGCCTGCAGCCCCCACTCACCGTGGGGTACAGCCGGCGGCAGCAGTACGGCCGCTTAGCAGATGTGGCATCGGGCAAGGCCAGCATGGGGCTATGCTGGTGATGACAATTGTGCTAGCCAATGCGGGGTCCTTGGGGTGACCCCATGGCCCCCCTGTGCCTCTCTGCCCCTTTGGCCACCCCCTCCCACTCTCCACCGTGGGACCCCGCAGCAGTGCCCCCTGCACCGCTCTGGCCCTCGAGCAGCAGCACCCATAAAGTCGTTGCTCCTGGCCTCCAGCAGTGGGGGAAGCCCCAGCACGGAAAGGTACGACCTGATTCAAGCATCTCCCTGGCGGTGGCCCAGGCTGCAGAAACCTGGTCCTGCCTCCCCTCACCCCCCTGCCACCCCATTTCATATTGGCTTCCCAGAAAAGATAAAGCTGGGAAACAAACATCCTCTCCCAGCCTTCACAGAGGCCAAAAAGGCTGCATCAAACCCTGGCATGAGGACCACGGCAAAGACTCCACTGATCGAACGCACTAAAGTGTTCTATAGCCAGTGAAAAGCCCGTTGGGTAAAGGCAAAGACCCGTCGGGGGGGAGCACGTGGGAGAATCCCCCCGAGGGGAAGGGGGGCCGGCGCAAGTTGCCACTTTCCCCCCCAAGCATCACATTCTCCATCGATGTTCTGTAGCACCGAGGAGGCACAGCCCACACCCCAGACCTGCACTTAGCCTTCAACACCAGCCACTCTGGCAACAGCTGAGCAGAAGACACACCACGTTTTCTCCACTTTCTGCTTCCAAGAGAGTCCCAGAGGATCAAGGAAGAAACCCTAAGGACAGGGATCAGCAGGGGGGAGAGTCTGGGTCACCCATGAGGGAACATCCCAGGCTGCGCTGGGCGCTGTCACTCACAGGGCAGGAAAAGGAAACACACGTGGGAAATGCCTCGGATTTTCTCTGGAAGAGCACAACACGCTTTTGCTATGTCAGTCTTGGCAAAACAAGAGGAAACCAGGAACAACAAGAACACATTTCAATGGGCTAGTCAAGGCTGTGACCAGGACTTAGTGCTAACACCGGGCAGCAAGCCAGCTGCCTGGCCACCTGCTTTCCCTGAGGATGCCCATTCTAGACCCTCTGCCCTTCACTCCTCCTGCCGGTGGTCACCAAGCTGGAGCCATAACACCAAACCCACCTGTTGAGATCAAGCATAGAGACTATGGGCACCTTGTGCAGGAGCCCTGCAGGAGTGCCAGGCTCGCTGAGGTCTGAGACGCAGCTGCCCCATCCGCTGAGGCACGCCCCGAACAGAGACCATGAAAGAAAGGCAATTTTGGAAACCACTTTGGCACTCCACACCTCAGGGGCATAGAAGCATCTTGCTGCTGCTCCTGCTTTTACCACCGTAGCAGAAGATTACCGGGGGGTTTAGGTACCACTCTGGAAGCCCTGAGCTGAGATCTGTGTGGAGGACAGACGAAAAGACAGTGGACCTCTCTGCATCTGTAAAGGAAGAACAAGCATCAGCCAGAGCACGGAAGGGTTATGTTTCAAGCACAATTTCTACCAGTAGAACAGAGAAGCCCTGGAGCAGATCGCCGTGAAGAACGACGGGAGTTTCCAGCACTGCAGGTTTTTGAAGAGGAATGTAGACAAACACCCATCAGAATAAACTTGGTAAGGTAACCAGATCAGTTCCCTGAGTTTTATGCTGCACATATACACGCTAGCCCTAACAATGTTCACTTTTTCTGCAGTAGGTTGCTACTTTCTGTGGTTTTGTCAGACAAACAGTGGAGCCCAATGATTATTTTAAAAGGAAAGGCTGATTGCCCCCCTGTGCTTCAGAAGAACCCCTAGTTCTTGCGAAAGAACGGCATGAGGTGCTCTTCATTCTGTGGAGAGGGTCCTGGCAGTGCTGCCTCCTGAGAGGGTGTGGGAAGCTGCAAAAGAAAAGCCTGAACGCCTGCGAGGGTGGGTCAGCAGCTTCCTCCATTGGCATCACTGAGCAGCGGCGCGAGCACTGCCCTCGTCCGCAGCGTGGGATCCGGGCAGTCACCGCTAAGGACAAAATCTCCTGACCCCATAAACACTGTTTGTTAACCTCTTCCAGGATGGCAACCTATGTTGGTGAGCCCAACCTCTTCTGCATACAGAAGCTCTGTTACAGATGTGGATAGACATATGAGAAGACATCCTACAGCTTTGAAGGAGGAAGGGAGCAAAATCAAATGTGGATCTTTACTTGCACAATCAGAATGAGCCTGTGAGGGAGCTCAGAGGAGTCTGTTACTATTGCCCACACACAAACAAAAAAGCCACCCCGCCACGGCAGGCTCTGGAAATCCCGAACATGCTGCCTGACCCTTCCAGAAACGGCTGTCAGTACCCACTGTGGTGCTTTGCAGCAGGCAGCCAGAGCAGAGCACTGGGACGACTGCTGCCTGCCCTTCACGGGATCGTTCGTTGTCGCCTCTGTTGGCAGGTGCCACATCAGTGCAAACAAGGGACATAACAGCCCTGGGAAAGTCTCTTTTTCATCTGAGCTGGTAAAGCAATAAGTTTCACGCCAGCAGCGCAGCTGATGGCACCAACAGTTAACCATCTGAAAACAAAACGATCCGTATCCATCGCTGCCAAGGGCAGCCTTTCCCTGGGCAGGATCCCCTCCCGCCCAACACATGCAAACAACATCCGCCGCCTTTTCAAGCCTCACTGAGCAAGAATGCACACAGCTCTTTCCGAGCAGCATCCACGAGCAAAGCTGTGCGGGAGCTACTTGGCGCTGAGGGAATATCCCTGCACACAACATGTCTCGAGGCCAATACACACACACACCAGTTTGTTCGTTCTTCCACAAGACCTGCTTCCTCCCTGCTGCCAGCGCTTGGGTCCCTCAGATCTAACAAAGCGATGGAGGCACCACACCTTGGGGCCCATCCCACTGCCGATCCCTTGGCCATCCCCAGGTTTACATACAGAGATGGCCTCCCCTGGTCTCCCTTTGCTCCCCAAATGTGGTAAAATAATTCTTCCCCCAGGCACATGACCAGTGCGAGGGCAGGTGGAGCCCCGGGGAGCTGGAGCACATCCCTCTGAACCCGGAGCGCTCTCCTCCCTCTGCACTTCCCGTACCCCTCGCCTTGTGCACACCTACTGCGGTGCTTCGGGTTTGGTAGGGAACCACCGTGGCTGCGGCACCACGGGGCACCCTGAGAGCCATCACCTCCCTCTGCCTCGCGACACCCTAGCGAGGGCTCCTGCACCCTGCGGGGACCCTTACAGGCTCCCACCCCGGTGAAGCCTGCTCACTTTCCCCATCTCCTCTTGCCCATTCTCCCCCCCCTGTTTGCACCAGCGGTCTATTGCTCTTAACTCCCCCATCACTCCTGGGGTCACCCCCTCCTTCACCAGCTTGACCACAGTCATTGACAAATCCAGCTGATAAAATGCATCTTGCCCCCCACCCCCCCCACTCCGCGCCCCCCATTTCAGTCTCTCTTGCAGTAGGTTGGGGAGGGGTGCTCATTTTTTTTTTTCTTTTTTTAAACCAGTTTTATTGCACTGCCACCCAGGAAATACCTCTCGCAAGGTTAAATGATTCACTGCCCAGAAGGAATCTTTACAGGTGCTGACACATACGTGCTGGAACGTGTTCCAAGGGCTCTGAGACCCACTGCCGAGTGCCCGCTGCAGCCACAGGCATGTCCACCTGTGCATTAACAGCCCTGATCAAACAGCACAGCCTGGCCAGGCACAAGCAGCGACGCTTTGGGAAGCTAGGAGGAAAAAATCTCTTTCCTCACCAAAGCAGCAGTGGACATTGAGCCACACACAGAAGCTCCAGCCGCCTGGGGGGTGTTTTTGAGCCACAGTCAAAGACAAGCTGTGGGGGGGCAGGGAGCGAGAGCTGTCTCACCTAAGTACTAATTTTGACCTGAACACTGGCTCCCACATTGAGGCAGGTCAAACTGGTGTTTCATTAGAGCACTTAAACCCATTTCCAGGGGTCGTGCAGGAGCCAGCTGCACCTGGCCAGCACTGAGCAACATTGTGGTTTCGGTGA
Organism: Falco biarmicus; assembly: GCF_023638135.1. Lineage (NCBI taxonomy): Eukaryota > Metazoa > Chordata > Aves > Falconiformes > Falconidae > Falco > Falco biarmicus. The sequence continues at coordinate 664,481 of NC_079296.1, forward strand.
GGCAGGAGGGCACGGGAACACCTTTGGAAAAGCATCCATCAGTTCAAAATCCTGAAAGGCAAATCCACTGGTCTTTCCAAAGTGTTTTTTGCCATAGGGAAAAATAATCTGTCTTTTCCTCTTTCCTCAGAGGGACAGATTTGGGAAAGTAAAAACATTTCTCCGAGCCTCTGCTACAAGAGGAAGACGAGGTAAGCTGCACTCACCTGCTCACCCGCAGGCACCCTTCAGAGGCCGGCAGCCTGTGCTGCCCGAGTTTGGGCCGTTTCACAACGGTGGGCAGACATTTCATGAATCTCTCACAAAAGCAGAGATGCTGCTCCATGGACAATTGCCTTTGAGAACATCGCTAATTACAGTTTCTGCACAGCAGTTCTGTATGTACATTTATCTGTAGTAACATCATCCAAAGCACAGAGCTGGCTGTGGCATGGAACATGCAGGTATTTCCCCTTGTTAGGCAAGTGCTGTTCTAAAATAGGTTCCTCTCTACATGTCACTCTTTAGGTGGCCCAAAAGAGGAACAGCAATTTCCTTTTTTGTTACCTATTTTGCTATACATACAATTTTAAAATGCGGTACCTTCCAGATTCAAAGGTGGGCGTCGGATCACTCTCTAGTAGTGAGATAAACAGGGGAAAAAAATCTCAGCAAAAATCAACTTTCAGCTAAGTAATTCAAATTACTAAAAATGATTCTGGTGTCCAAATGCAGAACTTAAGCAACCTAAACCAGCATCTCTTTGGTATTTTATTTTAAGTCTCCAATTCTTGCAGGTAAATGTGTGTCTGCCTCTGTAAAACTGTCAAATCTCTTTACAGAAGGCGATGTTCACCAATTCATCTGCCAGATCTGGCCAGGGATTGGTAATGAGGAGAAAATTTCCATCCCATTCTTGTAGCTACACCTCTGTAGCAAAGCAAGCCTCGCGCTGAGCTAATAAAATAATCCATTTTCCTAAGCCAAATAAAGTGATACAGCTAAACCAAGACCAGCAGTTCAGACTCAACGAATAATGTAAAATGAACTCAAAGGAAGGTTTCACCTCTAGTAGCCCAGAACACCACCGTACCTTCTCTAGCGCTTTACTACATCACAGAACTCCAGAATTCCTGGGACAAACCTTTGGGAAGCGAGAAGGAGCAGCCACAGACCCTTCCTGGAGTTCAGTGCTGCACCACAGGCATAAGCACATCTCGCGATGTTAGAAAACACAAAAACAACTTCTGTAAAATGAGGTGGCTTATTTATTGCATGTAAACTCTCTACTCCAAAAAGGCATATATTTTCTGGAATGCTGTACTCGTGCAACACCAGCTGAAGGATAAGCACAACTTCAACAGTTACGGTCTGGAATGCTGCAAACCCAAGGTCCCGGTATCTGCCCAGAGGGCGGGGGCAGTTCCTGGCGGTCTGGTTTACAAAAACGAAGCCTCAGCACGGTAGAACCTCCAGAGACATTCAGCACTGCTCTGTATTGTATTACTAGGAGCTGGCAGGAAAATTAACCCATCAGTAAGCCAAAAATGCTGGTAGTAACTAACGTCATCTCCCTTGCTCGTGGCAAATGAATCCTCAGTTTATGGCTTAAAGCCTTGCACCACAGCAAACAGACTGGTGACAACAAAACGGCTGTAACTGGCAAGGGGCTGGGGGCAACGAGACCGTAACAGCAAATGCATCACCTACCCTTGAAATTGGTCAGTCTGCCAGGTAAACCAGCCTTTTCTTACCCTTTTCCCTCCCGAGTGTGTGCCCTTTAAAGCAATTCTCTCCACGAACTGCTTGGATTTATTGGATCTGCACAAAGCCTTCCAGGTTCACGGGTTCTCCCACCTATTTCATTCTCTTTCTCACCCCTCACATGCCATAACCCCAAAACTGAAGAAAGATTTCAGAACCACAGAACTAGTCATGAAAGTAAGTACTGTAACAGCCCCTTCCCCCAACTGAAAGAACACTTCCGGGATAAGGCTGCGAGATGCGAGGAACTACTTGTAGAACTTGCACACCGATGTCTCCTCAGAAAATGAGGATAATTTTCTCACTGAAGCTATCTAGCAAAAAGCAAATGTTCTTTTGCAAGGCTTTGGAAAACAAATTACTTTAAAAAAAAAACCAAACAAACGCTCCTGAAGAATGCAAGCCATGAATGCACCGCTTCAAAATTTTAAAGCATGGCTTTACTCCAACAGAAGCCCCACAACAGCAGGGCCTTTCACGGGTTTGGTGGTAACCCTGCTAAGATACTTGTTCCAGACAGCAGCAGCGCTAACAGCCCTTGCAGAGCCGCCACTACCATTTGGCTACAGAAGATCCAAGAGATCCAAAACCAGTATCCTCCTCCAACCTACAGTTCCAACCGACTCTTAAAATGAACCACAAGCTGCACAATTAAGAACTAATTCAAGATAAGAGGACCCCTCAACTCTAGCTCTACTGTTCAGTTTACTTGTCCACAGACCAGAGAGGAAACTTGTTTTTCCTGAGGTTATACTTTCCGGACACATTCTGGTGGAGAAATTGCTGATGCACTCAGTTCAGCAGTTTTGCTGTTTTCAGTGAAACTGTGTATACTTTACTGGGCAAATCTGGCCAGATGCTGGTGATGCTGAAGCCAGAGCAAAATGTAACTTTCTCATTTGTGTTACCTCTGCAGCAATGACAGCAATAAGAATGTGCCATCAATCTTACCTACTTTTAGCACCAGGAGTGTAAAACATATTAGGGTTTGGTTTGCTTTTTCAGCCTGAAACTTGTTAGAGAAATGCAACTAAACTATCATACAGAAAACAGTTTAATTATGTGTCCTTTACACACTTTGGAATGTAATTCAAGAGAGGAATTAATAAACACTGTTGCTTCAAAACATGCACACATCAAAAAGAGAGCATAACGTAATGTTTATTTGCAGTCTCCATTATCTCTGACTCAGTGTTCAGCACTTTTCATACACAAAGTACCAGAGGTGCTTTCTATATGCACTCTGCCTCAACTGAAAAGATTTACAGTTGTATTTACCTAAAGCATTTGATCAAGATCAGCTGTTGCTACGGAACGATTTTCCCAGTTCTCTGGCCTCTGTACCAGAAGTGGGAAGAGAAGCACCAGGCGGCCAGCTGAAGAGGTACCAAAACCACTTGAATTCAAGAACCAGAAATTCCTAAGAAACAACCATGGAAAGAGGAGTGTTGGCTGTAAGATCTTTATTTCTTCCATAAAAGAGGAAGGACTACATCATCTAAGCAGAGAGCTTCTGAATTCTATATAAGCAAGATGGTTCAAGCTATACCCACAGTTTTTGAGGGGCAAATAAATAGCCTTGCCCCAAGGAGCAACCAGAAAGACAAGCTGTTGAAAACCAGCCGCATTTTGCATTCTTTCAGAAACCAAACCGCAGGGGGAAAACAACGCAACCCCCCACCTCACTCATGTGCTAGGGTGGAAGTATAAAAATGTCAATTATTTAAACACAGTACTTCTCCAGAGGAACGTGCTTGCAGAAAAGCAATGCCTGTGCAGTAAGTATCTTTTCAATGTCACTTTAAAAGCTATACAATACTACCTGGATATGCAAAAGCTAATAATGCCAGAGGATAGAGAAAGCAAATAGGCAGCCCACCATTCTGTGGCATTAAAAAGTGATTAAATGAAATTCACAAACGGTTTAGTGACATTTCTGAAAGACTAATCACATAGCAGTGCTCTAAATAGAGAAACAGACCCATTATCAAAATACTCCCTTTAAAAAACTTGTATCTCGGTGGAGTACTTAATGTATTTATTGTGTGGAGATAATGGCTTCTCACTTCAGGTTTAGAAGAACATGGGTGAAAAGAGGGCTTCCTACCGTTGCACGCACTAGCAAGAACTGGTACAAAACCCATCTTTGCTTTAAGTCTCCATGTTTTGGAACAAAGGAAAACGAGCTGTTGACCCAGTTTGTAAGCTCATCTTAAAATCAGCCTGTGCTTTTAAAAAAAAAAATTATCTGTTAAACAGCAGAGTGTTCAGCTACAGGCACCAACCATTCACTTGAAGCAAAACTTAATTATTTTCTGACAGATTGGTTAAAATTGGCCAGGGAAATCAGAGCTGAAAGCTCAGATACTTTTCATAAGCCATACACAGCAAGATGCGCTGCTTCTCGCTGTTACCTAACAGTTCAGCTCCCCCAGCCTCCAACCCAACCCTGCCAAAGCACGGTTGTTTCTCACTGTGGCCACTGTATTATCAGTACTTTTTATATAGAGACAATACAGTGCTAATCAATAAAAACACTTTGCTCATTGTTTTACATTCTGGAAGTTCCCTTCTCCATGGCAGATGCTCTATTTCAAACAGCCACACTGAGGAAAACATCCCTATGTGGCAGATGCCTAGGAAAAAAAAATAAAAAAAAAAAAAAAATCAAGCCAACCAGCTCTCGTATCTGTCACAAACACATTCAGGCTATTTCTAGCTAAATACAGTGCATAATTAACAGTCATCTTAGAAACTTAACCTTTATTTGCCCATTTATTTCAGTCCACGCTTACCCCCACTTTTCTCAGTACACTAGTTGGATCACAAAACAGACTTCTCCACAAACAGTTCAGCCAAGAAGAATCTTTTGGGGCTGGTCATCCACTTTGGAGCTGTACTGTACAATGCAGTTGTTAGCAAATTCTGAATTCAAAGCATGGGGCTTTGATATTTGAAAACCACATTAATATTGTGTACAGAAACCAGCGTTCAGCAGTATTGCCTTTTCAAACATCTTCAGTTGCAAACTCATCTATTTTCAGAGTCAGAACATTTTTGTCTGAAAAGTTTATTTTAGTTCTCTGAACACTCTAAAGCAACGGTGCTTTTTGATGTTACACAAGTGTCCAGATAGGATTAACAAAAATGAAAATGTTCTAAATTACAAATTTAATTCCTGTAAGAGCTTGAGAAAGGAAATAGAACAGAAAAGCATGACATACACACATTGTGAAGAAACCCCAACTTTTCATGCAATGGCAGGCAAGATGTAAAAAGCCACCCAAATTCACACATTTTTACACCGAATCATCAGAAAAGTACTCTGTAGTAAATCTGTACATCCAAATACATTTGGGATCTACACCTAAGTTACATTATTTAATGTTTATATACACTTATTACCCCTTGTATAATGTCTAAAGGAAAATCTTCATTCAAACCCAAACCAAAAAAAAAAAACCCCAAGAAAAAAAAAAAAAAAACAAAAAAAACCAAAAAACAAAAAACCAAGACTAACTTGGAAAAAAGGAGAATCACTTTAGACATTCAGTTAAAATGTTGGGTTTTGTTTTAATCTACACTTCAAAGTGTTTATTAAAAAACCAAACAGTCCTCCCCATTTAACATTTTGCTTTCTAACTGTACAGTAAATTGCATTGCAGAGAACACATCCCGTCTTTAGACTGTATTTTCTTTGGATGGATTTAACATGTAGCTGGATATTATTTTAAAGATAAATAAAGGGAAGTTGGTCCAACTAGAACAATAGCTGATATATTACATGCATATGGGTTTTTTATATATTTTTAAATTATTTTTTAAACAAATGAGTGTAGGGTATAGTTGATATTGCAAATAAACCAAAAAGCACCTGGAGTCAAAATATAAAACATACCTCCTTATCCTGGCAATGGCAGTAAAAATCAGAAGAGTAATCTTTCTGGAACCGCATTTTTACATAATTTAGAAATGTTAAGTACCAGGAAGACTACTAATCAAGTAGTTTTAGCAGCCAAGTTTCCCTCTTTTTATTGAATGGAACAAATGCTTTAAATAAACCGTTTGTCCTCTTCACTGAAGAGAGCTAGCCTATTCATCTTTAATGAGCTAGGTTTTTTGTTTTTTTGTGGGTTTTTTTGGGGAAGATTAGCCACGTACTGTAGTAATGCCTACTGCATATAATCCAAGCATTTGCTGTGAACAGTTGGAGAAAGCAGTCAGTAAGAACCTAGGATCAATGAAATAGATGTTACTTTAAGCCATCCACAAAATGGAGACCTATATAGTGCCCAGTGTTAAAACCCCAATCTCTTCTCGCGCTTTATGTTGTGCAAGTTCATCCCCATGAAAACAGGAGCTGATCCATAGTTCAATTTTCTTATTTCCTTAGTCAATTTTCACATTAGTGTAGATTTTACGAACAAAGGCACTTGTTCCCATGTAACCAATAGCTCCTGCAAAATAAACCAAAAACATTGAATATGTTAGAGCTGATCATCAAAATAAGGCAGCAATATAACACACGCTTAAACAGAGAAGCCGCATAAAGGATGCATTCTGCACACAGAAAATTATTTACCTGCAATACTTGTTCTCAATCTCTAATTATCCGTGCTCCCAGTGCACGCCTGGCAAGAGCTCCCCTAGTCTAGCAATCTAAATCCATTAAGCCATCTTACCAAGAGGCCATGCTCACTTGGCCTCGATAAATATAGCAGCCCCCCTACTGCTGCCAATAACCGGGTCCCTTTTTCTGAATGGAGGGTAAAAAAACATACAATCACCCACTCTGCAGGGAAGGTGGATGGGAGGGCGGGATTTTATTATAAGTTACATGCCTTCTGGATGAGTGTTGTATTGGCAGATGGCTTTTTCCTTCCCACAAGGCACAAATAATAATCCCCATCCCAGGAGTCTTAAACTCCAAGGAGGTCTGTACAAAGAGATTAAACTAGTAGCAGTTAGTAGTTAAAGGAAATTGCAACCCATGGTTTTCAAATTAGTAAGAGTCATGAGCAGAGTATGCATTGTCACAGCAGTAACAAAAGAACAGGTCACTGGGTTTTTGATAGGGGCAACAGTCTGTGCTGAACCCAAAATACTGCAGGACTCAGGACATCTAGAAAAATGACAGAAATGCACTGGACCAAGACTGCATCTCAGAGAGAGGTTCAGCAACCTGCCTGGTCCAACCCAGAACCTCAGGTTTGCCAGGCTCGGTAAATACTGCGGCCTTACTGTCTACAGGGAGTGTCTTCAGCTCTTCCAAGCAAGGTGATTGCAAGTCTGCCTTGTGGAAGTCAGTCTGGCTAATTCTCAGGTTACAATTGAAGTTGAAAATCGAGCAAGAATTAGAGACAACTGCTGTCAGACTGCCAGAATAACACATCACAAAATATGGGCAGGAGAGAGAAGTCAGGGCCTGTAGCTCACTACAGAGAAGAGAACTCCTGATATCAAATGTTTGGATGTGCAATAAAGAAAGGACTCTAAACAGAAAAGGTATTTTTTCTTCCCTGAAGCAATACAGAAAAGCCCAGAACAAAGCGGTGATCTGGGATGCACCAGACTTGAACAATTGTGTTAAATACAAAAGCCTAACCAACACTACAAGTTTTCTGCCTAAAAGTCATCTTCCAGTAAAAATACGAAGGTTTTTTTGCCTTTAGGAATTACAGGCTGTACAGACCTGCAGCTAGCATTGCTGACCACAAATTTATTTGGAACCTGGAGAGTTCTTTATATCCTGGGGACTAATTGGATAATTCATGAGGTCATCCATTAAACCCACACAAAATTTTGGGTTTTAGATCCTCAAAAGTCCAGCATTCATAACTAACCTGGAAACCTGCACAAGGCAAAACTGACACACTGTTCCAATGCTACCGGAGTGGTAAAGAGCCTGTGGAGTCAGCCTCTGTGCTGCAGAGCATTTCAAGCTCTACAAACATCATGACAACCATTCCACTGGCCAGTAAATGAGGGATTTGCGTTACCAACCTGGACAAAGTAGAGCTCAATTAAAACAAACCGAGCACACACAAGATCAGGTTGCTGCTTGCAAACACAAAGCGTGCTGAGGGCACAGCAGGGGGCCTTGGCAGTTCAAGGCGTGGCCAGTACCACGTACGGACAGACCTGAGCACAGGCTGTGCACAGGTGATGTGAGCTTGGAGCCGTACAGGAGCACATGCAGATTCTTCTGTAGCCTGTCAAGAAACTCATCTTCTGCCTTATGTGGTAAATGGACAAAGTAATGGCACTAGGCACCTGTTTTCTGCCTGTTGAAGCAGGCACTGCCAACAGATCCAACGCCCACTTCAGTTGCTAAACCCAGATGCATTCCAGAACTTGTTCTTTGAGGGTTTCTCTTGTGATGTGGTTCCAGATATCACAGAGATTTGGGAGAACAAAGCATTAGTTGTGCTTCATTTGGGATCTAGAGAACGTGTGCATGAGATGGAGGCGAGGGGGAGGAGTGGAGAGCAGCAGTTGCGTGAGACCAGAAGCTCTCAACCCCACAAACAAATCATAACCTACTCTGAATCACTGGAGCCCTATCCATGGAGGCCACTAATGGCCAATACCGAAGGCAGGGGTTAAGCCTCATGGTTACTTCACAGGCACCGAATAAAACATGGGGCAGGGAGAGGGAAAACCCTAACAATCACAACTAAAGGATGTCCTCCTGAAACAAATGCAGGATACTTGGCTCATTTGAATAGAAAAGTCCATACTAAAGGGAATAATGTTATTAATTTATTAAACACCGTCTCAGATGATATTCATAACTTGGTCATGGCCTATATAGGTTTATAGACTGCAAGCACATTTCAGCAGGACAACAAGCTTTTAAACAGAGAAAAATTTGAATAGTGAGAAAGAGCAATCATAAAACAGAAGATTAATTCCTATTACTTCAAGCCAATAAACACTACAGCTGTGACGTCATAAGCACAGAGGTTTTTTTAAGAAGCCCTTCAACCATACTTAACAGTCTTTATCTGGATGCTGAAGTGTGGTATTGTAGGAGGTCCTTCTGCACTACCTAGCTCCTAAACCATCCACTGAGCTGGGAAGTACATTTTAATCTTTTCTGTCACCGAGAGGAAAACACGAGGAGCTCAAAAGGTTTGGAAGTTCTCATGGGCTCCCTACGGTCCAGTCCCAAAACTGAGATGCTCTGCAGAGGGCAGCAGACTTTGTGGATCAAAGCATCCCACTACATGTGGGATCTGAGTTCAACTAGGCGTTGTCAGGGGCACTAAAACCAGAGCTGGACGATATAAGCCTCCAGAGAGTTTCCCTGCGACTGCTTTGGACCCTAACTAGTGTGTCTCATATCCAGCTGTGTGATACTGAACACGTTCATACACACAAGCCTCCACAGCAGCTCTACACACTTTTCACAGGAGATGTACAGTCAGTAGCACAATTCTTTAACACAAATGTCTTTGTTAGACCTCAATGGCAGCAAGTTCCCTACACAAATGCTTTTTGTCAGGGGATCTTCCCCCCCCCCCAAAAAAAAAAGGGGGAGTTTGCAGTAAAAAGGAATCTCACAGCTTCTCTTCTAACACACTTAAAAAGACAAAAAGAAATCTCAATAGAGCTGTAGAAATAAAGTTTAATGTATTTTCTGATTTTGAGTAAGTTCAAATTTTACTCTAGTATTCCATCAAGTAGTGTCTTACCATTACAAGAAAGCATTTGACAATCTTTCTTTTCCATGTTTTAAAAAACATTTTAATTACAGAAACTGGTGGGCAAGTTTGGCTTCTGCATCACAGATATTTTAATCAATACCAGCCTGAGCACTTTAAAAAGATTAGAGCTGAAAAGTATAAGCCTATTAAAGAAAAAAAAACGGCTGCAAGACTGCCAGAACAGCAGGAAAGTCTTGTACCATGCCAAGAACCTGATGAAGCAAGATCAGATTGCATGAGAGCGAAAGGGGACAGGTACTCAGCAGTTAAGAGATTATTTCCCTCCCCTTTTTATAAAGCATTGTGAAATTACCCTCCCTCTTGGGATATCAGGAAATGTATACTTTACAGAAGGTAAGTTCCTGTAAGACATCGTGTGTCTCAAATACCTAGCTCAAAGAACTCCTTCCACTGGAGTCTATAGGACTATTGATTCACTGCTAAGAAAGAAAGTATTAAATAAGAATCTCACACTAAAAAGGAAACACCACCATAGAAAAGTGCAAAAGAACCAAGTAGCACTTTCAGAAAGTCATTAAGCAAGGGACAAAAATAAAGCTAACAGATCAACAAGTGTATTTGACTTTATCAGATGACCTCCATGCCAAACCCCTGGCGTTTTCTCTAAACATCTGTCAAAACACTATCTTAAAAAGCAATGAAATCCAGCCGCACACAGGAGCATCCTGTGCTCTCCTCACCTGTGAATATTCCAATACTTATTTCTCAAATTTTACCCTGACATTTCAGCCCTTTCTGTTCTGGTCACCCTCATACATACATGCCACAAGATACAGATGGTAGTGTCATCAGTATTGTGATACCACTGACGCCTCCATGGGTGTGCCTAGCTCCTTGTCTTGGGGCAACAGTAAAAATTCCAAAACAAAACAATAGTGTGGACTCAATTTAGAATTTCTTTTACAGAATTTCTTGCCCAACAATGAATCTTTCAAGCTTGCACTGAGGGTGAAAAATCTCTACAAAGCACCTGAATTATCTTCCCATCAGAAAAGAAATCTCCTGTATTAGGTAGGAATCAAGTATACACAGAGAACTCTGAGATTCTTTTTAAAGATTGAAAACTTTTGTGACCAGATCTTGCAGGCATACACACTCCACCACCAAAACCACAGAACTAAAATCAGAAACCTGACAGTCTGAAAAATGCTGATAGAAAACTGTCAATACATTTGAAACTTACCACACATTATTCCCAAAGCTGTGCTAAATACTGCCATATAACCAAAGTAAAATGATGTTTGAAACAAGCCATACATCCTGAAAAAGACAGACAGGCATTTATGTTAGGTATTTTCCCCAGTTTTTATCAATAAACTTGTTTGGCAATACAGTAATCTGATATTCAAACAGGAAAACTACCGCCAAATTACCACTTACTTTGTCTTGAAAAAGTAGTAGTAAAAGGAGTACATGTAAACATAAATCGCAGTTGATGCCGCAGAAAGAAAGCTTGTCCATTGCCTGAAAGTAAGCACACACATCCATCACGTATCTAACCAAAAGGCTTCCCAAGATGCAGAATATGCTGAAACCTGACCCTGAATGTGTACAAATAAGTACTGGTTCTACAGGCTTATTTAACAAAATCTACATGTTGTCTGCTATAAAACTGACAGAAGTTTCTACGGCAACAGCTACCACTGATACCAAGTGATGATCCTTCTTCATACTCCTGCAAGCCTTGACATACTTTTCTCTATACATACACAGATGCATACACAGATGCACATACACACAGAAAGCTCCTGTACAAAAAAGATCCAGTAAATGTTTTCATTCCCTACAGCTAAAATCTGGACATGGACACTTTGAAAAGACCCATCTAGACTGAAGAAACATTACTTTTCTATGAAACTCTCACAATCTGGTTAACTATGCAAATAACGCAATACTTACCACCTGTAATCCTCTGCATTTAGCAGGAAATAAGTACAAACGATAGTCACACAAACTGTCACAATGCAGAGGATAACCAGAACCAGCATCATAAAGCCATAAACATAGTAGATCTTGTAAGCCCAGAATGAAGTAAAAATGAAATACCTGAAGAAAGTAAGCAAGATATGCAGGTGATACTGTAATTGAACTTAAACTACTATAATTTTTAATCAAACTGGCAAACAGCTGACATACTCACATTTCAATAAAAATGGATCCAAAAGGGAGGATTCCACCTAGGCAAACAATAACAGCTGGTTCCATGAACCTGGAAGATATTGAGATTAGTTTAGGGACAATGTTAATCTTTCATTTATAAGCATGTGAAGACACATACTCAGATAATTAACATAGCACAGAAAATTATTTAAAAGGCATGCCAACAAGAGCACTTCTGTTTCATACCAGCATATCCCAAAGAAGATTCCCCCAAAGACATCATGTGTACGGACACAAGGAGCAGTTATTCTTGGGGAAAGCTGAAACAAACCGTAAGGCTCATGTCTATCACCTGCAGGCATAAGGGCAGGCATCTAACCAGCCTTACAGGCTACAGAAAGAAGCTCTCTTGCCCAAAAAGGGCCCAGGCAATCGAGCCCGTAACATCCACTAGCCTTGAATGCAGGCAGTGAAAACTCAGTGCTGCTGGGGGCTACAAACACAGCAAAGAGTGCAAAGAAAGTTTTGCAGGGTAACGGTTATAGAATTAAGAACCAGTATTTATTTTTAACGCTATACTGAGTCATCAGCGTATGGCCAAAAATGGAATCTCGGCCAGCTACCTGTAGATGATTCTGTCACTTACTAAAGGTGACCTCTGTGTAGTACTTGCAACGATGCTGAATCTAGCTAGTAACCAGTGATTTAATTTGCAGCTTCTTTTATTATTTATAGGCAGACTTGTCTAAGTTGACAGCGTGCAATTTCATCACCTTCAAGCGAAGTATCTTATTTCTTTCTAGCTGTCATGCTGATCCAGAAAAATCCATCAGATTCCCAAGATACAGGTCACAATATAAATCAAATCCTAGCATCTGAATTGCACAACCCACCACTAACAAGACAGTAAGTGTGCAGCACTTCCTGGATATCACGGGTGTACACGATTCAGTGCCCCGTTCACTTAGTTCCATTCCTCTGAACAGGGAAAGCAAGAAAAATCTATTAAAAAAAAATCCTCTGAGAATATTTTCATTTCCATAGCTTGCTGCTTCCATCTCAGAATTAAATTAATAGGAAAAAGTGACAGCATTCATGATTTTCCAAAAACCTAAGTCTAAGCTAGGCACCCTTCTACATTCACTTCAAAAATAATAAATGCTCATTCGCAATTCAAACCATATACCTGGAATATTTTAGGCTCTGCGCCATCAACAAAAGCACAGAATTGGGAACAGCACTGCAAGCTTCTCTCCACCATCACCCTGCAAATACATCGCAGCTTGTACTAGGAGACCATTAACCAGAGTAGTTCTGCCTCCAAGGCACATTCAATCCTAAATCTGTAAGAGGCATTAACTAAAGAGGAATTGTTTTGTTTCCAGATTCCTATACAAGAACTGTGTTGGGACCATCCCTTTTACATAAGAGACTAAAGAACATTTCAGGCGAAATGTGAATCAGTGATACAGGAGTAAAATCTGCTACAACTATTAACCACGGTATTTTAATTCATCACAAAAATCACATTAATGAAATGTCAGTACAGCTGTTCTTCTAGGCACAATTTCATTTAAATAAAGTTATTCCAGAAAAACCTTTAATGATCACACCTGAAAAGTCATTTTAAATGTACTGAAGTTAACATTCTAGTTAACATTCATGCTTGTCTTTACCATTTTTTCTCTGGTATGGGACGAGGCACTGCATTGACACGACATGGAAAATTAGGCTGTCCTGACAGATTTCGGCCAAGAATCGTACCAACAAGGTTCAATGGAAGAATGACAAAGAAACAGATACAGCACACTGCCACCTGTAAGCAAAAGATAAAATAGTAATTAAAAAAACCAAACAGGTATAGGATGACAAAAGAAGATAACAACCCACTCAGTATGTATCAGTCCTTAGTAGGTATTGCTGTAGAATCATAATCCTAGTTATTAAGCATTAGTTAACATACCTCTATTTTATCAAATGGAAGTATGTATTTCCCAAGAAACTTCCTAATAAACATTATGACTTATATTTCTTGCGTCAGTTGAGAGACGAGAACCACTACAGATTTCTTTTTACTGTTTTCATCTAATAATTATTATAGCTCAGTACATTGCATAGGAAAGAAATTGAAATATTCATGGTACTTCACCATGGAAAATTTCATCAGCTTCTCTTAAACTTTTACAGAGTATGCTGTTCCTAGAAGTGAACGCCTAGCTGTAGTTCTACACAAAATTACAACTGCTGGGTGCAAAATTTTTAATCCAATCCAAAAAAGAAACCCAAACAAGAACTGCAAAGCCAGAACAGCCAGAATGCTACCGATCAAAATTTTGGGTTCAATTTTCTCCACTTTCCACCGACCAGGTAATTAAGAATACAGACTGCCAAAGACACAACTGATGACTGGTAGGCACAGGTACACAGTTCAGAAGCACAAGGGCCCTACTTACATACAGAGATTAGGTTTATGCATAATGCAGCAAAGTCAAGTCAATGTTCCAGCTCTTTCCAATGGAACAGCCTCCCTAAAACTTTACCTTGAATCATCTTTTTTTTCCAGTATATGTATGTAGCTCTAAATTTTGCTGTTCCTTGAAGGCAACATATTTTTATCTTCCAAAACAGGAACATTTGAAGTGTTTAGCAAGACATTCTCTACTTGGAACTCTTTAGCACCAAATTAATTAGCATTACATGGTTTAACTTTTTGATATTGATAATTAAAGACAGAACAGTTGCCTGTAATGCAATAACCACAGTTCTGAATACTGACCCTGTGACCTTCTCTATGCAAACAAATGAAAATACTGACTTTTAAAAGCACTGTTGCCTGAGACTCTGTGTACACCCTGGTGCCTCCTGAGCAAGGAAGCTATATTCGACATTTAAGAAGCAGTTATTCAGGATAAATAAAGGCTGTTCACATATGCTGTATCTACAGAAATCTACTGCAAGGCAGCTGAAAAGCCAGAACTGCTAGGCTTCGTGAGATGAGGAACTGCACTATGTAAGCTCAACGCAGACTTAGCATTAAGTTAATTACATCAGTTCCAGGCAACATTGACAAAAGACAGTGGGTTATCCCTCCGTTACCGACTTGTAGACCAGCACTAGCCTAGGCCAGATGTACATGGAATGGGGGTCCGTTTGGCCAGAGGTAAAATGCCTGGGGCTACATGGAGCAAGCCTTCATGCTTCACAGAAGGGGCGCACCAAACAGGCGGTCCAGAAGCACTGTCCAGACTGCTCTGTGTATCTTTGAGGAGATGTTATTAAAGAATTACATCACGAGCCACTAAATTATAAAGATTCAGTGGTAAATAAGGAAAAGCTAAGTAGTGTTTACACTTGCCAATAATAAAGCAGATTTTACACCTTACATATTTAGTATCTCCCATTTGCCTTCTTCCATTACTTAAAAAAAACCAGAGGTAAGCAAGCATAGCATCTTAGGTAGGACACTGAGGTTGCCTAAGAATAAAGTATAGGAGAATGATACAGCTAACTCACTTAATGGATGCAGGTTCTGCCCTTGAAAACTGCTCAGTCTGAAAGAATGAGCAGATGAGAATTTTCAGAGAAAAATGTCAAAAAGCATCAGAAGCATCAAAGAACATAATCTTGAGTGCTACTTTTACTAAGATCCTGACCAAAAAAGCCCCAGCTTGTTTGAGGTATAGGAACATCTTGAGATGTTCAAGAATGAAGGCCTGGACAGGATGCAAAGAATTTCCAAGCTGACCATACTGAAACCATTGCCATTTGCAAGAAGAGCTTGCTCTGCCTTTTGCCTGGCAAGGACCTCCCAGTCTGCTGGGTGGTCCCTGTCCACCATGCCTTGTGGTGCTCCGGCAGATGGGTTTCAAACCTGGCTGAGGCAGAACGCTCGCACTGGCAGTGTGACAGGGCATCTGTGCTGCTCATCCAGCCACACTGTCTTTTATGGTACAGTTATCAAGATGTAGCTTCATTTCTTGAGCTTGGAAACAACCCCTAACTGGGGATAATAGTAGGAAGAGAATGCACTGCTTTACTGCAGACACTGTCCAGGAACAGCCTGGGGTTCCAAGCTCACCTGGAACAAAGCTCAGTAGCCTCTAATTGTCCATCTTGCAAAACACATCTACCATAGGGAATCCACAGGGAAATCATACAACCTTGGGCAAGGAACCAAGAAAAAGCCATTCAGGCCTAATTACTAACTAGCTGGCAAACTCCTAGATGAAAAAAGGCAGTCAGTAGCATTTCAGTTCTAGTGACACCAACCAACAGCTGAATGACTTCAAATCAGGTGGGCAAGGAAAAGGCCCAACTTGTTCCAGCAGGGCTTGGCTGTTATGTTATGAGACTGACTCAGCAGCAGCTTTGAAATCTAGAAGTTTTATCTGCATGTAACAATCTGAGACAGCCCAGATTCCTTGAATAATGGCATCAGTAAGCACTGCCAACCTGTCCGCAGTACACTTGTAATCAGCATCTGTCAGAAAATCTGAGTGGTTTCATTACCAGATCAGTCAAAGCATGACTGATAACGGTGCAACATCTTCCATTCTATTAACCACCTGGCTGAAAACTGAACTGATCTCAGACAGAACAGCTAGCTTCTTCAGTGAGATCTAGTAAGCAGCGTTAGGTAAAGTCAACATTTTGTTAAACAAACTGTCTTAATGCTATGCTGAGGACAGCTGTATTGAAGTACATTTTTTTTGTTTTTTCCTGGAGCTATTCAGGAGTCTAAAAGCTACCTGAGATGATTCTGCAGTGCAAAGGAGGCCCAACTAAGCAAGCAAGGATGGACCATAGTGCAGGCTCAGGAACGCCTCCCACTTCCACCTGGATCTGATAAGCTGCCCAAGCTGGTAAAACTGTTCTGTTCTGCCTTCTGAGATAACCTCACCCTGGTGACGCCAACCTGATGGTCTTATTAGTAGGGTGACCAACACAACTGGTACTGGTTAGAACCAGCACACACTGTGCTGACCTCAGCAGAATCTTCTGTCTTGCTTTCACTTGCTGGCTGACTCCAAGGTAGTCTGCCTGCTCGGACTGATGTTTGCTGCAAATAGCTTTCTTCATTCTTGGCAGTAATAGCCTACTCTGGCTGTGAGAGATGACTAAAGATTAATCAGCTTTTCCAGCTTCTGCCTCTTCAGGCATGTTCTTAAATTTCAGTTCTGAGGTGAGGTGAAGACACTGCCTCCCTCCCAAGCTGAACAGGTAGTGCCTGGCGCTGCTGATGGCAAGGGCAGTGATGATCTAAACCTAGAGTTTAAACCCAAAATGAAGCAAACACAGGGCACTGGGGTACACAAGCGTCTTAACTGAAAAAGGGATGAAGTTACGAGTTTTCTGCCTCAAATGTTTCAGAGAATGAGATCATAATGGTGAAAGCAGCTTAGGCACCTACTGGCCTCCATTTCACCATCACAAATGCCAAGAGGTAACGAAGGCAGGATCAACACAGGTATGTGCTCTGCCCTCCTACAGAAGCACCGCCCTACAGAGGTTACTGGTGACGTACTACAAATCCCAAGCCCTTGTAACAGCTGTTGCGTGGCAGGCTGAGATAAGAAAGTTAGGTCTTGGTGAGCCTTGTAAGTATTACTGTAGCATCAACCAAGAGAAATTCAGAAAACAGTTTTAGGCACCACTTCAGAAAACACAAATTATACAAACAGGCAGATTACTACACCTATAAACCCAGTTTTCAATCAAGCAAACAAGCACACATTCTCCATCATCCGTATTACTGACGACAAATTACAAGTTTTGCTACCAAGCCAGTACATTAAATCATACCTATTTCATTTTGACCGTTGCATTTTTGTTATACAAAATATCTTATTTATACATGAGCATCTGATTTAGTTTGTGGGTTTTAGTTGCCGCAGAAGAGACTGTCAACCTCACCAAGACTGCACTCTTTCCAACCCCTTTCTGGTTTGTTTTGATGGGAAAAAAATATTCCACTGCCCTTGACTGAACGTGTAGAATTCAGTTTTCCTTATTTGAAAGGAAACATTGTCAAGAGGGATATAATTTATGTTCTAGTGCCATGTGTTTCATATTTTCTGACAACTGTAGATTAAACTTCATTCAAAGGTGATAATTAAAATTTTTATGAGCATATCTAATATTGAACAGCTACTGGCAGGCTATGGTGCCTTGACTGCTTAATGCACAAGGGAGAAAAGCAATAAAAATTAACTGTCAAAGCAGCAGCTTGATCTTTCCTGTCAGCTACCAAAACTGCACACTCAGTCATGAGGCTCTCCCCCCTGCAGAGAGGTTACCGAATCTGTACAGTGACACTTTCCTGCACATCATCAGGCCAAACATTATAAAGAACAAGAAAAGAATAGAAGGCTTCAAAATAAAGTGTTATTCAATTGATTGCAACTAAGTAGTTAATCTAGGGTACTGCTTTGGGTAATCAAGTGAACTGCTGAAAATTTAGGCTATTTTCAGCAAAAATGAGGGTTTTGACCAAGGGTTCCACAGTCACTTCCAAGCAATCTAAGAAAGCACACAGCTGAATATATATTTAACTAGATTTTTTTTATTTTTAGCCAGGTGTATTTCCTTTTCTAGTTCAAGGCATGAAAACCTTTGGCACTACCAGATCCTCCTCCTTCAGTGGCAGCCAATACTCATATCAAATTAAAGCTGTCAGGGATGGCTGCAGCCTGGATTAAGCTATCTGTTGGAGGAAACACTTTTTTCTAGTTTAAACAAGGTATAAAATATGCAAACACTAGGGTCACAATCCCAAGAGAAATTCAGTGTGTGCAACCTTATTTAATTAAATCATTAAAAATGCATAATGGAAACGTTAGCCGCACAGGAACCTAGTGCTCAAAACAAAAAAAAAAAATGGTACATCTTAAACAGTTTAATAGTAGCTGCATGGATTCTGCAGTCAGAATGTTACATCAGTCATAGCAGCCTTAATGGAAATCTTTAAATTATATATTGTGACACAGAACAATGCAAGCAGTCACAACTTAGGAAATCCCAGAATTAAGATGGTCCCTTGAAATTAGATCCTGCTGCATCCCATAGAAATTCTGCATTACTTAGTAAATTATTTCTGCACAGAACTATCACCATGCTCCTCAAACATATATGGATAGGTCACTTGCCATTATTTAAAATTCTTATTGATTGCTCCATGCTCCATTTTCTGCACATAATTCTAACACAACAAAATACTAAGATGATTGATAAATATGCTGAAAAGACAAACAAACATCAACAGAATGTAAGCCAAGGTGTACAACACCTTCAGAACTCCTCTATGTTCACCAGTAACAGGATATAATAAACAAATTACCCAAAAAGATCAAATATGGGCTCCAAAAGAACAAAGAATTTAATAGTACCCACTGCATTTCTATAAAAGTAAAGAGATGAGAGAAAAAAACCCCAGACTTCTGTATCTCCTTAAGATGCTTAGGGAGTTGAAAGCTTTAAACCATTAAGTTTTAAAAAGCTCTCACATTTGAATAAAATCTGTCACATACTTTGTTGCGTTTTGATGGGAAGGGCAGCTGAAAGATATCCCAGGGGAAAGCATAAGCCTTTGTTCAGCCTCACGGTGTACTTCACTACAGAAGGTTTGTCACAGTGTCGGTGAGGTGGCTTGCATGTATACCCAAAGGGCCAAAGACTCAGTCCCAAGAGTGAAGGCTGGTTTCAGAAACAAGCTTTGGATCTTCCCAGTCCCTGCCACATCTTCGAGGAGATCCCAGACATCGTGAATGAGTTATACAAGGGGAACGAAGCTTTGAAGTGACAGTGAGTTGTATGAAGGTCCTGAGGAGACCAATCCATTTGAGCATTTCAAGACAAAGTGCAGAAAAGCAGACACCCAGGTAGATGAAAGAGGCACCAACTGTGCGTTAGCTCAGATGTCTTAGCTCTGGCACTATCAGCTGCCCTTGCCTACATTCCATAGAAAAACCTGCCCGGAGGAAGGAATTACATCAGAAAGAGGAGACTACCTAGCGGGACACTGGGAAGCAGCAATGCCAAACGGGCAAAGCACAGGATGTCACATTCAAGCATCGTCTCTGAGCGACCTTTTAGCTGAGAGACTTCTTTTCGGTGACTCTGAATCTGCTTTTTCTTTATTTAGAGTAGTCAAGAAGAGGTGGTAATTCTTGCCAGTGATTTAAATCAAGGAGGGTGGTTTCAAGGCATGCCAGGGTAAAGGAAGTAATATCTGTGTTCTAGTACATTTAGATGGTAGAGGTTTTATTTCCCCAATAAAGCAGCAGCAGCAAGTTTGCACTAGAGAATTCTGGAAGCTTCTCTACACTGAAAACCAAGGTGGAAAAACACAAAGGTATCTTACCCATAAAGCCAGAAAGGCTTCCCGGGGACTTCAACCTGAAGCATAACATGGTAATTTCAAACAATTTTCATTTCCTCTACAAACCAGCTTCATTAGTTGATCTGAAGTCATTGGAGCGTTGCTTATTCTGATGAAGTTTCCAATTCATAACCTGCTCCTACTAAAAATCTGCTAACTCCACTGAAGTTTTATTGCCACAGTCATAATGATTCAAACACTTTCATAAAACCTTGAGATCATTAAAATCACTGTGTATAAAGAGTGCTAACATCCTGATTAAGTGACCCCTGAAGATTTATATTCCCATTTGCTTTTAAATGTACATGTTTCCACGATCTTCAAATACAAGTTGAGCAGATTTACAAGAAACTTCAGCACAGGTGGAATTCCCTTCCTTCAGCATTTCTGACCTCCGAAGGGGAATACAAGCGAGAAATGTGATATCATAAATGCTTGCTCAGCAGTAAAACAGAGCCTCTTTGCACATATCAAAGATCAACGTTGTAAATTTTTATGACAGTACTGTATAGGGCTGCTAGCTTAGGGAAGAAAAAGCAATACAATATTCCTTTGGGGCACTGACTGACTAATACAAACATATCCATACGCAGAATTTCAGTCTAATGTCTTGAAGAAGAAAACCAGAAAAATTAAGCAAACACATTCAGCTTGATATCATATTTAGCAGTTTTATAACAACGAATTTAATGTAAAAAGTTGGTATTTGTGCATGCATTGAAAACGCTGCTGATAAGGAGGTGATGAGAACTAGCAACATACATTGAAAGTAATGACTCCTCCATCAGTCAGAAACTACTAAAAGCCTTTGCCTGAAACTGAAAACTGTCTCTCTTTTTATTACCATTTATGATTTCTATCACATTGATTCAGTAAAAATGTGTTCTTAAGAAGTATCTTCAGTCACATACTGAATTTGATTATATCCCAAACAATACAATATATAAGGCAGAACTTGTGATACTAAGCTTCATTTCTTGGTAGATTTAGACTAAGAATAAATCCAAGGCTACTCAAACATGTCTGAATAGACTGAACAATTTAACATTTAACAAAAACTGATACGCAAAGAAGGAAGCTATAAAATGGTAAATCCCAGGATTTGCTACAGATATTGAAAGAAAACAAGCCTTCCGGTATTAAGATGTTTTTTTAAGTTAACAGTGCTACGGCACGAAATTAGGAAAAGCAATTTTATGGTGCATATTTTAAAAAATTTGCCCTCAAGTAATTCCCCTTGCAAGCTTAAACAGAAATTCTGCCAAAATGCCAAGTGATTATTTCTTACATTGTATTCACAGGGTTATTTGAGGTTGCTTGAAAGGGCCGTAACAACAAACAAAATGCTGACAAAAGCCACAAGAAACAAGAAAAGTCATCATGATTAAATGAGAAAGTAATCCAACCAGCATTGTTTCTCAAGTGACACAGTTAATACCCAGACACAAGACTATAACTAGATACTAAATACCAGTTCACAAAGCAAAAACAGTGATTCATTTTCATAAAGCCAGACGTCCTCAGGATGTCTCATCTCATATTGTTGCTTCATCTTTTATTTCCATTTTTTCTGCTTGACTGCAATGATTAGGAAGTAGTTTTCATTTGGGATCTCTTTATATTGCATTTTAGCTTATAACCAGTTTGCATTGGCCATCCAGAAGAAGATTCAAGTTGCTAACTTCTCATGTCATTTTAACAGTAAGCTTAAACACAAAGCAGAAGTGTCATTTCAAGCAGAGAGAAGACCGTTGTTGGCATCCACCAGCTGTTGCTTAAAATGAGTTATACTTGAAGCACCTTAGACCCCTCCCAGAATACATATCTAACTAGGAAGCTAACACTATGATTCACAATTGTATTTAGACTAAAACGCAGTTTCCTGTGCCTACAGTGGTGTTTAAGTTCTCCAGTAAAACGACTCACCATGGTTCCAAAGGGTATAGCTCTTGAAGCATGATAATAGATGGCTATGAAGTTAATGAAGAAGGCAGTTCCACACACCATTGCTGGAATAAGGAAGGCTCCAATGAACATCTGCTTTATCCATCGCCTTCCTGTAAGAAGAAACATTTCAATGGAACTGGTGAGGTACAATGTCTTTGGTTTAAAAAGCTATTGCCAAGCTCTCCAGAATCTAGGTGTTAGACAACTTCTCCCCACAAAAGGTGAAAGTAGTAAGTAACAACATACTACATCAATACATGAGCCAAGAGTCAACTAACATTTTCATGTGATCCTGGCAACTTACAAGATGCAGCACATTAATCAATTCATTAGGCCAGGTAAAAAGACAGGAGAAGGGATACAGCGTGAGAATATTCCAGCTGGAGAACAGCATATGCTGACTAAGCTGCCCAAAGAAACTGGGGTATGAAACATAAGTGTGCATGTAAGCTGCAGATTAGCAGAGTCAGAGAGAGCAGAGCTGGCCCTGCACACAGCCTGCTCACACCCTGAGAACACGGGAGAGCTCAGCTCTGCTCCCGGGACAACAGCACTGCAGCTGCCTTCAGGCAGCACCTGCTCCACGCCGCCTGGACCCAACTATGCTGACTCCATACATTCAGGATGCATTAAGGAACTGGCTATCCCTGGTATAAAGCAAAATTCCACACATTTAACATACAGCAAAATGGAACTCAGGCATCTTCAGCAGCAGCAAAGGTAGAGGGAAAGTAATTTCTAAACCCCAGGCATAATGGGAACCGCAACACTTGTTAGCAGCTATTACTACGTTCAGAGCTCCCTGAGCAGCCCAGAAAAAATCCCTTGAGCGATACTTTAAGAATTGTCACTGTCTGTATTCCCTTTACTTTCGATGCTCTTAAATATAGTCTGTATTTAAATTTAATACACCATAGATGCATCTGTAATATGCACCAAATAAAATAAGTCAGAAAACTAGCATATGCTTTTCAAGACATCGTATGTATTTTCACTACGAGCCAACACAATCAGCATCACATGGTCTGATACATTTATCTGTAAAAAGAAATGCAAATCGCTCAACTATATAGCACAGTACATTTTAGAACAGCAACCCTAATTTACCCAGATCTGTTTTTCT